>NC_060174.1:54255911-54855911 GCF_021184085.1 Oncorhynchus gorbuscha | reverse complement strand
AATTGACAATTACATGAAGTGGATGCAAAGAGTCAATATTTGCAGTGTTGGAATTAAGGTCTGGGGAGTTTCCTGGCCACGGACCCAAAATATCGATGTTTTGTTCCCAGAGCCATTTATCACTTTTGCCTTATGACAAGGTGCTCCATCATGCTGGAAAACTGCTCCTGGATGGTTGGGAGAAGTTGCTCTCGGAGGATGCGTTGGTACCATTCTTTATTCATGGCTGTGTTCTTAGGCAAAATTGTGAGTGAGCCCACTCCCTTGGCTGAGAAGCAACCCCACACATGAATAGTCTCAGGATGCTTTACTGTTGGCATGACACAGGACTGATGGTAGCGCTCACCATGTCTTCTCCGGACAAGCTTTTTTCCGGATGCCCCAAACAATCGGAAAGGGGATTCATCAGAGAAAATGACTGTTCCCCAGTCCTCAGCAGTCCAATCCCTGTACCTTTTGCAGAATATCAGTCTGTCCCTGATGTTTTTCCTGGAGAGAAGTGGCTTCTTTGCTGCCCTTCTTGACACCAGGCCATCCCCCAAAAGTCTTCGCCTCACTGTGCATGCAGATGCACTCACACCTGCCTGCTGCCATTCCTGAGCAAGCTCTGTACTGGTGGTGCCCCAATCCCGCATCTGAATCAACTTTAGGAGACGGTCCTGGTGCTTGCTGGACTTTCTTGGGTGCCCTGAAGCCTTCTTCACAACAATTGAACCGCTCTCCTTGAAGTTCTTGATGATCTGATAAATGGTTGATTTAGGAGCAATATCCTTGCCTGTGAAGCCTTTTTTGAGCAAAGCAATGATGACGGCATGTGTTTCCTTGCAGGTAACAATGGTTGACAAAGGAAGAACAATGATTCCAAGCACCACCCTCCTTTTGAAGCTTCCAGTCTGTTATTCTAACTCAATCAGCATGACAGAGTGATCTTCAGCCTTGTCCTCGTCAACACTCACACTTGTGTTAACGAGAGAATCATTGACATGATGTCAGCTTGTCCTTTTGTGGCAGGGCTGAAATGCAGTGGAAATGTTTTGTTGGGATTCAGTTCATTTGCATGGCAAAGAGGGACTTTGCAATTAATTGCAATTCATCTGATCACTCTTCATAATATTCTGGAGTATATGCAAATTGCCATCATACAAACTGCGGCAGCAGACTTTGTGAAAATTAATATTTGTGTCATTCTCAAAACTTTTGGCCATGACTGTAGATGCAAATACCATATTTAGTAGAGAGAAACTGAAGAAAGACATCATATAGATATTAAAGTAAGTAAACTATTTGCCTAAATATAGGGATAATGATGTGCTTTGATATACTGTATCGGAGAACTCTTCTAGGCTTAATGCATTATTGAATGTTATTTTCATTAATAACCGGTGGTTGAAAGTGTAACAAATGGCATGATTATTCTAATTCTCATTTTGTAGGAACATGTACCCTTTTACGCATGTATATTGGTTTGCGAGGGTGCTTTTACAGTAGCATACAAATATTTCTCACAATACATAATGATATAAAGACATTCTATTGTTAGTTCAGACCTCAACGACTCTTTTGCTCGCGCTAATGTCTCATCCTTGGAGCGCGCCCCAGGTAACCACATTTTACGCGCATTCTACAGACCGCTCAAAACTATAATTTTGGTTTATTAAAAGTGCATTGAATATAAGTTACAATAGCATCTATTGTCTGTACTTAGTTTCAGCGGAGAAACTGGACTCCTTGGGCGATACTGTACTTAAAAAGCGCGCGTAATAAAGAGCTTTCTCTTTTTATGCATAAAGTGATTGTGTAACGTCTACGTTAGACAATACAATTGTGTGCATTTGTTCCATATGTGAATGTTTAATTAGTATGTAGTGGCCTTGTGGTTAGAGTGTCCCGCCCTGAGATTGGGAGTACGATCCCTTTGCCAAGTCATACCAAAGACTGTAAAAGTGGGACCCAATGCCTCTCTGCTTGGCATTAAGGAGAAAGATGAGAAATTAAAGGGATTTTGATAACTATGTGTAAAGAGTGGCCCACCAGTTGTATGAAAGGTTTAGCAAAAATATTTTAAAAGGACTGTCAATGTATGGGTCCCAATTTGTTAGAGCGAGGGCACCATCGTTTCATATCAGAGGGCAGAAAAGGGGATGCCATGAAATTGGGGAGAAAACGGGGTAAAAAAATAAACAAATGTAATTTATTAAGAGAAATCATGTAATATATAAATATTTGATAGTCCAATTGTACTGACACCGTCTTCCGCTGGGCTCATTTTTATATAGGGGTTTCCCCTCTTCTAATCACCCTGACAGGTGATTAGAAGACGAAAGAAAACATGTCTACGCCTGTCCTCAGGCTACTTACAGTAACTCTAGTGACACAGGACTGTCACGCCACCACAATTAACAGCAGTAACACCACTCTGAACACCATTCGGACCCACTTCACCTTGGTCACACGACGTTTACATTCTCCTCACAGTGAAAGGTTGCCACATCACACTGATGTGGGATGACATGACAGACACGTTTCTACTGGCCAGACTGAGGGCACATGCTATGGTGTGTTAGGACAAGTACTGTGACACTCCAGTACATACGGCAATGTTTGACACCTGAGCATAAATGGAAGAAAAAAAAACTGGTGCTCTACGTAGTATATTGTGTTTGTACATGCATGTATGAAATTATCATGAAAATACAGAAATGATGCTTCTCAATCTGAACCAAATAAATTGTTGATTAATCATGGTTTCAATCATTCTGAAAACAAAGATTGAGGACTTTGTTCATTCCAACAATAAACACTTTTATTTTACACATCCAACATGATTAACAATCCTTAAATAACCCTTCACTTTAAAAAGGGGAAAATGACTGAAGCATTTGATGATCCCACATCTGAATGACATGGTTTTTATATAGCCTAGCACTTTTCCAGGTTTTTATATAGGCTTTTTCAGGGAAACAAAGATGCTTCAATCTGCACCTTTCCCAGTTAGGCAGCCATGTGCAAAGTAAGCCTAACACCTAATGCTCTTGACCATGAGACCAAACACCCAGATGCCAGGAAAGCTATGAAGATTACAAATGTATAAGATAACAGCAGTGACACTGTGAAAGTGTATTTTTGGAACCTGTGTCATTTTTTAACTGTGTGGCTCAGTTGTTAAAGGGCAACTGCACTTCCTGATTATATCTCGTTTTAAATTTGGTTCATTAGAAATCCTAGCGGCCATAACTGAATTCAAACTTGAGTTGGTTTCGGAGTCTGGTATGATGTGGGTGTCTTGTGTGTGTTTGCAGGTGGGAAGAATTAGTCAAATGATTTAGCCAATTAGCTTCAGCCAGCTGGTGTGCGACTATGGCAAAATTGGATTCTCTTTGCATAGCATATCTCCGGGGCTAGTTATGGACTGTCAAACAAATGACAATGTAAAATAAAAAAAATTCACATTGAACACCTTTTAGTTCTCATCAAATGCTTTCAATACATGTCTATACATTTATTTAAATTATAATTCGTTTGAGGTTTTTAAGTCATTGACATTTTTACCTATTGGAATTTTAACATATTGGCCCATGTGCATTGTGTAATTTACTAATGGTCCCTAACTAGATGGATATCCAAAGTAAACTCAAATTTACCAAAGGCATTAAGATTGGATCATTTGCAGCTTCACCTCCCGAATTGATGATTAATTGTGTGCTGCCAGCTGTGGGCAGGAATGAAACAAACCCAACCTTCATTTACGTTGTGATGCAGTCACGACCACAAGTCACAACATTTTGGATGAGAATGACTTTATGACCAAAATGATCCCATTTACACTTTGTAGTAAATTTGCCACATAGGCGGTTTTATAAAGGAGAAGTTGTTTTTTAGGGGCAGTTGCTCTTTAAGAGCGAGGCTAGCAATGCAAAAGCTGTGGGTTTAATTCCCACACGGATCATAAACACATTAGAACTATATGCAATCACTGTACTGTAAGTCGCTTTACATAAAAGCGTCCGTCTGCTAAGTGGCATATGTTGAGTAATAGGTGACAAGGAGTGTTGGGGCTATGTCCCAATTATCTCTCCTTTCTCCCAAAGTGTGCACTTGATTTTAGATTTGCGGGAAGTAGTGAACGAATGCACACTAGAGGAGAAGGGAGATATTGAGTGTTGAGTGGAATGTGGCGCCCCTCGGTGTTCTGTTAGCGTTGCTACACGTCAGTCAGGTCCTTCTGGATGTCCCACAGTGTGTCAGCGCTCTGTTTTATCTGGCCGATCTCGTCGTCCGTCAGGGTCATGTTGACCACGCTGGCCACGCCCCCAGCATTCAGCACGCACGGCAGGCTCAAGTACACCTCGTCATCGATCCCGTACATGCCCTGTCGAGCAACGGCATCATCTCCTTGAGTTTTGTGCATAGGTGAGTACATGTCTATATGCCTGTTTGTTTATCTGTTACAAATCTGTCATGTAAGCATTTACATACAACAGACTGTGTGTTGTCAAGGAATAACCGCACACCTCCAGTGGTGTGAGAAGGCACAAGGCCAAGTGTGCGTGTGTGCATACAGTACGTGTATGGAGTGTGTCTCTCACCTTCACCATTGTGGAGACAGGGTGGATCCTGTTCATGTTCCTGATGAGGCTCTCAGTGAGGTCAGCTACACTCAGGCCAATGGCCCAGTTAGTATAGCCCTTCAACTTGATCACCTCATAGGCACTGGAACACACAATTACATTTTTTTTATTTTAGTAGCCTTGAGGTTTGAGAAACGTGCCAGTAACCAGACGTCAGCCCTGGGATTCGAACTGGCAACCAGGGGAAAATCTTGACTCCTGGCTGTCCCCAGTCCACCTGGTCGTGCTGCTGTTTCAATTATTCTGCCTGCGGCTATGGAACCCTGACCTGTTTACCGGACGTGCTACCCTGTCCCAGACCTGCTGGTTTCGACTCTCCCTCTACCGCACCTGCTGTCTCAAACCTCTGAATGCTTGGCTATGAAAATCCAACTGACATTTACTCTTGAGGTACTGACCTGTTGCACCTTCTACAACCACTGTGATTATTATTTGACCCTGCTGGTCATCTATCTTGAAGAACAATCTGGCCTTTAATGGCCATGTACTCTTATAATCTCCACCCGGCACAGCCAGAATAGGACTGGCCACCCTTCAGATCCTGGATCCTCTCTATGATTCTTCTAGGGAGTTTGTCCTAGCCACTGTGCATTGCTTGCTCTCTGGGGTTTTAGGCTGGGTTTCTGTATAGCACTTTGTGACATCTACTGACGTAAAAAGGGCTTTTTAAATACATTTGATTTGTCCTATGGGGACAGCCAAAGAACCTTTTTAGGTTCTAGATTACACTCTTAGGGGGGAAATAGTGTTTACAACAAAAGTAGAGGTAATAGTTTGTGTTGGTACGGTGCTGTGTACATTACCTGTCAACCACCTGTTTGTGAGTCTCCTTCCAGTTCTCCTGGTCAGCATCAGTACCGATGTCAGGGTTCAGTGTCTGCAGGTTGACACCTGCTACGTTAGTGCCGCTCCACACAGGGACTGGAACACACACACACCCACACACACACTTAATCTTATTACTCGTTATCTCCTTAAAAGGCCCAGTGCAGTCAAAAAAACGTGATCCTGTGTGTTTTATATATATTTCCACACTGAGGTTGGAATAATACTGTGAAATTGTGAGAATGATGATAATGCCCTTTTAGTGTAAGAGATGTTTGAAAAGACCGCCTGAAATTTCAGCCTGTTTTGGTGGGAGTGAGATTGGGCCTGCCTAGTGATAACACCAGGCGGTAAATTAGTTAATAGACCAGTAAGAAACCTCTGGCCATAACAGCTAGTTTTCCCCTCCCACTCACAGACAGTCCTAGCAAAATTATTGCTAAGAAGCTATTTTGGACCATTTGAATTCAAAACAATTACAGTAAGGTACTTAATTGTTACCCAGAAATTATTTGATATTGAGATAAAAATAGCTGCATTGGACCTGTAGGGCCCAGACAGCCCAGATTAACAGATCTCTGTCCCTCACCTTTATCACAGTAACCCTCAAGCATGGGGGGCTACTTATAGTCTAAGAATTCAGTAGCACATTTGAATGGAATACATACGTTTTCAGACTTCCTGAGTGTGTATTCGTTAACATTTTTCTGGTTACTACATGATTCCATATGTGTTATTTGATACTTTTGATGTCTTCACTATTATTCTACAATGTAGAAAATAGTAAAAAATAAATTGATGACAGCTTAGCATACACTTGGCATTCTCTCAACCAGCTTCATGAGGTAGTCACCTGGAATGCATTTCAATTAACAGGTGTGACTTGTTAAGTTAATTTGTGGAATTTCTTTCCTTAATGCGTTTAAGCCAATCAGTTATGACAAGGTTGGGTGGTATACAGAAGATAGCCATATTTGGTAAAATGGCAAGAACATCTCAAATAAGCAAAGAGAAACGACAGTCCACCATTACTTTAAACATGAAGGTCAGTCAATTCGGAAAATGGCAAGTTTCTTCAAGTGCAGTCGCAAAAACCATCAAGCGCTATGACGAAACTGGCTCTCATGAGGACCGCCACAGCAAAGGAAGACCCAGAGTTACCTCTGCTGCAGAGGATAAGTTCATTAGAGAGTTACCAGCCTCAGAAATTGCAGCCCAAATAAATGCTTCACAGACTTCAAGTAAGAGACATCTCAATATCAACTGTTCCGAGGAGAATGTGTGAATCAGGCCTTCCGTCGAATTGCTGCAAAGAAACCACTACTAAAGGACACCAATAATAAGAAGCAACTTGCTTGGGCCAAGAAACAGGAGCAACGGTCATTGGACCGGTAGACAGCTGTCCTTTGGTCTGATGAGTCCAAATTTGAGATTTTGGTTCCAAACATCCGTGTCTTTGTGAGATGCAGAGTAGGTGAACGGATGCTCTCCGCATGTGTGGTTCCCACCATGAAGCATTGAGGAGGTGGTGTGATGGTGCTTTGCTGGTGACACTGTCAGTGATTTATTTAGAATTCAAGGCACACTTAACCAGCATGGCTACCACAGCATTCTGCAGTGATACGCCATTTCCATCTGGTTTGCACTTAGTGAGACTGTCACTTGTTTTTTAACAGGACCATGACCCAACACACCTCCAGGCTGTGTAAGGGCTATTTGACCAACAATGAGAGTGATAGAGTGCTGCATCAGATGACCTGGCCTCCACAATCACCAGACCTCAACCCAATTGAGATGTTTTGGGATGAGTTGGACTGCAGAGTGAAGGAAAAGCACCCAACAAGTGCTCAGCATATGTGGGAACTCCTTCAACTGTTGGAAAAGCATTTCAGGTGAAGCTGGTCGAGAGAATGCCAAGAGTGTGCAAAGGGTGGCTACTTTGAAGAATCAAAATATATATATTTTAAATTTTACCCCCTTTTCTTCCCAAGTTTGTGGTATCCAATTGTTAGTATCTTGTCTCATCGCTACAACTCCCGTACGGGCTCGGGAGAGACGAAGGTCGAAAGCCATGCGTCCTCCAAAACACAACCCAACCAAGCCGCACTGCTTCTTAACACAGCGCACATCCAACCCGGAAGCCAGCCGCACCAATGTGTCGGAGGAAACACAGTGCACCTGGCGACCTGGTTAGCGCGCACTGCGCCTGGCCCGCCACAGGA
Source organism: Oncorhynchus gorbuscha (assembly GCF_021184085.1). Taxonomy (NCBI): domain Eukaryota; kingdom Metazoa; phylum Chordata; class Actinopteri; order Salmoniformes; family Salmonidae; genus Oncorhynchus; species Oncorhynchus gorbuscha. The sequence goes on along the minus strand of NC_060174.1, from coordinate 54,848,236 downwards.
GTCGCTGGTGTGCGATGAGACAAGGATATCCCTGCCAGCCAAGCCCTCCCTAACCCGGACGACGCTAGGCCAATTGTGCGTCGCCCCATGGACCTCCCGGTCACCGCCGGCTGCGACAGAGCCTGGGCACAAACCCAGAATCTCTGTTAGCACAGCCCTAGACCACTGCGCCACCCAGGAGGCCTCTCTAAAATATATTTAGCTTTGTTTAACACTTTTTTTGATCTTCACATAATTTAATGTGTTATGTCATAGTTTTGATGTCTTCACTACTATTCTACAATATAGTAGTACCCGTCAAAGCTTTTGACTGGTACTGTACGTATGCACGCACGCACTCACCACTGGTGTCTCCGTGTTCTCCCAGGATCCATCCGTTGAAGCTGGTAGCATGGATGCCCAGTTTTTCAGCCATCAGGTAACGGAAACGGGCAGAGTCCAGGTTGGTGCCGCTGCCAATGACACGGTGCTTGGGCAGGCCGCTCAACTTCCAGGTCACGTAGGTCAGCACATCAACTACAGCCAGGGAGAGATTTCTAGGGTTAGACTTCCATAACAAGTCATTGGATGAACACTACTGTATCTGGTGTGAGTTTGTATCTGTGTTAGTGTGTATCTACGTGTGTGTAGCTGGGATGTGTAAGCGTTTGCAGTAAGTGTGTTTAGGTACTACAGTATATGTAGGTGTGAGTGTCTGCAGAGCCATATTTACATATCTAAATAAATGGCTCTGAGTCTATGGTGTCTGTGTGTGAGAGTGTACTTGGTGTGTGTATATTTAGGTATGTGTATGTACCAGTGGAGGCTGGTGGGAGGAGCTATAGGAGGACAGGCTCATTGTAATGGGCCTGTCCTCTGTGTGTACCTGGGTTGGAGACCACAATGATGATGCACTTTGGGGAGTGTTTTATGATCTGAGGGATGATGTGTTTGAAGATGTTGACGTTCCTCTGAACCAGGTTCAACCTGCTCTCTCCCTCCTGCTGACGAACGCCCGCAGTTACCACGACGATACGAGAGTTCGCCGTCACAGAGTAGTCTGACCGTGGGAGAATATCAAGTCAATGAAAGTACTGTATATCACTTTTGTCTAGTATTTCTTTCAATAATTTGTCATATCATAAATAGAATAATGCATTCATACATTTCCATTTCACCCTTTTCCCATCCCCCCTTCATACACTTCCCCTCTCAGTGAGAGTACTTCATTTAACACAGACATTTGACATGCAGTTTGTGTCCATCTTGGTTTTATGGTCTCCTGGTGACCAATTGCTACACACTCACCTTTGCTGGCGACTATCTTGGGCGTTTTGAGGAAGAGGCTGCCATGCTGCAGATCCATCATCTCTCCCTTCAACTTGTCCTCCATCACATCCACCAAGGCCAGTTCATCAGCCAGCTCCTGAAGAGAGAGAGAGAAAGGGGGGGGGGGGTAAGATGTGATGAATGTACAATGACTGTGCAGTTATTCTTTCCACCTTGACTTCACCATGATGGGCATTTGGAGAATAAAATATATTTCAATCATTGACCCATAATGTCTTTGCATGACTTCAAAAATAAGATACTCCTAAAACTCATTGGCCACATTGCTGCAGCTGTCATCCCGAGAAATAATTATGTTGGTAAAACTGCCTAGGAATAATACCCTCTTCATAACAGATTATAAACACAATTATAATTCCTTCTGAGCTAATATCAGTCTAAGCAATGGTAGTCAATTACACATATTCTGCATGTGCATGTCTAAAAGCCTGTTTTATAGTTTAGCAACAAAGTACTGAACATTATAATAACACTGTAATAAGGAGGGAATGGATGGACGTGTAATATTGAGAGAAGATCAGTAGACAGAGAGTAAACTTGCCCTGAGATATGACAGACTCTATGGCATCTAAGGAGTCTACAGCCATGTCTCAGAGTAAAGAGTAATCCAGGGTCAATGCAGTAGACTAAACACCATAATACTGTAGCTCTAGGGGGTAGTAATCTGACAGGAGTATAAACACAGCAGGTCTGATCTTACCCTGAGCAGGATACTGACAGCACAGGCCATGCCGACCTGGCCGACCCCCACCACTGTCACCTTGTTCCTGGCGGGCTCAGGTGTCCCACTGAACAGGGGAGTGATGAGCTTCTGAAGGATAGAGGCCATGTTCAATGCTATGAAGAGAGAAAGGGGAAAGAGGTGGAGAAACAGAAGTGGTCTTTCACATGTCCAAAGACATACGACAAAATGGTCATCTGTTTCCTTTCCCTTTTCCCTCTGTGGCTTCGTTGGTAGATCGTGGCTCTTGCAACGCCAGGATAGTAGGTTAGAGTCCTGGGACCAACCATACGTAATTTATTTTAAATGTATGCTAGGATGAATGTAAGTCTCTTTGGATAAATGGCATACATTATAAACCCTATCAACCAAGCTGGCCAAACACGTTGTTCGACCTTGGTAGGGTGAATTTAGGTTTCACTAAATAAGTAATGCATTCATGAAAAACAGCCTGCGTTGCTTTAAAACGGCAGGCTGGCAGCACTGCACGGAGATTACGGATGAAGGTTAAATACATTTGATTCTACAGCTCGTAGTCCTATGTGACTTTCACCTCCTACACCCGTTTCCTACACACACATCAACATCTGAGCCCCAACCCTTATAACCGAGCAGAGCTGATACTAGCAGGACACCCTGAACCTCCCCAGCTATAATACAACAAATACTTGCTTTGTTTGACGATGCTCCGAGCTGCGAGGTATAAATACCACCATGTAATCAACATGTCAGACTAGACGAGAGCTACGGTGCCTTCCCCCTGCACCCACAACACCTCACAACGGCTGTATCCAAATCCAGACAGGGCAGGTGGGAGGAATCAGATAGGTGAGCTGCAGCACTGCAATCAGGGCATGTGACACAGGCCTAAAACGAGGGTGCACTACAAAAAGCCCCACAGCACAGAGCTCTACTGTAGATTGCTGCTGCTCTCGCTCTCCCCCCTGTGCTCCAACGGCCTGGTGAAGGCTCTACTAATCGGATGCCAAACTTGACTGCAGACTGTTAAAAAGGAGTTATCCTGTAATCCTGTAATGTCACAGGCTCCATCTGGTGCACTTGTCCTGCTTCTCTGATGACTATAAACGATATGTATCCAGTACATGGGCAGTGCTAAACAAACGGGGATATGTGCATAGCGCATAATGTGTTATGAAGAGGGTTTTATTCCTAGACAGTGTTACCAAAATAATGATTTCCCGGGATGACAGCTGCAGCAATGTGGCCAAATTAGGAGTAACTTGTTTTTTAAAATCATGCATTATGGGTCAATGGGTCAATGGTTGAAATACAGTTTATTCCTCAAATGCCCATAATGGTGAGGTCATTAAGAATTAAGTACAGGGTAGTGCCGCAAAATTGTCAATCTTATTAAGTGAATGTTGAATGACATCGTCCTCCAGTCACGGCGTGCATAAATACATTGAGCGATAATGCGCTTTATCATTATCCGCTTGGCAAGGTCATCCGTGTAGGCCAGGAACAATACATTGTTATAATCTTATAATCTTTTGTACTACTAGAAAAACAAATATAAATTGTCCATGCCGTAAATATGATACTAGGCAGGCCAATACAATAGTCAGATGAATGAGAAGGGACGAACACCGTTAAATTTGCGAAATCCATAATCTCTTGGGCATGGCACGTCGCCAAAACAATCCCACTTTCGCAAAACAGACAGACAGCCGTTCCATTTTCGCGCAATCTGCTAAATAGACAATATGGCCGAGGGTAGACGACATCGGAGATCAAATAAGGGGATAAATTGGCAGTACATATTTTAATCTTAAACTTTATACACAATTTTAAGAGTATTTTGTTTGGATAGGCTAGAAAATTCTAGAATACGATGCGAATTTTATTTAGGCCTAACACAAATATTTCAACATCTCAGCCGATTTCATCTGGGTTTATAATAAATAGGCTTTAGTCTATTAATAATCACCACAATTTTATAAAGCACGATACACTAATTGTCCATAACATGACATCCAAAACGAATTTGAAGGAAAAGATCTTCAGTACACACATCCCTTTTCCTTGATAAAAATGACCCTCTGTCTCAGGGAGAATGTACCGCATGGGATTCTGGTTGCTCTTGTCAATACGTGACTGCCTTGTCCCAGGCGGAAGCTGTCGCCCAAGAGTAATGGATGCGACAATTAAGCAGTGCGGTAAAGTACTTTAAAAAATACTTTGAATTACTACTTAAGCAGTTTTTTGCAGAATCTGTATTTGACAACTTTTACTTAACTACATTCCTAAAGAAAATAGCATACTTTTTACTCCATACATTTTCCCTGACACACAAAAGTACTTGTTACTAGCATGTCAGGAAAATGGTCCAATTCATGCACTTATCAAGAGAACATCCCTGGTCATCCCTATTGCCTCTGTGGCACTCACTAAACACAAATGCTTTGTTTGTAAATTATGTCTACGTGTTGGAGTGTGCCACTGGCTATCTGTAAAAATAAAAAGAATAAAATGGTGCCTTCTGGTTTAATATAGGGAATTTTAAATGATTTATACTTTTTCAATACTTTAGTTTATTTTAGCAATTACATTTACTTTTGACACTTAAGTATATTTGAAACCAAATACTTTTGCTCAAGTATGATTTTACTGGGTGAATTTCACTTTTACTCGAAAAATGTTCTATTAAAAATGTATCTTTACTTTTACTCAAGTATGACAATTGGGTACTTTTTCCACCACTGCAATTAAGTAGCCTTAAGATTGTTACACCTCACATACCTTGTGTACTGTGTTCAAAATTCAATGTTTCTGTTCCTTTTCACCAGTCCTTTTGCATTAGTTTGTTTCTTGCCAATCAATGACATGACAAGGCCTTAATCAGTATACCACGATTAATCAACCAATAGCCTAAATATCTAGGGTCAATAGGCAGATTGAAATTGCAGCAGTGCATCATATAGGCTCAGGTAGCCCCTGTACAGATGGGTATTGCACACCATCATCATTGGTTAATAATGCATGCTTCACATACTTCGACACCCAAACATTAGACACTGGTTATTGGTATTGGACCCTCTCACCACTGCTCTTTCACTTGTTCCAAAGTCTAAATTAAAGTATATTTACAGTAAGTCTTACCCTTGGCTTGTCGTCTTCTCTCCTAGTCCTCTCTCCTTGCCTGCTGCCTCCTGAGTGCAGGTAATCAACTCTAAGCCCCAAACTTCCATCCCCCACAGGAAGTGTACTGCCTCTAACAGGTGACCTGACATGTCAGCTGTTCATGTACTTCATCACCATAAGACACTCTTTCAAATACCAAAATCCTGTCACCTCATCTGTACTGATCTGAAGACCCACCCTAATGATGAACGTCCACCAGTTTTCACCTGTCAAGCCTTTTACAATCAGTGCAGAGGAAGGAGTCAACGGATTCGTCTAGGGACTCATCTTTCTGAAGGATTCAATCCCCTCCTGGATCAAGATCCCAGTTGTCTAAGTTGTTTTGAGCAATTCAAAATGGAACGCCTTGTGCACACTTCCGGTAATACCATATACCCCGGCCCGGTATGGTACACAAACCGGATGAAAATCTAGATACCACCCAACCCTATAAATATGTCGTTTTATGTGATGGCGCAAAAAATCGGACTGTTGAAAGTCTTATCAGAAACTCATATTTAAAACAGATAACTAAAATCACAACTACTGGCAATGGTCAGTCTGTAAAGAGGCATCTAAAGTGGAATCAAAACATTACCTTCCTTATCAGCCACAATCCTTGAAAAACAAGACAAAACACTGTTGTTTCTACATTTATTAGAACATTAACCAACTATGGTGGGGTGTTAAAACCTGATTGCATTCATGTCGTAGTCTTTCCTCTATACCCCCACATGGGGGAACCATCTTCCCTCTTATCTTTTAGTATGCCTAATGAGTCATTACCAATGACCAGTTGGGCTGGGGACAATCAATTCAGTAAGTAAACTGAAATTCCAATTACCTTGCATTCAATTAAGAAAATTTGCATTGAAAATTAGAATTAAAGTCTAGAACTGACACGGAATTCAAATTGAATCAACCCCAATCCTGCTGATCAGTAGCCCAGCCCAGGGTAGGTGGACTACAGGCAGGACAGCTATGACTATAGCAGGTAGAGAGCGGTGTGCTAGGCGGTTGTCAACTGAAGGATGTGTTTGATAAGGCCGCTGTCTTACATCTTATATGGCTGTTGATAAGGCCGCCATTTTGAATGGCTATTTGTTGATAAAGCCGATATTTGTTTCGTTACTCTGTGAGGGCCAAGCTTCTTCTTGAGGGACTCGGGCATCTCTGGGGGAGGGGGACGTAGACCTTCACAGAGTCGTAGATGAACCACTGCAGGGCGGTCAGGGTACCGATCATGATGATACGAGCCACCAGATCCTTCCACACACTTGAGAAGGAAGGACGAACGGAGGGAAGAAAGAGCAAGAGAAATAAAGGCAAAACTGTTTAAACTCCGATCAAATTGATATTTGAATATCCCATTACACCATTTAAAAATATCAAAGGTCAACAACTAATGATGGTTACTCTGAGACAGGTGGTAATAGGTACTGCAAGTATGCACTGGTAGTATTCGAGCGAGGCTGCCCAGTGCAGGTAATGGGCTGGGGAGCAGGTAGACTGTTCGCACAGGCCATTGACTCAAGCAACTGTCCAGCCAGAAAGCTGCCTGGGGCACCTGGGCTGGAGCTGCAATCAGCCCTCAGAGAGAGATCGAAGGAGTGTGTTGGAAACCTCAGTGTTTTTACTGTGAAGTTAACACCATCAATCTACATTCTAAACCAGTGGTTCTTAACTGGTTGTGCCTCAGGACCCAAATTCAACCAGGTTGTCTCAGTCGCAAACCAATATTTGTGTTGTGAAAAAAGGCCATAAAAATAAATAAATCCAGATTGTGTTATGCCATGATAGTAAATGTGACAATAATATGACAAAAGGAACAACATTCCCACCTTTTCATTGTCAATAATTCAATTTTGCCCATATTATTGATTAAGAATGTTAATAAGCTTACTGATTTGAGACCACATAACCAACTAAACAACGCTAATAGTTCCATATTAAAAATACTGGGATTGAAGTAAAATTGCTCAGGGATTTAATTATTCAAAAATCTAGGTTCATTATAATTTCTAAAAACGTTCTACCTGGTTTTAGTTGTTTAAATTCAATGAGCATTTTAAAATGTTTATTTAAAATCAGACACCCATTCAAAACCTCAATTTGGGTTGCAACACACCAGCTGAGAATTGCCATTCTAAAAACAGTTAGAATAGGCAATAGGATAGCCCGCCTTTGTCTGTAGAACTTCTGGAAAGAATCCAGTACTCACCTTTGGGTCCGAGTTTCTTGAGTACTCCGAGGGCACTGCTGCCACTCTCCTTGTTCAGTACAGACACCACAGAGTCAGCAGGGTGAGACACAATGGCACAGAACACACCAGCTGAAGGGGAGAGCACAAACACCAGGGATGTCAAGACAACATAGGAAATCTTGATTTTGACTAAGGGCAGCAGTCTCAAACATACAGCCAAATATGGCCTGCTAACAGATTTAACGTGACCTGATTATTTTTTTAATGACCATTTCTTCAATGATTTTAAATGCAGTTCATCCACCTACAGTGCATTCGGGAAAATATTCAGACCCCTTGACTTCTTCCATATTTTGTTAAGTTACAGCCTCATTCTAAAATGGATTAAATAGAACATCAATCTACACACCCCATAAAGACAAAGTGAAAACAGGTTATTTGTGTGCAAATGTACTAAAAACACAAAACAGAAATATTCAGACCCTTTAGTATGAGACTAAAATTGAGCTCAGGTTTTCATCCTGTTTACATCCTTGAGATGTTTCTACAACTTCATTGGAGTCCACCTGTGGTAAATTCAATTGATTGGACATGATTTGGAAAGGCACACACACACACACACACACACCAATCTATATATAAAAAGTTCAGTTGACAGTGCATGTCAGAACAAAAACCAAGCCATGAGGTTGGAGGAATTATTGGTACAGCTCCGACTCAAGATTGTGTCGAGGCACAGATCTGGGGAAGGGTACTAAAAAAGGTATGCAGCAATGAAGGTCCCAAAGAACAGTGGCCTCCATTCTTACAAATGGAAGATGTTTGGAACCACCGAGGCCCGGCCAAACTGAGCAATCGAGGGAGAAGGGCCTTGATCAGGGAGTTGACCAAGAACCCGATGGCCAATCTAACAGAGCTCCTCTGTGGAGATGGGTGAACCTTCCAAAAGGACAACCATCTCTGCAGCACTCCACAAATCAGGCCTTTAAGGTAGAGTGGCCAGACGGAAGCCACTAAGTGAAAAACACGACAGCCCACTTGGAGTTTGCCAAAAGGCACCTAAAGGACCCTCAGACCATGAGAAACAAAATGATCTGGTCTGATGAAACCAAGATTGAACTGTTTGTAATGAATGCCAAGCGTCAGGTCTGGAGGTAACCTGGCACCATCCCTATGGTGAACCACGGTGGGGAAGAATCATACTTTGGGGATGTTTTTCAGCAGCAGGTACTGGGAGAATAGTCAGGATCGAGGGAAAGATTAACAGAGCAAAGTACAGAGAGATCCTTGAAGGCCAATCACCACCTTCCGGAGACACCTGAAACCCCACCTCTTTAAGGAATACCTAGGATAGGATAAGTATTCCCCCCCCCCTTTAAGATTTAGATGCACTATTGTAAAGTGACTGTTCCACTGGATGTCATAAGGTGAATCCACCAATTTGTAAGTCGCTCTGGATAAGAGCGTCTGCTAAATGACTTAAATGTAAATGTAAATGAAAACCCGCTACTGAGAGCTCAGGACCTCAGGCTGGGGAGAAGGTTCACCTTCCAACAGGACAACAACCCTAAGCACACAGCCAAGACAACGCAGGAGTGGCTTCGGGACAAGTCTCTGAATGTCCTTGAGTGGCCTAGCCAGAGCCTGGACTTGAACTCGATCTAAAATCTCCGGAGAGACCTAAAATTAGCTGTGCAGCAACACTCCCCACCCAACCTGACAGAGCTTGAGATGATCTGCAGAGACGAATGGGAGAAACTCCCCAAATACAGCTGGGCCAAGCTTGTAGTGTCATTCCCAAGAAGACTCGATTCTGTAATCGCTGCCAAAGGTACTTCAACAAAGTACTAATTAAAAGGTCTGAATACTTACAGTGCCTTGCGAAAGTATTCGGCCCCCTTGAAATTTGCGACCTTTTGCCACATTTCAGGCTTCAAACATAAAGATATAAAACTGTCTCCGTATAAATGCACCTGCACTGTGATAGTCTCAGAGGTCCGTTAAAAGCGCAGAGAGCATCATGAAGAACAAGGAACACACCAGGCAGCTACCTAGCTTACCAAAAAATGCATCGTCAGCAAACATTACAGTAAAACTGAACACATGGTGCCCCTGCAATTTAATGTTTGCCTGCTAAGCAAGCTAGCCAGGCATACCAGCCAGGCAGAGAGTGGAACGAACAATAAGGAGCTAGCTTGCTACACATGTCCTTGCAGAAACCTTCGTGTTCTTCATGTATTCACAACATGTTGAAGGCAGCAATGCAAACGTTGACCTTATGCAGTACTTATGTAGTCAATAATCTAACAGCCAAACTAGCTAAATGTAATAACTAGGCTGGCTAGTAAGATAGATAACAAGCAGCTCTTCCAAGTCAGCTAGGATTGCGATGTTTCCATTTTTTAGCTAGCTAGCTATTTAAAGCTTAAGCCATTAGTTTATTTTCCTGACATTGTCATATATTTTAATAGAACTCCTCTTCTTTAGGAATAGGTATTCAAGTATTCAGACGTTTCTGAGTACTGATACAGAGCTCATTCTCGAGGCAGCAAATGAAGCGCACATGAAGGATGGAACACTACTGGAAAATCTGTCTGAAAGGATATTGAGCACACTCAGGTACAAAATACAGCTGAATGAAAATAGTCAATGTAGGTAAAAAAATGTATATTGATTTAAGTATTTTGTGATGTCTTAACCTAATATTCTAATCTACAATTAAATATGCATTATAGATTAGTCTGAACATTCTCACTCTGCACATGCTTTGGGAGAGGGTTCCCAATAGCATTCTGGCTCTCAGATCATATGTTGTCCTATTCAGAAGATGTTTCTCTCTCTCATTAAGGAAGAGTTTGGAAGAATTGCAACTGTTGCTCTTGAGTCCACCTTTATGCAGAAGCTGGATGAATATACACCAAAATTATTGGACTTGTTTAAGTCAAGAGGAGGTGCTGTAAAGGAGGACATGCAGAAAATCCTTGAAGTCCTGTACGGGGTATGCACAGTAACACCTTCACAATAGTATATAGGTTATACTGTATGTATTTAATGCCGGTATTAAATGCAATTATTTGTATAACATCATATTACAGTGCAACACCATCTAGGAAAGAAGAGACCGTGTGATCTGTGACCTGATCATATCCCCCGGCGAGAGAGTTGGAGACCTTATCACAGAATACAAGGTAAAGGTTTTATTTTTGTATCCTTATTTATCTCTAAATTAGATGTCTTCCTTTCTTTCCCTCTCTCTCCTCTCAAGTTGCACAGTTAATCTAGTAGACTAGTCTATTATTTTTCTATTTTTTTTCACTCAGGATGCTGACAACACCATGATCCGAGAGGACCTCGTTCAGCATGTGATGGTGTCATGTGATCAAGGAGCACTGTGAAGGATCTGCATCGAAGGAGCAGAGGTCCTGGCTGGTATTCCAGTCATGTAACTTGCTTATGGGCCTCAGATTTAAGCCATAGATAAGGTACCCCAAAGAACTGAAGTATACCTTTTGAGGTGGTCCAACAAGTATTCTTTGAACTTGATGATCTTAGGACATCCCTATGGGTCCAAGCTCTAAAAATGAAGTTACTTGTTTTCAAAGATATCTGAGAACTCTCAAATGGCCACTCACAAACTGTGGTCTAAACCCTACTCAGTAAGCTGAAAAGCTAGGTGGTATAGGAGCTACAGCTTACATGATGACAACTTACTCCATATGCACTAGTGGATATCTGAGTTTTTTTGTCAGGTGTAAGCTATCTGGATGTAACTTTACCTAAGGAGGCAAGGTATAGTTATACCCAGAATGCTTACAGATGATTGTCACAGCTGGCTGAAGGACTGGACCAAAGTGCAGCATGGTAAGTGTACATTTTCTCTTTATTCAAAAATGACGCTGACAAAACAAAGAACAAAAACCAAACCGTGAAGCTTTGGGCTATGTGCCCTGAACAAAGACAAAGTTAACGTTCCACAAAACAGGTGGGGAAAAGGGTACCTAAGTATGGTTCTCAATCAGAGACGACGATAGACAGCCTCTGATTGAGAACCACACCCGGCCAAACACAGAAATAGAAAATCATAGAACATAGACTGCCCACCCAAACCACACCCTAACACTGTTTCTTTTAGCATATTCCCTTGTATAGAAATAATAATTTTTGGTAAATTATCCCAAGTATATTGAGGTAACTATTTGCATCAGCTTTTAAGTATAGTTGTTAGTATGTATTTGAGTAGTAGGAACCCAATTTAAATACATTTTACTAACCTGAGTACCACAAGTAAATGAGTAAAAAACATTTGTAGATAAAACGGAATATCAATCACGATACTGAGTAAATTCAGCAAATTAAACTTAATGTAATCAGTTACAGAACTAATATTGTATCTGAAACTTAGTTCTGGGACTTGAAGGCCTTAAGCAGGTAAAAAAAAACAGTTCTGAACCTGATAAAATTAAGTTGAATGAAATGGACACCTCACAAGTCCTAAACTGGCAGCTTCAATAAATAGTACCCGCAAAACACCAGTCTCAGGGTCAACAGTGAAGAGGCGACTTCGGGATGCTGGCCTTCTAGGCAGAGTTCCTCTGTCTGTTATGAATAGTATTGTGTTGAACAGTTTGTCAGATTGTCACCTCTTACTTGGACTGCTGCAACGCTCATCTCCATAGCCTTTCTGTCAACCCTCTTCAATATGTTCAGAATTCTGTTGCTTCAGTGCTCACCCTGAAGGGTACACCATTTTGGTGTTACCGTTAAGGCAAAATCTTTTTGCAGCCATTCTGATGTACTGGCAGGGGAGAGCAAAATCTAGTGTTCTCCCTCCTCTGGGTCCTTATCTGATGTTATGGTATAAAGTAAAGTATGCAACTTCTCACCATTGTGCATATTGTCTGAATGCTATTAAACCTTCAAAAGTCCATTGTTGTTCGATTTATCCTTGGATCCTTTATTTCACAACACTGGAAATGAAAACTTCCCTACATCTGCACCAAAACCTGGGAAAACATCACATCCACTCTCCACCGCTCACGTACAAATCTCTCCATGTCCTGGTTCTTTCTTACCGCTCTTACATTCTGCACACCTAAATCCCCTGTCACTCACTTTACTCATCTGACTCAAGTTCCCTTATCACCCCCAACACCAGACTCCTGGTCACTGGGAACCTTGTCTTCAGCACCTTCAGCTCAGCTGCTCTCAACTCATTTGCGTATTTAAAACCAGACTCGCAAGATATCTCTTCAGACAGCACCTATGTTGCCCTCCACTCAGCGCCTATAGTTTTAATTTCTTGTTAAATGTTTTGACTAGAACCCAACACTTTGATCATATTACTCCAGTGCTAGCCTTCATGTTAAGGCCAGGGCTGATTTCAAGGTTTACTGTTAACCTACAACGCATTGCCTGGACTTGCTCCTATTTATGTCTATGATTAGATCCTGCCATACATACCTACATGTATACTACAGTCACAAGACCCAGGCCTCCTTATTGTCCCTCGAATTTTGAAGGAAACAGCTGGAGAGCTCCTCTTTTATGGGATGGTCTGCAGATCCGTGTGAGAGAAGCAGGTTTGGTCTCAACCTTTAAGTCTTAACTGAAGACTAATTTCTTCAGTAGGTCCTATGAATTAAGTGTAGTCTGGCTCAGGGGTGCGAAGGTGAACGGCAAGGCGGTGGCGAGAGGAACCACCCTTGCTGTCTCTGCTTGGACAGCACCCCACTCTCCTGGGATTCTCTGCCTCTGACCCTATTACGGGCGCATCACGTCATGCCAGGCTTTGTTCGCTATGCTCGACTCCTTTGAGTGGGTTGAGTCACTGATGTAATCTTCCTGTCCGGTTTTGCGCCCCCTATGGCTAGTGCGGTGTAGAAAGGTAAGCACAATGACTAACGCTAGCACAATGCGTTAGCACAACGACTGTAAGTCTACAGGAATAGTTAGCTCAAAAGCTGTTTCTGTTCATCTGACTCTGGGAAAGTAGTTTAAATGGCTTTATTGACAATGTCTCATCCTATCCATTTAACATGGAGAAAAGTACAGTCATTGGAGCTGTCTAGGTCTTAATTGAAATGAAAAAAAACAAAATCCAGCAGACATTAGGCCCTCCATTGAATAAGTTTGACATCACTAATCTAAGTGGTAATTTTCTGGATGGTTAAAGTGCAGACTGTCAGCTTTCATTTGAGGGTAATTTCATCTATATCGGGATAATTAAGGCACTTTTTGTACATAGTCCCCCCATTTTAGAACTAACAAATCATAAATTAAAGCTAGACAGTCAGGGAGAATTGAAAATGGCAAAAACCGGGCATTCAGGCACATGCCCATTGGTTTTGTTATGTTTGAGCAGAGGAGCACAGCATTAGCCATGGTGAAATGCATAGTATTGCAGGAAATTAGCTTTAAAACTGCAAAAATGGAAACCCAGCTCCAAGCCAAACTGTTTAGAAATTGCTGGAAATAATCTTTACAACGGCAATATTTTCTCTAGCCTGCCAAGTTTGCCTTTATAGCTAATATAATATGTTAAGAGTTTACTCTTCCAATGAAATGTGGGGAGGTCAAAATAATGACATTGTCTACCAAATCTATTCACTTTAAAATGTTGATTACTTCTACTTCATATTAGCATTCACCTGATGATAAGATGTCAAAGATGGACCTTCCTGATATATGGGTGCATGGCACGAGCCCGGATGTTTTGGTTAAGGAATAAGGCAAAATGGCTCGATCCCGGATAAGGACATTGGCATTGCTGATTACGTCTTTTGGTGTGACAAACTGAAAAAGTGGGAGGGGTGGCTATATATGTGAAATCAATTATTGTTGCATCATGCTCTTTAATTTAATTCCCCCAAAATGCGAGCTTTTGGTTATAGATGTTACAAATGTATCTGTTGCAGGGATTTATCCCCCATGATTTTCTATAGAACTTTCAGATCTTGTTATGAGAAAACATGCCTGGGCCAAGGCTACAAAAACGGACACTATAGGCAGCTTTTCAGGCAATTGAGAAATAGATGCAGTTCCTCAGTCAAGAAAACTAAATCTAGCTACTAGCTAAGTTCTACAGTGTCTCAGACTCTGCTGATGATCTGTCTACATTTTGGAAAACAGTTAATGCACTGAAGTGTGGAAATTCCTCTTCCTTGCCTAAGCAAATTGTGTCAGACCCTGGCATCACTACTGAGAAAAATGAGAAGTGATGATTTTAATAAGCATTTCTTCTTGGCAGGCTTTTTTATCTGAAATAAATTGTGGTTTAATTGACCATGTTCAGCCAGTTGACTGCCTGCCCCTCTCCCAGCCTTCAGTTGGCTCGATGGAAGTTCTGACAACTTCTAGTGAATCTTTGTTTTCATTTCAACAACTTTCTACTTGTGAAATGCTAGACGCTTTGCACAAGATTGATGTAAAAATCCACTAAGGCTTGATCCTTTCTTGCTGCAGCAGAATGGCGCTGGAGTGAATAGTGCAGTTTTACGGGCTCCTGACCTATTGTGTGCTTGGGGGGGCTCTGCACACATAGACAACAGCCACCCTCGAAGAATCGTTACCCAACCATCTCACATTGATTTTGCATATTGTTTTTTATACTGAATGTTATCAGATCTTCAACCAAAACCTTATATTAGATAAAGGGAACATGAGTGAACAAATAACCCAACAATTACATACTTACTTAATTTATTTAATCAACAAAGTTATGCAATTCCCTGTGTGAAAAAGTAATTGCCCTGTTACACTCAATAACTGGTTGTGCCACCTTTAGCTCCAATGACTCCAACCAAATGCTTCCTGTGATTGTTGATCAGTCTATCACATAGTTGAGGAGGAATTTTGGCCCACTCTTCCATGCAGTGTGATTTGTGGGTTTTCAATCATGAACTGATTGTTTCAAGTCCTGCCACAACATCTCAATTGGGATTAGTTCTGGACTTTGACTCTAGGCCATTACAAAGCTTAAAATGTGTTGCTTTTTTAGCCATTTTATGTATACTTGATTGTGTGTTTTGGATCATTGTTTTGCTGCCTGACCCAGCTTCAGCTTCAGCTCACAGACAGATGGCCTGACATTCTCCTGTAGAATTCTCTGATACAGAGCAGAATTCATTGTTCCTTCTATTAAGGCAAGTTGTCCAGGTTCTGAGGCAATAAAACATCCCCACATTTTCACACTACCATCACCATGCTTGATCGTTGGTGTAAGGTTCTTACTGTAGAAATGCTGTGTTTGGTTTTTGCCAAGCGATCCGGACCTCTGTAATTTTTGGTCATGGCTATAATAATAATATATTCCATTTAGCAGATGCTTTTATCCAAATTCTTTAAAAAATGTATATTGTTGTAATTTTCCCCCCCTTTTTCCCCCATTTGGTAATTACAGTCTTGTCCCATCGCTGCAACTCCCGTATGGACTTGGGAGAGGCAAAGGTCAAGAGACATGCGTCCTCCAAAACACGACACTGCCAAGCCGCACTGCTTCTTGATACACTACTCATTTAACCCAGATACAAGCTGTATTCGAATACTCATACTAACCGTGCTATTTGTGACGTGATTTGAGTATATAGTATGCTTATTGGTCATAGTATGGATAGTTAGTATGCCAAAAGTTCCTGGATACAGGAAAATACAAAGTATACAGGCAGTGTACACTGTTTCCGTGCATTTAGTGCCCATAATGCAATTCTCCAGAAAATGGGCGTGGCTTCACAACGTTTTCAGATTAGAAGAAAATGTGTTCGTATGGAAAACATGTTTTGTGATTGTAGTGAAAGATCGTAGGGTATTTTTTTTTCAAGCAAAGTATATGGGAGTTGTACTCCAGTCCAATAGGTGGCGCTCTCCCTCTCCCTCCTTTTGGCAAATCTGACCATATTTCTATCCTCTTTATTCCTGCTTACAAGCACCAGTGACTCAGTCAATAAAAAAAGTGGTCAGATGAAGCAGATTCTAAGCTACAGGACTGTTTTGCTAGCACAGACTGGAATATGTTCCGGGATTGTTACGATGACATTGACACCCCCAGGTGTTAAGGGTAGGTAACAACACATCTGCCACACTGATCCTCAACACTGGGGCCCCTCAGGGGTGCTTGCTCAGTCCCCTCCTGTACTCCCTGTTCACTCATGACTGCACGGCCAGGCACAACTCATTAAGTTTGCAGACGACACAACAGTGGTAGGCCTGATCACCAACAACGACGAGACAGCATATACGGAGGAGGTCAGAGACTTGGCCGTGTGGTGCCAGGACAACAACCTTTCCCTCAATGTGATCAAGACTAAGGAGATGATTGTGGACTACAGGAAAGGAGGACTGAGGACGCCCCCATTCTCATCGATGAGGCTGTAGTTGAGCAGGTTGAGAGCTTCAAGTTCCTTGGTGTCCACATCACCAACAAACTAACATGGTCCATGCACACCAAGACTGTCGCGAAGAGGGCACGACAAAACCTATTCCGCTTCAGGAGATGGAAAAGATTTGGCATGGGTCCTCAGATCCTCAAAAGGTTCTACAGCTGCACCATCGAGAGCATCCTGACTGGTTACATCACTGCCTGGTATGGCAACTGCTCAGCCTCTGACCGCAAGGCACTACAGAGGGTAGAGCGTACGGTCCAGTACATCACTGGGGCCAAGCTTCCTGCCACCTCTATACCAGGGGGTGCCAGAGGAAGGCCCTAAAAATTGTCAAAGACGCCAGCCACCTTGGTCATAGACTGTTCTCTTTGCTACTGCGGTACCGGCGCGCCAAGTCTAGGTCCAAGAGGCTTCTAAACAGCATCTACCCCAAGCCATAAGACTACTGAACATCTAATCAAATGGCTACCCAGACTATTTGCATTACCCCCCCCTCTTTTACTCTGCTGTTACGCTCTGTTATTATCTATGCATAAGTCACTTTAATAACTACCTACATGTATATATTACATCAATTACTTTGACTAACCGGTACCCCCTGTATATAACCTCACTATTGTAATTTTACTACTGCTCTTTAATTATTTGTTACTTTTATTTCTTATTTTTCTGTAGGTATTTTTCTTAAAACTGCATTGTTGGTTAAAAAGGGCTTGTAAGTAAGCATTCCACTGTAAGGCCTACACCTGTTGCATTCGGTGCATGTGACAAATAACATTTGATTTGATTTTAATGCAACATAATGCAACATTTACCAACTGCCGTTAAACCTCATCGAAGAAGAATCATTCAGTCCTCGTGAAAATCACTACAATCAAGGTCCTTTAGCTGTCACACATATTGGCTACACTAGCTAATGTTAACTACTTTTCCACACTGCAAACAATGTAAATGTTACCTGTATTGTATTAAGATAATGAAGTTGAAATGTCATGTTTTCGAGTTGATCCCCCCTGACTAAGAAAGTGCATTTACTTATTTTCAGTTGATTTACCTTACCCAGAAAATGCAGTTTGTATTGTTTAAAAAAATATTCTGACTTGTTTCAATACTTTTTTAGGTTAAAGTAAGAGAATTTTAATGGTAAGAGATATCTAGGTAAGATGATAAAAATATAAGATCAAATCATGACGTCAGTGATCTTCAGGTTGGAAAGTCAGAACTCTAGAAAGAAGCCCAAGTTCCCAAGTTGGATGACCATTCCAATCGATTTTTCCCAATGGAGCCCGTTTTTTCTGAGTTCCCAGTTGTTTTGATCGCTATGAAGTCGGAGATTTCCGAGTTCCCAGTTGTTTTGTCCGCTCTGAAGTCAGAAATTTCCGAGTTCCCAGTTGTTTTGAATGCTGCAACAGTCTACTAAATCAATGGGGAGAGGGTAGCATGCATGGCAAGCCGGCAGCACAACACCTGGGCACAGTGTCGTTCCCACTTGCCCAGCACTGCGATGCAGTGCCTTAGACCACTGCGCCACCCGGGATGCCCCTGGAAAGCACTTTTAAAGAACAACCAGGCATCCTCTACTGACGAGATGAGGTCAATATCATTCCAGGATACCCGGGCCAGGTCGATTAGAAAGGCTTGCTCGCTGAAGTGTTTTAGGGTGCGTTTGACAGTGATGAAGGGTGGTCGTATTACCGCAGGCCCATTACAGACACAGGCAATGATCGCTAAGATCCTGGTTGAAGACAGCAGAGGTGTATTTAGAGGGCAAGTTGGTCAGGATGATATCTATGAGGGTGCCCCATGTTTACAGATTTAGGGTTGTACCTGGTAGGTTCCTTGATCATTTGTGTGAGATTGAGGGCATCTATTTTAGATTGTAGGACGGCCGAGGTGCTAAACATATCCCAGTTTAGGTCACCTAACAATATGAACTCTGAAGATAAGATGGGGGGCAATCAATTCACATATGGTGTCCAGGGCACAGGTGGGGGCTGAGGGGGGTCTATAAGAAGCGGCAACAGTGAGAGACTTATTTCTGGAAAGGTGGATTTTTAATAGTAGAAGCTTGAATTATTTGGGCACAGACCTGGATAGTATGACAGAACTCTGCAGGCTAACTCAACCCCCTTTGGCAGTTCTATCTTGACGGAAAATGTAGATTGGGATGGAAATTTCTGAATTTTTGGTGGCCTTAAGCCAGGATTCAGACACGGCTAGGACATCAGGGTTGGCAGACTGAGCTAAAGCAGTGAATAAAACAAACTTAGGGAGGATACTTCTGATGTTAACATGCGTGAAACTAAGGCTTTTACGGTTACAAAAGTCAATAAATGTGAGTGCCTGGGGAATAGGTGTGATGCTGGGGGCTACAGGGCCTGTGTTGACTTCTCCATCACCAGTGGAACAGAGGAGGAGTAGGATAAGGGTACGGCTAAAGGCTATAAGAACTGGTCGTTTAGTGCGTTCGGAACAGAGAATAAAAGGGGCAGATTTCTGGGCGTGGTAGAACCGATTCGGGGCATAATGTACAGGGTATGGTAGGATGTGAGTACAGTGGGGGTAAACCTAGGCATTGAGTGACGATGATAGAGCTTGCATCTCTGGAGCCACCAGCTAAGCCAGGTGAGGTTTCCCCATGTCTGGGGTGTGTGACAAAATAGCTATCTAAGGAATGATGAGCTGGACTAGGGGCTCTACAGTGAGATAAAACAACAACTAAACGAAACAGCAGAAGACAAGGCATATTGACATTAGAGAGAGGCATGTGTAGCCAAGTTAGCTAATAGTTTTGACTAATTGCAGTTTGTGACAAAATAAGCTAGTAGACACCATCTAAACAGCTGTGAAATCTATTTTCCATAACCAACAATATTGTTGTTTCAGCTGTTTGAAGCTGGTGTACAAAACCTAAATGAAAAAGATAATAACGCTAGTCACTGTGACGTTCAGATGGTGAAGAATATTGTACGTTCTCTCCCTCGCCCATCAAAGTAAGCATACCTTTCTTATGAAAATTGTAATCAGTGCCTGGCTGTTGTTGCCAGCGTAACTAGTTGGCTTGTTCAAAGTCTAAGTTAAGAGCGAGTGTGACATCCCTTTGGCATACTCTTCTTTCACCTTTCAGTTGGAAGCTTATCTCACTCTGCATGCCTGTCTTCAAATTCTGTTGAAATGTTCTCAAACGAGCATTCAGAGATGTTTTTAAGCATGCGACCAACTGGGTTCGACTGTGGGTGTCTGCACAGTGCGCACCACAAGACTGTTCACCAGCTGAACTAAAGGCATTTCCTAGGCATTTACCGCAGAGAGCCAACACAAGTCTTCATCAACAGATAGCACAGTAGCTGTCTTCTTTTCTCAGATGACCAAGAGTATGGAATCTCCTCATTAAAGAAAACCATGGGGAGAGAATTGACTTACCACATTTATTTAATGATATTATCTATTAGAAATAAAAACAGATAAAAAAACCTTAACCCCACAATATACTTTCATCCTTGCTTGGGAAGCTAGCTGCTTGATCAAAGTCAAAAACATTTCATCTTTAATATATTCACTTGCGTAACAAGTAAACAGAGGTTCAGATTTAGCATATAAAAAAAAGCGACATCCTACTTTCACCTATGGTACTTTATTTTTCTACAATAAAATAATAAAAAAGTTCACAATTCACATTTGAAAAATACGGAACAAAATAAAAAACGGCTTTTTCTTCTTTTTTTTCAAACAGTGTGGACGAACATGTCAACTTCTTTACAAGTGAATGTCAGTAAGTGGTCAACATAAGTTAAGTGGCTATCACTTTTGTCATTAGTCTCCTCGGGTAATTATTGTCCCCATTAATATTACCTCTGCTATCAAGATGAATTATACAAGAGGCAAACTCTATTTGAGTTTTTGACTCATTAAAATTAGAATAGGATCATGAGCCATTTACTTGCTCAACTTTATTTAGCAAAAATATAATTCTTCCAAGATCCGTAGCAGTATGTATGGAACCATTAAGAAGGGCTGTGTGGATGCACTAAATATAAAGACAGCCAGTCCTAGGTCGTGTTCATTCGGCACCACATGGAAAAAAACACAGAATCAGAGAATATTTGTCCAATAAGGACTACCCACTTGTGTTTTCCTGTTTCAAAACTTTTTGCTACGGTGAGCATGCCCTTTAGATAGGACTGAAGGATCTTGAATCTTCAGAGCAACAAAGCACTATAGCTGAAACACAAACTCACACAAAGCTATACTGGGATTTGGTCATCACAGACTGATGAGCCATTCAACTACCAGACCACTTACTGCTAGACAGGTCCCAAATCTGCTTTTGCTGTCTTGCCAACTCCTCCTGACAATGACCAAGAGAGTTGGCAAGATAGCACATACAGATCTGGGACCAGGCTTACTTACTGCAGTTCATCTCCCCAACAGCTTTTCAATGTACTGATGGCTCTAAACGAGCAGTTTAAAGACAACTAATAGTTTTAGCAATCAAACTCATAGTTTATAGCATGAAAAAGGGCTTCTCCTCATTCAGTGACAAAACCTTATTTAACACTATTGGACAGTATTATGACTCCTCGCAGCAGTGATCCAATTAACTTAGAGCAAATTAGAATAGACCTGAGCACCATTCAATTCATAGTTTAAAAACAGTATTCTACATATCTCTATTATTAATACTACAGTGTATATTCAAAATCCATACAGAAATACTTGTAGATATTTCCGTAATCAGTAGCAGGGTTGGGGTCAGTTCCATTTCAATTCAGGAAGTGCACTCCATTTCTCATTCTCTCCAAAGTTTTTTATGAGGAACCTTTGGAATTTGGTTTACTTTCTGAATTGACTGGAATTGACCTCAACCCTGGCACTATGCAAGTTCTAACAGTGTGCCTGGCACAACAGACACCCCGAAAACTACAACCATGTCCTGCAAAAACTACAACCATGCATGTGACCTGTCCTCGCAATATCACATGGGAGTTCTATCTACACACATAAGTGAAAAATACACACAAAGAATACACAAAATGCACTTCACACTATGATTAAAAACAACTTAATAAAAACAAGTCTATTCAGACTGTCATGACAAGACAGTGCTGGTTTGTTTTACAAGAAGCTTACGTTGGTTAGGTTGAATGCCCTTCCTTTCTCTCCTTAGCGGGGACGAGGAGAAGTGAACAAGGAAGGGACAGGGTGAGACAGTCTACCAGCCCAGATTAAATGTCAGTCAGTCCTCCAAGATGGTCAACCATGTATAAATAGATGAAGATGGGTTTGGTGACCAGATGAAGGGGGGTCTTTTGACCTCAATTGGACACCCTGGTAAAATAATAGAAAGAATTATAATAAAAGAGAGCAGGGTGGAGTAGGTGTATTGCTTACTTGCCTCCACCCTCAGCTCCTGCACTTTGGCTGCTGCTGGCCCCGATGCCGAGAGGCACAATCACATTATCGACCACGGCATCTACCACCTTATCAACCGTGCTATACAGGTGACCCATGGCGTCGTTTATCAAACCCTTGACGGACTGGACCTGATCTGCATCAAGGTGCTGGATGACGAAGTAGATGGAACCGGCTACAGTGATGAGCACCATGAGCTTTAGTAGGACAGAGAGGAATCCTGGCCTGGCCCGTTCTGAGCCCAGGGAGCTGCACTCAGAGTGAGACTCTGTGTAGATGGAGCGCTCCAGGAGAGACTTGTTCAGCCAATAGTTGCTGGGTTTCACCGGTCGGCCAGCCGCACCATGGATCGATCTCCTGCATGTGGCGCTGGGGAGAGAGGAGGATTAGAAGATAATGTGACAAAGTCATTTCTGACAAGTCATGTTTAACAACTGCTGTAAATATTTTACTGGTAAGTGCCCCTGTGTTCTTGGAGCCATACACATAAAAAAAGATCAGGAGATGGGATCTGTCTTAGTTTGACCAAAAGTGAAAGGTTCCACATACTAGTGATAGGGCCTAAAAAGGTCTTACCTGATGCCTATGGGTGAAAGGATCTCATTCGCGAGAATCTCCTCAACATTCTTCCCCGTCTTCTTAGGGGTCTGGTCACCAGTTGCTAGACTCTCATCCACCACCTGTGAACATTGATAATGACAACAGATGATTGAGAGGTTGAGGTTTATGGGTGCAAGATAAGATTATTTACATATGTGCTGAACTGTCTTGCTGTTGAAGACAAATGCTGTTTTAATGTGAGAGCTCTGGTGAGTGTGATTTTGCATTGTATTTACTTAAATCAACTTGAACTTAAAGGCTTACCTTGTTGCTCCGTCTGCTGCTGGTCCTGATGGTGACAGGAGTCTTCCCTCTGCTCATCACAGACTTCTCCACAACAGCAGCTGGCTCTGGTTCAGGAGCAGCTGTAATCTCATCTGACAGAGTTAAAGCAAACACAAGTCAGTGAGAATCAAGGCATCTAAACGGAGTAAAAAGGATCCATTCCATTCCAATTCTGAAATTCCAATTTCCTCATTGCTTTTCAGTTTAGGCCTACTTCCTGAATTGAAATTGAAACCAAACCCTGAATTAAATCAAATCCAAATGTATTAGCCACATGCACTGAATAAGTGTGCTGCTTAATTAATGGTGCAGGTTCTTGTGCAGTTATAATATCTCATCTCACCTTCCTCCTTGTCACTGTACTGGTCAGAGAGTGTGTTGCCGTTCTGGTTGCCGTCTGACTTGACTGCTGCAGCGGTAACTGTGGCAGTCTCGGATAGGCTAGGGGTAGCCTCAGGGGCAGGTGTATCCAGTTGCTTCTTCTCATAAAGAATGCGAGTGCAGCCTGAAGACAAGGGGAAACCAGTTAGAAGTGAAGGGGGTTACATTTAGTCAAGGATCTCTCACTGACTGTTTGAGTCTGTTGGTGCATCTCAATTAGAGGTTGACCGATTAATCGGAATGGCCGAATAATTACGGCCGATTTCAAGTTTTCATAACAATCGGAAATCAGTATTTTTGGATGCCAATTTTGATTATTATAATTTTTTTACACCTTTATTTAACCAGGCAAGTCAGTTAAGAACACATTCTTATTTTCAATGACGGCCTAGGAACAGTGGGTTAACTGCCTTGTTCATGGGCAGAACGACAGATTTTTACCATGTCAGCTCTGGGATTCAATCTTTCAACCTTACGGTTACTAGTCCAACGCTCTAACCACCTGCCTCTCATTGCACTCCACGAGGAGCCTGCCTGTTATGCGAATGCAGTTTTTATTTTTTTATACCTTTATTTTACTAGGCAAGTCAGTTAAGAACAAATTCTTATTTTCATTGACAGCCTAGGAACAGTGGGTTAACTGCCTGTTCAGGGGCAGAACGACAGATTTGTACCTTGTCAGCTCGGGGATTTGAACTTGCAACCTTCCGGTTACTAGTCCAACGCTCTAACCACTAGGCTACCCTAAGCCAAGGTAAGTTGCTAGCTAGCATTAAACTTATCTTATAAAAAACAATCAATCAATCATAACCACTAGTTAACTACACATGGTTGATGATATTACTAGTTTATCTAGCGTGTCCTGCATTGCATATAATCGATGCAACGCTGGGGGATGATTTAACAAAAGCGCATTTGTGAAAAAAGCACAATCGTTGCATGACTGTACCTAACCATTAACACCAATGCCTTTCTTAAAATCAATACACAGAAGTATGTATTTTTAAACCTGCATATTTAGCTAAAAGAAATCCAGGTTAGCAGGCAATATTAACCAGGTGAAATTGTGTTACTTTTCTTGCGTTCATTGCACGCAGAGTCAAGGTAAATGCAACAGTTTGGGCCGCCTGGGTCATTGTGAACTAATTTGCCAGTATTTTACATTATGACATAACATTGAAGGTTGTACAATGTAACAGGAATATTTAAGACTTAGGGATGCCACCCGTTAGATAAAATACGTAACGGTTCCGTATTTCACTGAAAGAATAAACGTTTTGTTTTCGAAATTATAGTTTCAAGATTCGACCATATTAATGACCAAAGGCTCGTATTTCTGTGTTTTATTATGCTATAATTAAGTCTATGATTTGATATTTGATAGAGCAGTCTGACTGCGCGATGGTAGGCAGCAGCAGGCTCGTAAGCATTCATTCAAACAGCACTTTCGTGTGTTTTGCCAGCAGCTCTTCGCAAGTACAGTGTTTATGACTTCAAGCCTATCAGCCTAATGGCTGGTGTAACCAGTGTGAAATGATTAGCTAGTTAGCGGGGTGCGCGCCAATAGCGTTTCAAACGTCACTCGCTCTGAGACTTGGAGTAGTTATTCCCCTTGCTCTGCAAGGGCTGTGGCTTTTGTGGAGCGATGGGTAACGCTGCTTCAAGTGTGGCTGTTGTCGATGTGTTCCTGGTTCGAGCCCAGGGAGGAGCGAGGAGAGGGACGGAAGCTAGTGTTACACTGGCAATACTAAAGTGCCTATAAGAACATTCAATAGTCAAAGGTTAATGAAATACAAATGGTATAGAGAGAAATAGTCATATAAATACTATATTAACTGCAACCTAAAACCTCCTACCTGGGAATATTGAAGTCTCATGTTAAAAGGAACTACCAACTTTCATATGTTCTCATGTTCTGAGCAAGGAACTGAAACGGTAGCTTTTTTACATGGCACATATTGCACTTTTACTTCTCCAACACTTTGTTTTTGCATTATTTAAACCAAATTGAATATGTTTCATTATTTATTTGAGGCTAAATGTATTTTTATTGATGTATTATATTAAGTTAAAATAAGTGTTCATTCAGTATTGTTGTAATTGTCATTATACATGTTTTTTTAAATAAATTGGCCGATTAATCACCACCTTCCGGAGACACCTGAAACCCCACCTCTTTAAGGAATACCTAGGATAGGATAAGTAATCCTTCTCACCCCCCCCCCCCTGCACTATTGTAAAGTGACTGTTCCACTGGATGCCATAAGGTGAATGAACCAATTTGTAAGTCGCTCTGGATAAGAGCGTCTGCTAAATGACTTAAATGTAAAATGTAAATGTAATCGGTATCGGCATTTATTTTTTTCGGTATCGGTATTATATTTTTGGTCCTTCAATATCGGTATCGGTGGTGAAAAATCATAATCGGTCGACCTCTAATCTCAATAGTCTAAAGTGGCTTCCTCTCCTTGTCTCATTCACATCATCTGCACAGATGTACAAGAACTGATGAGGTGAAAGCTTATCTTCTCAGATCAATGCAGATGAAGTGGCGGAGCAAGGAAAGGAGAGGACACCATTTTAAGACACACCCTGAGTAAAACATAAGGAAGACTCACCAACTATGGGTCCAATATTGACTCCATGCTTCAACAGCTCATGTTTTAAGCCTGCATCTGTAAGGTCTGTCATCTTCACTTCTTCTGACCGAGGCTTGTCAGTCCTGGTGGCTTTCTGTGGATGGATGGATTATGGGTGTCAATTCATAGACCTGGGTAAAAAGCTTATCTAGAGAACGAAGATTAGCCTATGTCTGTTGTAACTAAGATTATCTACAAAGAACACAGACATTAGAGAACCAGTAAGTAAAGCCCTATTCAGGATTAGTTTTACTGGGGGAGGTCATTCTCTAATTATGTGCACGAGCACAAAACACCACATCTGTAATTTTAGTCCCGCCCGAATCTGCCATCTCAGTTGTTTTCACATGGCAGGAGAGTAATAATTCCAGCCAGAATAACCTAGTGTTTTTTGGTAAGTCCAAGGTCCCTTGAAAATACTAGTACCGTGTGAATCGACATCCCTGTTTTATGAGACAAATGTCTGTGTTTGACAGGTGTTGCTCACAGTTTGAGCAAGAAAACAATAACTGATTCGATAAATCGAAAGAAGTGCTGCCTATAGGCTATATATGAATGGCCTACATGCATCAACTTTCACAGTGAATGCTTTTGTTTACGTTTCATGCGTATGAATTGAATATAGCCAAATGATTCAGTAAAAAATATTGTGCTTATTTAATGCAACCCTTGCTGCTAATACATCGCAAAGCAGCACACAACTTATCTAAACATTTGGAAATGAGAAGTTAACTTTCTCATCCATGGCCTTAAAACGCATCTCGAATTAACTGTTTAGCTCACATCCAAAGGCTGGGAGGCATTTAGGACGTACTGCGGATTGATTATTATGACACTATACCAATGATGTTTTGGTATGGTTTAGAAAACAAGCTCGAGTTATCAGTGTGGCACTATCAGCTGGACATGTTGAAATATCTTCATGCCTAGAATAAATCCCTGTAGGCTTCCATCATAACTGTCAATTTATATATATATTTTTTAAAGTAAGAATTCCAGGGGACAGTTTGGAAAAAAACTAATCCCGTCCGAAAGATTCTCTGGAATAAAAGACATTCTGGAGTAATAATAACATAATAACCAACGTTCTCTCATAATACTAGTCCCGTGTGAATATGGTTTAAGAGGCCTCTATGGGAACGGTGACCCCCCACGGGACGGTTGAGCTAACGTAGGCAAATGTGATTAGCACGAGGTTGTAAGTAACAAAAACAAAACCAGGACATATACATATCTGATATGGGCAGAATGCTTAAATTCTTGTTAATCTAACTGCACTGTCCAATTTACAGTAGCTATTACAGTGATATAATACCATGCTATTGTTTGAGGAGAGTGCACAATTATGAACTTGAAAAATGTATTAATAAACCAATTAGGCACATTTGGGCAGTCTTGATACAACATTTTGAACAGATATGCAATGGTTCATTAGATCAGTCTAAAACATTGCAAATATACACTGCTACCATCTAATGCCCAAAATCTAAATTGCGCCTGGGCTGGAATAATACATTATTGCTTTTCTCTTGAATGTCAAAGATGATCTAATGTGTTATATTCTCCGACATTAATTTCACATTTCCACAAACTTAAAAGTGTTTCCTTTCTAATGGTATCAAGAATATGCATATCCTTGCTTCAGGTCCTGAGCTACAGGCAGTTAGATTTTGGTATGTCCTTTTAGGCAAAAACTGTAAAAAAGGGTCAGATCCTTTTAAAGAGGGAAAGAAACAGGAAGGGGGACATTTAAATGAATAACATTCACGTTATATGGAAAGGTTGCTCTCGGTCAGATTAATGGGCTAATGGAAAGGCAACAATACTTTAACACAGGTACCTAGTAATTTCATAAGTTACAAAATCAATTCATAGCACTGTAATGACCAATAATAACATATTCATAACTTACTCTTCCAGAAAGACTCTTGTTGGAGACTATAGGGGTAGGTAGTTCTTCATCACTGGAGAACATGTCTGTAAGTGGACTTTTCTGGTTCAGAACGGTCAAGTTCTTCAAGTACAATTGAACATATACATGTTTCTTCTGCTCGGAGACGGGAAGCGGCACATTGTTGGCCGTGAGCTCACTTTTGAGTTTATCCTTCGTGAGAACTGACGGATTTTCGAGAAATTCCGCCATGCCCGTTTCCTTTCTCGTAGATAAAAACAGTAGGCGGGTGTAAATTAGCTAGGTAAATTATTAAATTGAGCAGTTAGCAAGCTCGGTCGTAACAACAAAGGGAACGTGCAGAGTTGGAAGTATCGGTAAACGAAAAGACTGGTGCCCAGCAACGATTATTCAGCTATCATGAGCTAGCTATCCGATTCAACTTAACGTACTTATTATTTTTTATCTTAGAAATATTCACTCTCCATCGCGTGTCCCAGCTGAGATTGTTTGGTTAAACTACAGCTGCACTGTGATGGTACATTGAAACCGAACAAGTAAATACATATTCAAACTATTTAAAGAACGATATTAGCTAAAAACCCGGACCCTTTTTTGTTGTTGCTGTCTGTCCGCGGCATAGTCCGCGACCGTATATCAGGCAACAAAGAGGAGAGGTATTGGACGTTAGACCCCAAGAAACTAGATGGTGATTGGTCAGTCTTGAAAAAACCAAACGCACCCCGCCACAAAGAAAGAACCCTGTGGAGCCTGCAACATCCGTAGGCGTAATCGACAGTCAATATATACTATGTTGAATTCTGCCCGGAATTTCTGGATTTCTGCCCAGATGGATATTGACATAGTTAAAAGTTCTTTATAATTACATTTCCAGTGTAAATTTTCAATTTCATAACGCTGATGAAACTGCACCCCCATCTGAAGATGGCAGTGTTATCCACCATATGGTCGCCTGTAATTATTCGTGGAGCGCAGGCCATTAAGCACTTCACATTTCACAGACCATAAGCTACAAAGGAAAGCTGTTACTATAAACAGTGTTACATTAAACATTCCAAACATTGTTTGACACAGGCGTACATTGGAACATTATTAACATGATGCACAAGCTGGTCAGAAGGATACATTATAAATAAAGTTAAGAGGTCACTAAGGTTTCTTTTCAGACATTATCTCGCACTGAAATGTCCATGACCAATGTGATCTACTGGCTGCTGCATTTCCAGGCAGAATGTATGCAGCCATTTCTTTAGTGAGAGAGAGAGAGCGAGGAGGGGGTTCATAAAAATATATTTCTGACCACTGTCTGGCTGGTCCTTGGGGCATGACAGGCTTTTAAACTCTGTGGTGGTGAGGACCCTATATGTTGCCACAGTGATAGTGGTTTGAGGTGCCAGATTGTTGCCTCCTACTACCTGACCTTCAACTAGGCCTGGTCTGTGTCCCAAATGGGCTATGGTCAAAAGTAGTGCACACTATACAGGGAATAGGGTGCCATTGCCTTGCCTTTCTGGGATGCAACCGTTGCCTTTCTGGGATGCCGCTGCAGCAGAAACCAAGCAATGGATCCTCTGCCCACCTCAGACCTCAGCCTCAAACCACACAGAATACAGTGCTTGAAGTTTATAGTTCAGGTTTTCCATAGCCGACTTGCCAATGGAGTGTAAGCGAACATTTTTTTTGAGCCCTTGAGAAACACCTCTTAAGCTTTCTTTGTATGTCATTTACACAGAAAATATGTGGCGGGCCAAGAATCATAGTAAGTGCCTCAAGCATAACAGTCGTGCCCTCTGAAAGATGATCAAAGCGGAGACTGCAATTATCAACGATCACATGTTTTCAAAATTAGTTAATGTAAAAATGAAATACCAGGCCTACAGTACTATGCAGAAATGGTGTGAATAGCTAATAATATATATATTTTTGGATCAATGTTTATAAACTCTCAAGGCTAGATACAGATTTTGCAAAGGTATTAACTTTTGGAAACTTACAGAACTAGGCCTCTATATATCGTCAATAATATATACACTGTAATATATAATATATTATACAACAGGTGAGTCTAATTCTGGATGCTGATTGGTTAAAACCGCATTCCAGCCGGTGTCTATTCCACAAGTTACCACCGGCTAAAGCTATGATGTTGAAATCCCTATTTATTCTCTTCCATCTCACTGCACAATCCACTGTTTCATCAGCCCAGCCAGACAATTTATCAACTTGATCTCCAGTGTAAAAAGCTTTTAGACTAGCAATTGGTTTTCAATAGCGGAGATCTGTATAAACCGCAAGGTTAACGTAGACTGCTGTCTGTCTCTCTGACATTTGCAACATTGTTTCAGTATTGAAATTCAATGAACGTGTAGGGAGGGGTCGGGAGTTGGGATGACAGACAGGCAGGCAGCTTTTCTCAGCCAGTCTAAATCATGAATCAGCATAATTTCTATGGATATATACAAATACATGTCAATAACAAAAAAACAGGTAAAAAACAAATGAAGTGCAGCTAGTTTGCAGTCTTTACACCTTGAGTTTGAAATGATTGTGTTAGCTGTGTTGTTGGCCAACTCCTCTGAACAACAGTGTCCTAACGAGAGAGCACATTTTCTATGCTGTGGTGAAATCGTGCATCATTAGCTCATTGTTATGGATGCATCCAAATAAATGTCTCTGGAAAACAGCTTAAACAAATGCAAATACAGCTACTTTGTTGTTATTCTGGCTGCACTGTTTGACGTGACTGTAAGTTAGCCGTAGTTGGCTTGCTAGCAAGCAAGGGATAAGAACGTTGCCAGCCAAGACTTAACGACTGGGTCGTGTCTCTGGCAACCGAACTGATAGAATGAACGACCAGCCGGCTTGGATAGTAACCCTAGATTTGTGTTGGGACTATATCTTGTGGAAGGATGAAATACTGTGAATAAATTGATAAAAAATTAAGTTAATGAAAATATGTAAATCATTATTTTAATACTCTTAGTAACCAGATGTATAGAAGTGATAATGCCCTTGAAGCCTGTGTTAGGAGGATACATTGGCATGGTTTGCCTTGACTTTGTTTTGAGCACTTCTCACTTAAATATATGACATTAGGCAGAGGCTTTTAGCCAAAGCAACTTACAGTCATGCATGCATACATTGTACGTATGGGTGGTCCCAAGAATTGAACCCACTATCCAAGCCCTACCAACTGAGCTACAGAATTCAATAGACATGTCATAACCCAATTCAATTCTAGAAGAGTCTCTGCACACTTAGATCAAAACAAATGTAATATTATAATGTTCCAGGCAGCTTTCAGACACAATACCTTCATCTCAGCATGCAGAGCATTTGATTGTCACCTTTTTAGCCTTGTCAATGAACTTGTTTGGCACCAAACTACAAGAGATGTTTAGGCTCTCCGTGGCCTAAATATTTCTGTATATTATAGACAGTTTGGTAACATTCCACTTAAAGCCTGGAGATATAATGCATTATGTATATACATAAGACTTGTCATGGGCTTTTATGACCCCCTTATAACCTGTTGTTATCATCTTATAATGGTCCTGGCTCAAAGCCATTTGGAGTCAGTCAAAGAGAGGCATAACATTATTATAAGCCTTGTGAAATGACTTGTGTAGTCTTTTCTAGATAAGATTCACATACTCAGAAAGTCAAGAATGTAACACATTCTATAATCAAGAATGAAACAGCGTAGAAGTCAGAGGACTGAAATCCCAACTCGAAGATCCAAAGTTCCTCTAAAAATAGATGTTGTATCATTTGGAAAAACATTTAACACAAGACTCCAGTTTATCTTGGATTTGAAACATTTCTGAATCCCAATCGGGCCAACTGCCGCCGCGGGAGGAGTGTAGGAAAAGTCAACCTTTTACCAACCAGTGAATGTGTCTGATCAAATTCCACTGACACGACAAAATAAATACTGGTGAAATTGATTGAAGATGTGAGATTTCAATGGTCTTAAACTTGATGATGAAAGCAGTTTTATATGTTCAATGCATGGAGACAGCCAGGTAGATTGCATGAGGAATTGAGTTTACAGGTGAACAAAATTACAATGTGTGAGGCCACATTCTTTAGACAATGTTAATTAATTATGTGTGTAACCAACAGGTAATCTACTAACCTTACTTCAATCATGTTTTTCAGTATCCCAAAGCTCCCAGTTCCCGGGTTTGATTAAATAGTCCCCTTGTGTGATCTTAATCCTGCCTGGGTGGGTTCAAAAAGTTCCAACAGTTCCGTGAAGCTGGATACACAGTCAAAGTGTGTGTGTGTGTGTGTGTGTGTGTGTGTGTGTGTGTGTGTGTGTGTGTGTGTGTGTGTGTGTGTGTGTGTGTGTGTGTGTGTGTGTGTGTGTGTGTGTGTGTGTGTGTGTGTGTGTGTGTGTGTGTGTGTGTGTGTGTGTGTGTGTGTGTGTGTGTGTGTGTGTGTGTGTGTGTGTGTGTGTGTGTGTGTGTGTGTGTGTGCCATTATACAATAACTGAATCAGAACCGTTGGTTGGTGGGACAGTTTCACTGCCCCATGCACAAACCTACAACAACAATCTCCTTAATCCACTGAGGATGTTATTCATAACTGCCAAGCTAATTAAGATCAGCCCCTCTGTCGTTTCCTGTTCCAGAGGGAGGGACAAATGGACGGAGAGGTGGAGGGATGTAAAGGAGGGTAGGATGCGGGTGCTAGGCGCTCTGTGTTTCACAGGAGCTAAAGAGGAGATTTGTGTGTCCTGGCCTATGAACAGTCAGCCAGCCGTCCATCCATTCAGTAGTGCTGCAGCTCAGTCCGCTCACACAGTATATTTTTGTCTGTTGACAAAAACACTTAGTTGTGGACATTGCTCTCTGCAGGAGAAACTGAGACTCCCTCTCTTGGCCCCTCTGTTGATGCCCATTTGGCTCTCCACGTACTGGTGCCATAACAACTAAGTACTCCATATATTTGCATTATTATTATTGGAGTTTTTTTTCTCGTTTTGTTTGGCTGTCGAACACAGAAAACACAGCCATGTCCGTGCGTACTGCCTGGACTGCTTCAGTTCAGACAAATTTGAGGTGAACTGTCACGCTTCAAAATGAATGACAAATATGTTTTTAAAATCCCCGTCGAGGCCGCTGACGACTCATGGCATTTTAGGTAATTTAGAGGAAAACTTCATGTTGACCCAACATCTACCCAGTATGTAATAGAGTCATATCTAATTAATACTAAAGGTCAACACAACCTTAATACTGTACATATTCAAGATCTAGGGACATATTCACAAGTCTCAAAGTGCTGACATTGGATCAGTTTTGCCTTTTAGATCATAATCAATAAGATTACATGGACAGAGGGGATCTGATCCTAGATCAGCACACACTCAGAGACACTTTTTGAATATGGGCCCTGAAACTACCTCTGAATCACAACCAACATCCCAGTAGATGTTAGTACAGGAGTTAGAACTTTCAACCCCGTAGATCTTTTATCCTACTTGCTGTAATTTAAGAGATCATGGGCACTATGTGCATAGCTAAGCAGAGCCAATGCCAGGAGAGCTACTATGCTGCACGCCAAACACAATCACCAGCCCAGCAGCCCTGCACAAGCAGAAATCCATCCTGTCCCCCCCAGCACAGACCTGGCTCTCTGAGACAACCTTAGGGCGTTTACCCTCCCAGGGTCCCTCAGCAACTCTACATCTGCAGCACAGTTAAGGGAAGGTTTTCTCCGGCCAACAAAACCACCCTGCAAAGTGAATGATTCCTTGTTTAGGCAACAGCTGATATAGTATCCATAACTAAAGAGCTCTCAATGAAATTCTATGGGCCCTATTGTCGAGGGTGACAAGTAGCCTAGCGGTTAAGAGCAAAAAGCCAGGAACAGAAATGGTAGCTGGTTTGAATCCCCGAGCAGACTAGGTGAAAAATCTGTTGATGTGCCCTTGAGCAAGGCACTTGCGCCTATAAATCACCCTGGATAAGAGTGTCTGCTAAAATGTAACTGTTCCTAGACACATACACTATATACAGTGTATTCGGAAAGTATTCAGACCCCTTGACTTTTTCCACATTTCGTTACATTACAGACTTATTCTAAAATGGATTAAATAGTGTGTTCTCCTCATCAATCTACACAACCTACCCCATAATGATAAAGCAAAAACAGTTTTTAGAATTTTTTGCAAATGTATAAAACATAAAAAACTGAAATATCACATTTACATATGTTTTCAGACCCTTTACTCAGTACTTTGTTGAATCACCTTTAGCAGAGAGTACAGCCTTGAGTCTTCTTGGGTATGACACTACAAGCTCGGCACACCTGTATTTGTGGAGTTTCTCACATTCTTCTCTGCAGATCCCCTCAAGCTTTGTCAGGTTAGAAGGGGAGCGTCGCTTCACTGCTATTTTAAGGTCTCTCCAGAGATGTTCGATGGGTTCAGGTCCGGGCTCTGGCTGTGGCACTCAAGGACAGAAACTTGTCCCAAAGCCACTGCTGCGTTGTCTTGGCTGTGTGCTTAGGTTCGTTGTCCTTTTGGAAGGTGAACCTTCACCCCAGTCTGAGGTCCTGAGCCTCCTGGAACAGGTTTCCATCAAGGATCTCTGTACTTTGATCTGTTCAACTTTCCCTCGATCCTGACTATTCTCCCAATCCCTGCCTCTGAAAAACACCTCCACAGTATCTTGGTTTCATCAGACCAGAGAATGTTGTTTCTCATAGTCTGAGTGCTTTAGGTGCCTTTTGGCAAACTCTAAGCGGGCCGTCATGTGCATTTTACTGAGGAGTGGCTTCCATCTGGCCACTCTACCATACAGGTCTGATTGGTGGAGTGCTGCAGAGATGGTTGTCCTCCTGGAAGATTCTCCCATCTGCACAGAGGAACTCTGGAGCTCTGTCACCTCCCTGACCAAGGCCCTTCTCCCCCGACTGCTCAATTTTTCTGGTTGGCCAGTTCTAGGAAGATTCTCTGAAGATTCTATGTGGTTCCAAACTTCTTCCATTTGGGGACCTTCAATGCTGCAGAATTGTTTTGGTAGCCTTCCCCGGATCTGTGCCTCGACACAATCCTGTCCTGGAGACATGCACTGTCAACGGTGGGACCTTATATAGACAGGTGTGTACCTTTCCAAATCACGTCCAATCAATTGCATTTACCACAGGTGGACTCTAATCAAGTTGTAGAAACAACTTGGGACTCCTGTGTGGCACAGCGGGCTAAGGCACTGCATCTCAGTGCTAGAAACATCAACACATACCCATGTTCAATCCCAGGATGTATGACAACTGGCTGTGATTGGGAGTCCAATAGGGTGTGGCGCACAATTGGCCCAGCGTTGTCTGGGTCCGGGGTAGTCCGTCATTGCAAAATAAGAATTTGTTCTTAACTGACTTGCCTGGTTAACTATTATGCCTAGTCCTGGGCTATAAAGCTATTTAATAATAATAATATAATATATGCCATTTAGCAGACTTTCAATGGAGACTGAGCATTGTACACTTTATTGAAATTGTACATCATCTTTGTAAGCAACATAGCATTAAAATGGTCAAGGGTCATTCAGACAAATATAGTTGAACCTGTTAAACCTTCAATGAACAAACGTAAAGTAATATTGCTGACCTACATGGTTTAACCTAGTCACGAACCCAGTTGACCACACATAGCCTAATCCTGTGGCTGACTGACACGGTTAAACCGGGTGGCCGCCTGCCTGGCCGGTAACTCAGGATCAGGATGAACAGAGAGAGGGTAACTCTACAGGTGACTGCCAGACTCTTGAATGAACAGGAAATAAATATTTCCGTGCTTAACTTGGCCCAGGAACCTCAGTCAGGCAGGGCAAGCAGATCTGCTTCTGCTCAGTTTCCCTGTCCTGCCCACCGGCCCGCCTTGCATGGTGGAATGAAGACCGTTACCCAACCAACCGCCCAGCCCCGGCGATGCCTGGAAAAGCCAAAGAACCAAAGAGCCAGAGACTTTTCTCAAAAGACTCCTGTGCTGTGATGTGCAGGTGGCACTGGCATGCCCTTTGGCTCTGTCCGTTTCCCTTTCTCTCTCCATCCTTTCTCCATCCTGGATGTCTGGACACTGAGCTCATTGGCCTGGCACAGCAGGCCTTCACCGGAGCAGCAGCCCTGGGTTCAAATACTATTTGAAATACTTTCAAATACTTTATCGATGCTTGATTGAGCTTTCCCGGCACAATGGAACCAATAGAATAGCGTCAAAACTGTAAACCCCGTCCATCTGGCACTGCAGGCAGGCAACAGCAAACATTCAAATATTTCACCTAGTACTTGAAACCAGGTCTGCCGGGCCGGCAGCCTGTCTACCAGAGCAGGCCGCTCGTCGTTCTGGAGTCTGGAGCCTCACTGTACTGTTAACTTTACCTAATAAATCAACCAGCAGAAACCTTCAACAGCACTAACAGTCACATAGGGCCAGATCGAGGGACATGCCAACACCTCAAGGCTTTAGCATTTCACTGTAATTTCTGTTCGAGCTTGATCCTCAATTGTTGTATCAAGCCATGAAGAGTGGATCTACAATAGCTGACAATAAGAGACTTATCAAAGACAAAACAATTAAAAAATATGTCGCTCCTGTAAGTCGCTCTGGATAAGAGTGTCTGCTAAATTACTGTTTCCTGGACACATATTATGCCTAGTCCTGGGCTATAAAACTATTTCAAAGGAGATGATTTAAATTTAACGTCATATTCGTATTTCGACATAGCACTAAAATGGTCCAGGGTAATTTAGACAAACATAGTTGAACCTGTTTAACCATCATTGAACAAACGTAAAGTAATATTGCTGACCAACATCAATTTTACAATTAAGCCATGAATTGGAGAGTGGATTAAGAGTGGATGGAGAATGGATCTAAAATAGTTCACAGTAAGAGATGTGTTTGGTCTGATTGGGGTCATTTGCCGACATGTAGGTGGAGAGGTGGTGTCAAAGACAGAACATGATTTTCAAAAATGAAGATATTGATAATTATTCTCCTCTATTCACACGTTAATGATCCTAAGGAATGGCATGTCAATAATGTATTTCACCATTTCAAAGCAGTTCATGGATCACAAGCCAAGCATTGATTCTCAATATTCTTCACGTGTTTTTAAAATGATGAGAATTATTTGGGCGGTCAGTTTCAACTATGGGTGCTCACCCACACTCAGTGGACAGCGGGAAAGTGAGTTGTTTGCATAGACAAGAAATAGTAAGCAATTTGTAAGAGAGGCTTGAATGTT
This sequence comes from Oncorhynchus gorbuscha, assembly GCF_021184085.1. Lineage (NCBI taxonomy): Eukaryota > Metazoa > Chordata > Actinopteri > Salmoniformes > Salmonidae > Oncorhynchus > Oncorhynchus gorbuscha. The sequence continues at coordinate 54,810,978 of NC_060174.1, read as the reverse complement.
ATAGAGCAAATCAGACATCGCTACCTGAAAAGAATGTTCCTTTATTCCCAACATTTAACTTAAAGAAATAATAAAGGTCTCGCATTGAAATGGAAGTCAGTGTTGAAAAGTATTTTTCCAGGGTTCCGTGTATGAAACATGAATGCTTTCAATTCATCTCTAGAGTGAATGATATATAGATCATTCACTCTAGAGATGAATTGAAAGCACTCATGTTATATATATATATATGATAGATAGATAGGTAGGTAGATAGATAGATGATAGATATAGATAATATATATATATATATATAGATACATAGATGATATAAAATATATGGATTTATATATAAAGATTTATATACAGTGGGGCATAAAAGTATTTAGTCAGCCACCAATTGTGCAAGTTCTCCCACTTAAAAAGATGAGAGAGGTCTGTAATTTTCATCATAGGTACACTTCAACTATGACAGACAAAATGAGAAAAAAAATCCAGAAAATCACAAAGACAAATCGTCCGATATTGGTGTTCTGGTAATGGAAAGTTGAACGACAGAGAGAAACAGTTGCTTTTGAAAAATTATCATATTACTGCTTTTTCAGCAAAACAACAAATTGTAATTCAGAATATTGTGAAATAAAGAGCATTGTCTGTTTTTTTCGCTTGGTTTACACTCAAAGCCATCAATGGTCTTGCCAGTTTTGTCACACACTTTAAATGTACTTAGTGCAATGTACTTTGACAATGTACTTAATACAAATGTAGGCCCTACTAAGACAATGCTCGCTTACTCAAAGGTATTCCTCAGAACAGCTCCAGTCTCGCCATTAGCTTTCATTCAGTTCAGAGCTGTCTCAAGCTCAAGCAATGTGTAAAAGCAGGCGAACACATGCTCTGGTAAAACAGCCTAGCACTTTGCCTCGCTGTTATTTTATTGATGTAATCCTGAAAACTGAAACCTTGCATTCCATCTCTATACTGTTTGGACATGCCCCTCTTTAGTTTAGCGCTGACCTCTTTGTACCATAGAAGAAGTGTATGTCAGTGTTGGTGTCAGTTATAATGGGATTGGGTGGAGATAGGCCTACGACAGGAATTGACAGGTGTTGTTGTCATGTTTACTTGTTTTTTTCTCAATCCAATGACCCTCCTCATGATAGGTTAAATGTTGGGAGTCCGTGGCAGTTATATTATTGCATGGTTTGCATGGTTTCTTGTAGTAGTGTGTATGGTTGCCAATCTGCCAGAGGCCTATCGATGATCTGAAGCCTCACAGCGAGCAAGGTTCATCCGTGCCAGCGGTTAGGGGACAGATGTGCCAAAGTCTACTGGGTTTGGCACCGTCCTCACCCCCTGGCTTCCAACACCCACGTATCCAGCTGAGGTACAATAATTTGACACCTCTTCAGCAGCAGGATCCTTTAGCATGACAACCATGGCTTTGTTTTATATCCCGGCCTGCATTTTGAACGCAAGAAAAAAATGACAGTCAGCAACATCCCAACTGTTTTTTATTCACTTTTGGAATGCAATTGCAAGTTCACTTCGCTCCCCCACCCTCCATCTCTCTCCATCTCTATTATCCCTCCCCTTTCCTATGTGGGATTTAACATACACTCTGTGGTAACCTTGCAAAATTATCCGCTTTTTTTTTCTACGCTCTCCTCTGCTGAATAAAGGGTTTGTTTCTCTATGTCCTGCTTGTTAAGAATTCAACGACAGCTCGCTACTTCTGGCATTAAGCAGTCCTGGTGCTGCTGGTGCCAGTGGTGAGTTAACTGACACCACTGCACTTAGACTAATGTCAGTGAGTGAAGAGAACACACCAGCCATCACCCATGAGGTAGTGTACGTAGGTAGGCTACCTACTCACCTTGGATTGGAACAAGCTCCCAGGCCAAACACAATTTTAAATATCCCATCAGAGCTGAGAAACTATGCTGCACCAGAGGGCAACTGTCTGCAGTATAAACATGTGTTTACAGGTGAATGCTGCGAGAAAAAGCATCTACACCATCACCAGTCCACCACCGTGTGCAAATCAAATCACCACTCAAGGAGCAGAGTGCAGAGTCCCACAACGTCTCACCGCACCTCCTCTAGTCTTAAACCCGCCCGTCTCAATAGAAAACTAAGCAGAACACTTTTTAAGAATGAAGGGTTTTTGTTTTTCAGTTTGTTGCTAAATATAGTCTCCGGCAGTCCAGGCTGCCCAGTGGGAGATGACTAAGCAAGCAGGTACCAGAGCCATGTTCAACAAAGATGAGCCCCGGTTCCTGCCCAGTGCCCGACGGGTGGCGACTGCTGGTGGTCTTCCCTTTTTGGGTCTGTCCCAGATGGCACCCCATTCCCTGTGTAGTTCAGAGAACATAGGAAAACCCATATGGCTCTGGTCAAAAGTAGTGGGGTGAGGGGTGACTAACAAGCAACCCTAGTTGCTAGGGGGATGGGAAGGGGGGGAAAACATGGTTTCTGAGAATGGGGGTGGGGACATGTTGGCTGCGTGGGGTTGGGGGAATGGGATGGAAGGTTGAGGGTGAAGGCCCACTTCTTTTTTTGTTTTCTTCTCCTGTAAATATTTAATTCATTATTACTTCAACTTTAAAATATGATACAATGGTCAATACTTTTTTAGTTATGTACCTTTAGTAATGTTTATTTGTATTTCATGTTTTCTTCTTACGAGCGGCAGCACACAGGTACAGTGAAATAATTCATTGAATATATAAACTCAGCAAAAAAAGAAACGTCCTCTTCCTGTCAACTGCAAACTTAACATGTGTAAACATTTGTATGAACATAACAAGACATCAACATCTGAGACATAAAATGAACAAGTTCCACAGACATGTGACTAACAGAAATGGAATAATGTGTCCCTGAACAAAGGGGGGTCAAAATTAAAAGTAACAATCAGTATCTGGTGTGGCCACCAGCTGCATTAAGTACTGCAGTGCATCTCCTCCTCGTGGACTGCACCAGATTTGCCAGTTCTTGCTGTGAGATGCTACCTCACTCTTCCACCAAGGCACCTGCAAGTTCCCTGACATTTTTGGGGGAATGGCCCTCGCCCTCACCCTCCGATCCAACAGGTCCCAGACGTGCTCAATGCGATTGAGATCTGGGCTCTTTGCTGGCCATGGCAGAACACTGACATACCGGTCTTGCAGGAAATCACGCACAGAACGAGCAGTATGGCTGGTGACATTGTCATGCTGGAGGGTGATGTCAGGATGAGCCTGTAGGAAGGGTACCACATGAGGGAGGAGGATGTCTTCCCTGTAACGCACAGCGTTGAGAAGGCCTGCAATGACAACATGCTCAGTCCGATGGTGCTGTGGCACACCGGCCCAGACCATGACGGATCCTCCACTTCCAAATCAATCTCGCTCCAGAGTACAGGCCTTGGTGTAACGCTCATTCCTTCGACGATAAACGCGAATCCGATCATCACCCCTGGTGAGACAAAACCGCGACACGTCAGTAAAGAGCACTTTTTGCCAGTCCTGTCTGGTCCAACGACGGTGGGTTTGTGCCCATAGGCGACGTTGTTGCCGGTGATGTCTGGTGAGGACCTGCCTTACAACAGGCTTACAAGCCCTCAGCCCAGCCCCTCTCAGCCTATTGCGGACAGTCTGAGCATTCTAAATTGTATTACATTGTTTTTTCCCCCTCATCAATCTACACACTATAGGTTTTACTGCTAACCTACAAAGCATTACATGGGCTTGCTCCTACTTATCTCCTTTTTGTCGCTAGAATTTCTAAGCAAACATCTGGAGGCAGGGCTTTCTCTTATAGAGCTTCATTTTTATGGAATGGTCTGCTTATCCATGTGAGAGACGCAGACTCAGTCTCCACCTTTAAGTCTATACTGAAGACTCATCTCTTCAGTAGGTCCCATGATTGAATGTAGTCTGGCTCAGGGGTGCGAAGGTGAACGGAAAGGCCAGAGAATCGTGTTTCTCGTGGTCTGAGCGTCCTGTCTTTGGCAAACTCCAAGCGGGCTGTCATGTGACTTTTACTGAGGAAGGGCTTCTGTCTGGCCACTCTACCATAAAGGTCTGATTGGTGGAGTGCTGCAGAGATGATTGTCCTTCTGAAAGGTTCTCCCATCTCCACAGTGGAACTCTGGAGCTCTGTCAGAGTGACCATCGGGTTCTTGGTCACCTCCCTGAACAAGGCCCTTCTCCCCCTATTTCTCAGTTTGGACGGGTGGCCAGCTCTAGGAAGACTCTTGGTGGTTAAAAACTTCTTCCATTTTAGAATGATGGAGGCCACTGTGTTCCTTGGGGGACCTTGAATGCTGCAGACATTTTTTGGTACCCTTCCCCAGATCTGTACCTCGACACAATTTTGTCTCTGAGCTTTACGGACAATTCCTTTGACCTCATGTCTTGGTTTTTGATCTGACATGCACTTTCAACTGTGGGACCTTACATCGATAGGTGTGTACCTTTCCAAATCATGTCCAATCAATTGAATGTACCACAGGTGGACTCCAAGTTGTAGAAACATCTCAAGGATGATCGATGTAAACGGTTTGCACCTGAGCTCAATTTCGAATCTCATAGCAAAGGGTCTGAATACTTATGTAAAGTACTGTTTACACTTTGTAATAATGGGGTATTGCATATAGATTGATGAGGAATGTTTTGATTGAATCCATTTTACAATAAGGCTGTAACGTTTTAAAAAATGAAAAGGGGGAAGGGGTCTGAATACTTTCCAAATGCACTGTACATGTCACGTTCAAAGTATGATATCTCAAAGCAAAACCAGAGTTGCATTAAACATGGAAGGCTAACATGTTATTCAAAAGCCTTTATGTCAAAGTAAATAAGTCAAACAAACAAGAGGACAGACCTAATTGACAAAATGTTTGAACCCAGGAATGCTATAAAGACCATGGTATGAGTCTGCCAAAGAAAACACTTGGGTACATGAGCAGCAAATCAGAAGCACTTGCAAGGGAGAGGAATCAAATAGCGATCAATTGATTGAACAAAGCAGCTACTAGAACTGAGACAGGATTTCTGAGTGGCATGCCCCTTAAATAGTCATTGGTTACATGGCTAGTCTTCGATCCAATGGAAGACAGCTTCAAGATATGTACAGCTAACTGCCAAAATAAAGTTAACACCAACAAGTGACTTAATGGGGCGCTGGGCCACCATGAGGTGCCAGAATAGCTTCAATGTTCCTTGGAATAGATTCTACAAGTATCTGGAATTCTTCCACGAGAAATTCCATAATTTGGTGTTTTGATGGTGGTGGAAAATGCTGTCTCAGGCGCTGCTCCAGAATCTCCCATAAGTGTTCAACTGGTGGCTGTGACACACACACACACACACACACACACACACACACACACACACACACACACACACACACACACACACACACACACACACACACACACACACACACACACACACACACACACACACACACACACACACACACACACACACACACACACACACACACACACACAAGGTATTTTTATACACGACCCTAAGCAATTAAATCTTCTTGGTGACAGGGGGGCAGTATTTTCACGTCCGGATGAAGTGCATGCCCAAATTCAACTGCCTGCAACTCATCCCCAGAAGATAAGATATGCATATTATTAGTAGATTTGGGTATAAAACACTCTGAAGTTTCTAAAACTGTTTGAATCATGCCTGTGAGTATAACATAACTTATTTAGCAGGCGAAACCCTTAGGACAAACCATTCACATAAAAAAATTGAGGTCACTCTCTTTTCAATGAATTTTCATTGGGAATCCAGGGACCTTCTTGCAGTTCCTGGAATCCAGGGACCTTCTTGCAGTTCCTGGATTCCCAATTTTCATTGGGAATCCAGGGACCTTCTTGCGGGACCTTCTTGCAGTTCCTACCGCTTCCACTGGATGTCACCAGTCTTTAGAAATTGGTTGAGGTTTTTCCTTTGTGTAATGAAGAAGTAGCTTTGTTCAGAACGAGGGTCACCTCAAGTGTACTGATAGATAGGTGCGTGACCAGAAAGCTAGCTACAGTTTGTTTTCCTCCTGTATTGAACACAGATCATCCCGTCTTCAATTTTATCGATTATTTAAGTAAAATACCTAAAGTTGTATTACAAAAGTAGTTTGAAATGTTAAGGCAAAGTGTACAGGTAAATTTTAAGATATTTTGTAGTCACGTTGCGCAAGTTGGAACCGGTGTTTTTCTGGATCAAAGGCGCCAAATAAATTGACATTTTGGATATATATCGACGGAATTAATCAAACAAAAGGACCATTTGCAATGTTTATGGGACATATTGGAGTGCCAACAAAATAAGCTTGTCAAAGGTAAGGTATTTCTGCGTTGTGTGTCGCGCCTGCAGGGTTGAAATATGCTTTTCTCTCTTTGTTTATGGAGGTGCTATCCTCAGATAATAGCATCGTTTGCCTTCGTCGAAAAGCCTTTTTGAAATCTGACACATTGGCTGGATTCACAACAAGTGTAGCTTTAATTTGGTATCTTACGTGTGATTTCATGAAAGTTTGATCTTTATAGTAATTTATTTGAATTTGGCGCTCTGCATTTTCAATGGCTTTTGGCCAGGTGAGACGCTAGCGTCCCACATATCCCAGAGAGGTCATCTCAGGATGGAACCACACCTGTGTGGAAGCACATACTTTCAATATACTTTGTATCCCTCATTTACTGAAGTGTTTCCTTTATTTGGCAGTTACCTGTATATGCTTTTTTTAAACCTCTTAGATGTAAGGTCCCTGCGTGGTTCTGGTATCCAGTTTCGACCTACATTTTCAGGTACAAATTGATCTGTGGACACCGTAGACCGAAATGGCTTGCAATTGAGTGATAGCACTGATTCGCATAGACACAGTAGTATTTCTGAGCCTGTGTGACGTAGGATGTGAGCTGGGATGTCCCTCCTACTATTTCATTCGCTCTTCTGACTGTCCATCAACTCCTGGCTGAACCGTACATCGCAGCCACTGACAAAGTACTTGCCTGCAATCGCTACACCGCAGCACAGCAGGGGAGAGTGGTTTCATCCCAGTAGTTTCATCATTAGTAGTTATTGTTGATTGCCCTCATGATAAATTCTTACTTTTGGGGATTACGTAGATGACATTTATACTGAACAAAAATATAAACGCAACATGCAACAATGTCTAAGATTTTACTAGATTACAGTTCATATAAGGAAATCTGTCAATTTAATAAATTCATTAGGCACTACTCTATGGATTTCACATGACTGGGAAAACAGATTTGCATCTGTTGGTCACAGATTCTTTTTTTTTAAAGGGTAGGGGTGTGGATCAGAAAACCAGTCAGTATCTGGTGTGATCACCATTTGCCTCATGCAGCGCAACACATCTCCTTCGCATAGAGTTGATCAGGTTGTTGATTAACTAAGAAGAGAGAGGCTTTTCAAATTTTTTTTTTCTTCTTCTCATTATTCCATGAGGCAAAGATGCTGCTCCTTGTTTCACCTATGGATAATAAGAAAACAATCCACTGAGAGCTCTGTGTGTCGTTGCAATGCTCCCTCTTACACATGGAGTAGGGAGATCATAATTGGGTCTGTAAGTAAGTCTCAGTGGCTGGGCTACCTGTAAAGGACCTCAGGGTGGCGATTAGCAGGGCTGTAGCTTTCTGAGCTTCTTAGTGGTACAGGAAGAAGGATTTACGGTAACTCAGACAAGCGTTAACAGCTTGGACTCCTGGCAAAGCGGCCATATTGCCCCTGGCCGGGCATCAAACCCACTAGTCCTGAGGTCCAAGAGTACCTATACACAAAACCCCTCGCCCTGGCCTGGGATGTGTGGATAATAAATCGCCCAATGTTTAGTGGCATGCAGAACAAATAATATTGGCCTTGCTGGGGAAATCAATTTGTATGAATTCACAGTGAGAATGCTGTATGCATACTTACTGGGTGGTTTGATCTGATTGACCATTTTTTTTTGTAATTGACATAGTGTGCATCCCAAATACCCCCTATTCCCCATTTTACCCAGAGGGCTCTGGTCAAAAGTATGACTGAAGTAAAAGATCCCAGAAATGTTCCAGATGCACAAAAAGCTTATTTCAAAAAAAAAAAGTAATGTATAAATGTGTTTACATCCCTGTTAGGGAGCATTTCTCCTTTGCCAAGGTAATCAATCCACCTGACAGGTGTGGCATATCAAGAAGCTGATTAAACTGCATGATCATTACACAGGTGCACCTTGTGCTGGGGACAATAAAAGGGCACTCTAAAATGTGCAGTTTTGTCACACGACACAATGCCACAGATGTTTCAAGTTTTGAGGGAGCGTGCAATTGGCATGCTGACTGCAGGAATGTCCACCAGAGCTGTGGTCAGAGAATTTAATATTAATTTCTCTATCATAAGCCACCTCCAATGTCATTTTAAAGAATTTGGCAGTACGTCCAAACGGTCTCACAACCGCAGACCACATGAATGGCGTTGTGTGGGCAAGCGTTATGCTGATGTAAACATTGTGAACAGAGTGCCCCAACTTCAGACATGCAGCAATGTTTTTTTTGGACAGCAGTGGCTTCTTCCGTGGTGTCCTCCCATGAACACCATTCTTGTTTAGTGTTTTACGTATCGTAGACTTGTCAACAGAAATGTTAGCATGTAACAGAGATTTCCGTAAGTCTTTAGCTGACACTCTAGAATTCTCTTTAACCTCATTGAGCATTTTGTGCTGTGCTCTTGCAGTCATCTTTGCAGGATAGTCAGTCCTAGGGAGATAGCAACAGTGCTGAAACTTTCTCCATTTATATACAATTTGTCTTAACGTGGACTGATGAACATCAAGGCTTTTAGAGATACTTTTGTAACCCTTTCCAGCTTTATGCAAGTCTTCTGAAATCTCTTTTGCTTGAGGCATGGTTCACATCAGGCAATGCTTCTTGTGAATAGCAAACTCACATTTTGAGTTTTTTTATAAAGCAGGGCAGGTCTAACCAAAATCTCCAATATTTTCTCATTGATTGGACTCCAGGTTAGCTGATTCCTGAGTCCAATTAGCTTTTGGAGAAGTCATTAGCCTAGGGGATTCACATACTTTTTCAAACCTACACTGTGAATGTATAAATTATGTATTCAATATAGACAAGAAAAATACAATAATTTGTGTGTTATTACTTTAAGCACACTGTTTATGTCTGTTGTTGAGAAACAGACCTCTCACAAGTCCTCAACTGGCAGCTTTATTAAATAGTTCCCTCAAAACAGCAGTCTCAATGTCAACAGTGAAGAGGCGACTCCAGGATGCGGGCCTTCTAGGCAGTTCCTCTGTCCAGTGTCTGTGTTCTTTTGCCCATCTTAATCTTTTCTTTTTATTGGCCAGTCTGAGATATGGCTTTTTCTTTGCAACTCTGCCTAGGCCAGCATCCCAGAGTCGCCTCTTCGCTGTTGACGTTGAGATTGGTGTTTTGCAAGTACTATTTAATGAAGCTGCCAGTTGAGGACTTGTGAGGCGTCTGTTTCTCAAACTAGACACTCTAATGTACTTGTCCTCTTGCTCAGTTGTGCACCGGTCCTCCCACTCCTCTTTCTATTCTGGTTAGGGCCAGTTTGCACTGTTCTGTGAAGGAAGTAGTACACAGCGTTGTACGAGATCTTCAGTTTCTTGGCAATTTCTCGCATGGAATAGCCTTCCTTTCTCAGAACAAGAATAGACTGACAAGTTTCAGAAGAAAGTCATTTGTTTCTGGCCATTTTGAGGCTGTAATTGAACCCACAAATACTGATGCTCCAGATACTCAACTAGTCAAAAGAAGGCCAGTTTTATTGCTTCTTTAATCAGAACAACAGTTTTCAGCTGTGCTAACATAATTGCCAAATCATTTTCTAATGATCAATAAGCCTTTTAAAATGATAAACTTCAATTAGCTAACACAATGTGCCATTGGAACACAGGAGTGATGGTTGCTGATAATGGGCCTCTGTACGCCTATGTAGATATTCCATTTAAAGAAATCAGCCGTTTTCAGCTACAATAGTTATTTACAACATTAACAATGTCTACACTGTATTTCTGATCAATTTTACATTATTTTAATGGACGAAAAATGAGCTATTCTTTCAAAAACAAGGACATTTCTAAGTGACCCCAAACTTCAAACGCTAGTGTAAATATACATATATATTTTTTTGCAAAATATGTGGGGCTAAAAATGACGTGTCACCACTGGCTGTATGTAATAATGTAAGAAATAAATACTAAAAAACAAAATACTGCAGAGTTTCCTAAGAGCTTGAAGCACGGCAGCCCTATCCTTTGGCGCCATTTTACATTTTCGGTGAACTGTCGTGTCAATTTAAAACATGCACAATAACTGTAAGCAAAGGTATCAGTTAGAGATGAAATGGAAGAGCTTGCAGGGATTTGTAGTCTTGCATGATGTCTACTTTGATGCTAATTATTATTTTTGAATGTGAGAGTAAATATAGCCTAATATGTCGATAAAAGTCACCTTGTCTGAGACAGATTTACATTTACACAAAAAACAGTCTTATTTTAAGTGTTTCTAAAATTCCCTATGGAAAAATTGAATGGTGGAAAAATGATTGGAACCATTCCCTGTTTGACTGCTAGGTTTTATGGGTATTATGACACCTCCGATGTGGGGCTCTGTACCCCGAAACTAGAATAGTCCCGGTAAGCAAAAGACGCTGAAAATAAGTGTAAAATACATATTTTCCTGACATTTAAATCAGGTTCATTTTCTGATCGGAATTAAAGTTGAAAAGACGTAATTAAAAGATGTCTAAGTTTGGACCAAATCACTGCCTGTCCAAACCGGACCAAATCGGAACAGAACATAGACGTCTATGATTGGTTCAGATTTGTTCCGGACTGAACCAAAAATTTAACATCCGTCGTCTGGGAAATCAAGGCCTGTGGACCGCACCAAAAATAGGCGCCTGGTCCGGACAGGACCAAAAAAAGCATTGAACCGTGCTTACTGGGGTGTAGCCTGCAGTGCCAATCTGCAATGGAATTTTATGAATGCCCATCCATCTGGTAGGCCTACCGTTTGTAAAACAGGACTTTGTGTTAGCTTTATTAGTCCTGATTCCCGTGACTAATCTATTTGACTACCTATTTGAGTATCAGCTGCCAAAGGTTATTTGCAATGAGAATCAATATGTTAACCCAGCTGGGAAAAACAGAAGTATTTTATTTTTTCACTATAATCAGCTCATCACAAATGGACAGACACAAACTTGAAACAACTGATCAATTTAGGCCATGGGGTGAAATTCCTGCTTGTTTTTAGCCTAAATGTCAATTCAATATTGTCTGTTTTATTTTGACCTGTCCCGTTTTTAGGATATGGTGTTTGTTAATTAACTTTTGAGGTAATATTGTATAAGAGGTGCAGGAGCTCAAGCAGTAGAAAATTTGAGGGGTCGGGACTTGAGCTCCTGCCCAAGTCAAGCACAAGAGGGAGTAGATCTACTTAAACATTCGGAGCATTAATAGCTGAATGTTACAGTGACTTTTGTGTTGTTTATGGTGAAAATGCTAATCAAACATTCTGATGTCGGTAATTGTGTCTTTCCGTCCCTTCCAATAAAAGTGTACTATCCCTGTAACCCAATGCACTGCTTTTTAAATGTAAAAACAATGATTTAGGGAGAAATTTGAGCAAATTCCAAAAGAACAAACATTTCCAGCACCGTAGAATCTGTGTTTATTACCCTCTTGTCCAGGACAATATTGACAATCCGGAGTTCCAATGCGGCAATTGTTTGCTAGAGGAGGATTACAGGAATAAGGTGGCTATGCTTAGCAAACAAATCTCAATTCTGTGCGATTGAGGAGAAAACGCAAATAGTCATTTTCTCGTTCTCAACTCCTATGGCTGATCGCCGCTCGGGCCTGATGAATATTTCCCCACCTTGTCATCTGTACCTATCCAAATGGCCTGTGCTACCTGGCCTGTGCTATCTCCATCTGCTTCTTCTCCTCCATCCAGTAGTGGAGTAGACGGACAACTGCCTGAACATTGTTCCAATCAGCGCTGGTCCCATGTCACAAGTCATGGAAACCGAAGGCAGCGGCATGCTACTAAGCGGACGGGAGTGACTGCAAGAGGGTCAGAGCACATTGACATAAGAAATATCTTTGCTGCACTAGTGCATGATCTACCTGCGCCTTCATTGCTGGGTTTGCCTGTGTCTGCAACATCTGTGCTGACTCCAACTACGCTGACTCCAGCAGCTGCTTCGTCATCGAGTTCGGCTCCTTTCCCTCTCTCTGGATCTGACGGGGCACTGCCTGCTGTTGGAGATCTGCACCTATCGCCGGGAACAACGTGTATACACTATCCTGCTTCTGCTGGGTCCATGAAAGGTTCAATGAATTGTGTGAGAGGTAGCAATGGGCGGATTTCTCCATACAAATCTCCAGCCATTGTATTGGGTAGTTCAATGGTAAGAAATGTCTCAGTCCCTGGAGCAAAAATGTTCTGCTATCCAGGAGCATTAGTGCCGGACTTCAAAAAGCTGCTCCCAAACATTTTAAACTTGCATCAGGAAATGTAGTCTATCATAGTTCATTTGGGATTCAATTACATTATGAAGGGCAGCTCAGAACAACTGAAGATGGATTTTAAGGAACTGATTGGGTCTCTGCTTGACACCAACAAACGCCCCGTAATATCTGGCCCCATGCCCTCGCTAAATCGTGGGATTGAACGTTTCAGCAGGCTGTTAGCCCTCCATAACTGGCTACCAGACTATTGCAGCTCTGTGGGGGTAACATTTATTGATCCTTTTGATACCTTCTGGAAACAAAGCTAATTTTATAAGGAGGATGAGACTCATCCAAATCATTTGAGTTCCTGGATCCTTTCACAGTGTTATAAGGCTGAGTTGAGACAATGACTTATCAATGGCCCAAGCCCAGCTCAGTTAATCCCTACCATTGTGGGATGTAATAAGTAATCTAATTTATGTTCCTCTAACTGCCCTGAATGCCTCTGCTGATCCTACAGCTATTGTATGCAGAAATCATGTGCCTATGAACCAGAGTTAAACTGTTAGCAATAAGGGCGGACTGCCCTAGTAGGAAGTCCACTGTGTGCAGCTCACCCTGCACGAACATAAATAACATGAGCATGTCTACTTCTGTTAAGCTTCCCAGTAAAGCAACGAAAACAATCAAGCATCCAAGAAAAAAAATACATTCATATTCTGACAATCTCTGAAACTCACTTAGATAATATCTTTGACGATACAGTGGTAGCAATACATGGTTATCACATGGTGTGGCTGTTTATATTCAGAACCACATTCCTGTAAAGCTTAGAGAGGATCTCATGTTAAATACTGTTGAAGTAATATAGCTACATGTTCATCTGCCTCACCTAAAGCCCATTCTGGTGGGAAGCTGCTATAGACCATCAAGTGCTAACAGTCGGTATATGTGTGAAATAATTGATCATGTATGTGATATCAACACTGAGGTATATTTTCTGGGTGATGTAAATATTGACTGGCTTTCATCAGGCTGCTCACTCTAGAGAAAGCTTCAAACTGTAACTGTTGCCTGCAACCTGGTTCAGGTTATCAGTCAACCTACCAGGGTAATTTAAAAACAGCACAGGAATGAAATCATCAACATGTTTTGATCACATCTTTACTAATGCTGCAGAAATGTGCTTCAAAGCAGAATCCAAATCCATTGGATGTAGTGATCACAATATAGTAGCCATATCTAGGAAAACCAAAGTTCCAAAGGCGGGGCCTAATATAGTAAATAAGGTCATGCAATACGTTTTGTAGTGATTCCTATGTTGTTGATGTAAGGAATATGTGTTGGTCTATGGTGTGTAATAAGGAGCAACTGTAAGGTTCTGTATTTATTTTCTTAGTCAACCTTGTGTTCTATTTCGTTGTGTTCTTGAACATAGCCCTGTTTCTTTGTGTTCTTGAACATAGCCCTGTCTATAATTTTTGTTCATTGATTTCACCTGTGTTAGTTACTCACCTGATCTCATCAGCTCCTTATTTTAGTTCAGTTCATTCTGTTTGTGCCTTTGTGAGGTATTGTCAGTTTTGAATCTACTAAGCCTTTTCCTAGCTCGTTTGTGAGAACCAGTTATATAGCCTTCAGTCCCAGTTTTGATTCACCTGCCTCTTTGCCTACCTGTGTATGACCATTGCCTGCCTGTGACCACGATTCCTGCGTTCAGCGAAGGCAAAATAAACACCTGCCACGCTCTGTGCTTGAATCTACACCTTTTTCTCCCTGAGTCTTCATGACAGCAACCAGATGCTGCACTTGACACATTTACAAAATGGCTTGTACTAATAAGCATGCACCCATTAAGAAAATTACTGCTAAATCCCTGTGGATTGTTGACGAATTGAAAAATGTATGGTTGAGAGGGATGAGGAAAAAATACTGTCAAATAAGTCTGGCTGCACTACCAATTGGCAAACATACTGCAGATTGAAAAATCGTGTGACTAACCTGAATAAAAAACTATGCAATGATCAAAGATAAATGACATAAAGAATGATAGTAAACAGCTTTGGGGCACCTTTGGGTAAAAAGATAAAAAGTCAGCTCCGTCATTCATTTAATCAGATGGCTCCTTCATTACAAAACCCGCTGATATTGCCAATTACTTGAATGATTTTCTCATTGGCAAGATTAGCAAATTTAGGCGTGACATGCCAGCAACAAACGCTGACACTACACATCCAAGTATAACTGATCAAATTATGAAAGACAAGCATTGTAATTGTTTATTCCGTAAAGTGAGTGTGGAAGAAGTGAAAAAAGTATGGTCTATCAACAATAACAAGCCACCGGGGTCTGACAACTCGGATGGAAAACAGAGGGTGTCCTTTAGTGGAAGCCTCTTCAACATAATCCAGGTAGAATCAGGAATTCCCCAGGGCAGCTTTCTAGGCCCTTTACCCTTTCATCTTTACGAATGACATGCCACTGGTCTTGAGTAAAGCCAGTGTGGCTATGTATGCGGATGACGTAACACTATACACGTCAGCTACTACAGTGAGTGAAATCACTGCAACACTTAACAAAGGGCTGCAGTTAATTTAAAAATGGGTGGCAAGGAATAAATTAGTCATAAATATTTCAAAAACTAAGAGCATTGTATTTGGGACAAATCATTCACTAAACCCTAAACCTCAACTGGATCTTGTAATAAATGTGTGGAAATTGAGCAAGTTAAGGTGACTAAACTGCTTGTAGATTGGATTGTAAACTGTCATGGTCAAAACTTGTTGATAAAACAGTAGCTAAAATGGGGAGAAGTCTGTCTATAACGAGCTGCTCTGCCTTTTTAACAACACTATCAACAAGGCAGGTCCTACAGGCTATAGTGTTATCACACCTGGACTACTGTTCAGTCGTGTGGTCAAGTGCCAGAAAGAGGGTCCTCGGAAAATTACAATTGGCTCAGAACTGGGCAGCACGGCTGGCCCCTAAATTTACACTAACATTGAGTGCTAACATTGATAACATGCATGTAAGTCTCTCATGGCTCAAGAGAAGAGAGACTGACTTCATCATTACTTGTTTTTGTATGGAGTGTTGACATGCTGCATGAACTGAGGTGTCTGTTTAAACTATTAGCTCACAGCTTGGACACCTATGCATACCCCATAAGACATGCCACCTGTTACGGATACAAGTATCCTGTGTGTGTGTGTGTATCCTGTGTTCTTTTCTCTCCTTCTCCCCTCACAGGTGGAAATCATCACTCCCCAATCAGTCACCAATCCAATCATCAATCAGAAGACACACCTCCTCCTGTTTCCTACCCTATCACAGTTCCTTTCCCTTGGTTTAAAAACCCTGTCAGTTGTTTGCTCTAGAGCTCAATCTCTCTGTAAATGCCATGTCTGTAGGTCTCTGTGTTTCACTCTCTCTTTGTGTATTGACCCCTCTTTTGTTTGAGCACCTCCATAGCACTTTGTCTTCACCTGTGAGTATTGTTTTCGTTATGGTGTTTGTTTGTTTGCTGGTGGGAAAAGGGGAAACCAAGACAAGTCGCCCATGGGCATACACTACCCGTAGGTAGACTTTGTTAAATACACTAGTTAGAACTGGGCAGACCACCCACTGTATTTTTGGTTAGTTAGTTAGCTGTTGTTAAAGTAGGCTAGTCTAGCTTAGGGGTGTTTTTGAATACTTATTGTTTCTTTCCTTGGGTCCAGCTCAGCCCCTTTTCCTGCTCCCCCCCATTACTGTGTGTTTTACAATAAACCCTGAGTATGACGGTAGATTTCAGCTGTCCTGGTTATTTCGTTCACACTTTTACATTGTCACTTTTAAACTGCATGAGTTATGTTACGGGTCTCATTACCCCCCCCCCCCTCCCCCTCCCCCAGACTGTCGGGCCAAAAGGGATTCGTAACGCCACCAAAGGTCTCTTCATAATCCCCAAGAACAGACTATGCGAGGCAAACAGTACTACATAGAGCCATGGCTACATGGAACTCTATTCCACATCAGGTAACTGATGCAAGCAGTAGAATCTGATAAAAAAAACAGGTAAAAATACACCTTATGGAACAGCGGGGACTGTGAAGAGACACACAAACATACTGCCAAACATACCCTCGTAAAACTAACTATCCTACCGATCCTTGACTTCAGAGATGTCATCTACAAAGTAGCCTCCAACACTCTACTCAGCAAGTTGGATACAGTGCTCTCGTTGGCTGGCCCTCACTTCATATTCATCGCCAAACCCACTGGCTCCAGGTCATCTATAAGTCTTTGCTAGGTAAAGCCCCGCCTTGGTCACCAAGGTCACCATAGCAGCACCCACCCATAGCACACGCTCCAGCAGGTATATTTCACTGGTCACCCCCAAAGCCAATTCCTCCTTCGGCCGCCTTTCCTTCCAGTTCTCTGCTGCCAATGACTGGAACGAACTGCAAAAATTACTGAAGCTGAAGACTCATATCTCCCACACTAGCTTTAAGCACCAGCTGTCAGAGCAGCTCAAAAATCACTGCACCTATACATAGCCCATCTCTAAATAGCCCATCCAACTACCTCATCCCCATACTGTTATTTATTTTGCTCCTATGCACCCCAGTATCTCTACTTGCACACCCATCTTCTGCACATCTATCACTCCAGTGTTTAATTGCTATACTGTAATTATTTTGCCACTATGGCCTATTTATTTCCTTACCTCCCTTATCTCACCTCATTTGCACACAGTGTATATATGTTTTTTTCCTATTGTATTATTGACTGTATGTTTGTTTATGCCATGTGTAGCTCAGTGTTTGTGTCGCACTGCTTTGCTTTATCGTGGCCAGGTTGCAGTTGTAAATGAGAACTAAAAATATATATATATATATATATATATATATATATTTTTTAAACACAGAGGCACAGACATACATATGCATGATAAAACATGCACTCTACACACGTACATTGTATTGTAAATATGTGGTAGTTTAGTAGTGGCCTCAGGGAACACAAATGTATTGGGTATAGTGTTATGAAATGTAATATTTTAAACTGTATATACTGTTTTAATGTTGCTGGACCCCAGGAAGATTAGCTGCTGATTACATGCTGTAAGAACAAATGCATAGTTACAGTAACCTCAATGTGTTACTCATTTTAAGGCTGAATGTTACATTAATTTGTAAGAGAGCCTTAACTTTAGGCTATTTACTATAATTACAAAGGTAATCTTGAATTGTGTTTGGTTGACAACGCAACCAACACACATGGAATCATGTAGTAACCAAAAAAAGTATTAAACAAATTAATTTTACATTTTAGATTCTTCAAAGTAGCCACCCTTTGCCTTGATAGCTTTGCACACTCTTGGCATTCTCTCAACCAGTTTCATGAGGTAGTCACCTGGAATGCATTTCAATTAACAGGTGTGCCTTGATAAAAGTTAATTTGTGGAATTTCTATCCTCCTTAATGCGTTTGAGTCAATCAGTTGTGTTGTGACAAGGTAGGGGTTGAATACAGAAGATAAGCCTATTTGGTAAAATACCAAGTCCATATTAATGGCAAGAACAGATCAAATTAGCAAAGAGTAACAACAGTCTATTATGACTAAAACATGGTCAGTCAATCCTGAAAATGTCAAGAACATTGACAGTTTCTTCAAGTGCAATCGCAAAAACCATCAAGCGCTATGATGAAATTGTCTCATGAGGACCGCCACAGGAAAGGAAGACCCAGAGTTACCTCTGCTGCAGAGGATAAGTTTATTAGAGATACAAGCTTCAAAAATTGCAGCCCAAATAAATGCTTCACAAATGGTCAAATTGCTGCAAAGAAACCAATACTAAAGGAAACCAATAAGAGACTTGCTTGGGCCAAGAAACACGAGCAATGGACATTAGAACTGTGGAAATCTGTAATTTGGTCTGATGAGTCAAAATGTGAGATTTTTGGTTCCAACCGCCGTTTCTTTGTAAGACGCAGAGTAAGTGAACGGATGGTCTTCACGTGTTCCCACCGTGAAGCATGGAGAAGGTGTCTGTCTGGGATTTATTTAGAACACACTTAACCAGCATGCCTACCGCAGCATTCTGCAGCGATACGCCATCCCATCTGGTTTGCGCTTAGTGGGACTATCATTTGTTTTTCAAGAGAACAATGACTCAACAAACCTCCAGACTGTGTAAGGGCTATTTGACCAATAAGGAGATTGATGGAGTGCTGCATCAGGTGACCTGAAATCCACAATAACCCAATTGGGATGAGTTGGACCGCAGAGTGAAGGAAAAGCAGCCAACAAGTCCTCAGCATACGTGGGAACTCCTTCAAGACTGTTGGAAAAGCATTCCAGGTGAAGCTGGTTGAGAAGAATGCCAAGTAGGTGCAAAGCTGTTATCAAGGCAAAGAGTTTCTACTTTGAATAATTTCATACAGTTGAAGTCGGAAGTTTACATACTTAGGTTGGTGTCATGAACTCATTTTTAACCACTCCACAAAATTCTTGTTAACTTAAACTATAGTTTTTGCATAAACACGATGGGACCACGCAGCCATCATACAGCTCAGGAAGGAGACTCATTCTGTCTCCTAGAGATTAACGTACTTCGGTGCAAAAAGTGCATATCAATCCCAGAACAACAGCAAAGGACCTTGTGAAGATAGTGGAGAAATCAGGTACAAAAGTATCTATATCCACAGTAAAACGAGTCCTATACCGACAACCTGAAAGGCCACTCAGCAAGGAAGAAGCCACTGCTCCAAAACCGCCATAAAAAAGCCAGACTACGGTTTGCAACTGCACATGGGGACAAAGATCATACTTTTTTGGAGAAATGTCCATGAAACATCTGATGAAACAAAAATAGAACTGTTTGGCCATAATGACCATCGTTATGTTTGGAGGAAAAAGGGGGAGGCTTGAAAGCCGAAGAACACCATCCCAAACGTGAAGCATGGGGGTGGCAGCATCATGTTGTGGGGGTGCTTTGCTACAGGAGGGACTGGTACACTTCACAAAATAGATGGCATCATGAGGTAGGAAAATTATGTGGATATATTGAAGCAACATCTCTAGACATCAGTCAGGAAGTTAATGCTTGGTCGCAAATGGGTCTTCCAAATGGACAATGACCCCAAGCATACTTCCAAAGTTGTGGGAAATGGCTCAAGGACAACAAATTCAAGGTATTGGAGTGGCCATCACAAAGCCCTGACCTCAATCTTATAGAAAATGTGTGGGCAGAACTGAAAAATTGTGTGCGAGCAAGGGATCCTACAAACCTGACTCAGTTACACCAGCTCTGCCAGGAGGAATGGGCCTAAATTCTCCCATCTTATTGTGGGAAGCTTGTGGAAGGCTACCTGAAACATTTGACTGAAGTTAAGCAATTTAAAGGCAATGCTACCAATACTAATTGAGTGTATGTGTCAGGCATAGGTGTAATAGGTGGCAGGGAAGTCAGGCGCAGGAGAGTCAAATGGAGTTTAAATATGGAGTCTTTTAATAAAGTTCCATAACAATAAATGTACAAACAAAACATGGGTACGAAGACCCGACGCGCACCTATACAAACAATTACACGACACTGACAACAAATCTATCTCTGACAAAGACATGAGGGGAAACAGAGGGTTAAATACACAACAGGTAATGAATGGGATTGAAAACAGGTGTGTGGGAAGACAAGACAAAACCAATGGAAAGTGAAAAAAGGATCAATGATGGCTAGAAGACCGGTGACATCGAACGCCGAGCACCACCCGAACAAGGAGAGGCAACGACTTCGGCAGAAGTAGTGACAGTACCCCCCCCCCCCCCCTCCTCACCCGGTGGGCGAGGTGCAGGGCGATCCGGACGGAGACGGTGGAATTCTGATTACATGGAAGGATCCCAACACGTCCTCCACCGGAACCCAGCATCTCTCCTCCGGCCCGTACCCCTCCCAGTCCACGAGGTACTGAAGGACCCTCGCCCGACGTCTCAAATCCAAAATGGATCGAACAGAGTACGCCGGAACCTCCTCTATGTCTAGAGGAGGCGGAGGAACATCACGCACTTCAGCCTCCTGGAGCGAGCCAGCCACCATCGGCCTGAGGAGAGACACATGGAACGAAGGATTAATACGGTAATGAGTGGGTAGTTGTAACCTATAACATACCTCGTTCACTCTCCTCAGGACTTTAAACGGCCCCACAAACCGCGGACCCAGCTTCCGGCAGAGCAGGCAAAGGGGCAGGTTTCGGGTCGAGAGCCAGACCCTGTCCCCTGGTGCGAACACTGGGGCCTCACTGCGGCGACGGTCTGCGGCAATTTTCTGGCGCCTTATGGCACGCTGAAGGTGGACATGGGCTGCCTCCCAGGTTTCCTCAGCGTGCCGAAACCAATTGTCCACCGCAGGGGCCTCGGTCTGGCTCTGATGCCAAGGAGCCAGAACCGGCTGATACCCTAATACACATTGAAAGGGAGTAAGGTTAGTGGAGGAGTGACGTAGCGAGTTCTGAGCCATCTCTGCCCCAGGCACGAACTTCGCCCACTCCCCCGGCCGATCCTGGCAATAAGACCGCAGAAACCTACCCACATCCTGGTTAACTCTCTCCACCTGCCCATTACTCTCGGGGTGAAAACCTAAGGTAAGACTAACCGAGATCCCCAGACGCTCCATAAACGCCTTCCAGACCCTTGATGTGAACTGGGGACCCCGATCAGACACTATATCCTCAGGCACCCCATAGTGCCGGAAAACGTGAGTAAACAGGGCCTCTGCAGTTTGTAAGGCCGTAGGGAGACCGGGCAAAGGGAGGAGACGACAGGACTTTGAAAACCGATCCACAAAGACCAGGATCGTGGTGTAACCCTGTGAAGGTGGAAGATCAGTCAAAAAATCCACCGACAGGTGCGACCATGGCCGTTGAGGAACGGGTAGAGGTTGTAGCTTACCTCTGGGCAGGTGTCTAGGAGCCTTGCACTGGGCGCACACCGAACAGGAAGAAACATAAATCCTCACATCCTTAGCTAAAGTGGGCCACCAGTACCTTCCTTCAAGACAGCGCATCGTCCGACCTATCCCAGGATGACCAGAGGAGGGTGACGTGTGAGCCCAATATATCAATCGGTCGCGGACAGCAGACGGAACGTACAGACGACCAGCTGGACACTCAGGGGGAGAAGGCTCTGCACGTGACGCCCGCTCAATGTCCGCGTCCAGCTCCCACACTACCGGCGCCACCAGACACGAAGCTGGGAGTATCGGAGTGTGATCCATGGACTGCTCCTCTGTGTCATACAGCCGAGACAATGCATCTGCCTTAACGTTCTGGGAGCCTGGTCTGTAAGAAAGAGTAAACACAAAACGAGTGAAAAACATGGCCCACCTTGCCTGGCGAAGATTCAATCTCTTCGCCTGCCGGATGTACTCCAGATTGCGGTGGTCAGTCCAGATGAGAAAAGGGTGTTTAGCCCCCTCAAGCCAATGCCTCCACACCTTCAAGGCTTCTACGACAGCTAACAGCTCTCGGTTCCCCACATCATAGTTTCGCTCCGCTGGGCTGAGCTTCTTCGAAAAGAAAGCACAGGGGCGAAGCTTCAGTGGCGTACCCGAACGCTGAGAGAGCACTGCTCCTATCCCAGTTTCGGATGCATCCACCTCCACTATGAATGGCAAAGAGAGATCCGGATGAGCCAGCACAGGCACCGAGGTAAACAGGGTCTTCAGGTGCTCAAAAGCCCTGTTCGCCTCAGCCGACCACTGCAAGCGCACCGGGCCCCCCTTTAGCAGTGAGGTAATGGGAGCTGCCACCTGACCAAAACCCCGGATAAACCTCCGGTAGTAATTGGAAAACCCCCAAAAACGCTGCAACTCCTTTACCGTGGTTGGAGTCGGCCAATTACTCACGGCTGTAATGAGGTCGCTCTCCATCTCCACTCCTGAAGTGGAAATCCGATGCCCTAGGAAGGAGATGGATTGTTGGAAACACAAGCATTTCTCAGCCTTGACATATAGATCATGCTCCAACAGGCGACCAAGCACCCTGCGCACCAGGGACACATGCTCGGCGCGTGTAGCAGAGTATATCAGAATATCATCGATATACACCACTACACCCTGCCCGTGCAGGTCCCTGAAGATCTCTTCTACAAATGATTGGAAAACTGATGGAGCATTCATCAACCCATATGGCATGACCAGGTACTCATAATGACCTGAGGTAATGCTAAATGCTGTCTTCCACTCATCACCCTTCTTAATACGCACCAGATTGTACGCACTCCTGAGATCCAATTTTGTGAAAAAACGTGCCCCGTGCATTAACTCAATAACCGTATTGATCAGAGGTAGCGGGTAGCTATATTTCACTGTGATTTTATTAAGACCTCGATAATCAATGCACGGGCGTAAACCGCCATCCTTTTTCTTCACAAAAAAGAAACTCGAGGAGACGGGTGAAATGGATGGCTGAATGAACCCCTGATGCAGGGATTCAGAGACATATGTCTCCATAGCCTCCGTCTCCGCTTGCGACGGGATACACGTGACTCTTGGGATATGCAGCGTCTACCAGGAGATCTATCGCACAATCCCCCCGTCGATGGGGTGGTAATTGAGTCGCCTTCTTTTTACAGAAGGCGAGAGCCAAATCTGCATATTCGGGGGGAATGCGCACAGTGGAGACCTTGGTAGTAGCACCAACGGAAACCCCTAAACACCTACCTGAGCATTCTCGCGACCACCCCGTGAGAGCCCTCTGTGGCCAAGAAACAGTGGGGTTATGACAAACTAACCAGGGTAGGCCTAGTACCACAGAATACGCAGGAGAATCAATAAGGAAAAGACTAATCTTCTCCTTGTGACCCTCCTGCGTTATCATACACAAAGGTGCGGTAACCTCCCTGATAAACCCTGACCCTAATGGTCGACTATCTAAGGCATGAATAGGGATAGGCATATCCACAGGAACAATTGGGATCCCTAAACTATGAGCTAGATTTTTATTAATGAAATTCCCAGCCGCACCTGAATCAACTAGTGCCTTATACTGGGAATGCAGTGAAAAATCAGGAAGAAAGACAGAGTCAAACATTAGTGCAGCAGAGGGCTCTGGATGAGAATGGTGCCTACTCACCTGGGGTGACGCCAGAATGCCCTGCCTGCCCTCTCTATTCCCAGAGGAACCAACCCGGCACCGACCAGCAGTGTGCCCTCTGCGACCATGAATGGTGCTCAAGCGGGAACCCCCTCCGGTCTCCCTGCGCACCATCACTCCCAATTCCATAGCGTCGGGAGAGAGGGTGCGCGAGGATGGAACAACCAGACCCCGATCTAGACGTCCACGAGTAGCCAGCATGTTGTCCAGCTTGATGGACATGTCCACCAGCTGGTCGAAGGTGAGGGTGGTGTCTCTACAGGCCAGCTCCCGAAGGACGTCCTCGCGTAGACTACAACGGTAATGGTCGATCAGGGCTCTGTCGCTCCATCCAGCGCCGGCAGCCAAGGTCCTAAACTCCAAAGCAAAATCCTGTGTACTCCTCGTCTCCTGCCTCAGATGATAGAGAAGCTCACCCGCTGCTTTGCCTTCGGGTGGGTGATCGAATACTATCCGGAATTGGCGGGTGAACTCCTCAAAATGGTCCAACGCCGCATCCTCCCTTCTACACACAGCGCAGGCCCATTCCAGGGCTCTCCCGGTGAGGCATGAGACGAGGGCGTAACTCTTCTCACGGTCAGATGGTACTGGGGAGGCCGTGGCTAGATATAAGTTTAGCTTGAGGAGGAAACCCTGGCAGCCGGCAGTATCTCCGTTGTATCCCGTGGGTAGGGATAAATGGTTCCTTGATTCCGGAGAGGAAAAAACGTTCACGGGAGAATCCGGTTGTGGTGGTGGTGGCGCTGGAGAAACTCCCTGTCTCTCCCAGCGATCCATTTTCTGGACAATGTGCTCCATGACGGAGCTCCCTCGCTTGTTCCTGAACGCGTTCCTCCAGGTCCATGGGTATAGTGTCTTCTGCTGACTTCATATATAAGGGTCAGAGATTCTGTCAGGCATAGGTGTAATAGGTGGCAGGGAAGTCAGGCGCAGGAGAGTCAAATGGAGTTTAAATATGGAGTCTTTTAATAAAGTTCCATAACAATAAATGTACAAACAAAACATGGGTACGAAGACCCGACGCGCACCTATACAAACAATTACACTACACTGACAACAAATCAATCTCTGACAAAGACATGAGGGGAAACAGAGGGTTAAATACACAACAGGTAATGAATGGGATTGAAAACAGGTGTGTGGGAAGACAAGACAAAACCAATGGAAAATGAAAAAAGGATCAATGATGGCTAGAAGACCGGTGACGTCGAATGCCGAGCACCGCCCGAACAAGGAGAGGCAACGACTTCGGCAGAAGTCGTGACAGTATGTATACTTATGACCCACTGGGAATGTGATGAAAGAAATCAAATCTGAAAGAAATCATTCTCTCTACTATTATTCTGACATTTCACATTCTAAAAATAAAGTTGTGATCCTAACTGACCTAAGACAGTGACTTTTGTGAAAAACTGAGTTTAACTGTATTTGGCTACGGTGTATGTAAACTTCCAACTTCAACTGTATAATATATTTTGATTTGTTTAACACTTCTTCACCAAACTCCCAGAGTCCAGATCCCCACCTAATCCCGTCACTCATCCAGGACCACTCCTCTACGACCTGAATCACTATGCCACTCTAACATCAAGAGCAGCCTGCTCTTCCAGCACTTCAGACAACCACACCACTCCACCCAGAACACCTGCTCTTCAATGTCCTACGGACAAAGAGCACCCGCTCTCCTACACAAAGAGCACCCGCTGTAGGGGTGTGGTTGTCTGTAGGAAGATGAAGAGCGGGTGTTCTTGGTGTAGGGGTGTGGTTGTCTGTAGGAAGATCATCTTCACCAAGAACACCCGCTCTTCATCTTCCTACAGACAACCACACCCCTACACCAAGAGCACCATCTCTTCAACTTCCTACAGACAACCACACCCCTACACCAAGAACACCCGCTCTTCATCTCCCTACAGACAACCACACCCCTACACCAAGAGCACCATCTCTTCAACTTCCTACAGACAACCACACCCCTACACCAAGAACACCCGCTCTTCATCTCCCTACAGACAACCACACCCCTACACCAAGAACACCCGCTCTTCATCTCCCTACAGATAACCACACCCCTACACCAAGAACACCCACTCTTCATCTCCCTACAGACAACCACACCCCTACACCAAGAACACCCGCTCTTCATCTTCCTACAGACAACCACACCCCTACACCAAGAGCACCATCTCTTCAACTTCCTACAGACAACCACACCCCTACACCAAGAACACCCGCTCTTCATCTCCCTACAGACAACCACACCCCTACACCAAGAACACCCGCTCTTCATCTTCCTACAGACAACCACACCCCTACACCAAGAACACCATCTCTTCATCTTCCTACAGACAACCACACCCCTACACCAAGAACACCCGCTCTTCATCTCCCTACAGACAACCACACCCCTACACCAAGAACACCATCTCTTCATCTCCCTACAGACAACCACACCCCTACACCAAGAACACCATCTCTTCAGCCTTTTACAGACAAACCACGCCTCTACCTACCTCGAGCATTATGCTCACCCCTTTACCAAGCTAACTCAACTACCCCCCCCCTTCCATTCCCTTTCAATACAATCTGTAAAACTACTGTACTATGTTGAAGGTGTGGTCTGTACCTAATGAATGGCAGCCTCAGAGTGGTTCTCTGGTGTTACAGTGTAGAACATACCAAGCCTAGCTAGGTCTTCAACGGCACTCAACATGATATTCAGAAGAGCCAGACCAAACATACCAGGGCTCGACCACAGGGTTCGCAGTTGGTAGCAGTCGCTGCCCCTCACAGCATATTGTTTTTGAGGGGTGAAACTCAAGCCGGTCATATTGTTAGACTCCGTGTGGTGTTGGGAGGTAAACTAGGAGGAACATCTGTTGTCACCTTTCTCTATTCCTTATTTCCTCTCTCACTTATATGGCTGCCAGGCAGGCAACCTGAGGGACAATGGGACTGGATGGGTGGGAAGGATCATAACATCATAACATGGGGTGGTAACTGCAAATGTAATATGTATGCAATACTAAAAATAAACAGTTACAGTAAATATGATATTTTATTAGTATGAATTTACAGAGACCTTTGTATTGAAAGTCAGGGAAGGAGTTTCGCTTAGCCGGCAAACCCGCCTCTTTTTAAACAGTTTGCATTTGTGTCTGCATGCCTGTGTGATAAATCCAGAGTCCGAGCATCATGAGATGGACACTGTGGTATTTATCTGTCTTGTCAGATGTTTTCTGTGACGGGAGAGCATGGGGGGTGTATGATTGTGTGTGTGTGTCCATATTGTGTGTGTGTGCGCTTGCATTTGTTTGTGCAATCTGTGCCTATGTGTGTGGGTGTGCCCTCTCTGCAGGGGCCCTGTGCTCTGGTCTACAGTTGAGGGGGGCTTGCACCCTCTTGCCCCCCACCCTGACCACAAGCAGCCCAAGGTCTAACTGTCTGCTGCCTGCCTCATCTCACTTCCCTGACCTCAGAGAATGGACCCTGGCCAGCTGGACACAGCCTGAATCCCCACACAGTCACCACGTTGCCACCACCAATGGCTGCCCTAGCCTGGCCTGCCACCCGCCACCCCACTGCACCCGACCGACCTATCACCCAAAACATTACCATAAACTTCAGCCACACTGCCAAAGAACACACAGCACAGCTCAGTCAGACACAGTTAGACCCTCTCTCCATCCCTGTGCTCAAGAAAGGATAGCTCTGCAGTATTGTCTGAGGGACAAGGGTGGGGGGGTTGAAGAGGTGGTTGTGTGTGTGTGTGTGGTTGCTGTGTTGGTTCTGGTGGTGGCAGTTTACATGCAGCATAAAAACGTATCGTGCTGTTTTATGTTCTGTGGCTTGTGGTGTTGCCATGGCGTTGGTTGCCTTTGGAACCACCTGCTGCCACCACTGCTACTGCTGTACAGTTACAGTATATTATTAAACTACTAGTACTGCTACACATACATGACATTATGGCTAAGAAATATGTTATACCCTCGGATATAGATGTTTCTGATATATCAAGTAGTGACTATTGAGTCACTCTTAACCCTTACAAAAAAATATTGCAGTTTTCACACTGCAGTAAAAGTGCAGTAACTGCAGTCGACTGTGGTATTTTGTACGCAGTAATTGCAAAATAACTACAGTGTACTGCAGTTGAACTGCAGTTATACTGCACTCTAACTGCAATCTAACTGCAACAAAGGATACCCTTTGTTAAAAGAAAGAAAAACAGACTCAAGTAAATTCACAGATCCTTCCTGATGTTTTACTGAGGACTTAAAACTCAACAGAGCATTCTAACTGAGAGGTTTACCCCAACAACCACACACACGCACACACACCTCTAGCTTGACATGTTAATGACTGATTGAGCTTGTTTGTTTGCTTATGTGAAGAGCAGATTCAATACGGTAATGACTGCTCTGCGTACAGCATGTAACCACACGCTAAGCCAGTTGGTCAACAAGGTTGGCAGGCCTAACCACAGTATCTGACTGTCTGTATGTATGTATGTATGTATGTGTGTGTGGTCGTCAGGGTAAACCGCTCTATCAGGCTCCATTTCTGTGGGCTCTCGAGTGGCGCAGCAGTCTAAGGCACTTAATCTCAGTCCAAGAGGTCTCTCTACAGTCTAGGCTGTATCACATCTGACCATGATTGAGAGTCCCATAGGGCGGCGCACAATTGGCCAAGTGTTGTCCGGGTTTGGCCGGAGTAGGCAGTCATTGTAAATAAGAATGAAGATAATTCCCTTTTAGTGTAAGAGCTGTTTGAAAAGCTCGGCCAAAGTTTCAGCTTCTTTTGGTGGGCTGGAGTTTTGGCCTGCTTGGTGACATCACCATGCTCCAAATGAGTTAATAGACCAATAAGAAAGAGAGTTTCAAACATCTCTGCCAATAACAGCTAGTTTTCAGTTTACCCCTCTCCAAGCTTGAGAATTTGCTATTTTTGTTTCTTTTTGACCATTTTAATTTAAAACAGTGAGGTTAATTACAGTAAGGTACTTAATTGATACCCAGAAATGATTAGATATTGAGATAAAAATGGCTGCATTAATAAAACCTCCGTTTCAAACTTGACCTCACTGCCCACGAAAACTAACATAATAGAACCGATCATATCATCAGAAATGACATAATTCCTAACCACTTTCTGTAATATTTCTATTTGTAAAATGCTTTATTTGGCTAAACCTGTACTCACACACTCAAACAGGGCTGATTTTTCTTTCCCAAAGAAAAAGAAAGCAGCGTCTGCGAGACATCGCAATAAATATTTGCACATTAAAAAGCCTCCAGGACTTTACTTGAAATTTCCAATCGTTATAATGCACAGAGGGAGCCAAGTGCACATCAGCAGCTCCACGCTGATCCATTTACTGTAAATTAGTTTTGCCTCTAATGGGCTTCCTGACCAATTACTGTACAGTGAACTTAGAGCTCTGTATTTATTTATCCATAGGTTATTTTAAATGGCCGACTTTCAATGCACATACAGGCCCCGTTGAGTTGAGTGGCCTTGTCTTTCTAGCCTCCAGGGTTGCATCCCAAATGGCACCGTATTCCCTATATAGTGCACTACTTTTGAATAAAGCCTGGTCAAATGTAGAGCACGATATAGGGAATAAGGTGCCATTTGGGATGCAGCCCCCCAGCCTACCCCGGGACATGCGAAGCAGGCAGCATTTGGCTGACAGAGACAGATGCTGAAGGGAAGGCAGGGAGAGGGAGACTGTACAGTTTTAACATGCAGGGGGGGGAGGGGCCACCCGCTCTAAGCCTCACAGACCGGTGCAGCAGGGTTCTGTCTGGCAGAGCTCTCTCCCAAACGCACCCGTTTTCACCGCTCACTTGACTTCTTCTTTAAGAAAATGTATTGTATTGTAGTTCTAAAGTACTTTAACCAAGGAGTTAATAAACCCACTGCTTGATTCAGGAACTCTGCTGGACGAGTGACTTGTATGATTGATAACTTAGGCCTACATTTTCCATGTGCTAAAGTGCAGCTCATTGTTAATTCCTTTGTAGGAATAACAACACTCGTTAGGGCTGACATGAGAATAACAGGAGGGCAGGGGCCAATAAGCTTGTGCTCATTTTAGAAAAATATATATATTCTGTACGCTAGTTTATGGAGATCTTGGCCATATTAAAAGGCAGCATAAATATGATACATATTGCTGTTACTCATTTGAGGTTGCTATGGCAATATTTTGCTTTGATATACTGTTGACAAGTTTTGTGTTAACTACAGGGCTGGTCCCAATACTTGGGGGTGGTTGTTTTGAAAGAGAAGTTGAAGACCTGATGAGCGCAACACTTGAGAGCAGTTCACGACAGAACCTTCCCCATAACAAATAAAGCTCCTCCTTCGCAAGACAACAAGCCCTCCAGTCTTTTAAAGATAATTTTCTCATTATGATCACAAAATAACTATTTATAAATGATGGATAGTGTAAAAGTGTACTTATCCTCAGGTACCGTATAACTTATCCATCTTGAGCAATAGATTGTGACCATAAGATTCTATCTGACATTTAGGTGAAACATGAGTTATTCACATACAGTGGCTTCAAAAGTATTGGGACAGTGACACATTTGTTGTTGTTTTGGCTCTGTATTCCAGCACTTTGGATTTGAAATGACACAATGACTATGAGGTTAGAGTGCAGATTGTCAACTTTAATTTGAGGGTACTTTTGTACATAGTCCCATAGAAATACATTATTTACCATTGATTTCTATTGGGCACAAAATAATCTGAAACACAACCAAAACAAACAGCAAATGCATCCAACAAGTTTGTAGAGTCACAAGCTTGATGTAATCCTTGCGTGCTGGGAATATGGGACCAAATACCAAACGATAATAAGTTAATACACAAGTGAATTTGTCCCAATACCTTTGGTACCCTAAAATGGGGGGACTATGTACAAAAAGTGCAGTCATTTCTAAATGTTCACCCGATATGGATGAAAATACCCTCAAATTAAAGCTGACAGCCTGCACTTAAACCTCGGTCATTGTATAATTTCACTGTCCCAGTACTTTTGTCAGATTTTTGAAAAAGTAATGAGTTATGAAAAATCTGAAAGTACTATCTACGCAAAAACCTTTTAACTTGGTGCTATAAGGTTCTGTCTGCAATCCAATCACACAATGCTGGGTTGTGAATAAAAAAATATTGTATTTAAGGTGATATACTTATTGAGTCATGAAAGAGGAAGACATCACAAAACAATTCTGAGATCTGGGACTTGAAAAATATTATGTCAAAACTACACATTATGCAGATAGTACCTTATAGTCCCAAGTCCTTGATTATTCATATCATAGGTTCTGGTCCTCTTTTTCAAATACAAACAGCAGTGCTGTTCTTGTCTTGTTCTATATCAATACGAAAATCTCCATGGAAGGGGTGTTTCACAAAAATGGCAAACTTAATAGCAAGTCATTTACTGACTTTGTGTGTCAGAAACCAGAAAAATATCAGTTTACTCATCCAGAGCTAAGCTTTAGCAATGTTACTAGTTATCCATGGGATATAGTATATTTGTCATTTTAGTTAACTATCGCTTTAACAAATCTGTGATGAACATGAATTAATATATTTGATGATGTGATTAGAAAGAATGAAGGGTATTCTCTTAATTTAATCATTAAATGTCTGTACTTTTCTCTTGAAAAATGTATAACTACATTCTGTGCCAGATAAACGTTATGGCTAAATCCAGATTGATATTTCAGAGCCATAAGGTTCTATCTGCAATATGTCCCCCCTAAAAAATGTACAAATGTCTTAGGATTTGAATACTCTGAACTTTAGGTACCTTTAAGGTGAGGACCTTAATGGGTTATGAAAGAAGAATTCACTAAACAACAGTTCTGAGATTGTCACGTCTACTCCTGCTCCCCCTCTCCTGCATTCGACGTCGCCGGTTTACTAACCACCGGCCCTGGCAACCATCATTACGCACACCTGGCATCAATCATTACGCGCACCTGCTCCTCATTATGAGGCACACCTGGACTCCATTTCCTCACTCATTACCGCCCCTATATCTGGAACTCACTTAGGTTTATTACCCAGACAGTATTGATATTGTTTCATGTATATACACCAGTCTTGTTTCTTGTATTGTTCCATGTTTTGTTTAATATTAAACTCACCACCTGCACTTGCTTCCCGACTCCCAGTGTCTACGTTACAGAATACTTCCTCAACAAATGGAAGAAGCAGGAAATCAGGATGTATCCCAGATCGTCGACAAACAGGGATACCTACTTCGTCAACACCACGACCTGCTGGCGCAACTGGGGAAGGCTATGGAAGAGGTTCCTCGCTGTCTGCAACATCTCAAATACCCAAGAGGCGTTGCCTTCAACTAGCGGAGGATACTCTACCACCAGTCGACCCAGTGAGCCAGTACACCAGTTCATAAAGCAGTCTGCCCAGCTCAGCGATGCCAGTTTGTCCCTACCGCATAAATATGATGGACGTGCTAACCTTCTGGCCGTAGCAGCAACCAGCGGATGGAATGAGCCGGCGCTCTGTACACTATTCAGAATAGGACTGCGCAAGGAGGTCCAGACGGAACTGGCATGTCGAGATGACAAACTCTCCTTGGACGCACTCATCGAGATGGCCATCCGTCTGGATAACCTACTTTGGGAGCGTCGGTACCCTCATTGCTTCTCTCCCTGCCTCAGTGACCACTCTGTATCAGAGCCTGAACCATGAAGGTAGGGGTTCACACGCCTCCCCACAGCTGAACAACGTAGACGGAAACAGCAGGGGCTCTGTTCCTACTGTGGTCAAGGAGGGCACCAGCTTCAGCAGTTTCAGATACATCCCAACTCTGGATCTACGAGAGCAGAGGGACGGTCACATGATGTCCCACCTCCTTGGGCAGGTGTGAGTATCCCATCTTCATCATTTTCTGACAAACTCTTTTTAGTTTCAATCACACTAGCTTTCTGTCCCTCATGTACTGTTTCTACAGCGCTAGTGAATTCTGGTGCCGCTGGGAACTTTATTGACTAGACCCTTGCCTCCTCTCTGAACATCACCTCATACCCACTCTCCTCTCAGTTTCTGGTTCAAGCCCTTGATAATCGACCACTAGGATGCGGAACCATTATACACATCACCACACCCCTTACCATGGAGTCCACTCATCAGGAAAATGTTCCTTTCTACATAATTAGTGCTCCAGCTCATAAGATCATCCTCTTTTTCCCATGGCTCCAATGCCAGAACCCCACCATCTCATGGTTGAGGA
Source organism: Oncorhynchus gorbuscha (assembly GCF_021184085.1). Lineage (NCBI taxonomy): Eukaryota > Metazoa > Chordata > Actinopteri > Salmoniformes > Salmonidae > Oncorhynchus > Oncorhynchus gorbuscha. Next base: position 54,778,074 of record NC_060174.1, on the reverse strand, counting down.
TGAAAATCACTGTTACGGATACAGTTATCCTGTGTGTGTGTGTATCCTGTGTGTGTTTCTTTTCTCTCCTTCTCCACTCACAGGTGAAAATCATCAGTCAACAATCAATCATCAATCAGAAGACACACCTCCTCCTATTTCCTGACCTATCACAGTTCCTTCCCCATGGTTTAAAAACCCCATCATTTGTTTGTTCTAGAGCTCAGCTCAATCTCTAGCTCAATCTCTCTGTAAATGCCATGTCTGTAGGTCTCTGTGTTTCACTCTCGCTTTGTGTCTTAACCTCTCTTTTGTTTAAAGCACCTCCATAGCACTTTGTCATCACCTGTGAGTATTGTTTTTGGTTATGGTGTTTGTTTGCTGGTGGGAAAAGGGGGAAACCAAGACAAGTCGCCCGTGGGCATACACTACCCGTAAGTGAACTTTGTTAAATACACTAGTTAGAACTGGGCGGACCACCCACTGTATTTTTGGTTAGTTAGTTAGTTGTTGTTAAAGTAGGCTAGTCTAGCTTAGGGGTGTGTTTATGTATATTTATTGTTTCTTTCCTTGGGTCCAGCTCAGCCCCTTTTCCTGCTCCCCCCATTACCGTGTGTTTATAAATAAACCTAGAGTTTGACGGTAGATTTCTGTTGTCGTGGTTATTTCGTGCACACTTTTACTTTGTCACAATAATAATTTGCATGAGTTATGTTACGGGTCTCATTACCATCCCCCCTATAGACTGTCGGTCCAAAAGGGATTCGTAACATAAGTGGAGCCTCGTCCGGGATCTGTCATAACTGACACCCATGCCGCTCATGTAGATTGTTGTAGTGGTATAGTTCAGTGTTGAGCGTCATAGCTGAAGTAGCATTAGTGTTTGCTATTTTCTTTGGTACTTGTGAAGTAGTGTAAAATGACTACTGACCAATGAAAGTCCTTAAAGAACAGTTCTTGTCCCAAGAGTTGTGTACCAGAGATGAGAATGTGTTGGACTACGTTAGTCGCTTTCGTGAGCGCCTACACCAAGCTTGTGCTCTCGCAAAGGAAGCTCTGTCTTCCTCACAGAGGAGCATGAAAAGACACTATGATAAAGAGGCTGTTTCTCGTCCACTACAGCCAGGTGACCAAGTACTCGTGTTATTACCTGTTCCAGGATCTTCACTGTCAGCTCGTTTCTCGGGTCCTTATTTAATTGAAAAGAAAATAAGTGAAACTGACTATGTGCTTCAAACTCCTGATAGACAACGCCAATCTCGTGTGTGTCACATTAACATGTTGAAAGCTTACCACACCCGACCCAGCACACAGTTAGAGAGTTCAAAAACAGAGGAAGGTACTGCTGTCTCCTCTGCTACTACTGCTATGATAGTGGACTGTCATATTGATGATGTTGATGGCTTGGAGTTGCGCAATACTCAGCAGCAGTGTGTTAGATTGCCCAACTCAGAAATGCTGCTGTCTATCCAATCCAGTCTGGTTCATTTAACGGATGGACAGGCCAATGATATTGTGAGGCTACTACACAGTATTCCATGTCTCTTTAATGACGTTCCTACTCGCACAAATGTGTTGGAACATGACATTAATGTTGGAAATGCTACACCTATCAAGCAACACCCATATCGTATCAACGCTTCCAAGAGGAAGATAATGAGGGATGAGGTGAGATATTTGTTGGAGAATGACCTGGCTAAGCCAAGTTCAAGCCCTTGGAGTTCTCCTTGCATTTTGGTTCCTAAACCTGATGGTACGTCCAGGTTATGTACGGATTATCGAAAGGTAAATTCTGTCACAATGCCAGATTCGTTCCCGTTACCCCGACTGGACGACTGTATCGACACTATTGGTGCTGCTAAGTGTGTAACCAAGTTAGACCTTTTAAAAGGTTACTGGCAGGTTCCGTTAACTTCACGTGCTTCTGAGATTTCAGCCTTTGTGACCCCAGACAACTTCCTACAGTACTCAGTCATGGCTTTTGGGATGCAAAATGCACCAGCCACTTTCCAACGACTGGTTAACTCTGAATTAGCTGGCATTCCTAATTGTAGTGCATACCTTGATGACCTAGTGATTTATTCGTCTGAGTGGTCAGATCATGTTGACTCGCTAAGGGTAGTATGTGAACGGTTGGCAGCTGCTTCTCTAACCCTGAACTTGGCAAAGTGCGAGAGTAGCCTTTGGCAAAGTGCAACAGTAGCCTTTGGGAAGGCTACTGTTACCTATTTCGGTAAAGAGGTTGGCCATGGACAGGTGCGCCCTGTTGGTGCCAAGGTCTTGGCTATAACTGCATTCCCTGCACCTACCACCAGACGAGAGCTACGCCGCTTTCTAGGGATGGTTGGCTACTACCGTAGCTTCTGTAAAAATTTCTCTGCGGTAGTTGCTCCATTGACCGATTTGCTTAGTCCGGCTAGATCATTTGTGTGGTCCGCTGATTGTAAGAGCGCTTTTGAATCAGCGAAAGCACTCTTATGTAGTACACCTGTACTTGCTGCTCCAGATTTTGAACAACTGTTCAAACTCGAGGTAGATGCTAGTGCCAGAGGTGCTGGTGCTGTTCTACTGCAGCAGGACAAGAGTGGAGTGGATCATCCCGTTTGTTATTTTTCACGTAAATGTAATAAATGTCAAACAAACTATGCGACAATAGAACAAGAAGCTCTTGCTTTGTTGTTGGCTCTGCAATACTTTGAAGTATATATTGGTTCCAGTGCCCTACCCGTGATTGTATATACTGACCATAACCCCTTAGTTTTTCTCCACCGAATGTTCAACCAGAACCAGCGCCTTATGCGTTGGGCGCTGATTGTAGAAAATTATAATTTGGAGATCCGCCACAAAGGGTTCTGATAATGTGTTGGCAGATGCTTTGTCTCGTGTGTGAAAATGATTTCTGTATGTTTTGCAAGGTTGTTGCTTTGTTGTGAGTATTCATTGAAATACTGTAGTCGCAACCCCTAGGGTTGCTCTTTTAAGGGTGGGAGTGTTACGGATACAGTTATCCTGTGTGTGTGTGTGTATATCCTGTGTGTGTTTCTTTTCTCTCCTTCTCCACTCACAGGTGAAAATCATCACTCCCCAATCAGTCAACAATCAATCATCAATCAGAAGACACACCTCCTCCTATTTCCTGACCTATCACAGTTCCTTCCCCATGGTTTAAAAACCCCATCATTTGTTTGTTCTAGAGCTCAGCTCAATCTCTAGCTCAATCTCTCTGTAAATGCCATGTCTGTAGGTCTCTGTGTTTCACTCTCGCTTTGTGTCTTAACCTCTCTTTTGTTTAAAGCACCTCCATAGCACTTTGTCATCACCTGTGAGTATTGTTTTTGGTTATGGTGTTTGTTTGTTTGCTGGTGGGAAAAGGGGGAAACCAAGACAAGTCGCCCGTGGGCATACACTACCCGTAGGTGAACTTTGTTAAATACACTAGTTAGAACTGGGCGGACCAGCCACTGTATTTTTGGTTAGTTAGTTAGTTGTTGTTAAAGTAGGCAAGTCTAGCTTAGGGGTGTGTTTTTGTATATTTATTGTTTCTTTCCTTGGGTCCAGCTCAGCCCCTTTTCCTGCTCCCCCCATTACCGTGTGTTTATAAATAAACCTAGAGTTTGACGGTAGATTTCTGTTGTCGTGGTTATTTCGTGCACACTTTTACTTTGTCACAATAATAATTTGCATGAGTTATGTTACGGGTCTTATTACCATCCCCCCTATAGACTGTCGGTCCAAAAGGGATTCGTAACATAAGTGGAGCCTCGTCCGGGATCTGTCATAACTGACACCCATGCCGCTCATGTAGATTGTTGTAGCGGTATAGTTCAGTGTTGAGCGTCATAGCTGAAGTAGCATTAGTGTTTGCTATTTTCTTTGGTACTTGTGAAGTAGTGTAAAATGACTACTTTTGATTTGAGATCCTTTTTGGATAACCCTTCGTGGGAGGTTTTTGACAAATGTCGTAGAGTTGATTTAATGACCTTGGCTGACCATTATTCAGTATCGATTCCGCAGAGTTTAGTTAAGGCGGAGGTTAAACGGCTAGTATTAAATGTATTGTTGGAAGAGTAGGTGCTTGTGTTACCGCTGCCTGAGCCTACTACCCCTGTAGGGGATGTTGCTGCTCCTGTAAGCCCATTGGTGTCTGATAATGAGGGCGAGGCTAAAACACCAGCCACATTGTCCCGTTTTGATCCACTCTCCCCACTGTCAAATGGTGATGCCAGGAGGGATGTCCGTTTAGCACAGTTCCAACTGGAGGTGGAAGAGAGAGCCCAAATTAGGCAAGAGACTCTCCAGTTGGAGATGTGTAAAATCGAGGCAGAAAAAGAACGAGAACAACGGCATTTGGAGATGTGTAAAATTGAGGCAGAGAGAGAACAAAGGCAGTTGGAGTTCAAAATGCGCCAGATGGAACTGGAGGCAGAGACAGCGAGGCTAGCCTCCGGTCCTACTGTGGTCCCCCCATTACCGTGTGTTTATAAATAAACATAGTTTGACGGTAGATTTCTGTTGTCGTGGTTATTTCGTGCACACTTTTACTTTGTCACAATAATAATTTGCATGAGTTATGTTACGGGTCTCATTACCATCCCCCCCTACACTGTCGGGCCAAAAGGGATTCGTAACAATCACTGACTGGGCACACGAATGCCGGAGGACCTGCCTTCCGTCTCGAGTCGTAGCCCCTGTGCTTTGGGACATAGATTTGGACATTCGCCAGGCTCTGGAGAGGGAGTACGCACCCACTACAAGTCCTTCTGAGCACATCTACGTTCCCACATGGATAAGGGATAGGCTTTTGATCTGGGAGCACACGTCTCTCACCACTGAACACACAGGTATTAATAAAATGAATCCATGCTTTTGTCACTTCTATGTTAGACGACTGCAATGCTCTACTCTACTAAATAAACTTCAGTTAGTGCTAAATACGGCTGCTAGAATCCCCCAAAAATGGATCATATTACTGCAGTGCTAGCCTCCCTCCACTGGGATTCTTTGCCTCTAACCCTATTACAGGGGCTGAGTCACTGGCCTACTGGTTCCTGCCTGGGTTGGCGCCCCCACTTGGGTTGTGCCGTGGCAGAGATCTTTGTGGGCTATACTCGGCCTTGTCTCAGGATGGTAAGTTGGTGGATGGATATAGGTCTCTAACAGTTTGGGTCTAGAGTGTCTCCCCCGTTAAAGAGGGTGATGACCGCTGCAGCTTTCTAATCTTTGGGGATTAATCTCAGACGATACGAAAGAGCTGTTGAATAGGAGTAGCAACCACTTCAGCAGATCATTTTAGAAAGAGAATGTCCAGATTGTCTAGCCCAACTCATTTATAGGGATCCAGAATTTGCAGCTCTTTCAGAACATCAGCTGTCTGGATTTTGGTGAATGAGAAGCGGGGGGGCTTGGGGAAGTTTCTGCGTGGGGTGCTGAGATGTTGGCCGGGGTAGGGCTAGCCAGTAGCCAGGTGGAAAGCATGGCAAGCCGTAGAAAAAGTGTTTTTTTAAACGATCGATTATCGTAGATTTATCGGTGGTGACAGTGTTTCCTATCCTCAGTGCAGTGTGCAGCTGGGAGGAGGTACTCTTATTCTCCATGGACGTTACGGTGTCCCAAAACTTTGGAATTCGTGCTACAGGAAGCAAATTTCTGTTTGAAAAAGCTAGCCTTAGCTGACTGAGTATATTGGTTCCTGACGTCCCTGAAAAGTTGCATATCGCAGGGGCTATTCGATGCTAATGCAGAAGGCCACATGATGTTTTTGTGGTGGTCAAGGGCAGTCAAGTCTGGGGTGAACCAAGGGATACATTTGTTCATAGTTCTACATTTTTTTGAGTGGGGCATGCTTATTTAAGATGGTGAGGAAAGCACTTTTGAAGAGCAACCAGGCATCCTCTACTGACGGGATGAGGTTAATATCCTTCCAGGATACCCGGGCCAGGTCGATTAGAAAGGCCTGATCGTTGAAGTGTTTTAGGGAGCGTTTGACAGTGATGAGGGGTGGTCATTTGAACGAGGACACATTACGTATGCAGGCAATAAAGCAGTGATTGCTGAGATCCTGGTTGAAGACAGCAGAGGTGTATTTAGAGGGCAAGTTGGTCAAGATGAAAAACAGCAATAGACTTGGCATATTGACATGGCGATTCAGACAGCTAGCAGGCCGGGGCTAGCAGGCTAGCAGATAGGCCTCAGGGGGACGTCGCAACGGAAGAGCCTGTTGAGACCCCCTCGGACTGTTATGTCAGCAGACCACTCGTGATGCATTGGCGGGGCTCTGTCGTAGCAAAGGGTCCAGGCCAATTGGCAAAAGAGGTATTGAAGCCCAGGAATTGTCTGATGGATCTCTTTGGCTAGCCGGGGTATTGGCCTAGCTCAAGGCTGTCTCCAGGCTAACTGGTGCTTGCTTCGGGACAGACGTTAGCCAGGAGTAGCCACTCGGATAGCAGCTAGCTAGCTGTGATGATCCGGTGTAAAGGTTCAGAGCTTGCGGTAGGAATCCGGAGATGTGGTAGAGAAAAAGCAGTCCAATATGCTCTGAGTTGATATCACACTGTGCAGACTGACAGGAATTGACCGGCTGAGGCTGGCTGATGTCCTGAACGGTGATGACCGCTAGCAGTGGATATCTGACCAGTAGCTAGTTTGCTGACTAGCTTCTGATGGGGGTTCCGGTTATACAGTATAAAAAATAGCAGCTCCAAACCACATTGGGTGAGGTGGGTTGCAGGAGAGTATGTTCAGTCCGTAGATGGAAATTGAGATTAAAAATATATACGAAATATATAACAAGAAAACGATATATACATGGTACGGGACAAGACAAACAAAACAGGCGTCCAATTGCTACACCATCTTGGATTTAGAGTCCTTACATTTACAGTACTTACAGTGGCATTAAGTGCCTTCAGAAAGTATTCAGACCCCATGATATTTTTTCCCATTTGTTACATTACAGTATTATTCTAAAATGGATTAAATAAAAATGAATCCTAATCAATCTACACACAACCCCATAATGTTAAAGCAAAAACGGTTTACATTTTTTAAACAGAAGTACCTTATTTACATACAGTAAGTATTCAGAGCCTTGGCTATGAAACACGAAATGAGCTCAGGTTCATCCTGTTTTCATTGATCTTACTTGAGATTTTTCTACAACTTGATTGGAGTCCACCTATGGTAAATTCAATTGATTAGACATGATTTGGAAAGGCACACACTTGTCTATATAAGGTCTCACAGTTGACAGTGCATGTCAGAGCAAAAACCAATCCATGAGGTGGAAGGAATTTTCCGTAGAGCCCCCAAGACAGGATTGTGTCGAGGCACAGATCTGGGGAAGGTTACCAAAAAATCTGCATCATTGAAGGTCCCCAAGAACACAGTGGCCTCCATCATTCTTAAATGGAAGAAGTTTGGAACCACTGAGGCTCTTCCTAGAGCTGGCCGCCCGGCCAAAATAAGCAATCGGGGGAGAAGGGCTTTGATCAGGTAACTCGATGGTCACTCTGACAGAGCACGAGAGTTCCTCGGTGGAGATGGGAGAAACTTCCAGAAGGGCAACCATCTCTGCAGCACTCCACCAATCAGGCCTTTATGGTAGTAGCCAGACGGGAGCCACTCCTTAGTAAAAGGCACATGACAGCCGTCTTGGAGTTTGCCAAAAGGCGCCTAAAGACTCTGACCATAAGAAACAAGATTCTCTGGTCTGATGAAACCAAAATTGAACTCTTTGGCCTGAATGCCAAGTGTCATATCTAGAGGAAACCTGGCACCATCCCTTACGGTGAAGCATGGTGTTGGCAGCATCATGCCGTGGGGATGTTTTTCAGCCCCGGAGACTGGGAGACTAGCCAGGATCAGGGTACAGATGAATGGAGCAAAATACAGAGAGATCCTTGATGAAACCATCTCCAGAGCACTCAGGTCCTCAGACTGGGGCGATGGTTCACCTTCCAACAAGTCTCCGAATGTCCTTGAGAGGCCCAGCCAGAACCCAGACTTGAATCCGATCAAACATCTCAGTATAGACCTGAAAATAGCTGTGCATCAACGCACGCCATCTAACCTGACAGCTTGAGAGGATCTGCAGAGAAGAATGGGAGAAACTCCCCAAATACAGGTATGCCAAGCTTGTAGCGTCATACCCAATAAGACCTGATGCTGTAGTCGCTGCCAAAAGGTGCTTCAACAAAGTACTGAGTAAAGGCTCTGAAAACTTATTTAAATGTGATATTTCCGTTTTTAATTTGTAATACATTTGCTAACATTTCTAAAAACCTCTTTTTACTTTGTCATTATGTGGTATTGTGTGTAGATGGGTGAGGGGAAAAACAACAACAATTTAATCAATTTTAGACAAGGCTGCAACGTAACAAAATGAGGAAAAAGTTAAGGAGTTCTGAATACTTTCCGAAGGCACTATACATAGACATAATTCATTGTAAAGGATAAAGTTACATTTGACTGTTTATTATAAACCACACTGCCTGTGGGATTGCAAAACTTGAAATACATAGCCTATCTATTCACTAGTCTATTAGATCCAGAAAAGGTAAATAATTTCTTCTGCAATGGTTATAAAAATAAATAGAAAAATGATTCCTGTGTCAAATTATTTTAGATGCTCACTAATGTCAAATGGCTGCATTCTTCTTAATGTTTTTGCCGTTTTTTAAAAATGAATATTGCAAGCTGGCAAGGACGTATTTTGTGCAATTGGGCTATATGGTAAAAAGCTACCATATGCCCCATTTACACAAAATACTTCCTTGCCAGCTTGCAATACAATATTTCAAGCACTACCAGATGTGTCTATGCATGGTCAAAAGTTTGCTGGGAGTTGAGCACATTCTCACGTTAAGTAAAAATGGTATAAACGCAAACCTTTGCGTGAAAACTGACGCATGCACATTTTAGGATATATTTTGTACGTACACACAATTTATAAAAGATGCCCCTGCATGTTATTCATTTATGCCTAGTGCAATTGATTGATGAGTGAAATCTCTAGCTAATCAAGTTTGATCTTTTTTTCAAATTCAATCCAATAAGTTTTGATTAATTCCCGAACAGGGGAATTTGATTACAGAGGAATTGTCAGTACCTTACTTAACACTTGGCCAGGGATGTCCCTCACCTGGTTACTCATGCAGGCTATAATTCAGTCTCTGATCAAAAAGCAAAGACCCTGCAGCGCTCAAAGAGTGGAAAACTCCTAGAGCATACGATAACTATTTTTGTCAGATGATTAAAACTAAGAGAAAATCCCTGTTGTGGTGAACAATGACTTCATTGCTTTTTACACCAGGCCATGAGGTCATATATCCTTGTGTTACTGTAGACTTCATTCAACTTTTTCAGTTCTTCATAAGTTATGTGCCATGTTTAATCAAGTCAACAGTTTTAGACGGACAGGGTTGGTAAATGGCAGTTAAAGAAAGGGGAGACGTTCGACAAAATGGATAAAAATCTTGATATCAGTCCAATGGTTAAAGATTGTGCAGTGATGCTAGAATTTGCTTTAGGTGCTTTGAAGTTTCTCGTCGCTACTTATTAAACATTTTTTCAAGATCATGAGTCAAACTTTGGTCTGTTATCTGACATGACAATTTCCGGAATTCCAGGGAGTTTCAGATTTCTGTGGAGTTCCGTGGAGTTGTTTGTCTGACTGTACTATGGTTACAGTTAGTCTGTCTATAGAGGCATGGTTGGCCTGGGTGTACTGTACTGTATGCTTTTATAGAGCACATGAGGATTCAAATAGTGAAATAATAATTTCAGTTTGTATTGGAATCATCCTCCTAGATTAGAATCTCGCATATTTGTTAACAAGTACATTCCATTTTATCCTCTTTGTGCTTTTTACTTCAAGCTCCACTGAATCCAGTAACATCAATGTGAAGGATAACTTTCCCTCACATTTCCCAGCACCCTGTAATACCATCTCTTGCGCAATTGCTTCCCTTCTGTTTCAGGTAGTTTTATAGTTCTTGTCATTTTGCCATTAAGCTAATTGAGTCTTTCAGCATGATTCAAATACAGGTATATTGCAAGACTGGTAATACTGTTTTTAAAAGTTAGATTGATTTCTCATACCCTGTCAACATACCCTAACAGAGGGCCAAGGGTAGGAGTTAAGCTGCTTTGCGTTGGCCTTTGGTGGAGTGGATACTGGATATAGAATATAATCCTTGTCAAGATGACAAAAATTCCCACCCCACTGCCCAAAAAACAAAAATAATATATTCGTACTAGCTAAAATTGAAAGCATGTGTCCAGCGTCAGTGATGTAAATGTAAGAATGTGTTAATTCACAAATGAACAGTGAGTCCATTAGACATTCGATTACACATTCTGGGCAGCAGATAAATCAACATGCAGTGTTGTCCAAACACATGCACTCGCCAGACAAACTTGTTTTCTGTCCGACTGTGGTTTTCCAACAGTCTAAATCCATAGGGCCGAATTTCGCTCACAACAAACCAGCATATATTTCTCCAATCTGCGTCCCCTCGTAAAAACTGGCCGTGCCGGGGGAAGGAAGGCTAGAGCAGCTAGAGCTAACTGTTTGTTTTGTACCGCACACGCTCTCAGGCCTCTGTCTCGTCCGTTCAAGCCTCTGCATAAGGCCAGGCTTTCATTACCTCTACAGTAATGCATGAGCAAAAGGGAATTAGGTTTTGAAAGTTTGTTTTCAAAGGGTTGTAAGTAAAGCTGCACTGATTCAGAGCTCCTAGCGCCATTTCCCTGCCTGGGGTACACTAACGCTACACACGGCTTGTGTGGGTGGCTTTGGAAATATTGAGCCATGTTAAGTAAGTTTATACTACGTTGTCCCAAGGGGGAGTTGAGCTTGTGGCACAGATGTATTACAGCGGGGGGAAATAAGTGTTGTTGGCCTTTAAAGTGAAGCGTTAATGGGAGGAACCTCCTTCAGTGGCTGAGTGGGTGCGATCTGTCATTCCAGTTGCTGCTGTCAAAGATGCTTTAATGGGAGGAACCTCCTTCAGTGGCTGAGTGGGTGCGATCTGTCATTCCAGTTGCTGCTGTCAAAGATGCTTTACTATCCTGACACAGTTTTTATGAAATCAATGTTGATTAGCCGTATACACAGAATTGAAGATGTTGTCATAGGTGCAGTGAAATGCTGTACGTTTCTAGTTTTTGCGATATTTGTGATTTCTTTGTTCACAAAGTGTGGAGATATCCAACCCTTATCATACGATGAAGCTGTAAAGTTTGCAATGTATTCTGTTCAAACACCGTAACAAACATTGGGCTGCTAGACAGGCGGGGTCGATTAGAGAAATCTAGATGAGATAGTCGACGTATCAGCAGTGGGCACAGGAAATGACATGTTTGGCTGTTTCAATCGGAGAGGACTTCACTTCATCCATGTGAACACACGGAGCCTGCTGCCAAATTTAGAGGAATTTAAACTCCTCTCCTCTAACACCCGGGCTGCAGTAGTTGCTGTGACTGAGACATGGCTCAATGGGTCAATTGAGGACAATGAGGTTGACCTACCGGGTTATAACATTCATAGAATTGACCGCAACCAAAACGATGCCTGCGTGTGCCCGGTGTGTTTGTTTTTACTAGGAATGATGTGCATTTTTAACCCTCGTTCAGAACTGAAAATGAATGGACTTGAGGTTGCATTGGTAGATATACTTGTCTTATACTTGTTGGTGTTTGCTATCTGCCTCCTAAACAGAATAATTTCTATGATTTACTAGAATCAAATTTGCTGACAGGGAATGTATTCTGCTTGGCAATTTTAATACAAAAGTACACTAGTAAATGCCCTGTATAACTTTTAAACAGGTATTTGGACTGAAACAACTGATTGTTCAGCCAACTCGGGTGTATATTCACAGTAAATCAACTTTGGATTTGATTATTGTATCAGACCAAGAGAACGTCTGACAGTCAGGTGTCTTAAATATTGGTTACCTACTGTACTGTACTTGTAAGAAATCAAAAATTCTACTTGAGCTAGGTAATAACTGTATGAAGGTACGGTCTATTAAACAATACTCAATGGAATGTTTTGTAGAAGTACTTGGACATTTGGATTGGTCTTATGTACTAAACTGTGATGTTGATCAAGCTTGGTATCTTTTTAAAGAGATGCTTCAGTCTGCACTCAACTCTCTAGCTCCAAACAAATTAGAATCAAGGAAAAATGCATCACTTCTGAAATCTTAGATCTCATCGGGAAAAAGGATCGCTACTTGGACAAATTTGAAAGGACAAATCTACAACTACATTAAGATGGTTATATTAACCGTAGAAACCAGGCAAGATACAAAAATGGCAATTTTTATCAGTAATAGCAATTTACATCAGCCTTGTAAAACTGTGGAAAATGTTAAAAGGACATTGGCTCAAAAATGTCCCTTAAGGTAAAATCCTGTAATATTGCCCTGGATATTGATGATGTCTTATGCTATGATTAGGCTAAGTTTGCAATTTCTTTTCCCACTATAGCCTCATCTCTGCTTAAGAAGTTACCGATCTGCTGTGGACACTATTGCCAGTCTTTCATTAACAACTTTTACCATAGCAAATATATCACAAATTATTTGTTCGAGCTGTACATAGTAACACAGGACAAAGTTTCCAATCTACTATGCGTAATGAACACAAACAAAGCAACTGGGCTGGATAACTGTCACGCCCTGGCCTTAGTATTCTGTGTTTTCGTAATTATTTTGGTTAGGCCAGGGTGTGTTATGGATGATTTTTGTGTTTTGTCTTGTCTAGGGGTTTATTAGATTTATGGGGTTGTGTTTAGTATAGTTGTCTAGGAAAGTCTATGGTTGCCTGGAGTGGTTCTCAATCAGAGGCAGGTGTTTATCGTTGTCTCTGATTGGGAACCATATTTAGGCAGCCATATTCTTTGGGTATTTCGTGGGTGATTGTTCCTATCTCTATGTTTTGCACTAGTTAGGACTGTTTTCGGTTTTCCACAGTTTCTTGTTTTGTATAAGTATATTGTTCATGTTATCATCTTTATTAAAGATGTTTATAAATAACCACGCTGCATTTTGGTCCTCCTCTCTTTCACCAGAAGAAAACCGTAACAATAACCTTCCTGCAAGATTCATAAATGATAGTGCTTGTCACTGCTAAAATAACAACTCGTATTGTAAACCTTTCTATTAGTAGTTGTAAATTCAGGATCTCAAAACAGCCTGGGTGGTTCCGCTCCACAAGAGCAGTAAAACAAATGTAGGAAACTACAGGTCTGTATCGATCCTCAGCACCTTAAATGTTGAGAGATTCGTTTTTAGTCAACTTGAGAGAGACCTTCTCGAGCACAAACTTCTTTATTAACTCCAATCTGGCTTTAGAACAGCTCATTCCACTGATACTTGCCTTCTCCACCGTTTTGACCACATCAAGCAGGAAAGTGAAAAGGGGAACGGTACAGGTATGGTGATGTCAGACTTGCAGAAAGCTTCTCCTGACGAATCTGAAATGCATGTGTCTAATATAGCAGTGAATTGGTTTAGGTCTTATCTGACGAACTTAACACAAGTATGTAATGTTGGTGATCTTCTGTCATAGGCCAAAGAAATATCCCGTGGAGTAGCGCAGGGATACACTTTTGGGCCTCTCTTATTTGTTATATATACGTCAAAGATATGCCAGATACAGTAACTTGCAAACTCCTGCTTTATGCTGATCACTCAGACTTACTGGTATCAGGGTAAGAATATGGCTTACATAGGAGACCCCGAGTAAGGAATTGCATTCTGTTAGAGATTGGTTCACTTACAACAAATTGTGTCTACATTTTGGGAAAAACTGAATCGATTTTGTTTGGAACAAAACGTAGATTGCTGACAAGATAAAGGTAAACTGTGCAAGCAAGGAGATTGAATCTAAGACAAGTGTAATTTATCTTTATCCATAGATCAATCCTTTTTCTGGAGACCTGGTGAACAAACTGACATTTTTACACCATCATTCAAAAGTTTGGGGTCATTTAGAAATGTCTTTGTTTTCCATGAAATGGGTTGCAAAATGAATAGGAAATATAGTCACGATGTTGATAAGGTTATAAATAATACTTTTTAATTTAAATAATAATTTAGGCCAGAAGGCTAAACTGGATAACCTAACCTCTATCAAAATAAAAAGATGGCGGAACCGCAAAAGTTCTTCTGTGCAAAGGTGTTTATTTACAAGTGATTCCGGAACAAAAAAACAACAGTACTGCCATCAACGTCTACCTTATGGGACAGCTTAAAAACAATGCTGCCCCATCCACAGCTCAATCCAAAACAAAAACCCTCCCCATGACTGAAAGAGAGGCTCCTTTTGTAGGGCTAGCCCCTCCCCTCAGAACAATTAACTCTAATTAATTAATCAATTAACAAAACAAACCTACATTTTCCATGAACTACACATACTAAAGGATATACATTGCAACACGGTTTTAAACAATATCACAACATAACATTTACAACATTACATCACTACTGACAATATCTTTCAATAAGCCCATATGCATTAATGAGCCATTTGGGACAGGCACTATAAAGCCAACCCAATTCCCTTAGCTCGGGTCCTTTTCCAGCATACCCGGAAGCTACAGAGATGGAGAGAGAGGAACAGAACAAACAAACAATGCGCTCATCCACAACATTGATAAGTACAATAATTATTGTATCTCTCAAATATGAACACTGACAGGTGTGAAATGCATGCACCAAGACAGAAGTTAATTTGTGTGTCGACCCACATTGTTAACTTATGTTATAATGGCGCAGGGAGGAGTGAAGAATATGTGTGTGCGTTAAAGAACCAAATGCTGCCCGCGGCCAGTGACGGACTTCTACGTCACAGTGTCCTTCAAACTTGGCTTTTGTCAAATAATCCTCCATTTGCAGCAATTACAGCCTTGCATACATTTGGCATTCAAATTGTCAATTTGTTGAGGTAATCTGAAGAGATTTCACCCCATGCTTCCTGAAGCACCTCCAACAAGTTGGATTGGCTTGTTGGACACTTCTTACGTACCGTACGGTCAACCTGCTCCCACAACAGCTCAAAAGGGTTGAGATCCGGTGACTGTGCAGGCCACTCCATTATAGATAGAATACCAGCTGACTGCTTCTTCCCTAAATAGTTCTTGCATGGTTTGAAGCTGTGTTCTGGCTCTTTGTCCTGTTGTAGGAGGACATTGGCTCTAACACTTTTTTTCCAATCTTCCTCTGTCCAGTGTCTGTGTTCTTAATATTAATATTTTATTTTTATTGGCCAATCTGAGATATGGCTTTTCCTTTGCAACTCTGCCTAGAAGGCCAGCACCCCTGAGTCACATCTTCACTGTTGACATTGAGACTTGTGTTTTGCAGGTACTATTTAATGAAGCTGCCAGTTGAGGACTTGTGAGGCGTCTGTTTCTCAAACTAGACACTCTTAATGTACTTGTCCTTTTGCTCAGTTGTGCACCAGGGCCTCCCACTCCTCTTCCTACTCTGGTTAGGGCCAGTTTGTGCTGTTCTGTGAAGGGAGACACAGTGTTGTACGTGATCTTCAGTTTATTGGGAATTTGTGGCATGGAATAGCCTTCATTTCTCAGAACAAGAATAGACTGACGAGTTTCAGAAGAAAGTCCTTTGTTTCTGGCCATTTTGAGCCTGTAATCTGGAGCCTGTGCTGCTCCAGATACTAAACTAGCCTAAAGAAGGCCAGTTTTATTGCTTCTTTAATCAGCACAATAGTTTTCAGCTATGCTAACCATAATTGCAAAAAGGATTTCTAATGATCAATTAGCCTTTTAAAATAATAAACTTGGATTAGCCAACACAACGTGCCATTGTAACACAGGAGTGATGGTTGCTGATAATGGGCCTCTGTACTCCTATGTAGATATTCCATAGAAAATCAGCCGTTTCCAGCTACAGTAGTCAACTACAACATTAACAATGTCTACACTGTATTTCTGATCAATTTGATGTCATTTTAAATGGACAGAAAATGTGCTTTTTTTTCAAAAACAAGGACATTTCAATTGACCCCAAACTTTTGAAAGGTACAGTTTATCCTAACACTAGATATTTTAACATCAAAGTTAAGAAACTACTTGTCTTAACCTTGATTCAGTTTTACTTTGATTATGCCTGCTCTGCTTAGTATAGTGGGCTATCAAAAAAGCTGAAAAAGAGAATGCAGGTCATGCAAAATAATGTAAAGGGAAAAGTGCAGTGAATCGTGCCACTTTCTAGGATGTCAATATAAATGAATGCATTGAATGTTTGTAATTTTGTTTAGCATTTTAAGCATTATATGTGTTATTCATTCGAGCGTCAAGGACCACTTTGGAAACAAACGTTTTAATTAATACTTTTAAGTGATATCCTCTGGGTCCACATTGCACATTTTGTCTGTTGCCAAAATAAATGTAATTCAATAATACCTAGCAACTCAAAACAATATGCACATAATCCAAAAAGTAAAAAATAAATATCAGAATGAGCAATGTCAGAGCCCGAAATATATGTATATTTATATCTATATACACACACACATTACCAGTCAAACGTTTCAACACACCTACTTAGTCCAGGTTTTTAAAAACTATTTTCAACATAGTAGAATAGTGAAGACATCAAAAGTATGAAATCATGTAGTAACCAAAAAAGTATTAAACAAATTAAATATATTTTATATTTGAGATTCTTTGATGTAGCTAACCTTTGCCTTGATGACATCTTTGCACACTCTTGGCATTCTCTCAACCAGCTTCATGTGGTAGTCACCTGGAATGCATTTCAATTAACAGGTGTGCCTCGTTAAAAGTTAATTTGGGGAATTTTCCTTCTTAATGCATTTGAGCCAATCAGTTGTTTTGACAAGGTAGGGGTGGTATACAGAAGATAGCCCTATTTGGTATAAGACCAAGCCCATATTATTGCAAGAACAGCTCAAATAAGCAAAGAGAAATGAAGGTCAATCATTATTTTAGAACATGGTCAGTCAATCCGGAGAATGTCAAGAACATTGAAAGTTTCAAGTGCAGTCACAAAAACCATTAAGCGCTATGATCAAGCTGGCTGTCATGAGGACCTGTCATGATGGGGCGGTGAGTCGGAAGCAGGTGCAACATTTTAATAAAACAACAAAACCAAGAACACAACACTAACAAGGCAGTACGCCGAGAACAATACCAACTGGTGAGTGAACATGGGAGAGTGACAGATAAAGGTGAGGAAATTATGAAGGTAATGGAGTCCAGGTGTGAATCATAATGATTCACAGGTGCGCATAATGATAAATCCCAGGACCGGTGGTTAGTACTTTGGCGATGTCGGAGAGGAGGATCAGGAGCAGACGTGACAGTACCCCTCCCCTCTCTAATGTGCGGCACCAGCCACAGGACGATGCCGACCGGGGTGACGACCCCGAGAATGAGGAGCTGGTCGGTGGGCGAAGGTGGAAATCACGGATGACGTTAGGGTCCAGAAAGTCCTCCACCGGAACCCAACAGTGCTCCATACCCCTCCCAGTCCACCAGATACTGGAGCCGACCCCCACGACGTCAGGAAAATGATATGGATATATTGAAGCAACATCTCAAGACATCAGTGAGGAAGTTAAAAGCTTGGTCACAAATGGGTCTTCCAAATGGACAATGACCTAAGAATGCTTCTAAAGTTGTGGCAAAATCGCTTAAGGACAACAAAGTCAAGGTATTGGAGTGGCCATCACAAAGCCCCGACCTCAATCCTATAGAAAATGTGTGGGCGCACTGAAAACACGTGTGCGAGCAAGGAGGCCTACAAACCTGACTCAGTTACACCAGCTCTGTCAGGAGGAATGGGCCAGAATTCACCAAATTTATTGTGGGAAGCTTGTGGAAGGCTACCCGAAACATTTGACTCAAGTTAAATAATTTTAAGGCAATGCTACCAAATACTAATTGAGCGTATGTAAACTTCTGACCCACTGGAAATGTGATGAAATAAATAAAAGCTGAAATAAATCATTCTCTCTACTATTATTCTGACATTTCACATTATTAAAATAAAGTGGTGATCATAACTGACCTAAGAGAGGGAATTTTTATGAGGAGTAAATGTCAGGAATTGTGAAAAACTGAGTTTAAATGTATTTGGCTAAGGTGTATGTAAACTTCCGATTTTAACTGTATATATATATTACAGTTCCTTCGGACTTCAGACCCCTTGACTTTTTCCACATTTTGTTAGGTTACAGCCTTATTCTAAAATGTATTAAATATGTTTTCCCCCCTCATCATTCTACACACAATACCCCATAATGACTAAGTAAAAAATAAAATTGGGCCAATTTATCCAATATTAAAAACTGAAATATCACATTTACATAAGTATTCAGACCCTTGACTCAGTACTTTGTTGATGCACCTTTGGCAGCAATTACAGCCTCAAGTCGTCTTGTGTATGATGCTACAAGCTTGGCACACCTGTATTTGGGGAGTTTCTCCCATTCTTCTCTGCAGATTATCTCAAGCTCTGTTAGGTTTGATGGGGAGCGTTGCTGCACAGCTATTTTCAGGTCTCTCCAGAGTTGCTCGATCGGCTTCAAGTCCGGGCTCTGGCTGGGCCACTCAAGGACATTCCGAGACTTGTCCTCAAACCACTCATGTGTTGTCTTGGCTATGTGCTTAGGGTCATTGTCCTGTTGGAAGGTGTCCTTCAGTTGCAACACTCACTACCGAGTTCCAAACTGGATCTGGAAGCTACATCAGCAGAAGAACTGTTCGTCGGAAGCTTCATGAAATGGGTTTCCATTGCCGAACAGTCGAACACAAGAGTAAGATCACCATAAGCAATGCCAAGCATCGGCTGGAGTTGTCATGGAGGTGAAAGAGGACCCAAAAGCGACTTGGCGAAAACAGAGTCTTTAATCCAGTAAAGTAAATACAAACAAAAAAAACACAACTTTCACTCGATATGACGAGGACAAACTGGAGACTCGAACTTGAACAGCAGGTGAACAGCAGGTTGCCTCGGGAAGGCACTTGAACCAGACAGACTCAGACACCTGCTCACCACGCAGCATCTGAGGAAAACACGACACGACAGGGCGATACACAAACACAGCACGGTGAATACTAAACAAGGAACCGACAGGACAGGAACGGAACACAAAGGAAGAAATAGGGACTCTAATCAGGGGAAAGGATCGGGAACAGGTGTGGGAAGACTAAATGATTGATTAGGGGAATAGGAACAGCTGGGAGCAGGAACGGAACGATAGAGAGAAGAGAGAGCGAGAGAGTGAGAGAGGGAGGGGGAGAGAGAGGGATAGAAAAAGGGAAAGAACCTAATAAGACCAGCAGAGGGAAACGAATAGAATGGGAAGCACAGGGACAAGACAAGATAATAAATGACAAAACATGACAGTACCCCCCACTCACCGAGCGCCTCCTGGCGCACTCGAGGAGGAATCCTGGCGGCAACGGAGGAAATCATCAATGAGTGAACGGTCCAGCACGTCCCGAGACGGAACCCAACTCCTCTCCTCAGGACCGTAACCCTCCCAATCCACTAAGTATTGGTGACCCCGTCCCCGAGAACGCATGTCCATGATCTTATGTACCTTGTAAATAGGTGCGCTCTCGACAAGGACGGGAGGGGGAGGGAAGACGAACGGGGGTGCGAAGAAAGGGCTTAACACAGGAGACATGGAAGACAGGATGGACGCGACGAAGATGTCGCAGAAGAAGCAGTCGCACAGCGACAGGATTGACGACCTGGGAGACACGGAACGGACCAATGAACCGCGGAGTCAACTTACGAGAAGCTGTCGTAAGAGGAAGGTTGCGAGTGGAAAGCCACACTCTCTGGCCGCAACAATACCTTGGACTCTTAATCCTGCGTTTATTGGCGGCTCTCACAGTCTGTGCCCTGTAACGGCAAAGTGCAGACCTCACCCTCCTCCAGGTGCGCTCACAACGTTGGACAAACGCTTGAGCGGAGGGAACGCTGGACTCGGCAAGCTGGGATGAGAACAGAGGAGGCTGGTAACCCAGACTACTCTGAAACGGAGATAACCCGGTAGCAGACGAAGGAAGCGAATTGTGAGCGTATTCTGCCCAGGGGAGCTGTTCTGCCCAAGACGCAGGGTTTCTGAAAGAAAGGCTGCGTAGTATGCGACCAATCGTCTGATTGGCCCTCTCTGCTTGACCGTTAGACTGGGGATGAAACCCGGAAGAGAGACTGACGGACGCACCAATCAAACGACAGAACTCCCTCCAAAACTGTGACGTGAATTGCGGGCCTCTGTCTGAAACGGCGTCTAACGGGAGGCCATGAATTCTGAATACATTCTCGATAATGATTTGTGCCGTCTCCTTAGCGGAAGGAAGTTTAGCGAGGGGAATGAAATGTGCCGCCTTAGAGAACCTATCGACAACCGTAAGAATCACAGTCTTCCCCGCAGACAAAGGCAGACCGGTAATGAAGTCTAGGGCGATGTGAGACCATGGTCGAGAAGGAATGGGGAGCGGTCTGAGACGACCGGCAGGAGGAGAGTTACCCGACTTAGTCTGCGCGCAGTCCGAACAAGCAGCCACGAAACGGCGCGTGTCACGCTCCTGAGTCGGCCACCAAAAGCGCTGGCGAATAGACGCAAGAGTGCCTCGAACACCGGGATGACCAGCTAACTTGGCAGAGTGAGCCCACTGAAGAACAGCCAGACGAGTGGAAACAGGAACGAAAAGGAGGTTACTAGGACAAGCGCGCGCGACGCAGTGTGCGTGAGTGCTTGCTTAACCTGTCTTTCAATTCCCCAGACTGTTAACCCGACAACACGCCCATAAGGAAGAATCCCCTCGGGATCAGTAGAAGCCACAGAAGAACTAAACAGACGGGATAAGGCATCAGGCTTGGTGTTCTTGCTACCCGGACGGTAAGAAATCACAAACTCGAAACGAGCGAAAAACAACGCCCAACGAGCTTGACGGGCATTAAGTCGTTTGGCAGAACGGATGTACTCAAGGTTCTTATGGTCTGTCCAAACGACAAAAGGAACGGTCGCCCCCTCCAACCACTGTCGCCATTCGCCTAGGGCTAAGCGGATGGCGAGCAGTTCACGGTTACCCACATCATAGTTGCGCTCAGATGGCGACAGGCGATGAGAAAAATAAGCGCAAGGATGAACCTTATCGTCAGACTGGAAGCGCTGGGATAGAATGGCTCCCACGCCTACCTCTGAAGCGTCAACCTCGACAATGAATTGTCTAGTGACGTCAGGAGTAACGAGGATAGGAGCGGACGTAAAACGTTCCTTTAGAAGATCAAAAGCTCCCTGGGCGGAACTGGACCACTTAAAACACGTCTTGACAGAAGTAAGAGCTGTGAGAGGGGCAGCAACTTGACCGAAATTACGAATGAAACGCCGATAGAAATTAGCGAAACCTAAAAAGCGCTGCAACTCGACACGTGACCTTGGAACGGGCCAATCACTGACAGCTTGGACCTTAGCGGAATCCATCTGAATGCCTTCAGCGGAAATAACGGAACCGAGAAAAGTAACGGAGGAGACATGAAAAGAGCACTTCTCAGACTTTACGTAGAGACAATTCTCTAAAAGGCGCTGTAGAACACGTCGAACGTGCTGAACATGAATCTCGAGTGACGGAGAAAAAATCAGGATATCGTCAAGATAGACAAAAACAAAGATGTTCAGCATGTCTCTCAGAACATCATTAACTAATGCCTGAAAAACAGCTGGCGCATTGGCGAGACCAAACGGCAGAACCCGGTACTCAAAATGCCCTAACGGAGTGTTAAACGCCGTTTTCCACTCGTCCCCCTCTCTGATGCGCACGAGATGGTAAGCGTTACGAAGGTCCAACTTAGTAAAGCACCTGGCTCCCTGCAGAATCTCGAAGGCTGATGACATAAGGGGAAGCGGATAACGATTCTTAACCGTTATGTCATTCAGCCCTCGATAATCCACGCAGGGGCGCAGAGTACCGTCCTTCTTCTTAACAAAAAGAACCCCGCCCCGGCCGGAGAGGAAGAAGGCACTATGGTACCGGCGTCAAGAGACACAGACAAATAATCCTCGAGAGCCTTACGTTCGGGAGCCGACAGAGAGTATAGTCTACCCCGAGGAGGAGTGGTCCCCGGAAGGAGATCAATACTACAATCATACGACCGGTGAGGAGGAAGGGAGTTGGCTCGGGACCGACTGAAGACCGTGCGCAGATCATGATATTCCTCCGGCACTCCTGTCAAATCGCCAGGTTCCTCCTGAGAAGTAGGGACAGAAGAAACGGGAGGGATGGCAGACATTAAACACTTCACATGACAAGAAACGTTCCAGGATAGGATAGAATTACTAGACCAATTAATAGAAGGATTATGACATACTAGCCAGGGATGACCCAAAACAACAGGTGTAAACGGTGAACGAAAAATCAAAAAAGAAATAGTCTCACTGTGGTTACCAGATACTGTGAGGGTTAAAGGTAGTGTCTCAAATCTGATACTGGGAAGATGACTACCATCTAAGGCGAACATGGGCGTAGGCTTCTCTAACTCTCTGAAAGGAATGTCATGTTTCCGAACCCATGCTTCGTCCATGAAACAACCCTCAGCCCCAGAGTCTATCAAGGCACTACATGTAGCACTCGAACCGGTCCAGCGTAGATGGACCGACAAAGTAGTACAGGATCTTGATGGAGAGACTTGAGTAGTTGCGCTCACCTGTAGCCCTCCGCTTACAGATGAGCTCTGGCTTTTACTGGACATGAATTAACAAAATGTCCAGCAACTCCGCAATAGAGGCACAGGCGGTTGGTGATCCTCCGTTCCCTCTCCTTAGTCGAGATGCGAATCCCTCCCAGCTGCATGGGCTCAGACTCTGAGCCAGAGGAGGGAGATGGTTGCGATGCGGAGCAGGGAAACACCGTTGATGCGAGCTCTCTTCCACGAGCCCGGTGACGAAGATCTACCCGTCGTTCTATGCGGATGGCGAGAGCAATCAAAGAGTCCACATCTGAAGGAACCTCCCGGGAGAGAATCTCATCCTTAACCACTGCGTGGAGTCCCTCCAGAAAACGAGCGAGCAGCGCCGGCTCGTTCCACTCACTAGAGGCAGCAAGAGTGCGAAACTCAATAGAATAATCCGTTATGGACCGTTCACCTTGGCATAAGGAAGCCAGGGCCCTAGAAGCCTCCCTACCAAAAACTGAACGGTCAAAAACCCGAATCATCTCCTCTTTAAAGTTCTGGAACTTGTTAGAGCAATCAGCCCTTGCCTCCCAGATAGCTGTGCCCCATTCTCGAGCCCGGCCAGTAAGGAGTGAAATGACGTAAGCAACCCGAGCTCTCTCTCTAGAGTATGTGTTGGGTTGGAGAGAGAACACAATCTCACACTGCGTGAGAAAGGAGCGGCACTCAGTGGGCTGCCCGGAGTAGCAAGGTGGGTTATTAACCCTAGGTTCTGGAGGCTCGGCAGGCCAGGAAGTAACAGGTGGCACGAGACGTAGACTCTGGAACTGTCCAGAGAGGTCGGAAACCTGAGCGGCCAGGTTCTCCACGGCATGGCGAGCAGCAGACAATTCCTGCTCGTGTCTGCCGGGAGCATGGCTCCTTGGATCTCGACGGCAGTGTAACGAGCGTCTGAAGTCGCTGGGTCCATTCCTTGGTCGGTTCCTTCTGTCATGGAGGTGAAAGAGGACCCAAAAGCGACTTGGCGAAAACAGAGTCTTTAATCCAGTAAAGTAAATACAAACAAAAAAAACACAACTTTCACTCGATATGACGAGGACAAACTGGAGACTCGAACTTGAACAGCAGGTGAACAGCAGGTTGCCTCGGGAAGGCACTTGAACCAGACAGACTCAGACACCTGCTCACCACGCAGCATCTGAGGAAAACACGACACGACAGGGCGATACACAAACACAGCACGGTGAATACTAAACAAGGAACCGACAGGACAGGAACGGAACACAAAGGAAGAAATAGGGACTCTAATCAGGGGAAAGGATCGGGAACAGGTGTGGGAAGACTAAATGATTGATTAGGGGAATAGGAACAGCTGGGAGCAGGAACGGAACGATAGAGAGAAGAGAGAGCGAGAGAGTGAGAGAGGGAGGGGGAGAGAGAGGGATAGAAAAAGGGAAAGAACCTAATAAGACCAGCAGAGGGAAACGAATAGAATGGGAAGCACAGGGACAAGACAAGATAATAAATGACAAAACATGACAGGAGTGGTATAAAACAAATGTCATTGGAGTCTGGAGCAGTTGAAACACCTTCTCTGGAGTGATGAATATTGCTTCATCACCTGGTAGTCTGACGGACAAATATGGGTTTTGCAGATTCCAGGAGAACGTTACCTGGCCGAAATCATAGTGCCAACTTTAAAGTGTGGTGGAGGAGTTATAATGGCACTGTTGCGCCTTTTTCACATCACTGTCTGTGTGAGGGTACCATTTGAGGTCGTCAAAGATGTGCATGCAGAGGTGCTTGAAGCTTTTGACTCTTACCACTGCAGGGTGAGAGTCCTGTCTATGTGGATGGGGGCGTGCTGTCTCTGCTTTCTCCTGTAGGCCACGTCAAGTCCTTAATTTTGTCGACGTTGAGGGAGAGGCATGGAGACCTACGTGGCCATAGAGTCATGGGTGAACAGTACGGGGGGCCGGGGGGCTGATCACGCACCCCTGCAGGGCCCCCGTGTTGAGGATCAGCGTGGCAGAGGTGTTGTTGCCTACCTTCACCACTTGTGGTCGGCCCATCAGGAATTCCAGGACCCAGTTGCACATGGAAGGGTTCAGATCCGGGGTCCTGAGCTTAGTAGTCAATGGCTGAGCTTTAGTCGATGAACAGCATTCTTACATAGATATTTCTATTGTCCAGATAGGATAGGGTAGTGTGCAATGTAATGGTGATTGCATTATCCATGGATCTGTTGGTGCGATATGCGTATTGAAGTGGGTTTAGGTTGTTGGGTAAGGTGGAGGTGATATGGTCCTTAACTAGCCTCTCGAAGCACTTCATGATGCTATGGGGCGATATTCTTTTAGTCCAGTTACCTTCGCTTTCTTGGGTACAGGAACAATGGTGGACATCTTGAAGCAAGTGGGGATGACAGACTGGAATTTGGAGCGATTGAATATGTCCGTAAACACGCCTTGCGAGGGTGAACATGCTTAAATTGCGAACTCTCGTCTGCGACAGGGGATGAGAGCACACTGCCCTCGTTCTTTTCAGAGGCGACCCGGATCAAAACAATCTTGAAGCATAGATTACAATTGGTCAGACCAACATTGAACAGTCCTTACCATGGGTGCTTCTAGTTTAAGTTTCTATCTAAGTGGAGCAGAATGGAGGTGTGATCAGATTTGCTGAAGGGAGGGTGGGAGAGGGCCTTGTAGCCATCCCCTAAGGGAGAGTAGCAATGGTCAAGAGTTTGTGATCTACGTGTCACACAGGACATGTGTTGATATAATTTCAGTAGTGTTTTCTTCAGAATTCCTTTATTAAAGTCCCCAGTTACAATACCTGTAAATATGGCTTCGGGAAATGAGGTTTCCAGTTTGCACACAGTCAAATGTAGTTCCTTGAGAGCTGTTGCAGTGTTGGCTTGCGGGGGAATGTACACGGCGATGACAGAAGAACATTATTTCGGGAGGTAATGTGGTCGGTATTTGATGGTTAAGTGTTCCAGATCAGAAGAAAAAATGGACTTGAGTTCCTGTAAGTTACCACAATCACACTATGAGTTGTTAATCATGAAACATACCCCTCCGCCTTTCTTTTTCCTGGAGAGTTCTTTCTTCCTGTCTGGGTGCTGGGCGGAGAACCCCGCTGGCTGAATCGACGGGAAGAATATATTCGGAGAGAGACATAATTCCATAAAACAGAGTATGTTACAGTCCTTGATGTCTCTCTGGAAGGAGATCCTCAACCTGAGCTCATCTACTTTATTGTCCAGGGACTGAACGTTAGAGAGTAATATACACGGAAGCGATGGATGGTATGCAGTGCCCCACTTCTTCTTCCTCTTCTCCGGCGTCAGCGTTTTGGTGCAGCCCCCGGGATGACTAGAGCTGCCTCGGAAAGTTCAGACCAAAGGACCCAGGTCAGGGAAGTCCAATTTCTGCTTGAATTTCTGGCGAGTGACCGTCGATCTAATGTCCAAAGATGGCTAAGAGTTAGAAACATAGTGGTCATGTCTGTCGGTGCCATCTTGTATTCAACATTATCTGACTTTTGTCTGTGTAAGAGTTGTTTGTGGCTAGGCGGGCCTATTCACTGATTTGGTTTTTCACTGATTTCATACTGAAGAAAACCTAATGGAGTAAAACATAAAGCAAGTTTTGTAAATAGCCAATAAATTGCTAGTCTGCTTGTGAAGAGGGTAGGGGTTTCCCAAGTCAGCACAGAGCGAGGTCGCGTTTCATTCCGACTGAGCTCAGACATGTAGAGATACAGTACACTGACGCAGCTGCTTTGAATGTGAGAAGGTAGAGATGGGGTAGAAGAGGTGGCAGGGAGAAAAGGTGTGAGGAAAGGAGGATGGATAAGGAAAGCCAGAGTAACATACTGTAGGGAGAAAGGGTGGTTGTCCAGTCTTCACATCTATTTTCAGACACCTTCACAGCTTTAAATACTGTACCTGTTCCCAAGCACCCATTTTCCTGTAACAGCACACCTTGGATTACACCCTCTTACAGTAATGAACCACAGCCAGTCCCTGCCTGCTGCTGTTTGGATCTGAATTTATGTGTGTGTGTGTGTGTGTGTGTGTGTGTGTGTGTGTGTGTGTGTGTGTGTGTGTGTGTGTGTGTGTGTGTGTGTGTGTGTGTGTGTGTGTGTGTGTGTGTGTGTGTATGTGAGAGAGTGTGTGTGTGAACATTTGTATGTGTGTGTGTGTGTGTGGTGTGTGTGTGTGTATGAGAGAGAGTGTGTGAACATTTGTATGTGTGTGTGGGGGGGGGGGGGGGGCAGGCATGCCTGAGGTAGCTGAGACTCTGCCTTCTGTCTCAGCATTAATAAGAACTTCCTTCCTACCAGACAGAGTCAAACACCTGATCACTTACTGGACTGAGGTGGACATGCCCACACATCCCTCACAGTGGAGCTCAGACCTGGCAGGCTCACACAGTGTCTAATAAGGACATTGTGACCTCTGACAGTGAGCAGTGTTAATGGGGCAATCTGTGAATGGTACATCCATATTTGTACTTTTCAATTAATTATATACTGTACGTCCATTGAGGCTTGAAGAATATGCCTCATGAGCTTAGTTCAACGGTCGTACCCCATCAGAATTCAAAATATAAAACTTTGTTTAAATCCAATGTTTGTAAACAATGTAAATGTAAACAAACGCTGTATAGCCTCAACATGGTTAAAATTACAATGTTGATATCATGAATGGTCATGGATGGTTATGTTTCTCCAGCCCCATCCCTCAGCTTTTTACAAACACAGTGCCGTTAGTGCCATTCTGTAGCTCAGTTGGTAGAGCATGGCGCTTGTAACGCCAGGGTAGTGGGTTCGATCCCCGGGACCACCCATACGTAGAATGTATGCACACATGACTGTAAGTCGCTTTGGATAAAAGCGTCTGCTAAATGGCATATATTATTATTGTTCGAACTGCATATTACCCCTTTAAAAGATATCACATTCATGAACATGGTATTAGTATGTTTGATATCTGGGTGTCAGTGTCAGTTTAGACATTGTGGGTGTCCATGCTGAATCTAAAGAGGAGAGCAACATGAGAAGCAGTACACCAATACCTTCTACATGAAGGGCATTTTAGAAATCGTAACTATTTATCCAATAGCAATAACTTCTGGCCTCTTGTTTAAAACGTCCGGCCAAAATACACCAGTGGAAATGTACATTTTTATGATGTGCATAATCTCCTTATTTTTCCTTATTAAATATCAGGTTTTGAAATGTTTTTTCCATAATTGAATTAAAGTGGTTAGTCACAACTACCTCGAAAATACATCCACAGAGACTTTCCAGCCCAAATGCTGCCAAGCAGAGAGTTGGTTGAGAGTTATTAGGGCTGGCCAGGACATGACAGGGCAGAGAGTTGGTTGAGAGCTGTTAGGGCTGACATGACAGGGCAGAGAGTTGGTTAGCCAGGC
Organism: Oncorhynchus gorbuscha; assembly: GCF_021184085.1. Lineage (NCBI taxonomy): Eukaryota > Metazoa > Chordata > Actinopteri > Salmoniformes > Salmonidae > Oncorhynchus > Oncorhynchus gorbuscha. The sequence goes on along the minus strand of NC_060174.1, from coordinate 54,749,960 downwards.
CAGAACAGGACAGGGCAGAGAGTTGGTTGGGCACTGTTACTGTGCAGGCAGACGGACAAGTTCATGGTTGTTCAAGGAGATTGCCCCCATTCACTGACTAATAACCTTGTGGGATCATAAAGCTGTGAAATACTAGGAGAAATAACTGGAGCAATCACCTTCTGTATAAGATCAGAGGATACGATATCTTTCCTGTCCAGGCTGAGGGGCCTGTTTCTGCAGCCTATAAGATGTGTTGTGTATACTTATACTTATATACTTATATATATATATATATATATATATTGTCTATATATATATAAGTACAGCAGGAAAGCATGAACTGAATATTATCTTTACACTCACTGGAAAAGGAAGTGTTGGCACTAGAAGCTACCTGGGATGGTTGCAGTAAGGGAGGGTGTGATTGATATGAACAGTAATGTGGGTCTGGTCAGAGGACAAAAGTCTCCCAACGCAGGACTCAGGCAGTTAGCCAAGGAGTTTATCCTTAGATCACTGGTTCAAATACGTCTCGAAATGATGATGAAAAAGAGCACTTTTTCACATAGGTCATTCAACCCACAGTGGCTCCAGTATAGCTTTACAGACCAGCCGGAAATTGCTGTAGATACAGAATCATCGGAGTTAATATCAAGATCAGTGGACAAAGTTGTTTCTTTAATAGTGACTGACTGGTCTAATGCAATAAGATTTTGTCATTCTATCAGCGCTACACAAAAGAGCACTACAAATTAATTACACATAACGTGACATCACATGGGAAATGATATAGCCTACTCCAAGTGGTTTACATTTACGGGAATGGCTTAGGCTGGAATTCAGTCAAACCCACAGTGTAGGAAACCTTCACTGCGCCACATAAAGTCCATTCTAAATAATATGATTACTCAAACAATGTTTACTGGATGAGACAAGACAAGACAAGCTTTGATTTGAATGAATGGGTGTTTGTTTTGCAGTGCAGGAGCTCGTATAGGGTAGGGCAGTATCCAGATTTCCTTACCTTCATACCATGTCTGTGCCATTACCGTCATCGGCAGTGCGCACACAAGGGGCATTTATTTGTCAAATATAAAAAGATATTTAAAAAACGTCAGTTACCAGAATGCTAAAAGAATGCTAACAAGTATTAAGGAATTCCCATAGCGGAATCTAGGTAAATGCTAATGAGCGCGCTAAGACAGACAACCCAGTTCAATTTATGCAAGTATCTCAAAACACAAAACAAATATTAGACAGCAAGGATCTTAATCCAGGAGGGAATTGCCTCTGCTGCTGTAAGCAAGAAGATATTTTGCATGCTAACGTTAGCCACCTAGCTAACATTAGCAAGTTAGCAAAACCCAGCTGTCGAGAATTTATTTGGCACGTCTTAGATAGTTACCTTAATAGTCATAAGATATGTAGCTGGCAAACATTAGTAGTGAATTTCATACAAGTGTACCTCTCCTCGGGGATGTGTTTTGTCCCAACTCCTGTACATCTTGTACACTAATAGTTGTTGTACTAGTTCCCATCCTGACAGACACCTCATTACTGACTCTGTTTTACAAATCTTTTATTGAGAGTATTTTAACTTTTTGTATTGTTTGTTGGTTTGGCAATGCCACTGTCAGCCAGAGAAATATGATGAGAAGGATTATCACCACAGCAAGCAAGGTCCCTGTAGTCAAACAGATAGGCCTGGATGAGATCTTTAAGGTTGGAGCCCTCTGTAAGGCTTACAAAATCATTTTAGACCCAAGCCATCCCCTGTACCCGGACTTTGAACTACTACCCTCTGGGCGCAGGTATAGGGCACACCTCTGGAGGAAAAACAGAACTAGACAATCATTTGTGCCAGGTGTGATATCCCTCCTAAATAGCTCGGGCTAATGTTCCTATCGACCCAGTAAGGTCAGCCGGCTAGTCTCTTTTTATTGGTATGTAACTGTTATGAAAGTTTTGTATGTAAATGCCACTTTAAACGTGTACATGACACTGCAACAAAAACTCTGCATGGGGACAATAAAGTCAGTAAAGGAAAGTAAGTAGAGCTGCAGGAGTGACTTACCTCACGAAGCTCCCGTTTAGCTCAATTGTGCTTCTTTGTAAACAAACACCTGTGACTGGCTCAAACAGCTGTTTTGGGAAACTAGTACCGGTAAACTTCATTATAAAAAATAATCTAACAGGCGAAATTATGATTGCGATCTGCTTTATCTATTACCTTGTGCACAAGTTGACTGCAGGTATTTATTAAGCACAAATATAAAAATGTATTACAAAAATTATACTGACGCTAATATAAAATCATATCCAGGGTATTTCAAACAGTGGAGGCTGCTGAGGGGAAGAATGGCGCTGGAGGGGATGGCTGCCGTTTAACGGGCTCCTAACCAGCTGTGCTATTTTGTGTGTTTTTTCACATTGTTTGTAACTTATTTTGTACATAATGTTGCTGTTACCATCTCTTATGACCGAAAAGAGCTTCTGGATATCAGAACAGCTGTTCTTCACCTTGAATGCAAAGGATATACTGCTTCTCTGTGACCATGCCCAGATCCCTGTAATTTGCGTGAAGAAAAGACAGAAATACAGGGGGTGGAGATCAGGGTGCCTTGTGAGAATTCATTGGTGAGTGGGTAACCCGCCTCTACCATCCGTTCTATTGGCCAACGTGCAATCACTGTAGAATAAACTGGAGGATCTCTGTTCGAGACTATCCTACTAATGGTCTCTCCTATCATTGCTATGCAGACGACACACAATTAATCTTCTCCTTTCCCCCTTCTGATGACCAGGTGGCGAATCGCATCTCTGCATGTCTGGCAGACATATCAGTGTGGATGACGGATCACCACCTCAAGCTGAACCTCGGCAAGACGGAGCTGCTCTTCCTCCCGGGGAAGGACTGCCCGTTCCATGATCTCGCCATCACGGTTGACAACTCCATTGTGTCCTCCTCCCAGAGCGCTAAGAACCTTGGCGTGATCCTGGACAACACCCTGTCGTTCTCAACTAACATCAAGGCGGTGGCCCGTTCCTGTAGGTTCATGCTCTACAACATCCGCAGAGTACGACCCTGCCTCACACAGGAAGCGGTGCAGGTCCTAATCCAGGCACTTGTCATCTCCCGTCTGGATTACTGCAACTCGCTGTTGGCTGGGCTCCCTGCCTGTGCCATTAAACCCCTACAACTCATCCAGAACGCCGCAGCCCGTCTGGTGTTCAACCTTCCCAAGTTCTCTCACGTCACCCCGCTCCTCCGCTCTCTCCACTGGCTTCCAGTTGAAGCTCGCATCCGCTACAAGACCATGGTGCTTGCCTACGGAGCTGTGAGGGGAACGGCACCTCAGTACCTCCAGGCTCTGATCAGGCCCTACACCCAAACAAGGGCACTGCGCTCATCCACCTCTGGCCTGCTCGCCTCCCTACCACTGAGGAAGTACAGTTCCCGCTCAGCCCAGTCTAAACTGTTCGCTGCTCTGGCCCCCCAATGGTGGAACAAACTCCCTCACGACGCCAGGACAGCGGAGTCAATCCCCACCTTCCGGAGACACCTGAAACCCCACCTCTTTAAGGAATACCTAGGATAGGATAAGTAATCCTTCTCACCCCCCCTTTAAGATTTAGATGCACTATTGTAAAGTGACTGTTCCACTGGATGTCATAAGGTGAATGCACCAATTTGTAAGTCGCTCTGGATAAGAGCGTCTGCTAAATGACTTAAATGTAATGTAATGTAAATGGGACATTAAATACTGTAATATCTTATGTTTCACCGAGTCGTGGCTGAACAACGACATGAATATTATTCAGCTGGCTGGGTTTTCCGTGCATCGACAGGACAGAACAGCTATGTCTGGTAAGACAGCTGGTGCTCTATGTCTAATATTAAGGAAGTCTCGAGGTATTGCTCACCTAAGGTAAAGTACCTCACGATAAGTTGTAAACCACACTATCTACCAAGAGAGTTTCATCTATATTTTTTGTAGCCATCTATTTACCACCACAAACCGAATCTGGCACTAAGACCACACTCAACGAGCTGTAGAAGGCCATAAGCAAACCAAAAAAATGCTCATCCAGAAGCAGCGCTCCCAGTGGCCGTGGAGTTTATTGCAGGCAGAATTAAATCTGTTTTACCTCATTTCTACCAGCATGTCACATGCTCCACACACAGAGACTCATAGAGACTCACAGAGACTCATACCAAGCTCTCCCTCACCCTCTATTTGTAAAATCTGACCATATTTCTATCCTCCTGATTTCTGCTTAGAAGCAAAAACTAAAGCAGGAAGAACCAGTGACTCGCTCAATATAGAAGTAGTCAGATGATGCGGATGCTACGCTACAGGACTGTTTTGCCAGCACATATGTTCCGGGATTCGTCCAATGGCATTGAGGAGTATATCACCTCAGTCGCTGGCTTCATCAATAAGTGCATCGACGATGTTGTCCCCACAGTGACCATATGTACATATCCCAACCAGAAGCCATGGATTACAGGCAACATCCGCACTGAGCTAAAGGCTAGAGCTGCCGCGTTCAAGGAGCGGGGCACTAATCCGGACGCTTATAAGAAATCACGCTATGCCTTCAGAAAAACCATCAAACAGGCAATGCATCAATACAGGACTAAGATTGAATCCTACTACACCGGCTTTGACGCTCGTCGGATGTGGCAGGGCTTGCAAACTATTACGGACTAAGAAAGGTTAACTCAGCAGCGAGCTGCACAGAGCCTACCAGACGAGCTAAATGCCTTTTATGCTCGCTTCGAGGCAAGCAAAATTGGAAGCATGCATGAGAGAATCAGCTGTTCCGGACAACTGTGTAATCACGCTCTCCATAGCTGATCTGATCAAGACCTTTAAACAGGTCAACATTCACAAGGTGGCGGGGCCAGATGGATTACAAGGACGTGTACTCAGAGCATGTGCGGACCAACTGGCAAGTGTCTTCACTGACATTTTCAACCTCTCCCTGTCCGAGTCTGTAATACCTACATGTTTCAAACAGACCACCATAGTCCCTGTGCCCAAGAAAGCTAAGGTAACCTGACTAAATGACTACCGCCCCGCCCTGAAGAGATTTGAAAGGCTGGTCATGACTCACATCAACAACATAATCCCGGAAACCCTAGACCCACTCCAATTTGCATACCGCCGCAACAGATCCCTCCATAGATGACGCAATCTCAATCACACTCCACACGGCCCTTTGCCACCTGGACAAAAGGAACACCTATGTGAGACTACTGTTCATTGACTACAGCTCAGCGTTCAACACCATATTTCCCTCAAAGCTCATCACTAAGCTAAGGACCCTGGGACTAAACACCTCCCTCTGTAACTGGATCCTGGACTTCTCGATGGGCCGCCCCCGGGTGGTAAAGGTAAGCAACAACACATTTGCCACGCTGATCCTCAACACGGGGGTGCTTAGTCCCCTACTGTACTCCCTGTTCACACACCACTACGTGGCCAAGCATGACTCCAACATCATCATTAAGTTTGCTGATGACACAACAGTGGTAGGCCTGATCACCGACAACGATGAGACAGTCTATAGGGAGGTGGCCAGTACATCACTGGGGCCAAGCTTCCTGCCATCCAGGACCTATATACACGGTGTTGTCAGAGGAAGGCCCCGAAAAATTGTCAAAGACTCTAGTCACCCAAGTCATAGACTGTTTTCTCTGCTACCGCATGCTAAGCGGTACCAGAGTGCCAAGTCTAGGTCCAAAAGGCTCCTTAAGGTGCCACCAAACTCATGTGATTTCAAAATACCCAGGGATGCGGTATACTGCCCAACCCTGTGGAATAAAATGCTCTGAATTTGTGAATTGCAGGTTTACTTGACTCTGACCCTAAAGTTTCATACAGCTATTCTATCAGGTTCTCCCACCCTGTTTGATTAGGGCCTAACACACAGGAGGTCCTGCAACCACACTGTTTTCTTTCCCTGGGCCCATAACTCTTAAAAACACACAAACACTTGGGTTGTAAATGACCTGTTCATCAGGCAGTGACAGGGGAGGTGATTCTGGACTCTAGGTGGGCCAGGTGTGCAGATCAGGACGGGCGAGTGGCTTGCCAAAGCCCCGTTGGCATGGCGACGCAGTACCATGGAAAGTTCTGGAATCTGTCACTGCTGGCAGGGCGCTCACATAGTGGGACTGGTGTTGGCTTTGCCTCCAGCTGTTTCTTTACAGACAAGCTGAATGCCAAGCAACAGCCAGGGGCCAAGATCAGCCTAGAGAGGGCTGCTGAGTCCAGCCAACCGGCCACACACAGGCCACTTATACACACATATACACCCACTCTGTCTCTCACACAACACGCACTCTCTGACTCTAAATCTCACAGGCACACATACAATTTGCTATATAAAATTGTAGCCCACAATCAATTGGTCACAAAAAGTCACAATCATCCCCATCTCTCTGTGTAAAACCCATTTCACCAGCACCACATCACCCATGGTGCTATTGATTGCGTTGAGCTTTACATTTTGCAGTTTGGTAAAAGGGAAATCAAAACATTATTCTGCAAACTGCAGATTTCTTAAGCATATAATCTTATAATTTATTTTCTGTAATCAATGCTTGAAAACCATTGATTGAAGCAGACTTGACGGTGGTGTCAGTGAATAACCCCAATTAAAGGCCCAATGCAGCCTTTTTTTTCTGGGTAAAAAATTAAGTACCTTACTGTAAAGGCACTGACAGACAGTGCATGGTGGACGGGGTTGACCATTCATCTTCAATGAAGCCTAGGCGGGGTGTGAAATTCTATCCAGGCGGTGAGGTCAGCAAAGCCGCTCAGCCGAGGTGGAGAAAATAGGATTCTGCTCTATTTTGAAGCGGGGCTGTCGTTGTTGACCAATCACAGCAGAAAGCGTTTCCTGCGTGTTGATACGTCCAACAGCAGGAACAGATAACTTGGCTAACACAATCAGTTTACAGAGTCACGTCTGACAAAAAAAAAGATTGTTTTCGAATCCATTTTTGGATGAATCATCCTGTTGCATGTACATACGTGTTTCTGCATGCTTAAGGTGTTTATAATGTTTTCGCGTGTCGATAGTTTGTTTACTTCGTTGCTATGATCACCGCCGGCTAGACTGTGGGCTGTCACACTTGTGTGTAAGGCACTAGCCGCTTTGACTAGAGGGACAAGTTGTATACTCGGCGGGGTACTCTTAAATATTCCGCTGGCTGACTGAAAAGCGCGTAATAGATTTCTGTTAAAATGGGCAAAAATAGGGGGGGGGTTGGAACGCTCTTTGTTAATGGTCTATTCAGTCACCACAGAAAACCGGAACTACTGCCCGTGCAAACATGCTGATTAGAAGGTCCTGTGTAGATTGTACTTTAACCAGCAACTATCAGGAAATAACACTGATCAAATTGTTTCACACTTTTACAGTTTAGTTTCATCAATATGATTCAAAACACAGGAAACACAGAATTTTGACTGCACTGGTCCTTTAAGGAAATGGATAAACCACACAAAAATAAACTAGGCCCCTTTGTTTTCCTTGTGTGGTTGATGGTATTTCATTTGAAGAAAGGAAAACTGAAGAGAATTCCCATTTTCTTTTTGAGGCTTTTGTTTGCTAATTCATTACCATTATGGAATACGGGGGACAGTAGCTGTGGACATAAAAATGTATTGAAATCTTTTTCAGTGGTAAAGTTGGCTTTGTCTCTTGGAGCCCAGTGCCGTTTTTCTAAAACCTTTACAGTGTGTTTTGATAAAGAAGGGGTTGAGCTCCTTTTGTGGCTTGACTCGGAGGTAAGAGTGTTTAGGGAGTGTTTAGGTTTGCGGCCTGTGGAGCCCTGCGGCTGGAATAATTGATGGACTTGGGGATAGAGGACCAAGAAGTAGCGTAGGGCAGGAAAGCATAGTACATTATAACAATGCAATACCGTACAACATTCTACGGTAGAATGAATGAAAGACCGGCTGGAAGAGTGTACTGGAAGAATGGATGGATCGTGGATTGGCGATTGGGTTTGGGTTACATCTATACAGTGAGTGAGCGAATTGCTATAAAATAAATATACTATTCCCATGTATTTCACTTCAGCTGAGAGAGAGAGAGAATGGATTGAGAAGGAAAGAGAATGGCCAGAAGAAACACCAGTCCTTTTACTGTGCTCCATAAAAGCAGCAGGAAGGGTTTCAGCTCCTGTGCTCTCCATCCTCCAGTGGCAAAAGCCTGATAGCCTGCTGAGATGAGCTATAGAACCTGACTGACTCACTGCAAGATGTCTTTCCTCTCACTGCCCTGTCGCAGTCCACTTACTGGGTGGAGGCTACATTCAACAGCAGTCAAAACAGAGAATATTTCATCTGAGCTTGGTCTGATGACAAGCTTGGACGCATTAAATAGCAGACATCATTTTCCAATCCAAGCCATGTTGTTGGTGCTTTTACCAACTACAAAGAGGTTTCTTTGCAAAAATGCATGGGTGGATCAGTGCTTTTTGAAGACATGATAGGGTGAACAATACAATTTTAGCCTACAATCTCAGTCTATTGATACTACTTAATTTAAGGAGAAACCAAACATTTTTTAAGTCTATGAATCATAGGAGAAGAGAGACAATTATTCCTGCCTGGAATACCTTTTATCTTAACTACAGTAAATAGCCTACTCTTTCTTAACCAAACATTTTACAGGCGAAATGTCCCATGGCAGATATGGATATAATGTGCTGCCTGAGCTCTACACCGGCCTGATTCTGAACAGCATGCTTTTGTCCCACTAAGACCTCCTCGGCTTACTGTCTCCAATAGCCTGACATTTACGACAACGTAAAACAAATTCACATAGAAGCTAGAAATGAGAAATCGGCCTCAGAGTATTGCCTTACATACAACTGATAATTTATACGTCAAATAGCAAAGACATAAAGGAGAAACCACAAAACCCATGCCCAGCTACTGCAGATCAGTAGAATGAGTTATAGAGGAGTGTATGGCTGCAAACCAAACGGCACCCTATTCCCTATACAGTGCATTTGTAAAGTATTCAGACCCCTTCCCCTTTTCCACATTTTGTTATGTTACAGCTTTATTATGATTTTTTTTTTTACATTATTTTTTCCCCGCATCAATCTACACACAATACCCCATAAGGACAAAGCGAAAATAAGTTTAGAAATGTTTGCTAGTTTATAAAATAAAAAAAACAGATACCTTATTTATATAAGTATTCAGACCGTTTGCTATGAGATTTGAAATTGAGTTCAGGTGCATCCTGTGTCTTCCATCATTCTTAAATGGAATAAGTTTGTAACCACCAAGACTCTTCCAAGAGCTAGCCGCTTGGCCAAACTGAGCAATCAGGGGAGAAGGGCCTTGGTCAGGGAGGTGACCAAGAACCCCGATGGTCACTCTGACAGAGCTCCAGAGTTCCTCTGTGGAGATGGAAGAACATTCCAGAAGGACAACCATCTCTCAGCACTTGACCAATCAGGCCTTTATAGTGGAGTGGGCAGATGGAAGCCACTCCTCAGTAAAAGGCACATGACAGCCTGCTTGGAGTTTGCCAAAGGCACCTCAAGACTCTCAGACCATGAGAAACAAGATTCTCTGGTCTGATGAAACCAAGATTGAACTCGTTGGCCTGAATGCCAAACGTCACGTCTGGAGGAAACCTGGCACCATCCCTACGGTGAAGCATGGTGGTGACAGCATCATGCTGTGAGAATGCTTTTCAGTGGTAGGGACTGTGAGACTAGTCAGGATCAAGGGAAAGATGAACGAAGCAATGTACAGAGAGATATTTGATGAGAACCTGCTCCAGAGTGCTCGGGACCTCAGACTGGGGTGAAGGTTCACATTCCTTCGGGACAAGTCTCTGAATGTCCTTGAGTGACCCAGACAGAGCCCGGACTTGAACCCAATCTCTGGAGAGACCTGAAAGTAGCTGTGCAGCGATGTTCCCCATCCAACCTAATAGAACCTGAGAGGATCTGCAGAGAAGAGTGGAAAGAATTCCCTAAACACAGGTGTGCCAAGTAATCGCTGCTAAAGGTGCTTCAACAAAGTACTGAGTAAAGGGTCTGAATACTTATGTAAATGTGATATTTCCGTTTTTAAAATTTGTAATACATTTGTAAAAATGTCTAAAAACCTATTTTTGCTTTGTCATTATGTGGTATTGTGTGTAGATTGATGAGGGGGAAAAACTATTTAATCCATTTTAGAATAAGGCATAACAAAATGTGGAAAAAGTCAGAGTCTGAATACTGTTGAATGCACCATATATGTGTAGTCCATACATGTACAGTGCATGTATAGAACATTATAAAGTACAGGGAACATGGTGCCATTTGGGACGTAGCTCATGTTATGGTAACCCTGAACAGGCATTACGTAATGTTCAGGATGTAAGGCTTTCAGAGCTTCAGAGTGAGACTAGAAGAGTGACCTGCTTTCACATCCTGGACTGCCAAGCCAGCCCATTGTGTATTGTAACCTGTTGTAATTTTAGGTCAAACACACTGAAATGAATGACATTCTGTGGATGTTGTATCGATCGTACCAAAAGTAATTCATTAAGAGTGTGTGTGTGTGTGTGTGTGTGTGTGTGTGTGTGTGTGTGTGTGTGTGTGTGTGTGTGTGTGTGTGTGTGTGTGTGTGTGTGTGTGTGTGTGTGTGTGTGTGTGTGTGTGTGTGTGTGTGTGTGAGAGAGAGAGAGATCGAGAAAGAATTGTCAAAGTGCTACAGTATCTTGGAATGTTCAAATATTCTTTCCCTAAAACTCAGGTAAACTCTTGTCATGTAATAGCGAAAGTATGGACAGGAGAAGTTGTTCCTATTACAGTACGTAAAGTTCATTGTCTGCTAGATTATTTTGAGTTGGTTTTGTCAAAAGAGGAAGAGAAAGAACATTAAAGAAAGACATTGCTGTTCCCACTGAAATGCTGTCAGGGAACATTGAAACATGTCAAAGTACCATTTTTACGGTAGATTTAAATCCATACGTTAGAAAGTACACTATAGATTTAGGTACCACAATGCCAATGTCTCAGGATAAACATGTTGGAGATATAATTACACAGTTGTTGAAGGGTTGGAATAGAGGGCAGTTGCAAGAGGCCAAGGGGGAATACAGTACAGACATTTCTTTTAGATAAAAAAAAATAGATTTTGCCAGTTGAAAGCTAAGAGTGATGGGTGTGAATGATTTGTAGAGCAGGAGCAGCAAAACGTTATTCTTACTGCCATAGTGAGACATTGTACAGTACAGCAGCTTACCTCAAATGAACTAAGTTATAGTTGCCTATAATTTATTTCTGAGAGACCACTGAGAGGGAAAGTGAAGTAAAAGTCCTCTGCAAAACCCATTTTTCACATTAAGGTTTTCCAAACTAACAAACCAGGAGTTAATATGCATATAAATGGCAAGCCATTGAAGCACAGACGAAACCATAAATGAACCTTAATCAAACACACCATAACCTCTATGTACACAGTGGTTAGATTAAACATGAATTAAACATTGCGAGTGAGTGTAATCGTTGGCTTTTTTAAAGACAAACTGACATGCAAACCAACTGTATATGTGAAGAAGAAGAAGAACCGCTTGGTACTTCAGTCAGTCAGATGAGGAGACACAATAAAAAGATATGGAGCTCGCAAATGTATCTGGTTAAAGTTCAACAGCAGAAGGTGGACTATAGAACGCAAACAATGAGCAAAGCTAGGATTTAGGATACAATGTGTGCTGCTCCAGATATAGGACAGTGCAGAGAAAGTATACAAGTATACAAATATATTCCAGATTAGAGCAGGTCCCAAAATAAAAATGATGACTGGATTAAGTGATGAATAAAATGAGGGTGTTACTTTGGCTTCAACATGTGGTATGAGCTGTTTTGGAAAAGCACAGAAGCAAAATGAATATCATTATTTTGAATAGGTTGAGAGAAGTGCGTTTGTGTGTGTGTTCCCGTCTGAACTGTACGTGGGTGAGTGTAAAAGTGGGAAGTAAAAGTGTTGTTCAAGAACTGTAGGATGAAGAACGTACAGCTACCTAATGATGTTCTGTGTTGAGCGAGCAATTTAGCCTGAATCAAAAGCAGCTTTCCTGGCTCGGATTTTGCATGCTGGTCTGAGTCTGCCAGGAAATGGGAAGATTTTTTTCATATTTTTTGCAGGTAAAAGTTGGACTTTACAGAATGGAATCAAATGAGGTATTTTTTCCTACCGAATGTGAAAGTGTTATTAGTTAGGGTTGGGGAGGCAGACCAGTTGGAAACTATAGCAAGTTGATTTTTAGGGAGGATGGGAGTGGAGTCCTACTTTAACATAATTCTGTTCTGTCCCCAATTTAACTTACTTTATAGTAGGACCCCTTGCTGAATTGGTTGCTTGTAAAATGTATTAAGTAATCCACCACCCACCGGTTACATACCCTCGTGTGTTTCTTCTTACTAATGTTCACTTAGCTAAAGCACTTACAAAATTCAGGTTTATGAGTTTTATACATGAAGAGATGCATGTTATAAAATCCAGATTTTGGGCAATATCAGGCTGCATGTTGACATATTTGATGCTATGTTTTATATGTGCGACTAGCAATATATTTGGAACTTGCAGAGCTCGAATGTATACCCTTCTATTTTCATCTGGTAAAATATACTACACCGATTTATAACGCCTCTATATTTTAGCTATATAATATTTTTATATACTTGTGTTCATGCTGTAATAAAACTGATTGAATGATTGCAATATTTGGATGCTGAGGTCACTGCAAGTTTCTGATCAATGCTGCCTTTGTAGCAGACCTGACATCTAGCAAAAACCTGTAATAGATTTCAACAAATTTCTGACTGAGAAATACCTGGATTTTTACATTTCAGGTTTATTCTGTTTTTCTCATAAGAGAACCTTTTGACTAACCGCTTTTGGTTCCAGGTAGAACCTTTTTTGGTTCCAGGTAGAACACTTTTGGGTTCCATGTAAAACCCTTTCCACTGAGGGTCTAGAGTTCTACCTAGAACCAAAAATGGTTATTCTATGGGGACAGCCACAGAACCCATTTGGGACCCTTTTTTCTAAGAGTGTAGTCCTAGGATCTTGAGTCTTGGTTTGGGGTCAATTCCAGTTCAACTCAGTCGATTCAGGACACAAAATGAAACTCTCTGAATTGAAATAGAATTGACCCCAACCCTGTGGTCTACTCTACGGAATAAAGACAAGATACCTCCCTGGCCACTGTGACCATTATGTGGCAGTCTGGTTTACTGACATGAAGGCCTGTAGTCAGATGTAGTGTGTGGTTGGGTTTCTCTGAGGTTATGGTCATGTTCCCAGGGGACGGTGGTGAGGGCCCGAGGCCTGTTTGTTTACCTCGGAAGCAAAGGGGGGCTCCCGCATGGGGGCTTCTGTTGTTGCACCTGATACATTGCTTTTTTAACCACATCATGAGATGACATGTCACTATGAACAAATGCAGCAGTGTCATCAGAATCCATTATATTACATACTGGTTACCAACTATTTAGCCAACAATTTAGATAATAAGGGACAGAGATGACAAGAGTTTTGAAGTCCACCTTTTTAAAATGCCATAAGGCTGTCATATAACACAATTACACCAATGAACTCTTCTGCTGTTAATATCTTCTATTCTTTGTTACGAGTGTTGCATGATCGCCACCTTCTTGTCAATTGTGGTCTGTTTGTGTGTGTGTGTGTGTGTGTGTGTGTGTGTGTGTGTGTGTGTGTGTGTGTGTGTGTGTGTGTGTGTGTGTGTGTGTGTGTGTGTGTGTGTGTGTGTGTGTGTGTGTGTGTGTGTGTGTGGTAGAGTGTGTGTGTGGTAGAGTGTGCGTATGTGAGTGTATGTGAGTGTGTGTCTGTGTACGGGGGTGTCAGGAGGTCTGGACTGAGATGGGCAGGGGCAAGGGCAGTGTTTGCAGTTTTACACACTGAGGAGCACTCTCACCTCACTCACATACACACGCTCACACACGGTCGCTTGGAGTGGTCAGGCAATGCAGCAGCATGCTTCACACTTTCTCACCTCCCCTGCTCCTGCTCCAGCCATACAGACATGATGCTGCAGGAGAGCACTTCACAAGATTGTTACAGGAGCTATCAGCATAAGAGAAGCTGATGTGCTGCAGTCTGTGCCTCACATTTTGATTCATATTCCCTCTCCTTTTTCATTGGGATTTGAGAGAAATAAATAACTAAATATACATGCGGTATCGGGAGATCTCTGGCTGGACCTGTCTCAAGGGGGTTTCCCCATGTTATTCTCTTGTCTCACGCTAACGGACAGACAGATTTCTTTTTAAGTCTGACTCTGAACCAAATAGAATTTGGCAGAATAATGTGAGTTTGTTCTTTTTTTGATATTGTAGAGATCTCATTTTGGGATCTTGGAAAGTTTGAAAGATATCTCTTTTGGGGAATTTGTGGACTTAAACCAAACCTTTTGGTGGATAACTTGTTTTGGGAATCTACTCCATGTAAGTATTTTTGTATTGTGTATTTGATGTGTATTTGGAAGTACCAGAAAAGCCTATCTCTGTGCTTCGATGGATTCTTTACTTGCATGATATTTCTGTTGTTGATATTTCAGTATTTTTCTTGGTATTTCAGTATTACCAGGTGGTCTTGTTCAGTAGATACAAATTATGTCAGGTGAAGGAATCAAGGGGGGCTCAGAAAGTAGTCGAGTTTGTCAGCAACTGTATCTATGCTGCCAAGTAAAACCACTAGATAAGTAGCAGTAAGGTAAGCTGCAACTCTCTGAGGACCTACTGTACCACCTACAGTACCTCATTTAACCTTGTTCTTCAATGTGTGTATCTTCAATGTTAAATCTCAATGAAACAGGCATTTTATCTTCCATTTCAATGTTTTTGTTGTTGTTTTCAATGTAAGTTTGCAGGTGGTCATTTTCAAGTAAATCATCATTAATGTACTATGTACATATGGTTCCTGGCGAATGGCGGTACAATGAATGACAGAACGTTGTCTGTTGGGTGTTCCAGAGTTACTGTTCCAGAATGCTGTGTCCCAGAGGCATGTTCCAGCAGTTGAGTCTAGTTGTGTTCCTGCTGTGCTCCCCAGTGCCACTCTACGGGAAACCCATCGATTCTCTCACTAACAGAATGTAAGTCTCTGTTCTCAAAACAAAATGCTTTTACGCACCAACTAAGAAACCCTTTGGTATAGCATCATGGTTTTCCATTGTTGAATGTTGCATAGAACCGGAAAAGGCTGGTAATAATGGCAGTGTATCAATCAATGGTCACGTGTAAACCATGCTCACTTGAATCACATCTAAGGTTGATGTACTGCTGTTTGATGATTTGGGAGAAGAGGTCTCGATATTCTGAAAAGTATACCGTGGTATCGATGTAGAAACGGATGTCAATGGTATAAATAATGAAAAACCTCAAATCAAAAGTAACCACAGATAAAACGACTACACTACACTACTACATTTTGTAGTTCTGTTACATTTAGTTTTATGCTGAAATTATATAGAATAAACCAAGCAAAAATGGGTCATTTGTACATATTTTTGACCAGCATGGATTTGTGTTTTCTCATGTAAAACATTGTTAGCCTTTAATAAAGAACATAGATTTTCATTACACCTACAAAACATCTGGCAAAACATTGACTTTTGTGGCCCAGGTGACATGCTTTGTGGTTGAATATGTGGCTTGTTAGCTTATGTTTCTCTTGTACATTTTGTGGTGGTCAGATGGCTTCACACAGCATACACACAGTAACATGGATAGCCTTGAGCTCTCCCAGGCACTACAACATGCCTTTGTTTATGCTGCCACCTATTGAGATCTACTGGAACATGACCTTGGCTGTCATTCAATTATCAACACCTCACAAGTAGGTTTAGTCAGTCACTATACTGTCAGGTTTATACTGTACTAGACTATACTGTAGGTGCCACAAAATAATAGTTATAATAGAAAATGATAGATCAGGAGAGGATTGTGGGAAAGGTGGACTATTCTCTTAAAGAATAGTTAAAAGTAGTTTTTTATTTTTATGAAAAGAGCCTGTGTTACCGCTTGGCCACAGGCTCTGCACCACTATGAAGCTTCAGATGTGGTGTGGCACAAAGATTCTATTTTTCTTTACCATCTACTCTTACAAAGAGAGTGAGTCCAGTTTAAACACTCATTGACAATCTCCTTCTCCTCTCCCCCTTCAGGAGGAGGTCAGTGAGTCACGCCCAGTTGATGCACGACAAGGGACGGTCTCTGGAGGAGTTCAAGAGACGGCTCTGGCTCCAAGGGCTACTAGATAAAGTCCACACAGCCGACAGCGAGCGAGCCCCGCCTCCCCAGAGTAGGAACAACGCCGACGGGGGCCACATCACCTTCAGCGGGAGCGCCCTACGCCCCCCCAAACCCCCCGGAGGGACCAAGAACCTCCCTCTGAGTTTCCAGCTGGGAGGGGAGGTGGGCAACCTCCCCCAGGAGACCAACAAGTCTGTGGCCTACAAGGACCAGCCGCTGAAGGTGTCCACCAAGAGGAAAAAGAAGGCGAAGGGAGAGAGAGGGAGACGGAGGGAGAGCGAGAAGAGGAGGCGGCGGGCTCGCGACACAACCCTCGTCATGACATGGGAGACACATAGGGAGTCACAGAGGACGCTAGACAGACCACATCATGTAGCCTTTGGGTGGCGCTGAACTAATAACTCTGACAGACAGAGAAGTTCCAGCATGACTGATTGAGATCTCAACGACTCTCAAGCAAATAACTGAAACAGTCTCCCAATACCATAGTGGACATTGTTCTTTGCCCTTCTTGTTTTAATCAGCTGCTTTTTCTATTTTCTATTTTTGCCTTGATATAAAGTACTTTTATATATCCAGAGATCAGAGGTGTTTTCATACTTTATAACAACATATATTACTTTTGCATTCGTATTTATTTAGGTGAATAATATGCAGATCTTGAGATATATCAAATGACAAACTATGCTTTACTCCTTCGCCATTATAATTTGTGAGAAAACGATGTACGACAGGTGCCTTCCAGGGGCTGATCACACACTCATCCAACCAGATGCCCATATGTAAAGTAGAGCATAGGCTACGCGGTAAACGTTACGCATAAAATATTTGTTAACTATACATACTTAAATTCACAAAATTAGGGAGGACTATTCTTTTTAATGCTTGGTGGCTCTTGTGAATATTTTTTTTAAAAATCTGTAGTTAGCATCCATAACAAATATTTCTCCCATAATTTATTTCATTTGAACTGTGTATTTATTTTGTGAATGTATTACGGTGCTGCTGACTTTCGGTCATTTTATAAAAACAATATAATGCACTTTAGATATAATGATGATATCCTTATGTTTTTGTTAAGTTACACAAGTGTTCTCCTTTGTGGTTGATTTTTTTTTATTTTTTGAAAAATGTTCCTTCCTTCCTGTTGATATAAATGCTTCATTTTTAATTTGTATTTATTTTTGTTTTCTTCCATTTATAGTACTGCCCATTATCACCTCATTGACTTGGATGTTATTGGATTGTTCCGTCAAACTCCTCTCCAGTTTTAGAAACTATTTTTTGATCAAAGAAGACAGAGTTGAAACTGTTGGTATAATCACAGACTTATTTCAAGTTTAAGCACTTTTGCACTGAGAGCACCATCATTTCAACAAAAAATCAAACAATTAAAGCTTCATGAATACATTGTGTTCTCTCTACAGACAATGTAGTCCAATCAAATACTGTACCATTCCATTTTCTTATATAAATTCAATTATTGCGCCAATGAGTTACATAGAGTTACCGTAGCCTATCACCAATGAGAAAGTCATCAATATAGCCTATTTGTTGACTATTCAGCATGAACAAGGGACCTTATAAGGTTGCTAATGTCACACTAGAGAACCATGTGGTGTGTTTTAACCCGCCTCTGACTGAATGGACACGTCCCAAATTGGCACCCTATTCCCCATATAGTGCACTACTTTTGACCAGCGCGAGCCCGTCAACATTAGTGCACT
Organism: Oncorhynchus gorbuscha; assembly: GCF_021184085.1. Classification (NCBI taxonomy): domain Eukaryota; kingdom Metazoa; phylum Chordata; class Actinopteri; order Salmoniformes; family Salmonidae; genus Oncorhynchus; species Oncorhynchus gorbuscha. Next base: position 54,731,936 of record NC_060174.1, on the reverse strand, counting down.
ATGTAGGGAATAGGGTGCCATTTGGGTCACACAGCTCTATGGACCTGCTGGGAGGGGAGAGAGTAAATGGCACCAGGCAGCAGCGTTAGTACTGCAGCTACATCCTGTCCTAAGAGCCGGTACTGAGGCCATTAGCCAGAGCCAGAGTCATAAACACAGTGGAATGGTCTGATAAAGACCCCATCAGAAGACTGGCGTTCCACACTACTGTGCTGAAGAAATCAATGTAACAATGGAAAAGGCATTAATAACTCACTGAGAGAGAGAGGGGAGGGAGAGGGTGGGAGACAATCAACAGGAATACAATACACGGGAAAGGAAAGTGGAACGTTTTCTTTTGCGAGTAGGTTCTGTATGTATGGGGGTTAAATATGCTGAACATAACACATACTGTATGGAAACCCCCACATAACACACATCAATAAAATGTAGATTATCTCTCTCTAATGTCTACGTTTTACTCATGTGAAAGGTCAGAAAAGGTCCGTGACAGGTTATTTACTTCTTGTGATAAACCCACGCACTTCCATTCAGAAGCTACAGTATTACATAATAATAACCATTGGAATTGCCAAAAACACATTCCTCTGGAAAACTATAAGATACAACAACAACACAGACAACATGAATGAACATAGACATACACCGCAGTCCTTCAGAAACTGTGACTGTGCTAAATTCAGAGTCAGATGTGAGTACTCTCCCTTTAAACTCATCCAACCAGAATCAATTTGACCAGAGTGAGTGATGTTTGCCATTCTCCATAGTCAGCAAACAAAAACTAAGAGTCATAGATTTCACATGCAAGCCACTTTTAACAGTTTTCATTATGGGGATACTCTAAAATAATTCAAAGAATGGCTAACGGATTTACCCATGACGGAGAATACTGCTGTTTATCTTGGTACACATGAGGATACTTCACTCAATAACCCAAGAGTATGGTAAGTAACACACAGGGCTAAACAGGGTCATCCAAATAATTATTTCAGGTACAGAGCAAGTCCGTTGTAGTCCAGTAGTAGGTCAACTTTTTAAATACAATAATAACAATTTTGTTAGCTATTTGTGGTTATAAAATCTAGATCAAGCTTGATGTATATGTATGTAATGTAAATGTATATAAAACTCAGTGGCGATAATGCCGTTTAAGATTGGGACCATTTTTTTGGGGGGGGGGGGGGTATGGCCTTATTTCTATTACTGTCAATCATATTCTATTCATCCAGCTCAATTTAACATCAACCTAGCCTACAAATGAAAGTTTATAATGCACAGGCCGAAGACAAATTGAAGTAATCAACGTGATTCAATACCGCCTTGCACACTCCTGCCTGCATCTAGCTGATCTGGGGTGTAGTCATTTGTCCAAAAAGAAAAACAAGAGTTTCTATTGGACAAATTTAGGTAAGTCCCTCCCCGTTTCATTCTGTTTGCTTCTGTTGAAGAAACGTTTTGCAACAGAATCGGTTAAATAAATACACCACTGACCACCCTTACACACAGTTCACTTTCATAAACAGCATCATCACTTTGCTCATTGTGTACTTCCTTTCTCGCATCTACGCGCTGTCCACCTCTCACCTTTTCCCTTCGCTTGTAGGCTTCAGAGCAAAACACAACAGCAGTCTGTGACCAGGCGCAAAAACTCTAAGCCAAACTGTCATATTATAACCTCTAACCACTACACAGCCTACTTCGTTGTCACCGTATTAACGTTATAGTCAACAAACTAGAACTAATGAGTTAGTAAACCCACAATCCAATCCATGTGTACAATCACAGAGTACAGTGTACAGCAAGCAGTTTAACAGTTGGAAGAGTTGCAGTGTTGGATAGCCTTAGCCAGCTAGCTAACTAGCTAACATAAATAGCATTCCTCTCTGAGTTGTTGAGTAGGCTAATTTAGCTGCATTAGCTAAGTGAAAGGTAAACTAAGAAAATAGTTAGCTCTTTCTCTCTCGCTCTCTCTGCTGGTTCTCCTTCATTTTTTCAAGAAATTAATTTGTTCAACAGGGTTCAACTATTGTCTTTCTCTCTCTTTGAGTCAGCTACTCACCACACATCATGCACTGCAGTGCTAGCTAGCTGTAGCTTATGCTTTCAGTACAAGATTCAGTCTCAGATTCTTTTATTGGATGTGCTCAGTTCATATTGCAAGAGTTTTGAGGACGTTCTCTGGAGGTCACCATAAATACTGTGCAAGTCTATGGAAGGGGTGAAAACCATGAGCCTCCTATGTTTTGTATCGAAGTCAATGTACCCAGAGGAGGATGGAAAATAGCTGTCCTCCGGCTACACCATGGTGCTACCCTAGAGGGTGTTGTTGAGGCTACTGTAGACCTTCATTGCAAAACAGTGTGTTTTAATCAGTTATTTGGTGACATTTGAATATATTTTATGTTTCACTACTTGTATTTTTATGAAATTCCCTGAGTAGGACAGTCCTCCCCTTCCTCCCCTAAAAAGCCTCCACTGATAAAAAGTGGATTGGCAAATTTGATATAAATTAAACTATATTGAAACGTTTCCAAGAACTGAGATTATCTAACCGTTTTGAGATTGAGATTATATCTAAATCTTTGATCACACAACAGGCTGTCCCCAACATGTTTTCCCTGATCTTTGCCTGTACCTGCGGGGTGATCCTGGGCATTGGTTTCTGTGCCAACCTACTGGTGTTCTCTCTGTTCGCCAAGTACAACACCTTGAGGAAGAACTGTCTGGACATCCTGCTGCTCAGCATGGCTCTGGCAGACTTCCTCACCCTGCTGCTCATCCCCTTCACCCTGCACTCCGCCATCAGGTAGGTTAGAGGTTAGAGATCAGAGATCCTGGCTCTGGCAGACTTCCTCACCCTGCTGCTCATCCCCTTCACTCTGCACTCTGTCGTCAGGTAGGTTAGAGGTTAGAGGTTAGAGATCAGAGATCCTGGCTCTGGCAGACTTCCTCACCCTGCTGCTCATCCCCTTCACCCTGCACTCCGCCATCAGGTTGGTTAGAGGTTAGAGATCCTGGCTCTGGCAGACTTCCTCACCCTGCTGCTCATCCCCTTCACTCTGCCGTCAGGTAGGTTAGAGGTTAGAGGTTAGAGATCAGAGATCCTGGCTCTGGCAGACTTCCTCACCCTGCTGCTCATCCCCTTCACTCTGCACTCTGCCGTCAGGTAGGTTAGAGGTTAGAGATCAGAGATCCTGGCCCTGGCAGACTTCCTCACCCTGCTGCTCAACCCCTTCACCCTGCACTCCGCCATCAGGTAGGTTAGAGGTTAAAAATTAGAGATCATGGCCCTGGCAGACTTCCTCACCCTGCTGCTCATCCCCTCCAATCTGCACTCTGCCATCAGGTAGGTTAGAGGTTAGAGATCAGAGATCCTGGCTCTGGCAGAATTCCGCATCCTGCTGGTCATCCCCTTCACCTTGCACTCTGCTGTCAGGTAGGTTAGAGGTTAGAGCATGGCCCTGGAAGACTTCCTCACCCTGTTGCTGATACCATTCACCTTGCACTCCGTTGTCAGGTAGCAAACCTCTTCTCAGGGACCCCTATCTGTGCCATGTATTTTATCTAAGCTATTAAAGACCTAGCACATCTGATTCACCTTGTAGTCTAATTATCACGCCCTTGACTAGTTGAATAAGTTGTGCTAGTTTACTCAACTGTCAGGTAGCCTAGCCAATAGCCGTAGAGGTTAGAGGTCCAGTGGCCCCTCTAACCTCTACGGCTATTGGCTAGGCTACCTGACAGTTGAGTAAACTAGCACAGCAGATCAAACCCCATGTTTGGCAAACAAAAGAATCTTGTGGAATATGAGCGCTGTGTTTATCTCTGAGTATTTGGTATAAAAGCAGAAGTAGGATTACCATCTCTCTGTGACAATAATCTTATAATCTTTCATCATCTCCTATCGTCTTCTTCAGCTACTCGTGGCCGCTGGGGGACACCTCCTGCAAGGTGTACCAGTTCTTTCTGGCCTTCTCCCTGGCAGCCAGCACCTACAGTCTGTGTGCCGTGTCCATGACACGTGCCATGATCATCACCAACCCCTACCACCCTCCTACCATGGACCTGGTAGTCCTGATGTTCGTCTTGGTCTGGGCATCAGCCTTCTTCATCAGCGTGCCTCTGAGGATCTTCGCCACCAAGGAGAGCCTGAGCCCCAGCTTGGGTAATTTTACATTCTGCCTGCCCACCATACAGGAACACCACTATCAGGTAACAATGGCTTGGTCTGAAATTCTACTCTGTTTGCTATATAGTGCACATCTTTTGACCTGGTGTACTAGAGGGAATAGGGTGTCATTTGAGATGCACACAATGTGTAACAAAAACTATTATATTTAGTTAAAATAATGTCACTGGAAGTAACCAGGTCTGTAAAAAAAAAGACAGTTACTTTCATTCACTGAAAGAAAATGGTGTCCAATTGATGTGAGAAAACACAACATTTTGAATCCATTCTTCCATCCATTCCTCCACCAGGTGGTCCTCAGCCAGTTCATGCTCTACTACTTCGTCCCTATGCTGGTGATCGCCTTCAACTACGTCCGGTTGGCCTGCTTCCTCCACAAGAGCCCAGTCATGTCTGTGGCCAGTGCCCGCAACACACGCCGAGCCTCTTTTATGGTGTTCCTGGCGGCCGGGACCTTCTCCATCTGCTGGCTTCCCGGGTATGATGACGATGATGAAGAGGATGAGGAAGATGATGACGACTTTATTGTATACATTAGGGGAAATTATAACACTTGTTCTTGTTTATACCTCTTCTCCTGACTCGTCTTCATTATTAGGTACATCCTGGAGCTGTGTGTGTTCCTTGGGCTCTACCGCCACGGCCAGTCCTGGGAGATGTTCTACTTCATCTGCACCGTGCTCCAGTACCTCCATCCCTGTGTTAACCCTGTGCTCTATGTGCTGCTGTCCAAGAGGTACCGCCACCGCAGGAGTGCCTGGTTGTTTAACTGCAACAGGAATAGGGTGCAGCCGCAGGTTGTCAGCATCACTACAGAGACTATGTAGACACACTGGTCACGAGGGGAGCTGGCTTTGCTTTGAGATGGTGAAAAGCCTAATCTCGCCACCCAGGACGAAATATGGTGTGCGTATTATTGGATGATGTTGATACAGTCTGAATATGAATACAGCACATTACATTGCAGTGCAGTACATTAGCTCACATTCATCGGTGAGGTTCCTGATGCAGTCTTTTTGTGTTGGTGTTTTACCGATCTGTTTATTTTAGTTTGTACAGTTACCTTCCGCTTCTTCTTTTTGTGTTTCATTCTTGCAGGAACCGATTGACATGTACTGTATGTAGGGTAAAAAGCGAGTAAAATGTTATTGTTTTAATGTTAAAATTGTTTTATTGTCTGTTGTCTGATATTCTGTACTTTGTCATTTAGGACATTAAAAAAATGGAATTGAAATTCCATTGTGTTCAAACAACCAGGGATTAAAAAACAAACATTATTTCGATTAATGAATTAAAACTTTTTCCCCCAAAAAAACATTTAAATGACTTATGATTGATTTTCAGATGTTTTTATGCTGAAATTACTTTTAGAACACAACGAGATCTGGGACCAGACTATTGAATTCCCCAGCTAGTGTAACAGTGTAATTACATTGTTAAATTCCTGCATAAAAAATGGGTATTCTGCCACCTCCTGGTAGATTAGTGTGTTTACATTGTCTAACACACTGAAAAAGGTATGGGATTCTGGGTGATCCATAGCAGATTTATGGAGAATTGCTGTGGGTAAATTGAAAATTGAATGGTCCCGGGATAGAAATGTAAAAAGTTGACATTACATCATAAAATCCACATTTTACACCGTACATTAGCAATTTATGTTATTAGTAGCAACTGTTGTTGGTTTGGCGTCTAATAAGCCACTCTTTAAACGTTATTTGCCGAATCTCAGTTTTCCATGTGGATTTTATGCTAGCTAAATAAAGTTCCCTCTGAAGTTGGTAGCTAACTCAAAAATGCATGTTCTTTAGGAGTGCTATTTATACCCCGTCGACGAATGAGCATTCATCTATACTGTGTGTGTCCCATCATTGCAGGTAATTTATGACGTGTAAAGAATATGTTTTATAAACTCATAAGCACCAGCCAGCGTATTAGCCTGGTTTTGTTAGTTTAGGAAAATATGTGGTACATTCCAGGTGTATTATATTTCTTCGCCACGAGAGTGTGACATTGAGTAATTTCGGGATAATTTGATATATTTTGAATAATAAAATAGATAGTATAGTTTATTCTGATGTTATAAATATCAGATTGCACATGGAAACAATGTATTTATTTGTATTAAATTAAGAATGATTGGAAATTGTTATCCACTATACAATCACAATGACTTTGATAGACATTGATAGTTTTTTATTTTTGTTAGTATGTCAGGCAGCAGATTTATGGAGATTTGCTGTGGGAGTGCTATTTATATCCTGTCGAGTAATGATTGCAGCTTTGGAAATAAATGTACTATTCATCCATTGCTCCTTCCTGTGTTGACTCACTGACGTGAGGGACGGGACCAAGAAGGTCACATTAGCATATAACATTCTGAAAACCATGAGTTTCTTAGAGCTTGATGAGAGCGTGGTTGACCTATGGTTATTTTGCATACAACCTTCCCACAACTTTCTGGGAATGGTGCAAAACAGTTGCTTGGCGTTGGAACATTCTCAGCAAATACAAAACTATATTTGGTTTCTTTATAGTTCAAACATGGTTACATTTAATTCTAGTATGTTCTCCAACTGGTTTGACGTTGGGAATGCTCTGAAATTGTTCCAAGAACGTTAAGATACAACAATCTTCTGTAGGAATTTCAGTACTTCAAGATAACATATCTTACAGGTTTACTCATGGTCCTATTTAAAGTCACATTCTCAAATTGTTCCAAGAACGTCAAAACTTTCCATAAAAACCAAAAATGAACGTTTAAGAATGTTATTTAAATATGTATACATTCCATTCTCAGCATCAACAAAGCTCTCTCTATTAGGGATGCATGATATGTCGGTGAACATATCGGAATCGGCTGATATTAGCTAAAAATGGCAACATCGGTATCGGCGCGATGTCTAGTTTAACGGCGATGTTAAAAACCGATGTCAAAGCTGATAGTGCATACTAATCTAACGTAGGTACATGATGTAATGACGGCGCGTAAAATGTAGCGCTACACGTGCAACACAGCATCCCTAACCTAGCCCACAATGTCTGGTGCGTGGATCAAGCAGTCAACAAGTTGAGCAGCCATTTTTTACATTTACATTACATTTAAGTCATTTAGCAGACGCTCTTATCCAGAGCGACTTACAAATTGGTGCATTCACCTTATGACATCCAGTGGAACAACCACTTTACAATAGTGCATCTAAATATTTTAAGGGGGGGTGAGAAGGATTACTTTATCCTATCCTAGGTATTCCTTAAAGAGGTGGGGTTTCAGGTGTCTCCGGAAGGTGGTGATTGACTCCGCTGTCCTGGCGTCGTGAGGGAGTTTGTTCCACCATTGGGGAGCCAGAGCAGCGAACAGTTTTGACTGAGCTGAGCAGGAACTGTACTTCCTCAGTGGTAGGGAGGCGAGCAGGCCAGAGGTGGATGAACGCAGTGCCCTTATTTGGGTGTAGGGCCTGATCAGAGCCTGGAGGTACTGAGGTGCCGTTCCCCTCACAGCTCCGTAGGCAAGCACCATGGTCTTGTAGCGGATGCGAGCTTCAACTGGAAGCCAGTGGAGAGAGCGGAGGAGCGGGGTGACGTGAGAGAACTTGGGAAGGTTGAACACTAGACGGGCTGCGGCGTTCCATTTGAATGAGTAAGAAGATTTCAGTGAGACAACTCAAAAGGGGAAATCCATTAAGTGTGTTCAGGTGTGTTAGCCACACCCACTAATTGGCCGCACCTAAACTTAATGAGTGTTTGTTACTTAATGAGTGTTTGTTACTTTGAAATGGGGTCTATTTGAATAGACTCAAATTTACAGCTTTGCATGTATGAAAAATCATGGAACGCTAGCTCCTTCCTGGTGGCGAAGTGGACTAATTTCATGGATAAACGACAGAAAATTATAGGTTGGAATCTCACTGAGGCTATGTCACAATAAAAAACGAATAGGTTTGCATGATTAATGCCTAAGGAAATTAATTTACATTTATCCTATTTGTGGATCGAGTTCAAAAAAGTTAACCCTAAATAAACTAAGTGTTTTAAGTCTTAAAGAAAAAGTTATTTAAAAACCTTGACCCTAACCGGTCTCGCTTTAAATTACGTTCGGCTTAGAAAGCCTTCATAAAGCCTTCATAGTGCCTTTTATAAGCACTACATAAATGTTACAAAGCATCTATAACCGTATGTCATGCTTTACAAAGGGTTCATGAATGTTACATAACTGTGACATAATGACCAATGTCGAATGTGACATAACCCACTAGGTCGAAGTATGATCGGGGGAGTCCACTAGATAGCTCAGCCACAAAGTTAATTAGGCTAAATCGTAAAAATTCATTAAAACTAAAATGTGCTTTTTGATCTAAATTTAAGTTTACAGTTCCGGGTTAGGTTTAAAATCTAATTTTAAGAAGATAAATTGTGTAAATGGGGGGTGTTTAGCCATAATGATTACTTTGTGGCTGGGTTAATTAGTGACGATTACATTTGCTGTGTGCGCAATAGCCTGGGGATGACATTACACCATAAACATTTATCTTGATGAAAGACAAGGAAATTGAAACATTTATCTTGCCCCCTACATAAGGAAATTGAAAGTGGCTTACATGTTCCTGTAACGAGCCATACCGTGCGGTGCTAGGCCTGTCATGCCAAATAGTGTCCCCCGATCTACATCACAATGGAATTCGATGAGTTCTAGCTTCTGTTGCTAGGGCAGTTGCTAGAAGCTGCAACATTCTGACCGGATTACGTAATGAACCAAAGCGTCCGTTGCTATGCTGGTTGCTTGGCTCTATTTTACTCCATAGTGGTCGCGAATGAAGGAGCAAGCGGACAGTTCTAGTTCTATTTCACAATGTTTTTGAGGGTGAAACCGGCTGACTACCTGCTACTTCAGATAACTGAAAAGACTGGAAAGAGAACACGTTCTTTACCATGTATTTGTCTTAAGTACATATATTATTTATTCCTATTTAACAATAAGATATTTTTAAAGATTGACGTTGCTAGCTACTGTAACGTTACTTACATAGCTAGCTAACATAAACTCACTCACTTTTGTACATCGCCTTGGTTCGTACAATTGACCTTATTTTAGCGCCCCAAAAATGTAATACTTCCAGATCAACTGTAATGTCAATACCATTGTAAAGCACAATTTCTCCCTTTTCCAACAGAATCAATTACATGACCCCCACGCTGCCCGTTTCTGCATGATTCAAGAAGGCAATGAGCACCGTCGGCCTGGCCATAGAGAGGCTTTTATTCTCTATTGCCTACCCTGGTTAGGCCAGGGTGTGACTAGGGTGGGCATTCTAGTTTTTTTATTTCTATGTTTTCTGCATCTTTGTTTTTTGCCGAGTGTGGTTCCCAATCAGAGGCAGCTGTTTATCGTTGTCACTGATTGGGAAATCACATATGAGTTGTCATTCTCCTTTTGGTGTTTGTGGGATCTTGTTTTTTCTTAGCTCTGTGAAGCCTGAGAACGTGACGTTCGTTATTCTTTTGTTGTTTTTGTTTGGTGTTCTGAGTAATTAAAGAATCATGAACACTTACCACGCTGCACCTTGGTCTCCTTCCGGCGACAAACGTTACACAGTCGGGTCTTTCTTTTAAATGGCGGGTGGGGAAGCAAAACTAATGCGTGATAGTGAGAAGGAGAGATGTTGTGTGGGAAAATTGCTCGATCTGTCCAACTTATCACCTCTAAAATGTAAATAAAACATTCTAAAGAGTTTATATAATGTGTCATTACATACCTATTTGAAGGTTAGTGTCGAATTTGAATCGGGTTTTTAGGGCGGTGCTAAAGTGATCTTAGAAGTAAACAGCGGCTTTGAGAATGATGATCGCATGCAATGGATGACGCAAATAATGACTAGGTATCCCCCTCTTACCCCGTCACTATCCATTTCTTGTTTTTAAATGATGAGAGAAGTGCTACACCTGGTGGAGAGAGATTGTAAGACAGAAATAGTTGCTTTATGCGTGCTGTACGGTACGACATGACACGTCACGATGTAACGGAGGTTCCGTTTTTTCAACTTTTCTCCAATACTATAGATCCATTACCATGTCGATCACTGCTTGAATGTAAACGTAGTTCACACCCCCGATTTTGAAGTCAACACAGTCCCTACAGTCCCATTAGTTTTCTTTGTAGCCTCGTTTGAATGTTGCGGTTACGCACATTTGTACGGAATTGGGTGAGTTTACGTTAGCTAACAAGCAAGCTACTGTAACTGTTATTGCACATTTCTGTTTGTATGTAGCTTGCACTTCAAAGGCATACCTAGATGAGATTTTCTTTTATCTTTCCATCCAGGCGAAGTACTGTGAAGACATCACTAATCTCGACAAGAGGCGCAACATTCAGAGAAATTCACAATTCGGGGTAATGTTAAGCAGTTAGCTTCAATTAGATAACTGGACAGATTTAGCTACATAACCATTTTTTCAACAACCATTCTCATCTAACGTTAGCTAGTTGCTAGCTATACATATAGTTCAGTGGAGGCTGCTGAGGGGAGGACAGCATTATTATAGTGTGTGTGTGTGTGCATAGTATCTTTACAAATTAAAAAATCTGCATAAGGTATGATAAGTACGAGTAAGTATGAAGTAATCCTCTCTCAAACACTTTAAATGTTAGGTGTGGACCCCATCGGACCCTTCACAAAATCCAGGAATCGCAACAGCTTGTATTTGATGGCGACATATTTGACCAAGTCGGTAGAGGCAATACCCATTAACATTTACAGTGTCAGTGTCCCGAAATCGGGACAGTTGTAGCTAACATGCACTAATGTGACTAGAATGACGTAACAGCAAACTTTCCAGGACATAGACATGTCTTATATGGGCAGAAAGCTTAAATTATTGTTAATCTAACAGCACTGTCCATTTTACAGTAGCTATTACAGTGAAAAAAATACTATGCTATTGTTTGAGGAGAGTGCACAACAACAAAATGCTTTTATCATGGCAACTGGTTTGATACATTAACCTCTGACGGTAAATAATATACTTACATTCAGTAATCTTGCTCTGATTTGTCATCCTGAGGGTCCCAGAGATGGTTAGTGTCTTTTCTGTAGGGAAGCTAATTGTCCATCATGTATGACATTCCTGGGAGTGTGTAAACTTAAATTGTTATTACCATAGCATTTTTCTATGTTCTCTATAGTTATGTACTTGAAAATGTATCAATCGGCTCATTTGGAAAAACTCCTGGCGGACTTGATACAAAATATAGTGTAGTAATGGAGTGCTTCACTGAATCAGTCTGAAACGTTGCACACACACTGCTGCCATCTGGTGGCCAACATCTAAATTGCACCTGAACTCCTATCTGATTATTTTCTGGTGTATGTGACAAATAAAATTTGATTTGATTTGATTTATCTGATTATTTTGGCCTTTCTCTTGCGTTTCAAAAAAAATTGAAACCGCAAAAAAATTGAAAACGTGTTTTTGGATTGTATTATCTTTTACCAGATCTAATGTATTATATTTTCCTACATTCATTTTACATATCCACAAACTTCAAAGTGTTTCCTTTCAAATGTTATCAAGAATATTCATATCCTTGCTTCAGGTCCTGAGCAGTTTGATTTGGGTAATTTTAGGCAGAATTTGAAAATAAAGGTACAATCCTTAAGACATGTTTAAGGCCAGTAAAGGAAGAGAATGTGTTTAACTCTATATTCCCTTCTGTAACCCATTAAAAAGGGTGCTTGGACCCAAACATTTATTTTAGTTTTGTAAGTTACCCATCAAGGACATGACTGGCGAGGCCAACTCCAAGCTGATGGACATCTTCAACACATGGTTCTCCTGAGGTCATCTTGAGTGACCAAGGTTGTGAACTCCGGAACAAGGTACGGATGTTATAGGTTATATTCTGTCACTAATGTTTTGTTTTTCCATGGTACATATTTCAATATCTTACATTGTCAATAGATATCCCTTTCCTACCCCCTATTCCAGGTTTGGATGAATGGACCAACCAGACCCTCAAGACTGCCATGGGCAAGTCCCTGGACGGGTACCAGGAGCGGTGGGAGGACAACCTGAAGGTAATTCTCTTTGCACACAACAGCAGCGTCCAGGGCTCCACTGAGTACTCGCCCTATCGCCTGCTGTACGGACGGGAGCCACAGCTGTTGACTGGGGTAAACGATGTAATTGTAGATAATGTATTATTGCATAGACTGTAGTCTTTCAAATTTGTGATTTACTTCGTGTTGTTGTTTGTCTATTGGTATTTTGTTGTATAAGGTACTTTCAGATCACTGAAACCACCTGATGTGCTGGAAGTTGTCAAATCAAACCAGAAAACATTTGAGTACCACCTTCAGCCGTGGGCTGAGAAGGATGTGGAGGTGACTTGACTTTTCCCACATTTTTATGTTACAGCCTTATTATAAAATTGATTAAATTAAACAAATTCCTCATCAATCTACACACAATACCTCACAATGACAAAACAGGTTTTTATACATTTTTGTAAACCCTTTGCTATGAGACTCGAAATCGAGCTCTGATGCATCCTGTTTCCATTGATCATCCTTGAGATGTTTCTACAACTTGATTGGAGTCCACCTATGGTAAATTCAATTGATTGGACATGATTTGAAAAGGCACACACCTGTCTATATTTTTTTATTTAGATTTAACTAGTCAAGCCAGTTAAGAACAAATTATTTTTTACAATGATGGCCTACCCTGGCAAAACCTGCACGACGCTGGGCCAATTGTGCGCCGCCCTGTGGGACTCCCAATCACGGCCGGTTGTGATACAGCCTGGAATTGAACTAGGGTCTGTAGTGATGCCTCTAGCAACTGAGATGCAGTGCCTTAGACCGCTGCTCCACTCGGGAGCCCAAGGTCCTACACTTGGGGTCCCACAGTTGACGGTGCATGTCAGAGCAGAAACCAAGCCATGAGGTTGAAGGAATTATCTGTAGAGCTCCGAAACAGGATTGTGATGAGGCACAGATCTGGGGAAGGGTACCAAAACATTTCTGCAGCATTAAAGGTCACCAAGAACACATTGTGCTCCATCATTCTTAAGTGGCAGAAGTTTGGAACCACCAAGACTCTTCCTAGAGCTGGCCACCCGGCCAATCTGAGCAATCGGGGGAGAAGGGCTTTAGTCAGGGAGGTTACCGAGAACCCAATGCTCAGTCTGACAGAGCTCCAGAGTTCTTCTTTGGAGATGGGAGAACCTTCCAGAAGGACAACCATCTCTGCAGCACTCCATCATCAGGCCTTTATGGTAGAGTGGCCAGACGGAAGCCACTCCTCAGAGAAAATGTTATTTGGAGGAGAAAAAAAAACACAAATACGCAAGAAATACAAACAAATATTTAAAGGTCCTAACGTTTTTTTTTGTTGCTGTGCACGACTGCACTTTAGAGTGCGTGTCATCCTGCAGCACAGTATTTTTGGGATAGTTGAAGTCAGGTCCAGTGTTGGCTATGCACCCAAGAGGGAAAGATGTTGGGCATCCTAGAAATGTTTTAGAGTAATGTAATATAATACACCGAGTGTACAAAACATTAGGAACCCCTTCCTAATATTGAGTCGCAACCCCTTTTGCCCTGAGAACAGCCTAAATTTGACAGGGCATGTCCATGTTCTTGACAAACCGGTGTGCCTACTACCATACCCTGTTCTTGACAAATCTTGCACCTACTACCATACTCCGTTCAATGGCACTTACATTTTTTGTCTCGCCCATTCACCCTCTGAATGTCACACACAAAATAAATCAAATGCTGTGCGTGATGACGTAGTGCACATAAAAACACCTTTTGCGGTTAAATTCCCATTTACCAGAATTGTTTCTCTCCATGGCATTTAAAACTCTACTGATGGTTTTCTCACAAAGAATGTTGCATATAGCGAGTGTGCCCACTCTGGTATTGGCACCTGCGCTCTAGCCAACAGCTCGCAGATACAGTGCGGGTATAGCCTACATGATCAGATAATTATGGACAAATGAGCAAGATGATCATGTCACCAGAATAAGACCCTCGACTTTCACCACCCTGTTAAATTCATCATAATGTATTTAATCTGTAGCCTAATAAACTGTATGCTGTAACAACGAGTGTTTGTGGGAGGACCACCACAAGTTTACTTTGTTATGATGGTTATTATATCAATATTTGCTCTTAAAAGCGTTTCCATGGACATTTCACAAATAATACATTTAACCGACACCTTGACTAGTATGTTTAGTTTTGTCCAAATTTGGAAAGTTTCCACACACATTTTCTGTTTCCCTCAGGCCTGTCATTACATATTTATTTTTTTATCCGACATTGTACTTTACTCCAATAAAAAGGTTGTATGGAAACCTAGTTTATGTTGTGTTTATCTTACCGGTTGGATCTGAGTTGCATACTGGCAGGGGCAGTATAGGAATGTGGCCCTCTCCCTGTTCAGAAGAAGAACATGTTTATAGCAGACACTCTTAACCAGTGAGACTCACAATAAGTGCATTCAACTAAAGTAGCTAATCCAACATCATATTACGATAATTGCAAGTAAAAGCCTTCAAAATAGCTGCTATCTGCAACATCTTAGACATAATTAGTTAAGGCCAGCCAGTTTCAGACCAGTACTAGTAGCCGTACCAGTAACCAAGTCCATGCTCAGTGTTCTGCTTACACTGGACTGGGGAGAGCCTTCCGGTGGTCCTGTCTCCTGCAGCCAGGCCGGGCTGTCACTGAGAATGACTGGGAAGGTGCTCCCTGTCCCTGCTGTCCCTGGGCAGCTGTGAATTGGTCACGGGGGGGGGGGGGGGGGGGCAGCCCAGGGGCACTGAACAGGGCCCCAGTCATAGCCTAGGTTACAACATGTACAGGAAGAGATACATGATGCGCTAATAAGTGTGTATGTGGTATTTCAGAACAATAAGGTGACTTTAAGCACTCGTAAAAATCTGCAAAAAAATAAACGTCCTCTCACTGTCAACTGCGTTTATTTTCAGCAAACTTAATATGTGTAAATATTCGTACGAACATAACAAGATTCAACAACTGAGACATACAATGAACAAGTTCCACAGACATGTGACTAACAGACATGGAATAATGTGTCCCTGAACAAAGGGGGGGGGGGGGGTCAAAATCAATAGTAACAGTCAGTATCTGGTGTGGCCACGAGCTGCATTATGTACTGCAGTGCATTTCCTCCTCATGGACTGCACCAGATTGGCCCATTCTTGCTGTGAGATGTTACCCTACTCTTACACCAAGGCACCTGCAAGTTCCCAGACATTTCTGGGGGGAATGGCACTAGCCCTTACTCTCTGATCCAACAGGTCCCAGATGTGCTCAATGGGTTTGAGATACGGGCTCTTCGCTGGCCATGGCAGAACACTGACATTCCTGTCCAGCAGGAAATCACGCACAGAATGAGCAGTACCACATGACGGAGGAGGATGTCTTCCCTGTAACGCACAGCATTGAGATTGCCTGCAATGATGCCGTGACACATGATGCCGTTCCAGACTATGACGGACCCCCCACCTCCAAATCGATCTCGCTCCAGAGTACAGGCCTCGGTGTAACGCTCATTCCTTTGTCGATAAACGTGAATCCGTCCATCACCCCTGGTGAGACAAAACCGCGACTCGTCAGTGAAGAGCACTTTTTTGCCAGTCCTGTCTGGTCCAGCGACGGTGGGTTTGTGCCCATAATCGACGTTGTTGCCTGTGATGTCTGGTGAGGACCTGCCTTTACAACAGGCCTACAAGCCCTCAGTCCAGCCTCTCTCAGCCTATTGCGGACAGTCTGAGCACTGACGGAGGGATTGTGCGTTCCTGGTGTAACTCAGGCAGTTGGTGTTGCTATCCTGTACCTGTCCCACAGGTGAGATGTTCGGATGTACCGATCCTGTGCAGGTGTTGTTACACATGGTCTGTCATTGCGAGGACGATCAGCTGTCCATCATGTCTCCCTGTCGCGCTGTTTCAGGTGTCTCACAGTACGGACATTGCAATTTATTGCCCTTTCCACATCTGCAGTCCTCATGCCTCCTTGCAGCATGCCTAAAGCACATTCACACAGATGAGCGGGGACACTGGGCATCTTTCTTTTGGTGTTTTTCAGAGTCAGTAGAAAGGCCTCTTCAGTGTCCTACGTTTTCATAACTGTGACCTTAATGGCCTACCGTCTGTAAATTGTTAGTGTCTTAATGACCGTTCCACAGGTGCATGTTCATTAATTGTTTATGGTTCATTGAACAGCATGGGAAACGGTTTTAAACCCTTTACAATGAAGATCTGTGAAGTTATTTGGATTTTTACAAATTATCTTTGAAAGACAGGGTCCTGCAAACAAGACAAACAAATAATCCGTTTTCCCAACCCGGGTTTCAAACTCAGAACCCTTTTCACAATAACAACATTTATTTAGCAGCGATGCTACACTGTAAAACAGACTTGTTTTTGGCTTTGGCTTGTGAATAAGAGTGTGAGATAGAGGAAATTGTGTAGTAATGACTACATGGAGGATGTTATTAGATGGATGATATACCTTCGATTTCGTGGCCCCTCTCTGTGTCGAAGAACAGGTATAGGACAGACACCTGGAGAAAACAGCGATACAGGCCCTGAACATGCTGAATGTTTCAAGGAATGTTCAGAGATTCATACAGGGATTTAATTCACTCAGTGATTTAAATGAACATGGTGTCATATTGTGGGCATGTGAAGATGCAGTATTCTCCTACACCACTTGAGGGAGGTAAGAGAATTATGAAATGTAGCCTTGCTAAGACTCCCTCTTTAGACTACCACAACAGACTACCTTATCTGGAAGGCTGGGCTCTGGGGGGACTAGTAATCTCCCTCCATTTGGGAGGCTCCCTCCTGGGTGCTGCTGGAGGAGCCATCAGCTGGAACACAAACAGGTTCTACAACTGTACAATGCATTTGACACAATGCTTGATAACAATTTTTTTTGCAGAGTTTGCACAAAAAATGTTAACAGAACTGTAGTGGAGACAAAACACAATGGTTATGCAAAACAACGTCTGCAAAGTGTGTATGGGGCTAGAGAGAGAGAGGGAGTGAAAGTGACACCACTCGTTTCGCAGTGCAAGCGTGTTTGTCCGCTAGCTCCTGATTCACCTGACATGCTTTCCTTTTCATCAGACTAGATACAGTACTTTTTGTTGATGATACAATAACACTACTGTTAGTTCTTACTACCATTGTTACTACCTTGTTGAAGGCCTGGAGGTGAGGAGGAGGTCCATCTGACTCTAAACTGTTGGATCCACTGGTGCTGAAACACAACTATACTCGTCAATTAATAATTTATGCCAAAATCCAAATTGTGCGTGATTAACTCCGCTCTGAATCGGGCCCTAAAGGAAGTTCTGTGGTGAATGGGGTAGCCTGTGGCTGGCCTCATGGTCAGTCAGTGAGGTATCAGTTGGTTCTGTGTCTATGGGAAGACCTGCCTCCGATGTCATAATCTGCAACTCTCTCACACACGTACTCTCTCACACATGTACAGGAAAAACATTACAGACGGGTGAGACTGGTGCCTCTGTCTGTTTTTACAGTATAGTACAGTCTGCATAAAACCTACAGTAAATACTATAGTATACTACAATCTGCAAAATACAACATATACAGTAGAAATTGGAAGTTTACATACACTTAGGTTGGAGTCATTAAAACTCGTTTTTCAACCACTCCACAAATTTCTTTTTCACAAAGTACAGTATTGGCAAGTCAGTTAGAACATCTACTTTGTGCATGACACAAGTAATTTTTCCAACAATTGTTTACAGATTATTTAACTTATAATTCACTGTATCACAATTCCAGTGGGTCAGAAGTTTACACTAAGTCGACTGTGCCATTAAACAGCTTGGAAAATTCCAGAAAATTATGTCATGGCTTTAGAAGGTTCTGATAGGCTAATTGACATCATTTGAGTCAATTGGAGGTGTACCTGTGGATGTATTTCAAGGCCTACCTTCAAACTCAGTGCCTCTTTGCTTGACATCATGGGAAAATCAAAAGACTTCCACAAGTCTGATTCATCCGTGGGAGCAATTTCCAAATGCCTGAAGGTACCACGTTCATCTGTACAAACAATAGTATGCAAGTATAAACACCATGGGACCACGCAGCCGTCATACTGCTCAGGAAGGAGACGTGTTCTGTGTCCTAGAGATGAACAACTTTGGTGCGAAAAGTGCAAATCGATCCCAGAACAACAGGAAAGGACCTTGTGAAGATGCTGGAGGAAACAGGTACAAAAGTATGTATATCCACAGTAAAACGAGTGCTATATCGACATAACCTGAAAGGCCACTCAGCAAGGAAGAAGCCACTGCTCCAAAACCACCATAAAAAAGCCAGACTACGGTTTGCAACTGCACATGGGGACAAAGATCGTACTTTTTGGAGACATGTCCTCTGGTCTGATGAAACAAAAATAGAATTGTTTGGCCATAATGACCATTGTTATGCTTGGAGGAAAAAAGGGGTGGCTTGCAAGCCGAAGAACACCATCCCTACTGTGAAGCACGGGGGTGGCAGCATCATGTTGTGGGGGTGCTTTGCTGCAGGAGGGACTGGTGCACTTCACAAAATAGATGGCATCATGAGGTAGGAAATTTTATGTGAATATATTGAAGCAACATCTCAAGACATCAGTCAGGAAGTTAAAGCTTGGCCCCAATCATACTTCCAAAGTTGTGGCAAAATGGCATAAGGACAACAAAGTCAAAGTATTGGAGTGGCCATCACAAAGCCCTGACCTCAATCCTATAGAAAATTTGTAGGCAGAACTGAAAAAGCATGTGCGAGCAAGGAGGCCTACAAACCTGACTAAGTTACACCAGCTCTGTCAGGAGGAATGGGCTAAAACTCACCCAACTTGTTGTGGGAAGCTTGTGGAAGGCTACTTGAAACATTTGACCCAAGTTAAACATTTTAAAGGGAATGCTACCAAATACTAATTGAGTATATGTGTAACAGTGCCCTACCCTGTGCTCTGACCTCTTTCTCCCCTCTCTCTCCAGATGAAATCTCGCGTCTTGTGACGGCTGGCCGCCCAACAACCTGCCCGCTCGACCCTATCCCCTCCTCTCTTCTCCAGACCATTTCCGGAGACCTTCTCCCTTACCTCACCTCGCTCATCAACTTATCCCTGACCGCTGGCTACGTCCCTTCCGTCTTCAGGAGAGCGAGAGTTGCACCCCTTCTGAAAAAACCTACACTCGATCCCTCCGATGTCAATAACTACAGACCAGTATCCCTTCTTTCTTTTCTCTCCAAAACTCTTGAACGTGCCGTCCTTGGTCAGCTCTCCCGCTATCTCTCTCAGAATGACCTTCTTGATCCAAATCAGTCAGGTTTCAAGACTAGTCATTCAACTGAGACTGCTCTTCTCTGTATCACGGAGGCGCTCCGCACCGCTAAAGCTAACTCTCTCTCCTCTGCTCTCATCCTTCTAGACCTATCGGCTGCCTTCGATACTGTGAACCATCAGATCCTCCTCTCCACCCTCTCCGAGTTGGGCATCTCCGGCGCGGCCCACGCTTGGATTGCGTCCTACCTGACAGGTCGCTCCTACCAGGTGGCGTGGCGAGAATCTGTCTCCTCACCACGCGCTCTCACCACTGGTGTCCCCCAGGGCTCTGTTCTAGGCCCTCTCCTATTCTCGCTATACACCAAGTCACTTGGCTCTGTCATAACCTCACATGGTCTCTCCTATCATTGCTATGCAGACGACACACAATTAATCTTCTCCTTTCCCCCTTCTGATGACCAGGTGGCGAATCGCATCTCCGCATGTCTGGCAGACATATCAGTGTGGATGACGGATCACCACCTCAAGCTGAACTTCGGCAAGACGGAGCTGCTCTTCCTCCCGGGGAAGGACTGCCCGTTTCATGATCTCGCCATCACGGTTGACAACTCCATTGTGTCCTCCTCCCAGAGCGCTAAGAACCTTGGCGTGATCCTGGACAACACCCTGTCGTTCTCAACTAACATCAAGGCGGTGGCCCGTTCCTGTAGGTTCATGCTCTACAACATCCGCAGAGTACGACCCTGCCTCACACAGGAAGCGGCGCAGGTCCTAATCCAGGCACTTGTCATCTCCCGTCTGGATTACTGCAACTCGCTGTTGGCTGGGCTCCCTGCCTGTGCCATTAAACCCCTACAACTCATCCAGAACGCCGCAGCCCGTCTAGTGTTCAACCTTCCCACGTTCTCTCACGTCACCCCGCTCCTCCGCTCTCTCCACTGGCTTCCAGTTGAAGCTCGCATCCGCTACAAGACCATGGTGCTTGCCTTATTGAGCTGTGAGGGGAACGGCACCTCAGTACCTCCAGGCTCTGATCAGGCCCTACACCCAAATAAGGGCACTGCGTTCATCCACCTCTGGCCTGCTCGCCTCCCTACCACTGAGGAAGTACAGTTCCCGCTCAGCCCAGTCAAAACTGTTCGCTGCTCTGGCTCCCCAATGGTGGAACAAACTCCCTCACGACGCCAGGACAGCGGAGTCAATCACCACCTTCCGGAGACACCTGAAACCCCACCTCTTTAAGGAATACTACCTAGGATAGGATAAAGTAATCCTTCTCACCCCCCCCCCCCTTAAAATATTTAGATGCACTATTGTAAAGTGGCTGTTCCACTGGATGTCATAAGGTGAATGCACCAATTTGTAAGTCGCTCTGGATAAGAGCGTCTGCTAAATGACTTAAATGTATGTAAAATGTAATGTAAATGTAATTTTAGACCGTCCCCTCGCCCATACCCGGGCGCGAACCAGGGACCCTCTGCACACATCAACAACAGTCACCCATAAAGCATCGTTACCCATCGCTCCACAAAAGCCGCGGCCCTTGCTGAGCAAGGGGAACTACTACTTCAAGGTCTCAGAGCAAGTGACGTCAACAATTGAAACGCTATTTAGCGCATACCACCGCTAACTAGCTAGCCGTTTCACTCACCCCCCTTTTGACCTCCTCCTTTTCCGCAGCAACCAGTGATCCTGGTCAACAGCATCAATGTAACAGTATAAATTTAGACCGTCCCCTCGCCCATACCCGGGCGCAAACCAGGGACCCTCTGCACACATCAACAACAGTCACCCACTAAAATGTATACACATTTTTGCGTATTAAAGACATGTCTTCTAAGACATGTTGTTTGAATAAGATAAAGAAAAATAATTTAAAGGTCCAATGCAGCTGTTCTATCTCAATATCATATAATTTCTGGGTAACAATTAAGTACCTTACCGTGTTTAGAAGAAGAAAAGAAATATGTAAAAAGAAACCAAAATAGCTTCTTAGCAAAAGAGCACAGTAAAATCTCATTTTTGACTGCACTGGGCCTTTAGACAAAGCTTTAATTGCAATTTACAATCAAGGGAGTGCATGCCTTTTGGTACTCGAGTGCAGGAGCACGTTCTCTCATGTTCTTTACCTGGCAATAAGGGAAGCAGAAGATCCAGGAGAGGGTGTAGCTGGGCTGGTTGTTGTGCTGGCGCCCGTTACATTGGTAGGAGGCCTGTTGACCCACCTTCCGGAGACACCTGAAACCCCACCTCTTTAAGGAATACCTAGGATAGGATAAGTAATCCTTCTCACCCCCCCCCCTTTAAGATTTAGATGCACTATTGTAAAGTGACTGTTCTACTGGATGTCATAAGGTGAATGCACCAATTTGTAAGTCGCTCTGGATAAGAGTGTCTGCTAAATGACTTAAATGTAATGTAAATGTAAGATGCCAGCCCACCCCCTGGACCTGGGCCTTTCTCCTCAGAGTAGAGCAGGGGCAGCTTCCCCTACTCACACAGGCTGGTCACCTTCAAATCAAAATGTATTTAAAGTGTTATCTATATCACATGACAATCTGGTAAAACACAACAACAACAATACATCCAAAGGGGAGAGGGAAAAGAGTCACAGTAAAAATGGTAATAACAACCTACCTTCAGCAGTTTGGCGATGTTGAAGTGGTAACGAACCTACACACGGGTGTTCCTCACCTGGAAGTAGAACCACTGAGTGTGCTTCTCTGTGTACAGGTTGGTGCGCAGAGAGAGCTCATAATTAAATTTACCACTGAAATTGAATGAAATAGGATTAGACAGAATGTAAATGGCTGTGGGCATTCATTCACTCATGACTCGGATGAGTGACAATATTAGAGGATTGAAATTAATTCACACAACACAGAATAAAAATGGTAAATCACTCAGAACTTTGAATGACAGTGTGAGAGGTTTGACAATACTTATGGATGTTATGTACTCACACTCTTGTTGCTTTCAGCAAGTTGCCACACTCGAAGCGTCCCTCGAACAGCAGAGTGGTGTCATCAGCCCAGAGAAAGACACAGCAGCAGGGGTCAGGGAAGAAATTTATAATTGGTGGAGTACTGTGGATACCAATATTCATGTGTGCCTGCCCAGGGATAAGAACCTAAATTGGAGATTAATCATATTATATTGTATCATACCCTCTAAACTTATTTCAAGTAACCCTTGGCCAAAACGTGTTTAATCTGTTATTAGTCAAATTCATTTTTCAAATCTGATGTAAAAAAATATACAAATAATAATGTATTTTGACATCTGGTCCCAGAGGTTCACGGACCCCACTTTGAGAACCCCTGCCATAAGTAGAAACAGAGTAAGCCTCATCCTGGACTTAAATCCTGCTCGCTGGAGAATCTCAATTGAAAGTGCATCTCAGTCCATCCCGGGAGCCCAGGAAAGATGAGAGAGAATAGGGAAAATTGAAAAATGTTATATATATAAAAAGGTGCTCTGTGGATCCAAAATGGCATTTTCCAAGCATTAAATGCTCTCTGGTATAAAGTCTAGCTTTCATTAAGTCTACTCCTGAACTAAGAAGCTTGTGATGAGAACATGAAACAGGAAACCGGCTCACCAATATGCTGTATTTCCCCCGGGATGACCTCACCCTCGTGGGGAAAGCATGGGAGTGTTTGGGACACATGTCCAGACACACCATACATGTGGCGGGGCTCCCACAGGCGAAGCACAGCCCTTCCTGACTGGATCTCAAATACCACCTGGGTGCTTCTGGGTAGTGGAGAAACAACTCACACATTGGTGTGGAAGAAGTTTGGGTTTAAGCCAACATGGTCGGCAGTTTCGGAAGTAGCTACAAGTTGAACTTCATTTTTTTTATTGGTTTGGTGGAAGTTAGTTTAACTAATTACCAAACCATGTAGCTAATTCAGTGGTTTAATTGTTCTCTGAAACTTCAGTGATACAATACACACACAAAAAATGTCAAGCTTTACCTCTGACAATCAAAACTAACAAGCAAGCTGTGGTTGGTGCTGTGTTCATCTGTACTTGGATTATATCTGACTTCTAGTCTTGTGTGAATACTTCTCAACATCAAACTGCCGGTGTCTTCATCTGTTCATCATCCACCATCTCCTCCTCTTCATCTTTAAAAGATGCGTTGTTGAAAGAGCAGTGGTATGTTCTCCCATGAATGTCGTCCCTCATCTCATTGTCATCCCCAGCACATCCTCTGGAATGACAGGATACTAGATCTCAATTTGAATGTACATGAAGGTAATGTTACTCACCCAGATTGCTAGCTTTCATAAACATGCATGAATTCCATGACAAAATCTCTCTATTAAGATAGTACTCTAACCCTCATATTGCCTGTTGCAGAGAGGATACTTCCTTTCATCGCAGATGCGTGTTCTCCAGAACTGTTTCTACATATAGAACTGTCAAATTAATCCCACCTATTTCATTGTCAATAATAAAGTTTTGTTCATATTCTGGATGAAGAATGTTAAGCTCACTGGTTTGACACCACAAAATCAACAAAATCCACTAAATAGCACTGCTAATAACTCTATATTGAAAATATTGTGAAGGATAAATTATTTAAAAAATGTACAGGTTTATTATAATTTCTACACACTTTCTACCTGGTTTTAGTCATGTAAATTCAGACTGGAGTATTTATTGTATTTTTTAATCAAAACATTTAAAAAAATATATATGTTTCAATCAGACACTCACAAACCATTCAACATTTCCAAAACACTTCTATGTACAGTGAGGTTCAACATCAAGTCTTGGATCACCTATCTCTAAGCCAGCCTCTACCCCCAAGCCACAAGACTGATCCAACAGCTCAACTCTGGGCTGACTATTGCACCCTACTACACACTTACCATTTATAAATAGAGACACGTAAAATCCCTTTAGTGCAATAGTTATGTCACCTAACTGCACTATGTAGATATACTTTAATTATAATTCTATCCTGCTAATGCACTGAAGTTATTTTGCGCATTGGTAAACTATTTCCATACTATATGCCTTTAGGCTATTTTTGTTTCATCTTATTTCTTTGATCTGCATGTTTCTTTTGTACTTGATTTAGTTTAGTGTTATTTTTTAGTCTATTTTCAATGTCACTTATTTGATTCCTTTACAATGTCACTTTGATTCAATTTGATTTGACTGGATTTATTTCTGGACACCTGTTGATTTGGTGAACCAGGACTGGCCCTCATAATCGGATATGTTTCGCACACACAATCATTTATAGTACTTGTAAATACTTATAGGAAATCACAAACTGTTTTTCAAATGGACATGGCATTCAATGTATGTTAAATAATAAAATAAATGGCGAGGTGCACAACCACTCTGGAGGGACGCCGGCCTCCCGATTGCTCATTGCTAACTGGGACTCAGTATGCTGCTGCCAGCCTGACTGTAATTCCACCTGACTACACAGAAATGCACCCCGTCAGTTAAAACCTGCTGGCCTGATCTCACTTTGGAGCACTGACATTCAAAAAGACCAGCCACACTTTCCAGATAGAGGCTAAACAGACAATCGTTTTCCTGTGACATTTCCTGTGGTTTCATGTAGCTACTTATGAAATTAGCAAAATAAAGCTTATTTCTAACAAAAACATACATTTAAATGCATTAATATTGTGATAGCTAGGTTTCATTGGTTAAACCAACCATTCAAGAAGGCAACCATGTCAATTTTGCTAAAAATGTAATTCATACAGGATTTTGTAAACATCAGCTGTCACCAGTCAAACAACACAACACATATTCAGTAGCAAGTCAGCTAACTTTAGCTCAAATGTATATTATTTATAACTCATTACTCTATCTGTGGTTAGCCGCTAACTTGCTAGCTACCTAGCTATCTTCTTTGTTGCTGTTTGGTTGGCCTGAAACTACTTAGCTGTCTATCTAGCTGTCAATATATGTTCCTATGCATTCACTATCTACGGCACAATAGAAATAAATCATCGTTCATGCCTCTCAGTTTGTCGTCTGCAACAGCATCATGGGCAGAGTGTTGTGTTTCAGGTGAAGACTAGCGGTTAAGAGCGTTGGACCAGGCACTTCAACCTAATTTCTCTTTAAAGTCACTTTGGATAAGAGCGTCTGCTAAATTACTAAAATGCTAAAAAATATGAAGTGGAAAGAGTCGGCATCTTTGGGACGCACCTACCCTCCAAGTGGAAAGTGAACACAGAGCGCTAAGAACCTTGGTGTGATCCTGGACAACACCCTGTCGTTCTCAACTAACATCAAGACGGTGGCACGTTCCTGTAGGTTCATGCTCTACAACATCCGCAGAGTACGACCCTTCACACAGGAAGCGGCGCAGGTCCTAATCCAGGCACTTGTCATCTCCCGTCTGGATTACTGCAACTCGCTGTTGGCTGGGCTCCCTGCCTGTGCCATTAAACCCCTACAACTCATCCAGAACGCCGCAGCCCGTCTAGTGTTCAACCTTCCCAAGTTCTCTCACGTCACCCCGCTCCTCCGCTCTCTCCACTGGCTTCCAGTTGAAGCTCGCATCCGCTACAAGACCATGGTGCTTGCCTACGGAGCTGTGAGGGGAACGGCACCTCAGTACCTCCAGGCTCTGATCAGGCCCTACACCCAAATAAGGGCACTGCGTTCATCCACCTCTGGCCTGCTCGTCTCCCTACCACTGAGGAAGTACAGTTCCCGCTCAGCCCAGTCAAAACTGTTCGCTGCTCTGGCTCCCCAATGGTGGAACAAACTCCCTCACGACGCCAGGACAGCGGAGTCAATCACCACCTTCCGGAGACACCTGAAACCCCACCTCTTTAAGGAATACTTAGGATAGGATAAAGTAATCCTTCTCACCCCCCTCCCCCCTTAAAATATTTAGATGCACTATTGTAAAGTGGCTGTTCCACTGGATGTCATAAGGTGAATGCACCAATTTGTAAGTCGCTCTGGATAAGAGCGTCTGCTAAATGACTTAAATGTAAATGTAAATGTAACACGGCCACAGTGAAAACCAACATGGCGCGAAATCCCCCACAATCTTCTGATGTCACATCGAAAGACGCCATGTTGCCGCTAGTTCTAAGCACACAAGTATCAATCAAGATGTTAATGCATAAGAACAACAAGACTATGAAGTTACAAGTATCACATTGTTGTTTATGTATAGAAATGCATGATAGCTTCATGAAAAAATGTATCAAACCCAGCACAGGCCTATCCTCCTGGTTGAGAACATGCACAGCACATTAACAATGGCTGCCTGCGATTGTGATGCAATAATTGCCATGGTATTTTGGAATATTCTGTCAGCTGATGCTGGATTGCCATGGTAATGCAGAATGTTAATTCAAATGATGCTAACTGATGTGGCTCATGCAATGGAATGCAGTTTTTGTCATGTCAGTTGAAATCACAGCACAAATTGAAGGGTACATTTCCTGATTTTACTTCCTGGGATGGGTACACTCAAAATGGCTGCCAGTCCACCCATTATGCCACCACTGACTTGAACAGAGACGCCTTTCTATTCATTTGTTATTTCTATGACATTATAGCCAGACTCAATAAATCTCATTATGTCATTTGTGATTATGAAATATTAAACTGTCAGGGCGACAAACCCAGAAAAGACAATGTAAACAAACCCAGGCAAGACGCAAGATGTCATAACGTGCTCTATCTGAAAGTTCTCAAGCAGCTGCTGGGTCAGCCACCCTTCCATCTGTCAGTATCAGAAAACTGGTTCTCGTTTGCTTGTAGCCTACAACAAGCATGTAGGTTACTCTACTGTATAAAAATGTACCAGTAGACAGAGCTGGCTTTCGTGATTATAATCCATAGTGTCCAACATGCTGCTGGCACTAGCGTGCTGACAAGCCTGAAATATGGTCCAACAAGCAAGTGGTGCACAAGGAAAATATGCTATATCCCTTCCTGAATGAAAAACACCCACAAGTCCAGTTCATTCAGAAGCTCAACCTAGGAACGTCAAAGCAACTTTGTGCCATAGAACCACCAGTGTTTTTTCAAATCTGCGCTCCTGTGCAGCGTCAGACAGACTGACAGCCAGCAGCCAATATTATCAACCGTTACAACATGCAGAATTACATGTTTATTCTGTATCACTCAACTCTCATTTATGACTCTCTTTCATATTGAGAGAGATATAGCGAAATATGTATTGTTGACGGGGGCGCAAGTTCAGTTTTAGAAGTCGGGGGATATAAAGAAAAAACGATTCAGTCGGATAAACACTCCAAACAGCTTTACCCGACCACTCGGGTCCTGAAGCACACCATTACCTCGTTTTGTATCACATTCCAATGATAAAACTGGTAACTGATAAAAGTTTCCCTTTTCTAACACATATTTTCATTGAGGTATTTGGGTTGTTTGCTGGAATTTTGTGGTCAATTCTCAACCACACCACAAGACCTACTGGCTGGCTCTGCTTCCTATTTGAAATGGTCAGAGAACCAAGTGCATAATGTCAAGTGTCAAGGAGGGTATAAAAGAGAGAGTCATTTGCTACGGACAAAAAAAAGGGTAACTTTAGAACACTCTTACCGTCATCACCTTCATTCATCTCTTACCTTCATTACCTCTTGTGGGGCGTGAGGCACTCCTGTTCACCATGCACTGCTGCTTTCATGTTAGATATCATATGCATTGTTCATTTTGAAATGGCCTGTAATGACCTGCCAGGTGGCAGGGATTTTTTTTTTTAACAGGGTTCTTGAGCCACGAGGAGAAAAGGTCATAAGGAGGGAATTGAAGACAACTGCATTGGACACATGCACACACACCTATATTGTATGTAACTTGCACCATTATAAATGATTGATGTTGATGTTATTAATTTTATTTGTAACAAGATCTACCTCTTCTCAGAACACGTATCCCAGGGTTGGAAAATATATGACCAGGTATTTAGCCTATGGCACCTAGTAAAATGGTAATTACACCGCAATAGCCTATGAATTAACCTACTTGGCATTTGTTTAATTTACAGTGAAACCATTAACATTCTAGCATGGAACCAAACTAAATTGCTTCATGATTAAGTGAAACGGAACAATTCGGTTAGGATCAGACTATGTAGATACACCCCCACATGATCAGAAGACGCCTGTTGCCATGAGCTCATGAGCGCATATAGGCCACTAAGACCAGCGTTGGCGCACCGGAACGTTGGAGGGGTATGCATCTGTGTTTATTTATAGGTGCCTCTAAGGTTCCCTAGCAGACATTTGCTCTCTGAGCTGGATTGAGTTACACCTACTGCTCTGGTGGACGCTGAAAACACAGCGACATCTTCGCAGTGTACACACGCACGCATGCACGCACGAACACATGTAGGGAACACCCAGTCATTGATCTACAAGACCTTTTGCATGCCTAACAACCCCAGGCGATATCAGTGGTCTACTGCAGTCAAACTGCGTACTGTGCCCAGCTTCGCACTCTGGCCACTCTGGAGGTAGGCGGCCTGTTCTTGCACATCTGTGCGGCACCTTCATCCTTCAAATGCTAAAATGGCTTTTGTGTTATTAGGCTATATTAGTTGAGTGACAACAATAATAACCTAGGAAATTACATAAGTTATCTAAGGGCTGTTGACAATTGTGTTTTACCGGAATAAAAGTAAAAACAACTAATCTGGCAATACCTGGTGAACATGGTTTTACAATGGATTTGATTTCGATTGTTCAGGTTCACCATCAGCAATATTTTTGTTAGTTTTGCTTTAAAAAATCTATGTACAGTATATGGTCATTTTTAGATATACAGGGTAAAGTTGATACTTCCATGACAATAACAGCAATCCACTTTTGCAATGTGCATGGTCTAAGAGGGAGAAGAAAATAAACTCACTCCATAAAAATGTCCAACTGGTTTAAACCATTCCATTAGGCCTGTGGAATGGGGGTGAAATCCAAAATCGTGTTATATAGTCATTGGCTATGTCATAGCTCATTTGTAAATGATAAATATTGAGGTATCTGATAGAGGTTGTCACGACTTCCGCCGAGGTTGGCTCTCCTGCCCGTTCGGGCTGTGCTCGGCGGTCGTCGTCACCGTCCTATTAGCCACTACTGATCCCTTTTCGGTTATCTGTTGGTTTTGTCTGATTGTTTTCACCTGTGTGTTAGTTAATTAGTATCTGTATATAATGTAGGTTGTCCCGCCCTTGTTTTGTGCGGGATTGTTTGTTTTTGACATTTTGTTTCGGCTGTCGGTGTTTTTGTGTTTTATTTCTCCGGTTTGTCTGTTTATTCCTGTTTTGGATATTTTTCACCCTGTTTGTATTTTTGGGTTGTCCGTGTTTATTGTTGTTCACCGGAGAATAAACCTTTATTCATTATTTGCTCTCTGCGCCTGATTCCACCCACCTTGACTAGTCGTGACAGAGGTAGTGTAAATGTAGTACAGTTGAAGTCAGAAGTTTACATACACTTAGGTTGGAGTCATTAAAACTTGTTTTTCCACCACTCCACAAATACTTGTTAATGAACTATAGTTTTGGCAAGTCGGTTAGGACATGTACTTTGTTTATGACACAAGTAATTTTTCCAACAATTGTTTACAGACAGATTATTTCACTTATAATTCACTGTATCACAATTCCAGTGTGTCAGAAGTCCACATGTACTGTACCTATAAACAGCCTGGAATATTCCAGAAAATGATGCGATGGCTTTAGAAGCTTCTGATAGGCTAATTGACATAATCTGAGTCAATTGAAGGTGTACCTCTGGATGTATCTCAAGGCCCACCTTCAAACTCAATGTCTCTTTGCTTGACATCATGGGAAAATCCAAAGAAATCAGCCAAGACCTCAGAAAAAAATTGCAGACATCCACATGTCTGTTTCATCCTTGGGAGCAATTTCCAAACGCCTGAATGTACCAAGTTCATTTAGCAGGACAGGATATATCCTCCAATGGATTTTGGAATGAATAATGCTTCCCTAATTTGTATTCGGACTCTTGGCCCCTGACGTGGCATATGTGTTATATTGGAGACAACTAGTTCTAAGAATACAAAAATGCATTACACTTACATTTACATTTAAGTCATTTAGCAGACGCTCTTATCCAGAGCGACTTACAAATTGGTGCATTCACCTTATGACATCCAGTGGAACAGCCACTTTACAATAGTGCATCTAAATCTTTTAAGGGGGGTGAGAAGGATTACTTTATCCTATCCTAGGTATTACATAAATACTTTTGGAAATTGACCATGAAAGCTGATTATGGTACAGAAATTGAACTTGGCATACAATCAAGCATTTAAAAAAATCTAATTTACATACCAGCTCTAAAGTCTGCTGGCACCGCAATGTTTTCACGGTTTGATAGAAGCTCCTGATACGGTGGGACTGGCGGTGTGTCTGGAAGCGAAGCTTTTTAACATACCAACTCTACTGTCCACTAGCACCTCAATGTTTTCACATCACATTTGTGCCATTTCCTAATTGTCTAGACCAGTGAATAACAAGGTAGAGGAATGAATCATTCTGCAAAACACGGACTGTCACATCAGACAAGTTAATTACACTAACAGTTCAAATGAGAGCATATCAGAGACATAAATTAGGCAAAATGACCTGCTCCCTTCATGATCTTAAAGCAACTTTTTTTTTCAGGTGCTGTCTGGTGGAGTACACTCGATGGCTAAATTGTTACTTTTGTTATTTTTTCTGAGGCTGAGTGGTGGCCAATAACAGATGTCGTCTTTGATACATACTTGTAGAGCTACTGCATATGGCTCGTTCCTGTCATCCAGGAACTGAATTACAGAAAACTTCATGATCTAAAGACAGGAGAGAATGAGGGAGAACTAAGCATAGAGACCGCTTACAATCAAAAAGAATCAGTTACACTCCAATCACACAATACCCAGTGAAAACCTAAGATATTTACCTTGTGAGAGGCGAACAGAAACAAACAGGGCTATGCCATGTCTACAAGTGGCTCAATGGAAAGCCAGCTTATCCATTCTGGCAAGGAAGAAGAATTCTTCAGCACATTTGTAGCGTTGGTGAAGAGGAGATTATCTGATAATCCAGAGAGGTGAAAAATGCCTATCTTGGAAGACGGCAAAGGGGTAGGTGAAGAAATCAACCATGTTCCTAAACTTCTTGTAGACTACGAAAGTGTTGCCCATTTCATTGACGACCACATTCTGTACAACTGCAATGTCCTGGTTTTGTAACAGGACACAGTTGTCTCCCTCTGTCATTTTCACAGTAAATTCTCCAAAGTAAAACTCATACTGATTTTTCACTGCCAGCCCATTAAGGAATGGTCCGTGCTTTTGAGGTGATCCTTCTTCTGTGTTCTTTCTTATCTGACAGTCGATGAACAACCTGCTCCAGTGGGTGGGCGAAGCAGCATTTTAATTTGGGGGAAAGAGGGTGGCAAAGAAGGGAGTTGCAAACATGGGATCTGTGCTCCAGTATTCTGTCAGTGGGAGTGAGAGGTTACATGATTGACTGCCGGCACACACCACTTGTATCAATAAATCACCATCAGAAAGTGTTTTGTGTGGTAATTATTTATTTATTTACTGTTTTATTCACAT
Source organism: Oncorhynchus gorbuscha (assembly GCF_021184085.1). Classification (NCBI taxonomy): domain Eukaryota; kingdom Metazoa; phylum Chordata; class Actinopteri; order Salmoniformes; family Salmonidae; genus Oncorhynchus; species Oncorhynchus gorbuscha. The sequence continues at coordinate 54,699,803 of NC_060174.1, read as the reverse complement.
GTTTTCAAGTGCTGGTGACAAATCATGCATTCCGATTCTTGCATAGATTGTAATGGACACATATTATGTGTGTAAAATACTTTTTTGAAGGTTGTACTGATTATGATGAGCTAAGCTAATTCTAGCTATGTGTGGAGCCATGTTTGTTGACATACAATGCATTCTGGGTTTCAAGTAAACATCTGTCAGACCAAAGATGTTATAACAAAATGAGGTGAGGAAGGGTTCACTCATTTTTCGAGTAAACTTCGGAAAGTGAATGATGTGATGTGAACAATGGTACACGACACATCCCCTTCAACATGCATACTATAGACCAAACTCATCTGGTCTCCTCTTATTATCTTTGGTTGATGCAAAAAAACAGACATGGCGGCGTGCACAAACTACATATCATCGGATTACATCCGATTTCTAGAAAGTGTTTTACTCAAATATTTTTGATCAATGGTGAGCTCAGCTGTGATGTGATTCATTAAAAATAGTAATTGCTATTAGCTAATTCATAGTGTAGTTTTTGTCAGCTGAGAGTATGACCTAAAAATATGACCACTTGTGTTACGTTAATCTTTCCTCAGTTAGCGCTAGGACAAAGGTCGTTTACATTTTCCAGTTTGGATGATTGTGTTATGCTGTACCTACTTCTGTGAATGTCTGAACATTGATTCCAAAAATAAACTGAATGATCACACCCGTTTGTTGGTACGTGTGAAAAGGTTAATAGTACTATTCCCTAACACACTCAGTAATCTCCCTTGTTATCCAATGTGCATCTTGCTATGCACCATATGCTATGCACCATATGTATCTCCTGTACATATATAATAACACTAAGTGTTATTGTTAGTGGCTGCAGACCACATAGACACTTCTTATAAATGCCTACAGACAGCTGTCAGTGGGGCTTTCTATTACCGTTACACCCTTGCTCTAGTCTTCTCATAAGACTAGTGTTGCGCCTCCTCTCTATAAGACTATGTGTATCTTTTTATGCGTTAATTGCCTTCATTTTAATGGTTTTATCATAAAAAATTCATTTCAATTGACTTACTGAAATCAGTTTCAGTCCCTCAGTTGTTTTCGGGTGATGAGTCTCCTCCTGGGCAGCTCACAGTAAGGGTCTGGTATGGGCGGGTCTCGTCGTCTGTTAGTTAGGCTGGAATTTCCCTCACATTTCATAAAAGGCGCCACCGGTTTTCCTCGCAGACCACCACTGGAAAGCTCCGCAGGAAGAATCAATCATGATGTTCACGATGCCAAATTGTCATGGATATTCTACACAAAGACACTCAAAGTCAATCTTAAATGAATCATTGTTAATTATCAGCAAGCTGGAGAGGTTCCAACAAACTCAAGTACACATGTTGATCAGGAGCTCTACACGGGGAAGTCCTGTTAGTTCTTTTATATACAGATAAGTTATATTTGCATGATTCAGCTTATTCATCATTCATAATTAATTAATCATTAACATTTGCTTCATTCATGTGACAAACAATACTAGGTCATGCAATACTGGGTCATGCATGACCAATACCCCACAAGGCTTCTTCTCTCTAAACTGAGACCTTGAAACTGAATTATACCAATACTGATAGTGAGGATTCGTTCAATCAGTGACTTGCATGAACACAGAAATTGGTTATTAGAAAAGCACATGAATAGAACACAGAAATTGGTTATTAGATTAGCGCAAACATAAACATTTCCATCACACAGCCTTATACATTTTTTTTTAAAGTCATTACCATCACAATAAACTAAAACGGGAGGCAACGGTCATGAAGTATAATTGACTAAACAGCCAAGGTGTATTATTTTTTTAACATATTATTAAAATACACCAAACAAAAATATAAACGCAACATGCAACAATTTCTACGATTTTACTGAGTTACAGTCCATATAAGATCATTGTGAAGAACTGCACATGTTAGTGACTTTTTATTGTCCCCAGCACAATGTGCACCTGTGTAATGATCATGCTGTTTAATCAGCTTCTTAAAGTGCCACACCTGTCAGGTGGATAGATTATCTTGGTAATGGAGAAATGATCACTAACAGGGATGTAAAGAAATTTGTGCACGACATTTTAGAGAAATAAGCTTTTTGTGTGTATGGACCAACACTTTACAGGTTGTGTCTATATTTGTGTTCAGTATAGTACTCACGTATAGGAATGGGCAATTGTTTGCAAGTTGTTCTGAAGAAGGACATCGAAGGCCGAAACATCAATCTTTTAAACGTGTCAAATAAAACTACGCATTTGTCTATGGTGAGCGAGCGTGAGACTTTGAAGTTGTTGTTTCCCTTGGCTTTTGTGGAGCGATAGGTAATGATGCTTCGAGGGTGACTGTTGTCGATGTGTTGAGAGGGTCCCTGGTTCAAGCCAGGGTTGGGGCGAGGAGAGGGACGGAAGCAACATTGTTACACATGTGTTGGTGGTGTTACTATACAGATCCCATGTACGCACAAGATGTGCTCGGTGCAGACGGTACACATTGATGTGATGCTGTGTTGCCAGACAACAGTACATTTAAAACACGTGGGCAATTAACCCACTGTTTGCTAGTGGAGAAAACTAGACATACTGTCTATAAATACTTGAACCAACATGGTTGTGGGAGCAACAAGCGTTGTGGGAGTGTTACTGAAACTGGGGCAATTTGACAAAAGTTAAATCATGACCTGGATGTGGATAGTGAGGTTTTGGATTGTATCTTCTCCACACCTTTTGTTGTTTAGACATAGGGAATGTACAGTAGAGCACAAAGTCAATTTCAGTGCCGTACAAGGACAATATTGTCTATTCAATATAAGTTATTCTAGTGGCTTACTAACGATACATTTACTCTGAGACATAAACGGAACAAGTTTAGATCCCAGACCATGACGGACCCTCCACCTCCAAATCGATCCCGTTCCAGAGTACAGGCCTCGGTGTAATGCTCATTTCTTTGACGATAAACGCAAATCCAACCATCTTCCCTGGTGAGACAAATCCGTGACTCGTCAGTGAAGAGCACTTTTTGCCTGTCCTGTCTGGTCCAGCTGTCATGGGTTTGTGCCCATATGTGACGTCGTTGCCGGTGATGTCTGGTGAGGACCTGCCTCACAACAGGCCTACAAGCCCTCAGTCCAGCCTCTTTCAGTCTATTGAGGACAGTATGAGCACTGATGGAGGGATTGTGCGTTCCTGGTGTAACTCAGGCAGTTGGTGTTGCCATCCTGTACCTGTCTCACAGGTGTGATGTCCGGATGTACCGATCCTGTGCAGGTGTTGTTACACGTGATCTGTCACTGCGAGGACGATCAGCTGTCCATCCTGTCTCCCTATAGCGCTGTCTCGGGCGTCTCACAGTACGGACATTGCAATTTATTGCCCTGGCCACATCTGCAGTCCTCATGCCTCCTTGCAGCATGCCTGAGGCAAGATCACGCAGATGAGCAGGGACCCTGAGCATCTTTCTTTTGGTGTTTTTCAGAGTCAGTAGAAAGGCCTCTTCAGTGTTCTATGTTTACATAACTGTGACCTTAATTGCCTAAAGTCTGTAAGCTGTTAGTGTCTGAACGACCGTTCCACAGGTGCATGTTCATTAATTGCTTATGGTTCATTGATTTGCTGAGTTTAGATACTTTGCTACACATGAGTTATTACTCAAATAAAAAATAACATTCACAAAGACCTTTGATGTTCCCCCCCCCCCCCCTGATTAACAACTGTGAAGAGGACAGCGTCTCAGTCCTGGAACTGATCCACTTACAGGTGCCAGGCAGGGCTTGGATTCAGATCTGGGTTTAAATCATATTTGATATCTTTTGAATACTTTGAGCATTTGCTTTAACCTGCCTGTAGAGTGAGATGAGTTGGATTTGCAGTTATGGAAATATTCCTTTGCTCCATTAAAGCCAGACAAGCTCAGTCAAGCATAGATAATGTTTTTGAAAATATTTGACATAGTATTTGAACCCAGGTTTGCTTGTATTGGAAGTTTCCGACTGCCAATGCTGTCTACTAAAAAAGGGCAAAGGGCTTGATATGATCAAGCAGTGAAATCATGCTCTGAGGAGGAGATAGAATGTAGAATGCCGAGGAGGATATTTCGAGGAGGAACCCACAGTGTCGGGTTTCAGCCTCCTCTTGCTCCATGCCAGGTTGGTTAGTTACTTATCAGTTAAACCATGGCCATCAACGTTAGATAACAGCCTTCTAAAATGGGTGCGCGGCCATCAAACCCTCCCCAGGAACTGGCATAGAGCTTGGCTTGGGGACCTAGGGTGTCTCCTTAATCCACATAGGAAGCCTAAAGGCTGGGACAGACATCTCAGGGTGTCTGAAGATGGTTCAGACCTGGGTTCAAATACTATTTCAAATATTTCAAATACTTTAAACAGTTGCTTTCACCTACCTGGAGTGCCATGTGGGTGGGGGTTTGCACGTTGGGCCTTTTCTATTGGTTCCATTGCAACAGGCAAGCTCAATTAAGAGCAGATACATTTGTTTAAATCATTTTTAATAGTCTTTGAATCCAGGTCTGGATGCCTGTGCCCTAAGCCTCTGATCACACACATACAGTACACTACATATGCAAAAGCATGTGGACACCCCTTCAAATTAGTGGATTTGGCTATTTCAGCCACACCCATTGGTGACAGGTGTATAAAATCGAGCACACAGCCATGCAATCTCTGTAGACAAACATTGGCAGTAGAATGGCCTTACTTAAGGGCTCAGTTATTCAACGTAGCGCCGTCATAGGATGCCACCTTTCAAACAAGACAGATCGTCAAATTTCTGCACTGCTAGAACTGTCCCGGCCATCTGTAGGTGCAATTATAGTTGTGAAGAGGAAATATCTAGAAGCAACAACGGCTCAGCTGCGAAGCTCACAGATCGGGACTGCCGAGTGCTGAAGCGGGTAGTGTGCAAAAATAATCTGTCCTCAGTTGCAACACTCACTACCTGGTTCAAAACTGCCTCTGGAAGCAACATCAGCACAATAACTGTTTGTCGGGAGCTTCATGAAATTAGTTTCCATGGCCGAGTAGCTGTACACAAGCCTAAGATCACCATGTGCAATGCCAAGCGTCAGCTGGAGTGGTGTAAAGCTTGCAGCCATTGGAGCAGTGGAAACACATTCTCTGGAGTGATGAGCACCGCTTCATTACATTTACATTTACATTTAAGTCATTTAGCAGACGCTCTTATCCAGAGCGACTTACAAATTGGTGCATTCACCTTCACTATGTGGCAGTCTGACGCACAAATCTGGGTTTGGTGGATGCCTGGAGAATGCTACCTGCCCCAATATATAGTGCCAACTGTAAAGTTTGGTGGAAGAGGAATAATGGTCTGGGACTGTTGTTCATGGTTTTGTCACATCTGCCCCTGCTATGCCCTCTGGTGTTCATCCGGTGTCTTCTTGACCTGCAGTTACTCCCCCTGTACACTCTCTGTCGGTCTCCCTCTCCCTCTCTGTGTGATTGTGTGGTTGGAGACAGGTGTGCTGGAGTCAGAGCAGATCTTTACCAGCTGCAACTCGTTCCATAATCAAGACCTCTACAAATACTCAGTCCTGCCACTTCCACTCTGCCAGATCGTAATCTCTGCTCAGTCAGTTCATGATTCTAGCCATTTATGATTATTCAAGATCCTGTTACACTGCTGTGCCTGTTTCCCTGCCTGACACCGTTTATCCTCTCATTGCAGTTACCGCTCTGTCTCTGGCTCCAGTCCACATCCAGTTCCACATCTCACCACCCAACTATCTTGCTCTGGATTTTACTCACCACCACTACCTTGGGTTTCCCTCAGGACCTGTTTACCCTGTTCTACTCAGCCAACTCCAACCGCAGTCTCCACATCTGGTTTTTCAGCAACTCATCCAAGCTTCCCCGGATCTGCACTCCATACATCTCTGTGTAACAATAAATATTTTGGTTCATTCATCCCTATTTCCTCATCTGAGTCTGCTCTCGGGTTCCCCTGTGTTGCTCCACCTAACAGGTTTGGGCTAGGCCCCTACGCTCCAGTGAAGGGAAATCTTAACACTACATCATACAATGGCTTTCTAGATAATCCTGTGTTCCAATTTTGTGGCAACAGTTTGGGGAAGACCCTTTCCTGTTTCAGCATGACAATGCCCCCGTGCCCAAAGCGAGGTCCATACAGACATGGTTTGTCGATCAGTGTGGAGAACTTGACTGGCCTGCACAGAGCCCTGACCTCAACCCTATCGAACACCTTTGGGATGAATTGGAATGCCGACTGCAAGCCAGGCTTAATCGCCTAACATCAGAGCCTGACTGCACAAATGCTCTTGTGGCTGAATGGAAGCAAGTCCCTGCAGCAAGGTTCCAACATCTAGTGGAGAGCCGTCTCCCAGAAGAGTGGAGGTTGTTACAGCAGTAAAGGGGGGTACAAATACATATTAATGCTCATGATTTTGGCAGTGGTGGAAAAAGTACCCAAATGTCATACTTGAGTAAAAGTAAAGATACCTTAATAGAAAATGACTCAAGTGTAAGTCACCTGGTAAAGTACTACTTGAGTAAAAGTCTAAAAGTATTTGGTTCTAAATATAGTTAAGTATCAAAATTAAATGTAAATGCAAAAATATACTTAAGTATCAAAAGTATAAATAATTTCAAATTGCTTATATTAAACAAACGACCAATGTTTGTTTTTAAATCTACAGATAGCCGGGGGCACACTGAGACATCATTTACAAATTAAGCATTTGTGTTTAGTGTGTCTGCCAGATCAGAGGGAGTAGGGATTTGTGTCTTGGACCATTGTGTGAATTGGACCATGTTCCTGTCCTGCTAAGCATTCAAAATGTAGCGAGTACTTTTGGGTGTCAGGGAAAATGTATGGAGTAAAAGGTACCTTGTTTTCTTTAGGAATGTACTGAAGTAAAAGTTGTCAAAAGTATAAATAAAGTACAGATACCCCCAAAAAACTACTTAAGTAGTACTTTAAAGTATTTTTTACTTATGTACTTTACACCTTGTAATGAGATGTTCGACAAGCAGATGTCCACATATTTCTGGTCATTTAGTGTACATACACAGGGGCTAATTGGGATAGCATTAACAGATCTTAAGGTTGTTTAGACCCAACACTCTCACACTTCTAATGAGATGAGTTTGCTCTCCTGCTTTCTATGTTGGAGATATTTATAATACACTAGGGGGAGGAAGGAGGAAGCAGTAAATGTCTGTCAAGATATACAGTAGCCTTTTGTAACTCATTTAATTTACTCTCACATGTTATTCTTACATTACTTAGAGTAACTTTCATTATTAAAACCAGATATTTTGGCCTTAGTTATAATGAAACATCAATTCTGGTCTTCATTTTGACTGCTTGTTGCAAAAGTGAATCTAGCTCTTTTTGCCTCTAGTGGTTCAACTATACCATTGAAATCGTGTGGAGGGGTTCGGTATGAAATACTTTCCCTTCTGCACGTGCTGGATGGCACCACCTGAAAGCTTACTATAAAAGCAAGCGCCTTATTTGTAGTGATGGGCATTCTTTTTAGACTTTTTAGTGAGCCGGCTCATTTGGCTCCGTTCTGCTAAAAGGGCCATTCATTTGGCTCCCAAACGGCTCTTCGTTCAGTAGCGCTTAAAAATACCTACAACCATGAAACAATTGAATATCTCTCATGTAAAGCCTGCAGTCGCCTGTCATTATGTCAGATCGTGACATGTAAGTTCAAAGACATTTTTTACATGACCAAATTATTACATGACCTGCAAAAAAATGAGGAAAAACATGCACTCACTGCAAAAATGTGTGTGGACCAGAAAGAGCATCTCTCATCACTATCTATTGTTCGTGCAGTGAGGATTTACAATCTTCAGGGAGCCCAGTGAACGGTACTTTCACAGATGTGATTCGGTTCCCGATGTTCACCAAAAAGAGCTGCCAAAAAAAAGAGCCGTTAGTTTGCGAACAACCCATCATTACTTATTTGGCAATGGTCTTGGTAAGTGGAGTGACAATATATTTTTTTTGTGGTGCTTCCTTGACTAGACTACTGATGTTACAAAAAATTCAAAAGGCAGTGAAAGGCACATTTCAGAATATTATGACCAAATCCAATGTTTTGCTTAATGTTTCATACACATCTATTTGCTTTTACGAAGAAAAACAAAACAAGTAGGCTATGAGGATTATCACTGAGTGTACAAAAATCTAAGAACACCTGCTCTTTTCATGACATAGACTGACCAGGTGAATCCAGGTGAAATCCTTTATGTACAATATTCCTCCCATGCCCACACACGTCTAACTCTTGAAGAGTAAAATAATCCCTTTAAGAGGGGTTGACCTGGCTGTAGTTTTTATTCAGTACCCAAGACCAATCTGTGAGTTAATTTGACCATTGGAAAAAGATCACAATTTTCAAAGTGATGATTGCACTTTTCTTCCCAACACAATACCGCAATAAATGTGAATGCACTTTCAAATAATATTTTTTTTTGCGCCAATGGGAGACTCGAACTTACACCACCTACGTTAAGCAATTCCCCCACCCACAATGCTCACTTGAATGCTTTTTATTTTATTTTAAGGTGTTGGGCAAAGGATGAAATTGGGGTTGAGAGTTACCCTTAAACTATGCATAATGAGTTCAACTAAACCCTTAGTTCCCATCGAATGTTGTTCCTGACCATACAAAAATATGCTTGTATACAATATATATCCTCACAATATTGAGATATTCCCCACATTCTTAGATATCATTTGTATCTCACCTGCTGGCTGTCTAAATGACAAAACCTTAAGGAAGTCTTGAGACAAAAGTGGATGGTCTTGCTGTAAGACGTCTGTGTAAATGGAAACCTACTCAAAACAGAGGCTTCCCAGACTCTTGACTCTGACTCAAGCTCCCCAAATTTCACCACGCTCACTGTTCATTAACTCTTGGAAGTGCTTGCACAAAGGATAGTAACATCTCATCCTGTGTTCTTGGAATCACATCCACATACTCATCCCTTCCGTTGAAGCCCTGGTACCACTTCCGCTGCAATGCATTTATCAGGTCAAGTCAAAAGGCCCACTATTTCATATCCAGCAACATAGTTGGCACAATAATGATGGGATCCAAAGGCCGTCAGCCAAAAGCTGTTGACCTCTGGGACTGACCTAATAAAAATACAATATCATACCACACATATGGTCTACAAATGGTATTTCATCTTCATATACAGTTATTGAATCGTGCGGTTAACGCTGGCGGATGGACAGACGGACACACATGGAAAGTGAAAGTCAAGGAAGTCACCCACCGTCCCCACTGTGATTACCTCACGTCAGTGCTGCTTGGTGAAAGGAAGGAGGAAAGCTCATCTCTGCTATATTTAGATAAAGAGAGGCTGCATGGCGAAATGCGTGCAACTGTGTTCAAAGTCGGTAAACACGACTTCCACCCAGGAAGAACTTGGCGCAGTGTTTCATCATCATGATATTGATTTTAATACTTCCATACGGAGGACCACATGGTATCATGCCTCATCTCCGACGTCAATCCCTAACACCAAGATTATTCCATGATAATGATAATAATGAATTGATCTGGATACATTGCCAATGCCATGCTTTTCTGTTGCGTGATCGACAATGAGTGTATGCATGCAGTCCTTGTCAATCAGTCTCTAACGTCCTATAAGAAGGAAAGACTTGGATTATATACACTATTATACATGCATTTATTTTGACAAGTCAACATTGGTTGATGAGTTCATGTTGTGCTTCAATGTATGCATGCTTGTGTACTGTGTACATGGGAGCGCTGTGGGACCTGGCATGACCTCTATGTTGCCTTCCGTTAGTGGTGTGAATGACTTGAGGATATCCTGTTGCCATGGAGGGTCTCCTGCACCCATAGGTCAGGACACCCATAATGAGGGGGTCGAATGTGCTTCCTGTCAGCATTTTACACGTCTCATTGGGCGGGTAGGGGGGTGGGGCTAACTAAATTATATTATTTTTCAGTCAGCTATAATAACCCATGTCCATTACAGAGTTACTTTTTCCCCAGATTCACATATGCAATATATTAACTCTGGGAAAGAAGTGTGTCTCTCAGAGGCAAATGAGGTGACTGGTCATCAGTTAGTGCTGTTTTCAGTTAAGGCTGCGTAAGAGGATCTGCGTGTCATAGCTTACATGACCAAAGGGGGGGAAAAGATGTGAAAAATGACAGAGAAATTCTAGATCCAGATTCTTGACAGTAATGATGAACCTGGCATTCTTAGAACCTTTTTTTATTCTGACACATTCATCAGCTTGAAGTGACTCTGACTGTTTGTTATTTTACTAGGCAAGTCAGTTAAGAACAAATTCTTATTTTCAATGACGGCCTAGGAACAGTGGGTTAACTGCCTTGTTCGGGGCAGAACGACAGATTTTTTACCTTGTCTGCTCAGGGATTTGATCTTGCAGCCTTTCGGTTACTAGTCCAACACTAACCACTAGGCTACCTGCCGCCCCAACATGAAGACAGAAGGCCCTGCCACCTTAGCCTGACCTAGATAGCCGTTTGGTGACCGCTGTATGCTGCTAACAGGTTATCGGTGGGGGGAACCATGTCGCTGACGCTGACATTTGACGCTAACATCCAACCCTGGGTCTGTATAGATAGAGGGAGCAAGCAGTTAAGCTGTGTCCACTATGTTAACTGATGGTCACCCATTCAGAATATATAATAATAATATAATATAATAATAATATAATAATATAATAATATATATAATATATAATAATATATGCCATTTAGAAAAAAGCGTTACAGTCATGTGTGCATACATTCTACACCCGGGGAAACCCACTACCCTGTAAAGCGCCATGCTCTACCAACTGAGCTACAGAAGGACGTTTGATCACCACAAAAGTAAAAGTGAACTTCATTGGCCATCAATTAGCTGTTATAGCATGGGTTGGGTAGGCTACATAGGCTACTGTATCAAAAACGGGTCATTTGAGGAGTATCTGTAGATGCACAGCCTATCTTGGGTTTGGGGCTTCTGTTTTGACACACAGATTAATCAACTGTATATTCCTAGGAAGGATGGTTGATTTTGTTTCGGGTCATTTCTCACAGTCTTCAAAGCACACCATGTGTGAAGCAACTGAAACCGGTTGTGTAAGAGAGCATTAACTCACAGTGTGGGCAGAGGGCTTCCTGTAATATCAAGAACATGTAAAAAATACTTTTTTCATTTTGAGTGTTGCAGTCGTTCTTAAGGGGAAAGTTCCCCAAATTTCAAAATGACATTTCATGATTTCCTTACCCTGTAAGCAGCCTATGGCCAAGGTATGACAGCAATCCATGCTTTGGTGTAGTTTCCCTGGCACTGTTTCCACGTGCTAACATTTTAGCCTTTGTGACACAAATCCCATTCAAGTCATGGGACCGATATCAGCATTTTTCAAGCATCAATTTGTTTCTCAACATCTATAAGCGAATTCATAGAGCTTCACAATGATTTATTGATACCTTTGGATGATTTAGACATGATGTGCAAAACTTGCTAATATTGTTCCAATGTGAAGCTGCATTAAAGCCCCTGCGGTTAGTCCACGTTAAAAAAACGAACTGGTGAAGTTGACTGAGTTGTGATTGTTGTGTAGGTTAACTAAAGGAAACTCGGTCAATCCTTTAAAAAATGATGTCAGCGATTTGTTTCTCTGAAATAAGATATTAGAGCACTGGTCAACACTGCAAGTCCTGAGTTGAGAAAACTTTAAAGAAGTGTAATGGGTGTTTACCAGTTGTGTTAGATTCAACAACATGACACAGAGAGAGAAGTAAGTGAGCAGTGGACAGCGCAGCGAGTGTCATCACGTCAGTCAATTTGGGGAGGGCTTCTGGCTGTTTAAAATGGTGTGAATATGATAGCCAATACTGTAGACAGCCAACGGTAGCAAGTAGACATACTGGGGAGTATTTCAGGACCGTCTGCACCTACAAAAAGTTTATTGATTTAAATGGGGGAAACTTTTACTGGGCAGAACAAAACATATGGTGGAGTAATAAATCATACAATTTGGGAGGCTGGAGTGATACAGTGAGGATTTACTTGGATTCATTACCCAAAGAAAGAGAGGGAGAGAAAGAAAGAAAGAAAAACTACCGAGAGAAAGTGACAGTGGGGGCCGTGGAGTTGAGTGAAGCGCTCACCCTTGAGAGGGGCAAAAGATGACTGTTGTATCCCGTGAGAACCAGGACGAGACTGTGGTAGTCCCTCCCCGGTACCAAGATGATTGCGACGTGGAGCGGGGCGACCAGGAGTGTAGCGAGAGGGTCGTCATCAACATCTCCGGGCTGCGCTTCGAAACACAACTGAAGACCCTCTCGCGCTTTCCTTCTACGCTATTGGGAGACCCACGTAAAAGGATGCGCTTCTTCGATCCGTTGAGAAATGAGTACTTTTTCGACAGGAATAGACCCAGCTTTGATGCTATCCTTTATTATTACCAGTCCGGGGGAAGGCTTAGGAGACCTGTCAACGTTACCATGGACATTTTCATGGAAGAAATCAAATTTTATGAAATCGAAGAGGAGGTCATAGAGATGTTCAAAGAAGATGAAGGTATGATTAGAGAGGTGGAACGTCCGATGCCTGACAACGAGTTTCAGCGCCAGATGTGGTTGTTGTTTGAGTACCCCGACAGCTCGGGGCCTGCCCGGATGATCGCTGTTGTATCAGTCAGTGTGATTTTGATATCCATACTGATCTTCTGTTTGGAGACATTGCCACGGTTCAGGGAAGATCACAGCACAGACATAGAACTCAGTAATCACCTCATCACAAATGGGACTACTCGCCACAAAAAAAAAAATCCGTTGACAGACCCGTTTTTTATGGTTGAGTCACTTTGCATCGTGTGGTTTTCCTTTGAATTTCTCATGAGGTTTTTATCGTGCCCTAGCAAACCGGCTTTCTTCAAAAACGCAATGAACGTCATTGACATATTAGCGATTGCTCCTTATTTCATCACCCTTGGACTTGAACTCGCTGAGCTACAGGGAGCGGGAAGCGAGCAGGCCATGTCGTTAGCCATACTCAGAGTAATCCGTTTGGTTCGAGTCTTCAGGATTTTCAAACTTTCCAGGCACTCCAAGGGTCTCCAAATCTTGGGCCAGACACTCAACGCCAGCATCAGCGAACTTGGTCTTTTGATATTCTTTCTTCTCATAGGGGTTATTCTGTTCTCCAGCGCTGCTTACTTTGCAGAGACAGACGACCCTGAATCGGGATTCACGAGTATCCCCGCCGCATTTTGGTGGGCGGTGGTGTCCATGACTACGGTTGGATACGGAGACATGTGCCCGGTTACTATTGGCGGCAAAATAGTGGGATCGATGTGTGCCATCGCCGGAGTGCTGACCATAGCCCTACCTGTCCCTGTCATCGTTTCCAATTTTAATTACTTCTATCACAGAGAACGCAATGATGAGGACACCGCCGTGTATACTCACGTGACTTGTGGTCAACAGAATACTTCATTTGGCGAATTCAAATCTACCAGCGACAGCAAACAGTCCCTAGCCAAATCAGAGTACATTGAAGATGATTCTCTCGAGACACTTAGATTTACTAACTTTAGCCCATATGAACATTACACTGGCAAGCTGACAGATGTATGAAAAAACAAGCAACGCCCTAGCTGAGCAGGAAAAAACGATATCGGTGAGTAGCCAGCCTGAGAACATTTACGGGCGCTTTTACGCAAGCAGTTAGTTGGCATGCAATCTCTCAATAACTTGAATTCATTTGTTGAATATCTTTAGTGTCCGGCCTATGTGCATGTTTGAATAACTACACGCAATTTTACCCACCCTATTACGCACGGTGTTTGTTGGCATATAATCTTAAAATAGCTGGAATTAATTTGTTTGACACCTTCAGTAGGCCTAAAACTGTATTACAGGTCAGTAGCATACAGTGTTGAGTGGCTACAACAACTTCTAAAACTGGGTTGCTTTTGGAGAGTTTATAGAATTTCTGAACTCGGAGCGCCACTGTGTGGTTGAAACGCAATCGCGCAGCAGACGCGTCTCAGGTAAATCATTCAAGCAGCTATTTACGTTACGTGTGCAAGACGTTGCTGATGATGTAAGTGTGTGTATAATTTACTTGTGACTGTGTATACATTTTCCATAAAAAAAGCTTTTTAGGGACATTTTAGACAGAAGTGATGGAATGTCACCACACACAAAAAAACATGATCTTCTTTTTACTTCCAGGGGACAAGATCAAAAACCACTGCCTTTCTGCTCCACTTGAAAGGAAATGCTGATGTAAGTGTGTGTATTATTTACTTATGACTGTTCATACATTTTCCCTAAAAAACTTTATATGGACATTTTAGACAGAAGTGATGGAAGGTCACCACAGAAAGAAAAACAACATGATCTTCTTTTTACTTCCAGGGGGACAAGATCAAAGACCATTGCGTTTCTGCTCAGCTTGAAAGGAAATGCAGGGATGGCTTTTCCAATGCTAGATGTACTTGTGAATAAAAAACACACATGACATGTCTCCATGAACAATTGGCCAGCAATGTGAGATGACAGGTGCTGATGCAACATCCAATGAGGAGCTCGCTGAAGGAAATACGGGTTTGGAGCCTTCTGCCTTTAGGAAACCGATAACCTTTGAAAATCAATTAACCTTTCAAAGTATTTTGCTGTCCATTCAATGAACTATGAAATGACTACTGTAGATATCCTGTTGTAAATAGGCCTATACTGTAAATTCTTGACTCAGAATCTTAATGGGAACATATCTTGCTTTGTGTGCCTTTACGTGGATGATTTCAAAGGAACTATTTGGGTAGTCCTTTATTTTATTGAACTATTTTATTGTACAGAGTATCTGATTTAGCCATAAACGTTCCTTGGGAAGCTAGTTTTAAAATCACTACTCTTAAAATAACTTACAGGCCCCGACAGCTTAACCATAGGAATCCTATTAAGTATGCATGTAAGGAGACATCAATTCTGCTCATGAAATGTCATGAAGATTTATTTATATTTTTGTAAGATTGTTAAAATGTATGTGAACATTTGAAGAATATTTTTTTTTATAAAACAATTCAGAAAATACCTCAATGTGTTGGTTTCGTTCTGGATGGGTGCACCTTTACACACATTAAAGGGATACTTTGGGATTTTGGCAAAGAGGCCCTTTATCTACGCTGAACAAAAATATAAACGCAAAACACAACCATTTCTAAGGTTTTACTGAGTTACAGTTCATATAAGGAAATCAGTCAATTATAATAAATTCATTAGGCCCCAATCTATGGATTTCACATGACTGTTCACAGATACCTTTTAAAAAGGTAGGGGCGTGGATCAGAAAACCAGTCAGTATCTGGTGTGACCAACATTTTCCTCATGTAATGCGACATAGCTCCTTCGCATAGAGTTGATCAGACTGTTGATTGTGGCCCGTGGAATGTTGCCCCACTCCTCTTCAATGGCTGTGCAAAGTTGCTGGATATTGCCGGGAACTGGAACACGCTGCCGTACACGTTGATCCACAGCATCCCAAATCTGCTCAATGGGTGACCTTTCTGGTGAGTATGCTGGCCCTGGAAGAACTGGGATATTTTCAGCTTCCAGGAATTGAGTACAGATCCTTGTGACATGGGGCCGTGCATTATCATGCTGAAACATAAGATGATGAGGGCGGATAAATGGCACAACATTGGGCCTCAGGATCTCATCTCTGTGCATTCAAATTGTTGTCAATAAAATGCAATTGTGTTTGTTGTCCGTAGCTTATGCCTGCCCAAACCATAACCCCACCATGGGGCACTCTGTTCACAACCTCACGCCCAAACGATGCCATGCAAGTTCATCCGTGAAAAGCACACTTCTCCAGCGTGCCAGTGGCCATTGAAGGTGAGAATTTGCCCACTGAAGTCGGTTACGACGCCAAACTGCAGTCAGGTCAAGACCCTAGTGAGGACAACGAGCATGCAGATTAGCTTCTCTGTGACAGTTTCTGCGGACCCACAGTTTCATCGGCTGTCCCGGTGGCTGGTCCCAGACGACCCTGCAGGTGAAGTAGCTGGATGTGGAGGTCCTGGGCTGGAGTGGTTACACATGGTCTGCGGTTGTGAGGCCGGTTGGACGTAATCACAAATTCCTTAAAATGACATTGGAGGCAGCTTATGGTAGAGAAATTAACATTTCATTTTCTGGCAACAGCACTGGTGGACATTCCTGCAGTCAGCATGGCAATTGCACATTATTAAAACTTTAGACACCTGTGTTATTGTGTTGTCTGACAAGATTTTAGAGTGGCCTTTATTGTCCGCAGCACAAGGTGCACCTGTGTAACGATCATGCTGATCAGTTTCTTGATATGCCACACCTGTCTGGGGGATGGGTTATCTTTGCAAAGGAGAAATGCTTACTACCAGGGATGTAAACAAATTTGTGCATACAATTTGAGAGCTTTTTGTGCATATGGAACATTTTGGGGATCTTTTATTTCAGCTCATGAAACATGGGACTAACACTTTCCATGTCGCGTTTATATTTTTGTTCAGTGTACTTCCCCAGAGTGAGGTGAATTTGTGGATACCACTTTTATGTCTCCACGTGTAGTTTGAAGGAAGTTGCTAACTCGCGCTAGCGCAAGAGTTAGAGTTTATTTGTATTTTTACAGGGACGATGCACATTAATCAACGTTTCAGTAAAAGTGCCGGTTTTAGCCAGCGAGCTAATTTTCAACCACAGTCCCTGGGCAGGATATCATAAACAATTACAACAACAATACAGACAAACAATGAGCAGTGAGCACATGCAAAGCAACATAGAACAAGCAACACAGGCAGAGCAATAGCACAAAAAGCAACAAAACAAAATACAGCGCCTTCGGAAAGTATTCACACCCCTTGACTTTTTCCACCTTTTGTTATGTTACAGCCTTGTTCTAAAATGGATAACAAAAAAAGACTGATCCTCAGCAATCTACACACAATACCCCATAATGACAAGGCGAAAACAGGTTTGTAGAAATGTTGGCAAATGTATTCAACTTAAAAAAAACAGAAATGCCTTATTTACATAAGTATTCAGACCCTTTCAAATGAGACTCGAAATTGATCTCAGATGCATCCTGGTTCCATTGATCATCCATGAGATGTTTCTACAACTTGATTGGAGTCCACCTGTGGTAAATTCAATTGATTGGACATGATTTGGAAAGGCACACACCTGTCTATATAAGGTCCTACAGTTGACAGTGCATGTCAGAGCAAAAACCAAGCCATGAGGTCGAAGGAATTGTCCGTAGAGCTCCGAGACAGGATTGTGTCGAGGCACAGATCTGGGGAAGGGTACCAAAAGACTTCAGCAGTATTGAAGGTCCCCAATAACACAGTTGGCTCCATCATTCTTAAATGGAAGAAGTTTGGAACCACCAAGACTCTTCCTAGAGCTGGCCGACCGGACAAACTGAGCAATCGGGGGAGAAGGACCTTGGTCAGGGAGGTGACCAAGAACCTGATGGTCACTCTGACAGAGCTCTAAAGTTCCTATGTGGAGATGGGAGAACCTTCCAGAAGGACAACCATCTCTGCAGGACTCCACCAATCAGGCCTTTATGGTAGAGTGGCCAGACGGAAGCCACTCCTCAGTAAAAGGCACATAACAGCCCGCTTGGAGTTGGCAAAAAGGCACCTAAAGACTCAGACCCTGAGAAACAAGATTCTCTGGTCTGATGAAACCAAGATTGAACTCTTTGGCCTGAATGCCAAGTGTCACATCTGGAGGAAACCTGGCACCCATCCCTATGGTGAAGCATGGGGGTGGCAGCATCATGCTGTGAGGATGTTTTTCAGCAGCAGACACTGGGAGACTAGTCAGGATGGAGGCAAAGATGAACAGAGCAAAGTACAGAGAGATCCTTGATGAAAATCTGCCCCAGAGCGCTCAGGATCTCAGACTGGGGTGAAGCTTCACCTTCCAACATGACAACGACTCTAAGCACACAGACAAGACAATGCAGGAGTGGCTTTGGGACAAATCTCTGAATGTCCTTGAGTGCCCCAGACAGAACACAGACTTTAACCCGATCAAACATCTCTGGAGAGACCTGAAAATAGCTGTGCAACGCTTCCCATACAACCTGACAGAGCTTGAGAGGATCTGTAGAGAAGAATGGGAGGAACTCCCAAATACATGAGTGCCAAGCTTGTAGCATCATACCGAAGAAGACTCGAGGCTGTAATCGCTACCGAAGGTGCTTCAACAAAGTGCTGAGTAAAGGGTCTGAATAATGGAAATTGATGTAAAAATGTGTCACTAGCCACTTTAAACAATGCCACTTAATATAATGTTTACATGCCCTACATTACTCATTTCATATGTATATGTATATACTGTACTCATTTAAACTCCTGCATCTACTGCATCTTGCCATCTTTATGTAATACATGTATTACTAGCCACATTAAACTATGCCACGTTATGTTTATATACCCTACATTACTCATCTCATATGTGTATACTACCATCTGCTGCATCTTGCCTATGCCGCTCTGTACCATCACTCATTCATATATCTTTATGTACATATTCTTTATCCCTTTAACCTTGTGTGTGTGTATAAGGTAGTAGTTGTGTAATTGTTATGTTAGATTACTCGTTGGTTATTACTGCATTGTCGGAACTGGAAACACAAGCATTTCGCTACACTCGCATTAACATCTGCTAACCATGTGTATGTGACAAATACAATTTGATTTGATTTGAATACTTATGTAAATGTGTTATTTCATTTTTAGATTTATAAATAAATACATTTGCAAATGTAAAAACCTGTTCTTGCTTTTTCATTATGGGGTATTGTGTGTAGATTGATGAGGAAAAAAAACAATTGAAAACATTTTAGAATAAGGCTGTAACCTACCGAAATGTGGAAAAAGCCAAGGGGTCAGAATATTTTCCGAAAGTGCTGTACATAAAAGTAACAAACTGTTTCCACACCTCACAAACTATAGACAACATGGAAAGTGGCAATACACATCTAGGGAATATGTTCACAAGTCTGATTGGCCTTTGGCCATGGCTTTATGTTTTTTGTGAAGGTGCGATATGTGGTGCAGCTGTGTGTGTCTAATGGCTGTGTGTTGGGAAGCTCTCACAGAGAAAGCAGATTGACTAAAGGTGCTTTTCCTTCAGGGAACTATACAGTCACCTCTCATGGCAGACCTTGTGGATCTGCTGCCATGGGTTTAGGTTTTCTATTTAACAAAGTGGAGGGGGAGCCAGGCAATTTTTTTTAGTATTGATTGGCTCAAAATAAACAGCTCGTTAAGCAGCATCTGACAGTTGATTTGTAATAGTTGTCAACTTTTAAACATGTTACAATATGGGGTGGCAGGTAGCCTAGTGGTTAGAGCGTTGGGCCAGTATCCGAGATGTTGCTGGTTTGAATCCCTGAGCTGACAAGGTAAAAATCTGTTGTTCTTGTCATGCAGGTGAAAGAGGACCAAAAAGCGACTTGGCGAAAACAGAGTCTTTAATCCAGTAAAGTAAATACAAACAAAAAACACAACTTTCACTCGAAATGACGAGGACAAACTGGAGACTCGATCTTGAACAGCAGGTGAACAGCAGGTTGCCTCGGGAAGGCACTTGAACCAGACAGACTCAGACACCTGCTCACCACGCAGCATCTGAGGAAAACACGACACGACAGGGCGATACACAAACACAGCACGGTGAATTCTAGACAAGGAACCGACAGGACAGGAACGGAACACAAAGGAAGAAATAGGGACTCTAATCAGGGGAAAGGATCGGGAACAGGTGTGGGAAGACTAAATGATTGATTAGGGGAATAGGAACAGCTGGGAGCAGGAACGGAACGATAGAGAGAAGAGAGAGCGAGAGAGTGAGAGAGGGAGGGGGAGAGAGAGGGATAGAAAGAGGGAAAGAACCTAATAAGACCAGCAGAGGGAAACGAATAGAATGGGAAGCACAGGGACAAGACAAGATAATAAATGACAAAACATGACAGTTCTGAACCAGGCAGTTAACCCACTGTTCCCTGGTAGGTCGTCATTGTAAAGAAGAATTTGCTCTCAACTGACTTGCCTAGTTAAATATGATTGGTTACTGGAATCTCACTAGTAACGATAAGTATTCAACATTAGTTGACCTATGTTACATATACGTTTAAGGTAGAACAACAACAAAAATATGGTCCACTTTTTATTTGGTTTGCAAATGAGAACAAAACAATCAAGTGACGAAACAGTTCTATAACAAAGTACTGAAATACACATTTGAATATTCCACAGTTGCAATTAATTTCATGTACGGAAAATGTAAAATAGAATCATATTTTATAATATTAACAACATAGATCCTCCCACGAATAGTAACTCTTCAATAATATTAGTTATTAGGTATTTTATTAGGATCCCCATTAGCTGTTGCAAAAGCAGCAGCTACTCCTCCTGGGGGTCCACACAGAACATGAAACATGACACAGTACAGAACATTAATAGACAAGAACAGAACTACATACATTTTTTTATAGGCACACGTAGCCTACATAACAACGCATACACACAAACTGTCTAGGTCAAATAGGGGAGAGGCGTTGTGCTGTGAGGTGTTGCTTTATCTGTTTTTTGAAACCAGGTTTGCTGTTTATTTGAGCAATATGAGATGGAATGGAGTTCCATGCAATATTTAGGAAGTGGGATGGGAGTGTCCTTACTTTAAAGTAACTAGTTAATATCGCAAACGACTCCAATAACTTAATTGAAGTGCGACAGTGACATATTAAGTGTATGATATTCATTAATCAATATGGTAGGTCCACTTGTAGCACCAGCTAGCAGCACATCTTAGCAGAATAAACTAAGCCGAGAGAGAGTGTGGGGGAAAGACAGAGAGAGACAGAAAGACAGAGAGAAAGAGAGAGAGAGAGAGAGAGAGAGAGAGAGAGAGAGAGAGAGAGAGAGAGAGAGAGAGAGAGAGAGAGAGAGAGAGAGAGAGAGAGAGAGAGAGAGAGAGAGAGAGAGAGAGGAAGTCAAGGAGATCCGTTGTGCAGTTAGGGAGGGTTGGAAAGACAGCCCATTCTTTATTAATGATACTAGCAGTTAAGAGCTCACTACACTTGCTGTTTGGCCCTGAAAATGTCTATCAATGGATTGTCAATGGATCATGTCCAAAGATACCTTCCCTGTTGTTGAGTACCCAGTTGACTGTAAAAACCTAAATGGATATTGATTATGAACTTTTTGGGGGGGCACAATAAGTAGCCTAATTGATAAAAAGTGTAGTAAGCCTAAACTCTCATAACACTATTTGGGTTGTAGCATTACTACTAGACTCATTCCTAATGTTAACCCTGTAGGATATACATCGATTAGGCTACGCATACTTTATTCAATTACAATGTCTGTGGTTATAAACAAACATAACTGTTGTGGGATATTGCCACTGGTGTATTTATTCCTGCTTGTACAGTGTGTACAATCAAACCATGCTTTGTAAATTGTCATCAGGGGTTCACAGTGAAGACAATATTTTTGGTCAAAAAGAGTGGTACCGATTGGCCTATAGGTGGCGTTGTTATAAGCAGTCCATTGAGAATGATAGAGGCCACCAGTGGCCAAAAGTCCATATTAGCATGGGCTGTCGTATTAGCATGGGCAGTGCCATTGAGGGCTTCCACCATTTTAATGTAGTCAACTGGCTGGGACTACCAACTGAATTGTCTGATCCCTCCTGGAGACCCTGTTGGAGGTATGTCCAATGGGGTCATCAGGATGGATCAGCCAAATGTGAAGAAGAAAATTGACTACTTCAATAAGCAGCAACATAAAAGAGGGAGGTAGTCAAGAGGGGTAGTATGGGTAAACATTTGATTAGCTGTTCAGGAGTCTTATGGCTTTGGGGTAGAATCTGTTAAGAAGCCTTTTAGACCTAGACTTGGCGCTCTGGTACCGCTTGTCCTGTGGTAGCAGGAAGAACAGTCTATGACTAGGGTGGCTGGTGTCTTTAACAATTTTTAGGGCCTTCCTCTGACACCACCTGGTATATAGGTCCTGGGTGGCAGGAAGCTTGACCCCAGTGATGTACTGGGCTGCTCGCACAACCCTCTGTAGTGCCTTATGGTTGGAGGCTGAGCAGTTAACATACCAGGCAGTGATGCAACCAGCCAGGATGCTCTCGATGGTGCAGCTGTAGAATTCTTTGAGGATCTGAGGACCCATGCCAAATCTTTTCAGTCTCCTAAGGGGGATTAGGCTTTGTAGCGCCCTCTTCACGACTGTCTTGGTATGTTTGGACCATGATAGTTTGTTGGTGATGTGGACACCAAGGAACTTGAACCTCTCAACCTGCTCCACTACAGCCCCATCGATGAGAATGGGGGCATGCTCAAGTCTTCCTTTTCCTGTAGTCTATAATCATCTGTTTTTTTCTCTCTCATCACGTTGAGGGAGAGGTTATTATCCTTGCACCACATGACCAGGTCTCTGACCTCCTCCCTATAGGCTGTGTCATCGTTGTCGGTGATCAGACCTACCACTGTTGTGTCATCGGCAAACTTAATGATGGTGTTGGAGTCGTGCCTGGACATGCAGTCATGGGTGAACAGCAAGTACAGGACTCTCGGGACCTCTCAAGACTGAGCACGCACCCCTGAGAGACTCCCGTGTTGAGGATCTGCGTGGCAGATGTGTTGTTACCTACCCTTACCACCTGGGGGCGGCCCATCAGGAAGTCCAGGATCCAGTTGCAGAGGGAGGTGTTTAGTCCCAGGGTCCTTAGCTTCGTG
This sequence comes from Oncorhynchus gorbuscha, assembly GCF_021184085.1. Lineage (NCBI taxonomy): Eukaryota > Metazoa > Chordata > Actinopteri > Salmoniformes > Salmonidae > Oncorhynchus > Oncorhynchus gorbuscha. Next base: position 54,676,964 of record NC_060174.1, on the reverse strand, counting down.
ATGAGCTTTGAGGGCACTATGGTGTTGAACGCTGAGCAGTAGTCAATGAATAGCATTCTCACGTAGGCGTTCCTTTTGTCCAGGTGGGTAGGGCAGTGTGGAGTGCAATAGAGATTGCATAATCTGTGGATCTGTTGGGGCAGTATGCAAATTGGAGTGGGTCTAGAGTTTCTGGGTATAATGGTGTTGATGTGAGCCATGACCAACCTTTCAAAGCACTTCATGGCAACAGACATTAGCGATACGGGTCGATAGTAATTTAGGCAGGTTACCTATGGTGGACTATGGTGGTCTGCTTGAAACATGTTGGTGTTACAGGCTCAGACAGGGAGAGGTTGAAAATGTCAGTGAAGACACTTGCCAGTTGGTCAGCACATGCTCAGAGTACACGTCCTGGTAATCCGCCTGGCTCTGCGGTCTTTTGAATGTTGACCTGTTTTAAGGTCTTATTCACATCGGCTCTGGAAAGCGTGATCACACAGTCGTCCAGAACAGCATAGAAGTCATTTAGGTCATCTGGTAGGCTCGTGTCACTGGGCAGCTCGGCTGTGCTTCCATTTGTAGTCTGTAATAGTTTGCAAGCCCTGCCACATCTATCGAGCGTTGGGGACAGTGTAGTATGATTCAATCTTAGTCCTATCTGTCTGTTTGATAGTTCGTTGGAGGGCATAGCGGGATTTCTTATAAGCATCCCGCTCCTTGAAAGCAGCAGCTTTAGCTCAGTGCGGATGTTGCCTGTAGACACTGCATCTCGGTGCAAGAGGCGTCACTACAGTCCCTGGCTTGAATCCAGGCTGTATCACATCCTGTCGTGATTGGGAGTCCCATGGGGATTGGCCCAGCGTTGTCTGGGATTGGATGGGGTAGGCTATCATTGTAAATAAGAATTTGTTCTTAACTGACTTGCCTAGTTAAATAAAGTGATCCGTGGTTTCTCGGGGTACGTACAGTCACTGTGGGGATGACATCATCGATGCACTTATTGATGAAACCAGTGACTGATGTGGTGTACTCCTCAATGCCATCGGAAGAATCCCGTAACATATTCCAGTCTGTGCTAGCAAAACAGTCCTGTAGCTTAGCATCTGCTTCATCTGACCACTTCTTTGTTGACGAGTCACTGGTGCTTCCTGCTTTAGTTTGCTTTTAAGCGGGAATCAGGAGGATAGAATTATGGTCAGATTTGCCAGATGGAGGGCGAGGGAGAGCTTTGTACACGTCTCTGTGTGTGGATAAAGGTAGAGTTTTTTTCCCTCTGGTTGCACATTTAACATGATGGTAGAAATGAGGTAAAACCCATTTGTTACCCTGCTTTAAAGGTCCTGGCCACTAGGACTGCTGCCTCTGGATGAGCGTTTTCCTGTTTGCTTAGGGCGTTATACAGCTCATTGAGTGCGGTCTTAGTGACAGCATCAGTTTGTGGTGGTAAAAAGACAGCTATGAAAATGATTGATGAAAACTCACTATTTTGCCGATGCAGCATAAACCCCGCCAGCTATATGTTAACCTTATCGTCCCCACAGCAGAGAGGGGACGAATTTGTGTTTTAACATGGATATAGAGTAACACAGTATACATATTTTTTTTTCACCTTTAATTAACCAGGTAGACCAGTTGAGAACAAGTTCTCATTTACAACTGCAACCTGGCCAAGATAAAGCAAAGCAGTGCGACAAAAACAACAATGGGATAAAAAAAACGTAGAGTCAATAACACAATAGAAAATCTGTATACAGTGTGTGCAAATGAAGTAAGAAGGTAAGGCAATAAATAGGCCAAAAGTGGTGAAGTACTTACAATTTAGCAATTAACACTGGAGTGATAGATGTGCAAATGAGCAGGTGCAAGTAGAAATACTGGTGTGCAAAAGAGCAGAAAAAAAAGAAAAAAAAGATGGGGATGAGGTAGGTAGTTGGTTGGATGGACTATTTACAGATGGTCTGTGTACAGCTGCAGCGATCGATAAGCTGCTCTGACAGCCAATGCTTGAAGTTAGTGAGGGAGATATAAGTCTCCAACTTCAGTGATTTTTGCAATTCGTTCCAGTCATTGGCAGCAGAGAACTGGAAGGAAAGGTGGCCAAAGCAGGTGTGGCTTTGGGGATGACCAGTGAAATGTACATGCTGGGGCTCGTGCTACGGGTGGGTGTTGCTATGGTGACCAGTGAGCTGAGATAAGATGGAGCTTTACCTAGCAAACATTTATAGATGACCTGGAGCCAGTGGGTTTGGCGAAGAATATGTAGCGAGGACCAGCCAACGAGAGCATACAGGTCGCAATGGTGGGTAGTATATGGGGCTTTGGTGACAAAACAGATGGTACTGTGATAGACAACATCCAATTTGCTGAGTATAGTGTTGGAGGCTATTTTGTAAATGACATCGCCGAAGTCAAGGATCGGCAGGATAGTCAGTTTTACGAGGGTTGGTTGAAAAGCATGCATTTAGTTTTACTAGCATTTAAGAGCAGTTACAGTATATATTCACCTATATTTACCCCCACTAATGAAATGCTAATTACCTGCTAATGTGGCTATCATAAAGAACTACAAATGCCATGATGATCTGGATGACACTGCCGAATCTTGGCAAAGGTAAAAAACATCTGGAATAACTGTAATATTAGCTAAATGTAGTAATGAATACATTGGCTACATTTCTTTAAATTGACATGTTAGCAAACGTGCCAGCTAGAGATGACGTGCAGGTGCTTCTACAGTTGAAGTTGGAAGTCAGCCAAAACCTCAGAAAACTATTTGTAGACCTCCACAAGTCTGGTTCATCCTTGGGAGCAATTTCCAAACACCTGAAGGTACCACGTTCATCTGTACAAACAATAGTACGCAAGTATATACACCATGGGAACACGCATCCGTCATACCGCTCAGGAAGGAGACACGTTCTGTCTCCTAGAGATGAACGTACTTTGGTGCGAAATGTGCAAATCAATTCCAGAACAACAGCAAAGGACCTTGTGAAGATGCTGGAGGAAACAGGTACAAAAGTATACATATCCACAGTAAAACGAGTCTTATATCGACATAATCAGAAAGCAGCTCAGCAAGGAAGAAGCCACTGCTCCAAAAACAGCCATAAAAAAAGACAGACTACGGTTTGCAACTGCACATGGGGACAAAGATTGTACTTTTTGGACCTATGGTCTGATGAAACAAAAATAGAACTGTTTGGCCATAATGACCATCGTTATGTTTGGAGGAAAAAGGGGGAGGCTTGCAAGCCAAAGAACACCATCCCAGCCATGGAGCACGGGGGTGTCACACCCTGACCATAGTTTGCTTTGTATGTTTCTATGTTTTGTTTGGTCAGGGTGTGATCTGAGTGGGCATTCTATGTTGTGTGTCTAGTTTGTCTATTTCTATGTCTGGCCTGATATGGTTCTCAATCAGAGGCAGGTGTTAGTCATTGTCTCTGATTGGGAACCATATTTAGGTAGCCTGTTTTGTATTGGGTTTTTGTGGGTGGTTGTTTCCTGTGTTAGTGTTTGTGCCACACGGGACTGTTTTGGGGTTTTCACTTTGTTTTGGTTATGTGTTCATGGTCAGTTTTCTAATTAAAAAACCATGGACAACTACCGCGCTGCATTTTGGTCCTCCTCTCCTTCCAAGGTAGAATCCCATTACAGGTGGTGGCAGAATCATGCTGTGGGGGTGCTTTGCTGCAGGAGAGACTGGTGCACTTCACAAAATAGATGGCATCATGAGGTAGGAAAATTATGCCGATATATTGAAGCAACATCTCAAGACATCAGTCAGGAAGTTAAAGCTTGGTCCCAAATGGGTCTTCCAAATGGACAATGACCCCAAGCATACTTCCAAAGTTGTGGCAAAATTGCTTAAGGACAACAAAGTTGAGGTATTGGAGTGGCCATCACAAAGCCCTGACCTCAATTCTATAGAAAATGTGTGGGCCGAACTGAAAAAGCGTGTGCAAGCATGGGGGCCTACAAACCTGACTCGGTTACAGCAGCTCTGTCAGGAGGAATGGGCCAAAATTAACTCAACTTATTGTGGGAATCTTGTGGAAGGCTACCCAAAACGTTTGACCCAAGATAAACAATTTAAAGGCACTGCTACCAAATCCTAATTGATTGTATGTAAACTTCTGACCCACTGGGAATGTGTTGAAAGAAATAAAAGCTGAAATAAATCAATCTCACAAACTATTATTCTGACATTTCACATTCTTAAAATAAAGTGGTGGCCCTAACTGACCTAAGACAGGGATTTATTACTAGGATTAAATGTTAGGAATTGTGAAAAACTGAGTTTAAATGTATTTTGCTAAGGTGTATGGATAATCTGCATTGCTTGCTGTTTGGGATTTTAGACTGGGTTTCTGTATAACACTTTGTCATCGGCTGATGTAAAAAGGGCTTTATAAATACATTTGATTGCAACGATTTGTAGTTTTGCATGATAACTACTTTGATGCCAATAAGTATTTTTGAATCACGAAACACAGTCCTTATTTTAAGTATTTCTAAAATCCTCCATGGGAAAAATGAATGGTGGAAAAACGATTGGAACCATTTCCTTGTTTGACAGCTAGGTTTTATGGGTATTATGGCACTTCCACTGTGGGGCTCTATTGCAATTGAGGACTTCCACCATTTTAAAGTAGTCAACTGGGTGGGGATTCTTAAGAGTCGGTAGCAATCAGCCAATGAAAAATAAAAAAATGGAATAGTATATACGTGTGCACATTTGAAGTTTCTTTCCAAAACGCTATATATCCATTTTTAGAAATGTTGGTAAATGGTCAAATGTGCTTTAATTGTTTAAAGAACTTATAAAAGAGATTGCTATGTTTTTTATCACTATTGACTCATAATAATAATAATAATATATGCCATTTAGCAGACACTTTTATCCAAAGTGAATGGCATGGGCTTGTTTGAAATCTATCACTTGATGCTTTCATTCCAGAGACAAATAATATACACTACAGTTCAAAAGTTTGGTCACTTAGGAATGTCCTTGTTTTTGAAAGAAAAGCACATTTTTTGTCCATTAAAATTAAATTGATCAGAAATACAGTGTAGACATTAATGTAAATTATTTTGAATGGAATATCTACATAGGCGTACAGATGTCCATTATCAGCAACCATCACGCCTGTGTTCCAATGGCACGTTGTGTTAGCTAATCCAAGTTTATCATTTTAAAAGGCTAATTGCTCATTAGAAAACCCTTTTGCAATTATGTTAGCTCAGCTGAAAACTGTTCTGATTGAAGAAGCAATACAACTGGCTTCACGAGTCCGCAACTGACAGCTTCAGTTGATTTTTGTAATGATTTTCATCCTCCTCTTCTGAGGAGGAGTAGTAAGAAGGATCGGAGGACCAATGCACAGCGTGGTAAGTGTCCATATTGTATTTATTATATGAACACAAAACAAAAACAACCAGAACGAAATGAAACAGTCCTGAACGGTGGAATACAGAACAGAAAAAATAATCACCCACGAAACACTGGTGGAAAAAAGCTACCTAAGTATGATTCTCAATCAGAGACAACTAACGACACCTGCCTCTGATTGAGAACCATGCCAGGCCAAACGCAAAATACAACATAGAAAAACAAAACAGACTGCCCACCCCAACTCACGCCCTGACCATACTAAAACAAAGACAAAACAAAGAAACTAAGGTCAGAACGTGACAATTTTAATGGAAAAAAAGTTTCCTTTCTTTCAAAAACAAGGACATTTCTACGTGACCCCAAACTTTTGAACGGTAGAGTATATTTTTGCAAAACGCTATATATCTGTCTCACTCAGAATTAAGTAGTACTGCTAGGTTTTACACAGTCATATAAATAAATGTTTAATAAAGAACTACAAATTATACATTTGTGATATCAATATAAAAAAATACACACTTAATTCTCTCAACCAGCTTCACCTCGAATGATTTTCCAATTTTGAAAGAGTTTCCACATATTCTGAGGACATGTTGGTTGCTTTTCCTTCACTCTGCGGTCCAACTCATCCCAAACCATCTCATTTTGGTTGAGGTCGGGGGATTGTGGAGGCCAGGTCATCTGATGCAGCACTCCATCACTCTTCTCCTTAGTAAAATAGCCCTTACACAGCCTGGAGGTGTGTAGCCTGGAGGCCGTGCAATATTAACAGTGAGAATCGCAGAATGGTGAACTTACTAAAAGACTGAGAGTTTGACTGTGTGATATTAGATTGCTTCTTGTGTAAATATTTTCTGTCTGGATTTTAATGATTTGTATGTTAAGGTCATTGTCCTGTTGAAAAACAAATGATAGTCCCATTAAGCCTAAATCAGATGGGATGGCGTATCGCTGCAGATTGCTGTGGTAGCCATGCTGATTACGTGTGCCTTGATTTCTAAATAAATCACAGTGTCACCAGTAAAGCATCCCCACACCATCACACCTCCTCCTCCATGCTTTACGTTGGGAAATACATATGCGGAGATCATCCGTTCACCCACACCGCGTCTCACAAAGACACAGAGGTTGGAACCAAAAATCTCTAATTTGGACTGCAGACAAAAGCACACATTTCCACCCGTCTAATGTCCATTGCTCGTGTTTCTTGGCCCAAGCAAATCTCTTCTTCATATTGGTCTCCTTTGGTAGTGGTTTCTTTGCAGAAATTTGACGATGAAGGCCTGATTCACACAGTTCCCTCTGAATAGTTGATGATAAGATATGTCTGTTACTTGAACTCTGTGAAGCATTTATTTGGGCTGCAATTTTTGAGGCTCTAATGAACTTAACCTCTGCAGCAGAGGTAACTCTGGGTCTTCCATTCCTGTGACAGTCCTCATGAAAGCCAGTTTCATCATAGAGCTTGATGGTTTTTGCGACTGCACTTGAATAGACTTTCAAAGATCTAGAAATGTTCCATATTGACTGACCTCCATGCCCATTCATAACAATGGACTGTCGTTTCTATTTGCATATTTGAACTGTTCCTGCCATAATATGGGCTATCTTCTGTATACTACCCCTACCTTGTCACAACACAACTGATTGGCTCAAACACATTAAGAAGGAAATAAATTCCACATATTAACTTTTAAGAATGCACACCTGTTAATTGAAATGCTTTCCAGGTGACTACCTCATGAAGCTGGTTGAGAGAATGCCAAGCGTGTGCAAAGCTGTCATCAAGGTAAAGAGTGGCTATTTTAAGAATCTTAAATATAAAATATATTTAGATTTGTTTAAAACTTTTTTGGTTACTAAATGATTACATATGTGTTATTTTATAGTTTTGATGTCTTCACTATTATTCTACAATGTAGAAAATAGTTTAAAAAAAAAAAAAAGAAAACCCCTTGAATAAGTAGATGTTCTAAACGTTTTACTTGTAGTGTATGTATAGCAATATTTCAATAGGATAGCCTTGACTAGAATATAGTATATTCATATGAAATGGGAAAAACACTATGTAAACATTATGAAAGTGGCCAGTGTTCCATGTCTATGCACATAGGGCAACAGCCTCTAACGTGCAGGGATGAGTAACTGGGTGGTAGCCAGTTAGTGACAGTGACTAAGTTTAGGGCAGGGTACTGGGTGAAGGTTGGCTAGTGATGGCTATTTGAGATAGATGTTTTTCAGTTTGTCTGTGCCAGCTTTGATGCACCTGTACTGACCTCGCTTTCAGGAAAGAAAGACATTGGATCATTCTAAATCCAATGTTGACATGTTGAAAATCAAAATATGCATCATGCATTCCATGAACATGTTAGGTGGAATAGCTAAGGTCTTTTATGTCTTGCTTGACATCGATTCTCTTTTCTTTGCGTCATAAAACACACAACTGTCAGTCCCCTTTTGGCCCATGGTGTTACAGACAGTTTTAGTTGGACAAGTGACTTGAGCTTTCAGGCAAGCAAAAGATCTGTCCTACTTGTCCGAAGCCCTGTAACGTCAAGCCCTGTAAATGATTCCATCATGGGCAACAACTGGCTACTAGAACTGAACTGATGGACATGGGGCTGTAAAATTGGGATGTAAACTCGATGTATATGTCCTTAGAAGCTGTGTGAATACAAAGTCACTGCAACCATAGATGGCCGCACCAGACCCGTTGGTGGCACTAAGTGCAATAAGTATGTTTTTTTATTCACATCCATGAAAAGGCCCACTACTTTCCAAAAGTAATGGAAATATATGTTAGTGTTTGTTTAGGCCTATTAGACCATTTTAAAAACACATAGCATATCTATGGGACGAAACACGCAGGTTACTAAAAAAGTTATTCCCATTGTGTTCTATAAAACAAGTGAACAGGTAATAACTGTAGCTTATCCCAAATGATCAGACATCCCCTTGCAATCATGCACGCAGCCCTTCTAAAAAAAAAAGTCATCTCACTTCATTGCCTTTGAAAAGCCCCCTGTCCTTGAATGAACTCAGTGCAGCTTGACGCAAATCAATCTTAAAACGGTAACCTGCGTGTTTCGTCCCGTCGATTAGACTGACAGGACAAACAACAACATAACGTTGCACCATGCACGAGGAAGGGCAGGGGGTGGAACGTCCGGAGGATGATGATCGAGCGGTCTGTTCTGAGACGCGGTGCTCGCGACCGCTGTCCATGGCGCTGAATCAAGCCACTCCTTGTCGTGCTGAAACGATCTGCACCGCGGCCGCTCTTTCCGGTCATTGGCCACTCACATAATTGAGCTGAGTTAGAATACGCACAGCTGAGTGTTGTAATGTAAACTGTATAAAGTAATGACCGTGCCAAGTTAGACTACTTTTTCCAGAATATCAGTTTATAAGTAGCCTATCATTAGGACCATTGTTGGGTTTTGGGGAAATAATGATTAAGATACCTGCTCATCACCCTCCAGCGGAGCAGATATTGCACCAGTGCTGGCACACACAAATACTCTTGTCTTTTTGTGGTGTAGAGAGCACTCGTGGCAGCGTGCTTTAGTATAGCCAGTCTGCATTGCGTCGAAACCCGTTCTCTCCCTCCCTCCCTCCCTCCCTCCCTCCCTCCCTCCCTCCCTCCCTCCCTCCCTCCTCTCTCTCTCTCTCTCTCTCTCTCTCTCTCTCTCTCTCTCTCTCTCTCTCTCTCTCTCGCCCCTTCCCTCTCTCTCTCTCTCTCTCTCTCTCTCTCTCTCTCTCTCTCTCTCTCTCTCTCTCTCTCTCTCTCTCTCTCTCTCTCGCCCCTTCCCTCTATCTCCTCATCCACTCTCCTTGCATGTGGAATACATAAGAACAATATACTGAACATTATTAAGAAATGATTATATCTTCACATAAATCGATACCTCCATCTGTGCCGGCTCGAGGTAAAACAAATTTTAAAATGCTCGTCATCTTGTCTACTCGTAACAGGACATTTCTGCTGATGCGGTAATATCTTGAAATGGCAAGGGTTCGCTTATTGCCCCTTAATGTATCTCCCCCCTGAATTGCAGCATAATAATTTATCCTGCTCTATGCCATTCACACCGAAGTGCCCCACCGCACAAGTGACTGTAGGCTACAGAAGTAGCTCACGTTTCTCCGACTCCAGCGTGATTTTACAACGAATGTTAAGCGACGGGATCAAGATGTAGACAAATAAGACATTTAAGTTTACCGATACGAAGGGCTCAGACAGTGATGTCCTGAGTGTTTCAGTCTATACCAGGGCCTGCACAGAGGAAAGCTCCAATGTGTTGCGGCGGGGTGTGTTGTAAAGTGTTCATGTTTTAACACATGACAACAAAGCTTCGGCAGTCCTGGCTGTCCTAGCGGTTGGATGACTGTGCTGAGTCGCGGACAAGACGCAGGTAAGCATTGAAACTGGTGCACTCTTGTCTGTCTGTCTGTCATAAGAGGGGTCAGGGGGAATAATTTCAAGGCTATTGTTACAATGTTACTAGTATTTAGAGACTGTGACAGGCAGTTGGTATTGCCTTCTATATGACTTTTAGTGCATTTAACGCTTAATTATTTGCGTGAGGTAGCCTATATTTATATATATATTTGTTATATAGGCTATATATAGCATTTACCCTGCCAATTATAATATGCATATTCGATTGCTTTATGTCTAGATTATCACCAATAAAACAACATAATTTACCCCTTTGGACGCTGATAAATAGACTGGACATATAGCCTAGAGGCTAAATAAATAAATACATGGCAGAAATTGCTGAGCTAGCAAATATCTCCGCTGTTCCTTCGATCCAATCGTTTGTCTTTTTTTTCTCTGACTGGGTAACAGAGGCAGCAGCAGCAGATGCAGCGGAGAGCAGCAATGGTCGAGTCAGCGAGAACCGCAGTGGAGCCGCACTGAGGCTAAGCAAGGTAGCCCCTTATCTGGGTACTAGGACAACACATATTTGGAGAAAAAGAAGAGGAATTTAGAAGTAAATTGTATCAACCCAAAACCTGAATGCCGCCTGTTCAATCAGATTAACCGGATAACCGGAATTCCAAAACTCCTTGGACCTACAAGATGACCGTTGTGGCAGGAGATAACATGGATGAGACTGCAGCCGTACCGGGGCACCCGCAGGACGCGTACCCCCCCGACCATGAAGACCACGACTGCTGCGAAAGAGTGGTCATCAACATTGCGGGGATGCGGTTCGAGACCCAGCTCAAAACTCTCTCCCAGTTCCCCGAGACATTGTTAGGCAACCCCAAGAAGAGGATGCGCTACTTTGACCACCTGAGAAACGAGTATTTCTTTGACAGAAACCGTCCCAGTTTCGATGCCATCCTCTACTATTACCAGTCCGGGGGTAGGCTGAGAAGGCCCGTCAACGTTCCGTTGGACATGTTCTCTGAAGAGATCAAGTTTTATGAGTTGGGAGTGGATGCCATGGAGAAATTCCGTGAGGATGAGGGCTTCGTCAGGGAGGAAGAACGTCCTTTACCTGAGAAGGAATTCCAGCGTCAGATCTGGCTGCTTTTTGAGCACCCAGAGAGCTCGGGTCCGGCCAGAGGGATTGCTATAGTATCTGTAATGGTAATTCTGATTTCCATAGTCATATTTTGTTTAGAGACTTTACCCGACTTGAAAGAGGACCCTAGGGGTCGTTTTAAGACTGTGGGGAATCATACCTTTTACTACAAACCAAACATCCTAACCGACCCTTTCTTCATTATTGAAACTCTGTGCATTATCTGGTTCTCGTTTGAGTTGTTAGTGCGGTTTTTCGCGTGTCCAAGCAAGGCGGTCTTCTCCAAAAACATGATGAACATTATTGATATAGTGGCCATCATCCCTTACTTCATCACACTGGGCACGGAGCTGGCTGAGGACCCCGAAGACCAGGACGAGGGCATGGGGGAGCAGGCGACATCTCTGGCCATCCTCAGGGTAATCAGACTGGTCAGAGTGTTTAGAATCTTTAAGCTGTCACGACACTCCAAAGGATTGCAGATCCTGGGACAGACCCTCAAGGCCAGTATGCGCGAACTCGGATTGCTGATATTCTTCCTCTTCATCGGAGTTATCCTCTTCTCCAGCGCGGTGTACTTCGCAGAGGCGGAGGAGAAAGGGTCGTACTTTGGCAGCATACCGGAAGCTTTCTGGTGGGCCGTGGTGTCTATGACAACTGTGGGCTATGGGGATATGGTGCCTGTCACTATAGGGGGCAAGATAGTGGGTTCCCTTTGCGCCATTGCTGGTGTGTTGACGATTGCGCTTCCAGTGCCTGTCATTGTGTCCAACTTCAACTACTTCTACCATAGGGAGACCGAGGGAGAGGAGCAGGCCCAACTATTAAACGTTAGTGAACCAAACATTAGTGAAAGCAACTCTAGTCGCCGCAGCTCGTCCACTGTCAGCAAATCAGAATACATGGAAATTGACGGAGATATTAATAATAGCATCGACAATTTTAGAGAGGCAAACCTCAGAACTGGCAATTGCACTCTAGCAAACCAAAACTGTGTAAATAAAAGCAAGCTGCTCACAGATGTGTAGAATCGAATGAGAAAACATGGGACTTACATGATGCCGTCACACGTTGAGTACGCCATCCTTTTTGAATGCTTCATTCGCCTCCTATAAGCGCTCTATGGCATTATGACAACAACCATGCTCACCAATTTGAAAGGAATTATTTGAAAGGGGGGAAAAAATATGAAAATGAAGCTGTTATTAGAGAACACGACAGCTAGAGTAATTCATTATTTTAAAAATGATCATTCAAATACGTATTAAAAATATATAAAAAAGAAACATCAACTTCTATTTAACACGCACACGCATAATCGCGCGCCCTTGGAGGACGACTAACCAACATCACTTAGACGACATATCTGTTTTTATCAGACAAAGCTAGGCGTGATAATTAAAACGTTATGCATCGGTACAGATAACATTTCAGCAAGTGCACACTGCATCAAGGATAACATGCATCATAAATACCATCTGCTGCGAAGAGAGAGACACGCAAGTCAGGATCTGCAGCACCCAGTCAGACCGACACCTGGTCTGAAAAGTCCGAGGCGACTCCTCTACCCCTCTGTCATCAAGGGATCTACTATCCAGCAAAGCACCTTATAGGAAAAATACTGATAACGGAGGATCACTGATCTCCTGGTTTGGATGTTAAAAAGAGGCTGATTATCTACTTGCCTCAGTCTGAAAGACCTACGGACATCCGCAATGCTGCTATTTTTCAGCAGTAAAATGCTGTAATTATGATATCAGCAAGTGGTACAATGGCATTTTTGCCCGTTAGATGCAAGACAGCACAATGATATAACAGAAGAGCTTCACATGAGCATGTTTAGAAGAGACTCCCCATACATTTTGATATTGGCATGCGTGATGATGAGACATAACCTTATAATAATGCTACAAATATATTCATTTCGAATTTTTCCATCCCCCTATGCCTTCATTCGATTCCCATTTATTATTCGTTTTCACTTAGAGTGCAGAACTGGTTTGAAATAGTTTTTGATTTGAAAATTCCTAATTATTTAGCGAGTGAATGTTTAAAAAAAATCTTAAGGGAAACAGTAACTAAACGAAGATCATAGCATGAGAAAAAGTCAACTGCATTATGGCCTATCGACTAAGGTACTGTGTATCCTAGTATATCTAAATGCATGACGTCAGTATTCAGCTTGTTGCAATTACAGACACTCTGAAAAGTGTATCATACTGTCATGGAAACGAAACGTGGAAACTGTTTAAAAAAAATCTCTGAACCGTTTCTGAAATGTGACAAAATATATCCAAAACCCAACTCGGGGATGCTGACTTTCTCATTTAAAACGTAGGAGATCAAAGAAGCAGAATAAATACTTATTATCAAAATGCATATACTCATAAAGCACCAAGTTACAGTATTACTTCAATAGCGCAGTGCATGGACCTTTGAACATAGAAAAAGTAAACCTATTATGAGTCAGGCCTTCCATTTCACCACTAAATTTAGGGATACGTTTGTTTTCACAACACAAAACAACAGAAACAACTCTCATTTGACTGAAATGAGCCTTTGTTTAATAGATATTGCCAATAATAATTTCCGTACATTAGTTGCTTAGTGCCTTTACCCCGCTCACCATGCAACAGGCTCAGTGAAAGTGCCTCTGTGTAATATAGCCTACAATGGAAATCCATGACAAGTTGAACAGATCCGATGCAAAACATCTTGCTTCAGCACTATTATGCTGTTATTATTGTTGTTGATGAGGAGGAGGATGATGACGATTGGTGAAAACAACCATGGAAGTGCACTACCAACATGATCCATAGTTGAGTTGACCCAAGACTAGAACAATATTCCAGCAACCCCCCCCCCCCCCCCAGTACTTTATACTTCTCCACCCATGCACCACTTCAAATCAAAAGGGAATATTCATTGCTTTGCTTTGCTTGTGTTGCTGTTGCAATTGATTTATGTGCCATAAAGTCTTTTAAATGTGTCTACCTCAGTGAGGTCACTGCAGAACTCACTGCAGAGCTGCAAGCCAGGCTATTCTTCGATGCATAAACATGCAACAGGGCCTCTAAGTGGAGTAGACTGTGGTCATCAGGGCCTGTGTTTATAAATGGTCTCAGAGTGCTTGAGTGCTGATCTAGGATTAGGTCCCCCCACTGTCCATGTAATCTTATTCATTATGACCTAAAAGACTCATCTGATCCGAGATCTGTACTCCTACTCTGAGATGCTTTATGAATACAGACACGGATGTTAAACTCTTAGATTGGCCCCTAAAAGTAGCCTTAGAGAAGCACTTAGGTCTTAGGACAGACATACTGCACCAACCACCCGTACCCCTATCCCATTTTCCTTCCAAGCTACGCACAATCAAAAAATAAAATAAACACATTACGATAGTAGTAGAGTTGACTAGAGCATAGAGATGTAGACTGACGGATTCTCGAAAAACCTGTTGATACAAATGGTTTGGTTTGGATTCTTTCGTATTACAGTTGTTGAGAAGTAAGGCAGGTTTGCTACTGTTAAATCATAGAAATACCCTGGGCAATTGTATCTGCGAACGTCTGAAAGTGTGCCACACTTCATTGATATGTGTATTAATAGAAATAGAATTACTCACATCCATCACAGAACATTGACTTGAATGGGAATGTCCATTCTAGCAATTCCATTTCTAAGTGTGTACCTGTCACAGAATGACAACGGAGCAGCCAGGGGCTCTTACACTGACTTTTTAGCATATTGGAATTTCACTCTGGGCAATATAAGTGCATTATTAGATGCTACACCGTTTTTGCACGTTCCATTTGCTCAATAGCTACATGTATTTCACAATTGAGTCTTCCAGCTCTGCGCAAAGCTTACTGATGCCGTGTGAATCTTGTTTCGTTATTGCAGCAAAATTTGTCCTGTAAGTGTGTGAAATGACCAGATGATTTAGGGTCAAGATATATGTTGCTATGGTAGCGACACAATGTCTGTGACACTGAAGTTGAGGGGTTGTACACAAGACAGATGTTATGAGACCACACGTAAACATGGCTAAAGATTCAAAGGCCATCATGATGGTATGTCATTTGGTGATAAGTACTGTACCATGTTTCCTTTCTCATTTTCCATTGGCCTTTTACTGTATGTGTAAACCCCTCAACTAAAATGTCTCAGCTAGTGAAGCATTTGCTTTCATCAGTTTGTGCAAAGGCTATACCTTTTGTGGACTAGCAGAAAGCCTCTATGTGCACACTGGTTATGGGCGAGGCCTTTTTTGATTCTGTGAATCGAGTTGCTGGTCGTTTTGTGCTATGTGTTATCGGCTATGTTCTCTTTATTTGCTCATGGTCGTTCTAGTGTATTGCTGGGGAACTTGGAATGTGTCTGTCTACAACAGGTTTGGTGTCTGTCTATGCGAGAGCCTTCCTAGACGTCAGTTCATTTGACATTATGAGGTGAATATGTCAGTGGAGTTGACATATAAGTGCAAAAAAAAATGTTACTTCTGTGTCAGGGATTTTTAAGGTTTCTAACCAAGAGAATGCCATCAGGTCTTAAGAACAGACATATAGAATACCCCAAAGTACAACGAATAAAAAGTGATTATCCACAGCAACCTTTATCTATACCATTTACAGTAGCTAGCTGACCATCAGGTAAATGATATAGTTTTACCATATGTGGTTTCTCTTATGGCCCAGAAGTGTGGTTGGACAAAACAGGTTCTATTCCACCAAATACCCATGATGCAACAGTTCAGAGTGAGGTTGAGGGAACACATGCAAAACCCCTCATGTCACGATACCAGTGCATCCATTGCTCTTGCTGTGAGGGCAATCTATGTATGGTGCTATGCATTCAATTATTCTACACAAAAAACACAAAAAAATGCATTCTTATAGTAATAGAATTGCAGTTACCTGTTTCTTAGAAACCTTTGTAAAATAGGAGTTGAATGAATCTATTTTAAAAAAGATGTTGAGGAAAAAGACGATCTCTTGACAAGACATTTACAACAGCGACCATCCTTTTGAACGGTAGTGTAGAGTGTTATTATTACAGCGACCATCCAATCCCCATCAAACTCAAAGGTTGATCTGGAGTCGTTTTCTAGTTAGGACCCTATGTTGATAAATGGGGCAACGTAGTCTGTAGCACCCTCCCGGAGGGAATTAATAGTCTGAAATGCAATGCACTTACAGCCAGCTGCTGGATTGAATGGCTGCGTGTTTAGTGTGAATTTAGTGTGAAGGAGAGTCAGAGAAGGTGCCTATATTGTAATTAGAAGAAAAAAATGCATTAATTTGAAACGCTTTCAGAGATGTATGTTCTTCAGAAGAAAGACGTGTGTGAGAAGGTCTTTTAAAAAACGTAATTCCGAGAAATGACAACACAAAAACAAAAATATAAGTAAACCATACCTATCTAAAAAAAGTAGTAAGAAATCATTTAGCTATAGTAAAATAGAGTATAGCAAGAAAATATATATTGCAAAAGGCCAAAACCAATGATGTCTATCTTTTCATTGTGTGTCTTATTTTGTTTTACTTCTGTGGCAGTGTACTACGATTGTCGGATTGTTTTTAGGAAGAACATGCCATAATATACTGAAATATCAAATACTCTATAATAATGTGTTCCTCTGGCAAGCCATGATAATTAAACTGAAGTAGCCTACTATTATCAATTTATTGTAGGCCTACATTTGAATGATATGGACTACAATCCACTATATTATCACTATATTAGCATCTGGATATATGGATCGTCTTCTCATTTCATTTAAAGAAATACTGGAAAATTCATCCTAACCAACCACACCATTTAAGAGCGTTTCCAAATGCCCATTACTAAAAACCAACAGATAATGTATAGATAATGTATACATATCACAACGGCAACCTACTGATCACAAAAACTGCATGGTCAACGGAAGACTGCATGAGCTTTTCAAAACTGTGGATCAGCTATAATAACAGTTGCATCACTTCAAAGAAAACCCTTGCGTTCATCTACACCAAAACCTTTTTTTAAAATATGAAATACCCTCCTTTATTATACATTTCTAGTTTTCTTTTTATTGAAAAACATTATCGTTTGCTTAAGATATTTACAAACACTTTGATCTCGGATCAGGCGTACCTTCTGGTTTTCATCTTGGATCAGGCGTACCTTCTGGTTTTCATCTTGAATCAGGTGTACCTTCTGGTTTTCATCTCGGATCAGGCGTACCTTCTGGTTTTCATCTTGGATCAGGCATACCTTCTGGTTTTCATCTCGGATCAGGCATACCTTCTGGTTTTCATCTTGGATCAGGCATACCTTCTGGTTTTCATCTCGGATCAGGCATACCTTCTGGTTTTCATCTCGGATCAGGCATACGTTCTGACTATTGACATCCCACCATGTTCAAACTAGCCTGGTCTCAGGTCTGTTTGCGCCGTCTTGCCAACTATTTGGTCGTTGTCAGGCCAAACATATTTGGCAATTACCAATGACAACAATCATAGGAGTTGGCTGTACAGCACAAACAGATCTTTGACCAGGCTATATGTTCAAACCTCACTTTACTTAGAATGGTGATGAGAGGTGACTAGTTTTTGTTTGATGACAGGGAGTGATATGATGGTAGACGTGTGATTACTATGAGTTTGTCGTCCTGTCCATCCATCAGACATGCTGCGCATCCCAAATGACACCCTATTACTTATATAGTGCATTACTTTTGACAAGAGTAGTGCACTAAAAAAGTAGTGCACTAAAAAGGCAACAGGGTGTGATTTTGGATACAACCATTGTGCATGTACATGTATATAGGAATGACATCCTATAGAAAACCTATAAGAACCTATGGAAATGTGACGAAGTGCATTGTATTTAGGGAAGCTGGCTTGCTTTGGAGCGAGCAGCTCAGCGGCACGAGGGACTGTTGACTCCTGGGGTCTGTTCAGGAGGGTGCAACGTTACAAGACATTCAGATAGAAATGTATTGTGCAGATGAGATATGACCATCTGTCATGTAGAACAGTGAGTCATGTCAGTTATACCCATTACATGTCTAACTGCAACATTCTCAATGTTTCACGTCGCTGAATAAACCCATGCTCTTTTTTATTATAAGTAGTCCATTTGCCTACTGAACATTGCAAATGTGTTTTTTTAATGTTTGATCGTCATTATTCATGTTTTGTTTTACGAGGATTATGCTACGATACGCTCAGTTTGTCAGACGTCTGACAAAGGCATCGTCTGTGATCTATGCAAGGGTATTTCTTTTCTTACTCATGTCACACCTCATGATTTCACCGTACATCAAATACAATAAATTTTTAAGGATCTCATTGTGTATTTTCATTTGTTACTCGATAAAAGGAGGTTTGACTGTCTAGTCAAGTCTATAGGTGCTGACTGTGTACTTCTGAGCCATTAAGGGTTCAAGTATCCCATTCGGCTTCTATCCAAACCCCATTGGTGACCTTCCCAATGACACAGTCAGTGGACCAGTTTGCACCGGTACTCTCACATTACATTCAGGGGAGTCTTGATCAATTACAAACATCTTAGTACTTCAATATCGATAAACACCTGTATTAATGAATGTGGATTGAAAACTACCCACCCTGCATTCAGGCACTACCTTAAGTACCTGGCTCCAGTCCACGTCACCTCTTGCCTACCTGTTGCTCGCACTGTGGTTGTTATGAAGCACAAAGCTCACGACATCCGAGAACAGCATTACTGTATGTGACATAGCATAATGGAACTGTGAGTTCACAGGACTGCAGGAATTGAGCCCTATTACCCTATAGCTCAGCTATCTATGTAGCTACCATTGTGCTACACACTTCAAATCCATATGTTATTTTTTTCCCAATGGTAAAGTTACAGAGAGGGGAGCCAATTTAAAGGTTTTCCTTTACACTAATCCCCGTATTCAGGAGATGACCTCTCTCATTTTCATCATACTTCACATGTCATTACTCCATTCCGGGTTCTGAAGAGTGCAAATCCCACTTCTCCCACCACTGGGAAAACTGCCAATACAAAACCACTAGTAAATTACCACCCCAAAAAGCCCAACAGCCTTATTACAATCCAGACATAGCAATGACAAATAGCATTGCAAATAGTTGACAAGGAGTGTTGTGTTCTGTTCAAATCAAAGTAAACAACACTCATGGTGCATTTCTCAGCATATTTAATAATTCTAGAGTCCCAATCCACCCAGCCTGAGTGAGATGCGTTGTGTCTGTGCGAATTTAGGGAAATCAAAATGATTCATCCCCACTCTGACTGTCCCCTGCTGCTGTGCCTGTGCTGCAGAGCTTTGTTACTGCTAGTAGGCTTGGTGCTGCAGAGTCATCATAGTAAATGCTACAGCTCTCTCTCTCTCTCTCTCTCTCTCTCTCTCTCTCTCTCTCTCTCTCTCTCTCTCTCTCTCTCTCTCTCTCTCTCTCTCTCTCTCTCTCTCTCTCTCTCTCTCTCTCTCTCTCTCGTGTGTGTGTGTTTGGGATATTGCGACCCTGTGTAGTTCCCTTTCTCTTGTCCTCTGCATTGCCCTCAGGAAATGCAGCACTTCTCTCTCTCTCTGCCGGCAGCAGTATAGCAGCAGGGGTGGGGTAAGCTGGCTCCTGTCCCATTGCAAACGCTTTGACCGACACCAAAGCTCTGCTGTACTGTAGCACAGAGCACAGTATACAGACAGCGGCTCTATGCTACACTGCTACAGCACCGGCCAGCAATGGTGGAAAAAGTACCTAATTGTCATACTTGAGTAAATGTAAAGAAACCTTAACATAAAATGACTCAAGTAAAAGTGAAAGCCACCCAGTGAAATATTACTTGAGTAAAAGTCTAAACAGTATTTGGTTTGAAATATACTTAAGTATCAAAAGTATAAATAATTTTAAAATTACTTATATCAAGCAAACCAGAAGGCACAATTTTTTATTTTTCTATTTATCGATAGCCAGGGGAACACTCAAACAGTCAAGACATAATTTACAAACCAAGCATTTGTGTTTGGTGAATCTGCCAGGTCAGATGCAGTAGGGATGACCATAGTTGTTCTCTTCTTCTCTTGGCCATTTTCCTGTCCTGCTAAGCATTCAAAATGTAACGAGTACTTTTGGGTGCCAGGGAAAATGTATGGAGTAAAAAGTACGCTATTTTCTATCGGGATGTCGTGAAGTTAAAGTAGGCAAAAATATACAGTACCAGTCAAAAGTTTGGACACACCTTTTTCTTTATTTTGACAAGTTTCTACATTGTAGAATAATAGTGAAGACATCAAAACTATTTAATAAAACATATGGAATCATGGCATAACCAAAAAAGTGTTAAACAAATCAAAATATATTTCATATTTGTGATTCTTCAAAGTAGCCACCCTGTGCCTTGATGACAGCTTTGCACACTCTTGGAATTCTCTCAACCAGCTTTACCTGGAATGCTTTTCCAACAGTCTTAAAAGAGTTTCCACACATGAGGAGCACTTGTTGGCTGCTTTTCCTTCACTCTGCGGTCCAACTCATCCCAAACCATCTCAATTGGGTTGAGGTCGGGTGATTTTGGAGGCCAGGTCATCTGATGCAGCACTCCATCACTCTCCTTCTTGGTCAAATAGCCCTTACACAGCCTGGAGGTGTGTTGGGTCATTGTCCTGTTGAAAAACAAATGATAGTCCCACTAAGCTCAAACGAGATGGGATGGGGTATCGGTACAGGGTCTCAGCAGCAAAGCACCCCTACACCATCCACCTCCATGCTTCACGGTGGGAACCACACATGTAGAGATCATCCGTTCACCTACTCTGTGTCTCACAAAGACATGGCGGTTGGAACCAAAAATCTCAAATTTGGACTCATCAGACCAAAGGACAGATTTCCACCGGTCTAATGTCCATTGGTCATGTTTCTTGGCCCAAGCAAGTCTCTTCTTCATATTGGTGTCCTTTAGTAGTGGCTTCTTTGCAGCAATTCGACCATGAAGACCTGATTCACCCAGTCTCCTCTGAACAGTTGATGTTGAGATGTGTCTGTTACTTGAACTCTGTGATGCACTTATTTGGGCTGCAATTTCTGAGGCTGGCAACACTAATGAACCTCTGCCGCAGAGGTAACTCTGGGTCTTCCTTTGCTATGGCGGTCCTCATGAGAGCCAGTTTCATCATAGCGCTTGATGGTTTTTGCAACTGCACTTGAAGAAACGTAAAAAATTCTTGCAAAGTTCTGCATTGACTGACCCTCATGTCTTAAAGTAATTATGGACTGTCATTTCTCTTTTCTTATTTGAGCTGTTCTTGCCATAATATGGACTTGGTCTTTTACCAAATAGGGAAATAGGGCTATCTTCTGTATACCACCCTTAACTTGTCACAACACCACTGATTGGCTCAAAATCATTAAGAAGGATAGAAATTCCACATATTGACTTATATCAAGGCACACCTGTTAACTGAAATGCCTTCCATGTGTGCAAAGCTGTCATCAAGGCAAAGGGTGGCTACTTCTCAAATGTAAAATATGTTTAGATTTGTTTAACACTTTTTGCTTACTACATGATTCCATATGTGTTTTGATGTCTTCACTATTATTCTACCATGTAGAAAAAAAGTCCAAATAAAGAAAAACCCTTGAATGAGAAGGTGTGTCCAAATTTTTGACTGGAACTGCAAATAGTCAAGTCAAGTCAAGTACAGATACCACAAAAAAAGTACTACTGTACTTTTCACCACAGCCAGCCACACATACAGACAAAACAACTGTCTCACGCCATGTAGCTGTGTGAGAGAGGGCTGTGTCATCCCTGTGTTGTGTTTGTGTGTGTGTTTTGTGTACAGTTTGTCCAAACCCGAAGGTTGTAAAGAGACACTAATTCCATGGAGATACTGTACCTGGTATTTGGGATCACTTATCCGTAGTATCCATGCGAGCCTGCGAGGGGAAAATTTAATTGAAACTATGGTGGAAATCACTGTCTTGTCTCCCTCTCCGTCTGTCTGCTGCAGCAATTGAGGAACTATCGGTCAAGTCAGTGGTACAACAATCAAACCTCCCCCAGTGTCCATCTCATCCCTCCCTGATGTTAATTTCTTTTAATGGTATGATATGAACATTTGTCTGAAAAATGACTGTTGGTCATAAACTAAATGGGAAGTTAGTCCTGGTTTGCAGTCGGTGTTCCAATTCCTCCCAAAGGGGTAGATGGGGTTGAGGTCAGGGCTCTGTGCAGGCCAGTCAAGTTCTTTCACACCGATCTCCACAAACCATTTCTGTATGGACCTCGCTTTTTGCACGGGGCATTGTCTGCTGAAACAGGAAAGGGCCTTCCCCAAACAGTTGCCACAAACTGTTGCTGGCGGAAAAGAGGCACTCAGAGCTGACTTTTAGTCCGACTCAGGAGGCGCGCACACCACCCACCGCTTCCGAGTATATTACTCGCTAATGTACAGTTTTTGGACAATAAAGTTGACGAGTTCAGGGCAAGGATTTCCTTCCAGAGAGACACCAGGGATTGTAACATACTCTGTTTCACAGAGACATAGCTCTCTCGGGATATACTGTCTGAGTTCTTTCAGCCAGTTGGGTTCTCAGTTCATCGTGCAGACAGGAATAAATATCTCTCCGGGAAGAAGGCTGGAGATGTACGTTTCATGACTAACTACTCATGGTGTGATTGTGATAACATACAGGAACTCAAGTCCTTTTGTTCACCCGACCTAAAATACCTCACAATCAAATGCAGTCTGTATTACCTCCCTCTCTTCGGTTATAGTCACAGCCGTGTATATTGCCCCTCAAGCCGATTTATGCAAACAGGAAACCACCATATCCATATTTATTGTAGCTAGGCATTATAACAAAGCAAATTTGAGGGAAACATTACCAAAGTTTTATTAACACATTGACTGTAGTACTCAAGCTGCTAAAACACAAGACTATCGCTACTCCAACTTCCGGGATGCCAACGATCCCTCCCCCGCCCTCCCTTCAGAAAATCTGATCACGAGACGATTTTGCTCCTATAGTCAGAAACTCAAAGAGGAAGTATCCGTGCTAAGGACTATTGAAGCTGGTCTGACCAATCGGAATCTGAGCTTCAAGATCGTTTTGATCACGCGGACAGGGATATGTTCCGGGTAGCCTCCGAGTTTATCAGGAAGTGTATAGGAGATGTTGTACCCACTGTGACTATTAAAACCTACCCTAACCAGAAACCGTCGATAGATGACAGCATTTGCGCAAAACTGAAAGTGCGAACCATCGCATTTAACCATGGCAAGTGACTGGGAATATGACCAAATACAAATAGTGTAGTTATTCCCTCCATAAGGCAATCAAACAGGCAAAACATCAGTATAGAGACAAAGTGGAGTTGCAATTCAACGGCTCAGACAAGAGACGTATGTGGCAGGGTCTACAGACAATCAAGGACTACAAAGAGAAAACCAGCCACGTCGCGGACAACGATGGCTTGCTTCCGGACAAGCCGATGCCGCCTGCTACAAAGGACTGTGGGCTCTGCTTCTCTGTGGCCAACGTGAGTAAGACATTTAAGCGTGTTAACCCTCGCAAGGCTGCCGGCCCAGACGGCATCCCTAGCTAAATCCTCAGAGCATGTACAGTCCAGCAGGCTGGAGTGTTTACGGACATATTCAATCTCTCCCTATCCCAGTCTGTTGTCCCCACATGCTTCAGGATGTCCACCATTGTTCCTGTACCCTCAGGAAGCTGAAGACATTTGGCTTGGCATGTAAAACCCTCAAAGATGCACAATTGAGAGCATCCTGTCGGGCTGTATCACTGCCTGGTACGGCAAATGCACCACCCGCAACCGCATCACCCGCAACCGCAGGGCTCTCTAGAGGGTCTAGCCAACGCACAACCACTATCATCCAGAAGGCGAGGTCAGTACAGGTGCATCAAAACTGGGGCCGAGAGACTGAAAAACAGCTTCTATCTCAAGGCCATCAGACTGTTAAAGAGGCATAACTAGCACATTAGAGGCTGCTGCCCTATACATAGACATTAATAACTGCAACAGTAGTCAATTTAATAATGTTTACATATTTTGCATTACTCATCTCAAATATATATACTGTATTCAGTCCTATTCTACTGTATCTTAGTCTATGCTGCTCTGACATTGCTTGTCCAAATATTTTTACATTTTTAATTCCATTCATTTACTTTAGATTGTGTGTGTTGTTAGATATTACTTGTTAGATATTACTGCACTGTTGGAGCTGGAAACACAAGAATTTCTCAACTGCAATAACATCTGCTAAACACGTGTATGTGACAAATAAAATTTGATTTGATTTGAAGTTGGAAGCACAGAATCGTCTAGAATGTCATTGATGCTGAAGAGTTAATATTTCCCTTCACTGGAACTTTCCACTGCTCCAGAATCCAATGGCGGCGAGCTTTACACCATTCCAGCCGACACTTGGCATTGCGCATGGTGATCTTAGGCTTGTGTGCGGCTGCTCTGCCATGGAAACCCATTTCCAGAAGCTCCCGACGAACAGTTATTGTGCTGACGTTGCTTACAGAGTCAGTTTGGAACTCGGTAGTGAGTGTTGCAACTGAGAATAGACAATTTTACTCTATATGCTCTTCAGCACTCAGCAGTCCCGTTCTGTGAACTTGTGTGGTCTACCACTTTGTGGCTGAGCTGTTTTTGCTCCTCGATGTTTCCCCTTCACAATAACAGCACTTACAGTTGACCGGGGCAGCTCTAGCAGGGCGCAAATTTGACAGACTGACTTGTTGGAAAGGTGGCATCACTGAGCTCTTCAGTACAGGCCAGTCTACTGCCAATGTCTGTCTATGGAGATTGCATGGCGGTGAGCTCGATTTTATACACCTGTCAGCAACGGGTGTGGCTGAAATAGCCGAATCCACTAATTTGAAGGGGTGTCCACATACTTTTAGCCATGTACTAGTGTATCTGTTTTTAACAGACACACACACACGCAGACACACACACACACGCACAGACGCACACACAGGCCTGCTGTTTTTCCCGAGTCAGGCTTCTGGTTTACTTGCTATTCCAGATCAATTTCAGTAAAGACAGGCACTCACCCCATGTTATTTCCACATGTAATTTGTTTTCTGCATTCAAAAATGTTTATATTATATATAATTAGTGCACGTAACCCCTCTTGCATATCTCTAACAGTCCAATCAAGTGTTTACATGTACAAAATCTGCTTTGACAGCGATACTGTAGTACCTCCACTTCCTGTAGAATAGTTTACAGCCCTAATCCCACCCCGCTCACTCTTAGGCCTTTACCCCACCCAACCCCGAAGGAAGGATGGAAGGAAGGGTGTGTGTGTCTGTGTGTGTGTGTTTTTGTGTGTGTTTGTGTGTGCACATGTGTGCACATGTGTACATACCTTTGTGTATGTGTATGTAATATCCCCATGTAACACCCCCACCCCTCCCCCCCACATTCATTTCTACTGTGGCCCACTTCCTCGCTGCATTACCTCCATCAAAGAGAGAGGAGAGGCAGGCTGCAGCTGCTGTGCTGCTGCCACACTTGCTTAATTATTAAGGACATATTTCCCCTACTTTGTCCTTGTGGAAATCCACGGGCCTGTCCCAAATGGCACCCTATTCCCTATATAGTGCACTACTTTGTGGAGCTGTCAGGCTGGCACCTTTGGGGCAATGAACCGTGGTCAAAAGGAGTGCACTATATAATGAATAGGGTGGCATTTGAGACGCAGGAGTCCAAAATGTTTTTTTTTGTTGTTGGAAGTCAGGCAGGGCGGTTAAATGTGCCTGCTCTTCACCTCACGCCACTGACAGCTCTACACCCGGCAGTAATACAGCAAAGAAATACATGAGAAATAAGATGAGAGATTCAGGACAGACCAGGGAGAAAAGGAAAGCAAGATGAGGGATCGATTACTAGGCGTGGAGTGGCCTAGAACCACATCTTCATTGATTCATCCGTTCATCTATTCATCAATTCATTCGTTCATCCATATGTGTGACGACACACGTAAAAGGTAAAACGCTGCTAAAGTAAACGAACCCTCTGTAACAGCGGCCATCTACGATTCTGCACCATGAAAGCAGACGGTGACTGAATCATAATTCTACGGTTCAGCACGACATGACAGTGGACAGCGGCCATCTAAGGTGTAAATCTTCCACTCACCTACAGAAAAAGTCCTTCCGTTCCTCTGCATTATCTTGCCGGTTCTTAAAACTAGATCCAGTCCAGACTAGTCCAGTCTGTTCTTGTAGGGTCAGCAAACCAGTCTAGAATGTGTTCTTGTCGATACCAACCCAGGAAGAGGATCTCATCTTACAGTCCCTCTATACATCATGCAGTGTCAGCAGGCCTATCTGGGGGAGAAAAGCTGAAAGTTAGCATCATCCAATCCAGGCATTAATATGAATTTACCGATTGGATTACAGCATCGCTGCACATAACACACTGCACCACAGCAGCACATAAGGGGTTAGCCAATAGAAACCACAGAGGAAAAGACAGTTTGAGTGCACAAATGAATGCTGACGTATGCTGTACAATGTGTGCAGCCATACCATAGATGTACAGTACAGTAGAAAGCTTTGCAAACCCATTACAATCCCTCTAATTGGTCAAGGCACATCTAGACAAGGCCCACAGTTCTTGACTCTATGGCTAAGTCTAGTGCTTTGGATAAATCACTGGAGAAAAGGCTCATCATCCACAAGACCTACTCACTCCCCTCCTTACCCCATCTCCATCTCCGCCCCTCCACCCTCTGCTCCTCCTCCCACCACTCATCCCCTCACCCATAGATCACATAGCAGGCAGTCCCATCAGCGCGGCTTGCTCTCTATCTGTCTGGACCACAGTGTGAAAGTCATTCATCTAAGGTCTCCTCTCCCTCTCTATTGATTTTGTATCGCTTCACATACTTCTGTGGAAAACCTCCGCATTGGGCGACTTTTTGCCAGAGTACTTGGTCTTGACCTCTGAGAGGGATAGCCACAGAACGAACACATTATCTTGTGTCTCTATGGGAGTATCTTTGTTGAAACACTACAACTCTGGTGTTATGGGAGATAAATAGGGATGAATATTAGTTGTAATCGGCCAAACATTGATGTGAGGGTCGGATATTGTGATGTCCAAGATTGGCAATACAGTATGACTCACCTTACACAGGGAAACCCAGGAGAAAATAGCAAATTCAGGGAAACCAGATATGATTCCGTCTCTGTTACCAGGAACTGTAGAACAGGCCACTGAGTAAAGTGCAGTCAAACATAAACAACTTCCATTCGTGAGTCACGAACAGACCTATAGACTCATTATTACACAATGGGGCTGTGGGCCAACGGGAGCTGCATGACTGCAACGCACATTTACAGTAAACCCCTTCCACAGGATTATAAATTGTGAGTTTGCAGCAACAGAGGACTAAATCTCTCTCTTTCTCTGCTTCAGAGAGCCTGGGCCTGGTCAAAAGTCATGCACTAAGTGAATAGGGTGCTATTTGGGATGTTGTCTGTCAGGGCTGAAAAATGGGAAGAGTGCTTTTTGCTGAGATGCTGAGAGAGAGAGAGCTGTCTGTCCCAACAGGTTTTACAACCTAGCACCCTGCACCAGGTAATTATAATCTGGCCATCATCATATGATCCTGAGATGGATTGTGGGTTAGTGACGCCCGGGTCAGCTGCACCCGCCAGCAATTGAAATAACCCATCTGCAACTGCCTGACTGTATGTGATGAAGTGAAAATCTGAGGCCTGCACCCGACTCTGCACCAAATATAGAATGTGCGCTGTACTGTCAGAGATGGTGATTTTTTTCCCAAAGGCCTATATTTCTGCTTATAATTTATGACATTTTGTTATACTATTTGTTAGTCAGCTTGTCTATAGTTAGACTAAATAAATCCTTGCTTACCAGAATAATGGCATAAATTGATAGAATGCATATATTGATAGAATGCATATATTGATAGAATGCTTCAATCTGGTTGATATCGGTAAAGTTAGTTTCTCTTTCCTTTTTCATCTCTGCTTTTCTCGGGCAGCAAAGACGTTTAGGGACCGGGGAGAAAATACTATAAATCTAAAAGAACGGGAAAGATTTAGACCGTTTTGAGAAAATTTGAAGTTGTTAAAAAATGATTTCACTTTGGCTTGGATGTTTATTTGATGCCTTTTCACCATCAGCTTTTATGATGCTGATGAAGATAGCACCTTTACAGACGATCCCTAACCATGCATTTGTTCTCTGATGCTGAAAGAAATAAATCCTATTTCTCCACTCCTGTTCCCGAGTCAAAATGTAGCCTACATTTTGTGTATCATTTTACTGCAAGAAATGCCTAATTCTGCAGGAGTTCATATTATATTAGACTATGAGAGAACAGACCTACAGCCAGTGTCTAGATTTCAGTTCCAACCACAGCGGTCCTCTGTAGCTCAGTTGGTAGAGCATGGTGCTTACAACGCCAAGATAGTGGGTTTGAGTCCACCCATACATAAAATGTATGCATAATGGTAAGTCACTTAGGAGATAAGCAACTGCTAAATGGCATATATTGGGACAGTGACCATTTTTTGTTGTTGTTTTGGCACTTCACTCCAGCACTTTGGATTTGAAATGATACAATGACTGACTATGAGGTTAAAGTGCCGACTGTCATTTTTCATTTGAGAGTATTTTCATCAATATCGGGCGAATCCATATCGGGTGAAACAGCACTTTTTGTACATAGTCCCCCTATTTTAGGGGACCGAAAGTATTGGGACAAATTCATTTATATGTGTATTCAAGTAGAACATTTTTAAATATTTGGTCCCATATTCATAGCAAGTAATGCCAACAAAAGGTATTTAACAAAGTATTGAGATAAACTTTTTGTTATTGACCAAATACTTATTTTCCACCATAATTTGCAAATAAATTAATAAAAAATCCTACAATGTGATTTTCTGGATTTTTTTTCTAATTTTGTCTGTCATAGTTGAAGTGTACCTATGATGAAAATTACAGGCCTCTCTCATCTTTTTAAGTGGGAGAACTTGCACAATTGGTGGCTGACTAAATACTTTTTTGCCCCACTGTATGTATATACAGTAATATGTGGTAGTTTGTAGGCCAAAACATTCGAACGCTACAGCCGATTTTGTGAGAAGACCGATTTTCTCATGGTCTGACAAACACCGCTCGAGCTTTGTCACCTTTCCCTGCAGATGCGGAAGTGTGACATCGGGGGATGCGGCGGATTGAGACACATCCATTGCAGATATCTCTAGCTTAAATTGACAGATTTTTATGGGGGTTTTTGTATTATGCTAATTCAAATTCCACAAGGGTTGGACATCGACTCTAGGGGTTAACCTGTGTGTGTGGGATTATGAGATGGATTGTGTATATGTACTGTATGCGTGTGTGTGTTTGCAACGTTCTTAGTGTGTGTTCCTGAGATGGATTATGGTACCCTCCCCCAGGTACAGAGGATCATTCAAGGACAGCACAGACATAAGGCACAGCAGCTATAGAGAATACCCTACACATTTTGCAGCAAGCAGTCCCTCTAGGAGGCAGGAAAACCTGGATGTCAGACCTTTAAGTGACCGACTGGTGTGTGTGTGTGTGTGTGTGTGTGTGTGTGTGTGTGTGTGTGTGTGTGTGTGTGTGTGTGTGTGTGTGTGTGTGTGTGTGTGTGTGTGTGTGTGTGTGTGTGTGTGTGTGTGTGTGTGTGTGTGTGCGTGTGCGTGCGCGTGCGTGCGTGCGTGCGACTGCTACTCAATTCCCAGAGCAGAAGCTGCAGCAAAAACAGTAACAATGAGCGCATTATTACAGAGTATGATTCATCACCATGTCCATTACTGTCTCCCTGTTCTCACATAGCAATAAGCACTACAGTAACTAGCGTGATTACACCAGTGCAGCAAAATAAGGCAATCAATAAGTTAATCAATCATTTTTTTTATTTGTTTGAGATTTCTTTCCTGGCCCTGCCAAAGACAAAGCTAACCAGAGGAATCTGACTGGCCAACCCAGTCCGCTCACGCACACAAGCTATTAAAAAACAGTATTGGATTTCCTACAGTTCCTTTTCCACCAGTCATGTAGTCCACAGCCTATATGTTCTCTTTCCCATTACAGATTCCAACCTTCAGGTAATACTTGATTCTTACAAAGAATGTCTTACAAACAAACAATTATATATATATAAAACTATTTATAATTCCAAAATACATATCATGCCTCAATTGTGCAAAATCACTTCAGCTGTGAATGTGCGAGGTGCTTGTTGTATGAAAGCACTCTGCTCTTCTGTGTGGGTGTGTGGTTGCCCGACCAGGAACACTGAGCAGAGAGAGAGAGAGAGAGCAGTGCCTCCCCCTCTACTGCCTCTGTGTTGCTGACTCATTGTCACTGCCCCAGAATCTGCTGGCTGTCTGCATTATTCACATCCTCTGTTAGCTGTTATGCGTCCTCAGCACCTGGACGGCCATGGGGCTGCTTGGCCGTGGGGGCTGTGCTGGCACAGGGGGACTGGGGCCTAGGCTGGGATGAACTCAAAAGGCAATGCTGGGGCAACCGGACTCAGAGGGCTGGGTCACGTCTCTGATAAAATGTCAGATTATGTTTAAATCATGGATCTACAATAAACATAACTTTTATAATGAAGAGTGTCCCGCCTCATCTTCTAATGCTGGGCCGGCTGTAGGGCAGTGGGGGCAAGTCTCAGAGGGCAGCTTCAGCCTCCAGTCACCCCAACCTTTTTGGAGGACAAGGGTTCTTTGTAGGGCAAATTCAACCTGGAACCCTTTTCATCATCAGAACAGTTTTTGGAAGAAAGTGTTCTTTGGTGACTCTATGGAAGGCAAGAAGGATTCTTTGGAAGGCAAGGTAAAGCCTAGCCTTCTTTGCTAGGTAAAGCTCCAACTTATCTCAGCTCACTGGTCACCATAGCAGCACCCAACCGTAGCACGCGTTCCAGCAGGTATATTTCACTGGTCACCCCCAAAGCCAATTCCTCATTTGGCCGTCTTTCCTTCCAGTTCTCTGCTGCCAATGACTGGAACATATTGCAAAAATCACTGAAGCTGGAGGCTCATATCTCCCTCACTAACTTTAAACATCAGCTGTCAGAGCAGCTCACAGATCATTGCACATGTACATAGCCCATCTGTACATAGCCCATCCAACTCCCTCATCCCCATATTATTTTTTTCTCCTTTGCACCTTTTTTCTACTTGCACATTCATCTTCTGAACATCTGTACATCACTCCAGTGTTAATGCTAAATTGTAATTCCTTCGCCACTACCGCCTATTTATTGCCTTACCTCCCGCATCTTACCTCATTTGCACACACTGTATATAGATTTTTTCCTATTGTGTTGACTGTACATTTGTTTATTCCATGTGTAACTCTGTTGTTGTTTGTGTTGCACTGCTTAGCTTTATCTTGGTCAGGTCGCAGTTGTAAATGAGAACGTGTCCTCAACCGGACTACCTGTTTAAATGAAGGTGAAATAAAATGTAAAAGAAGAATGGTTCTATACAGAACCCTTCCAAATCTGAATAAACTTCATATTTTTTCCCCTTTCCTTTAAATAGCGCTTTGAGCATGAATGTTCACCTCAGTGTTTAAACTTGAACCCTCTAGAGTTTAAAAAGAAAGGTGTAAGAATGTTTTAAACTGTACCAAAATGAGAAAATGTCTGCCCAGCAAATTGGCCAGTGATACCAAGTGTTGGTTTTGCAGTGTAACAAAGAGGTAAATGAACACTCAGTGGTGTAAAAAAATGGTGTTGGTGAACTAGGAGTGACTGTGTCATTTTCACTCTGTGTAAGGTAAAACACTCAAAACCACACACATTATCACATTTCCCAGCATGCTCTATAGCAGGTTGATTTTTTAGAATTGTTTATAATACATATCCCAAACAAATCTAATCTGTTCGTAGTTGGACTTATTGCACTCGTTACTGAGATGGCTAATCCAGTCTACATGGTTATTTTATATGACTTTTATTTGACCTTTAATTAACCAGGTAGGCCAGTTGAGAACAAGTTCTCATTCACAACTGCGACCTGGCCAAGATAAAGAAAAGCAGTGGGACAAAAACAACAGAGTTACACAAACAAAAGTACGGTCAATAACACAATAGAAAGATCTACAGTCATCTCGATTATAAATCTTTGCTACCATGGCAGTCATTTTGAATGCAGGTTGTAGGTGAGTAAAAGTTCAAATTGTTAATCTTATGGCTGGATTGCAATAGGAATTAAGCATCACTTTGCACACCAGTCTAATGCAGCATGTAAACCAGGTGTTTCTTAGGGTATGATTATGCCCTCAAAAAGGCCTTAGGATATACACTGAGTATACAAAACATTTTTTTTCAATTACATATACTATGAAATCAAACTTTATTTGTCACGTGCCGAATACAACAAGTGTAGACTTTACTGTGAAATGCTTACTTACAAGCCCTTAACTAACAGAGCACTTCAAGAAG
The DNA here is from genome assembly GCF_021184085.1 of Oncorhynchus gorbuscha. NCBI lineage: Eukaryota > Metazoa > Chordata > Actinopteri > Salmoniformes > Salmonidae > Oncorhynchus > Oncorhynchus gorbuscha. The sequence continues at coordinate 54,644,533 of NC_060174.1, read as the reverse complement.
AGTTAGCAAGTCCAGTTGATAACTATGATCCTTATTGATGTCACATGTTAAATCCACTTCACATACACAATTGAGTGTACATCAAGGGGACGAGACAGACATGGATTGTGTATGTGTGCCATTCAGAGGATGAACGGGCAAGACAAAATATTGAAGTCCCTTTCGAACGGGGTATGGAGGCAGGTACCAGGGGCACCGGTTTGAGTGTGTCAAGAACCGCAACACTGCTGGGTTTTCCACGCTCAACAATTTCCCATGTATTAAGAATAATCCACCACCCAAAGGACATCCAGCCAATTTGACACAACTTTGGGAAGTATTGGAGTCAACACAGGCCAGCATCCCTGTGGAATGCCTTCGACGCCTTGTACTCCATGCCCCAACAAATTGAGTCTGTTCTGAGGGCAAAAGGGGGTGCGACTCAATATTAGGAAGGTATTCCTTATGTTTTGTACACTCAGTATACGTAATGTATTGTCATAAAGAGTTGAATTTGAATAACTAATTAAAGGCTGGTGGAACCGCTCAGAGGATTCTAGGAAGAACCTTCAGATGATAAAAGGGTCCTTTGTAGGAACCATTTATAGAGGGTTCTAGATAGAACCATTTAGACTAGAGGGTTCTATGACAAACCCTAATTACAAGGTTCTAGGTAGAACCCTCAGAAACGTGTTCTACCTAGCAACCAAAAAGCAATCGCCTATGGGGACAAACCAAATAACTCTACATGGATCTACTTAGCACATTTATTTCTAAGAGTGTAACAGTCACACTGACCAGGCAGACCAGAGGTAAACAGAAGAGAACTATGAGCGCTTGGGCTCAATGAAAATGATAATTATTAGGTAACAGCTCAACTCTGGCAGGTGGGGTGTCGAAGTCCCAGTGGGAAGACCAGGGGTAACATTATGGACAACGTTGGATTCATAGCATAACCTTGTCTCAGGATGAAAGCTCGTATTTAAATAGGACATTCATTTACCGCTCTAGGGAAGAGGGTAAACATTCAGGCAACATGGTGTGAGGCAAGTAAGTCACAGACTGGGAAGAACAAAGGTAACATATGAACATGGTTGAGTTCTCATACGGTCATGATGCAATACAATGACCTTGCTTTAGATTGAACTAATTCCGTCAAATAAAAAGACATTCATTCAACAACTATACAGGCAAGAAGATAAACAGATCATCCGAGCTGCGCGGGATGTGTAAGTCACACAGGGAACACCAGTGGTAACATTATGGAAGAGGACGGGTGGATTCATAACGTCATGCATTAGCATAACCTTATTCAGATTTAATAGGCAGACATCCACTAACAGTAAGGTTAACATTACTCTCCCAGGGTGAGGTGTTGAAATCACAATGGGATTCTGTCACCACATTACAAAACTGACAATAGTGATGTCACAGAATTAGTGTCCCCATTGTTACCTTTAATCTCTCAGAGCTCCTAGATGACAGAGCCCACTACTATTCTTCTGCAGGTAGCTACAGAGCCCACTTCAATTCTGCTGCAGGTAGCTACAGAGCCCACTTCAATTCTGCTGCAGGTAGCTACAGAGCCCACTTCAATTCTGCTGCAGGTAGCTACAGAGCCCACTTTAATTTCTGCTGCAGGTAGCTACAGAGCCCACTACTATTCTGCTGCAGGTAGCTACAGAGCCCACTTCAATTCTGCTGCAGGTAGCTACAGAGCCCACTACTATTCTGCTGCAGGTAGCTACAGAGCCCACTACTATTCTGCTGCAGGTAGCTACAGAGCCCACTACTATTCTGCTGCAGGTAGCTACAGAGCCCACTACTATTCTAATGCAGGTAGCTACAGAGCCCACTTCAATTCTGCTGCAGGTAGCTACAGAGCCCACTACTATTCTGCTGCAGGTAGCTACAGAGCCCACTTTAATTTCTGCTGCAGGTAGCTACAGAGCCCACTACTATTCTGCTGCAGGTAGCTACAGAGCCCACTTCAATTCTGCTGCAGGTAGCTACAGAGCCCACTACTATTCTGCTGCAGGTAGCTACAGAGCCCACTTCATTTCTGCTGCAGGTAGCTACAGAGCCCACTACTATTCTTCTGCAGGTAGCTACAGAGCCCACTTCAATTCTGCTGCAGGTAGCTACAGAGCCCACTACTATTCTGCTGCAGGTAGCTACAGAGCCCACTTCAATTCTGCTGCAGGTAGCTACAGAGCCCACTTTAATTTCTGCTGCAGGTAGCTACAGAGCCCACTACTATTCTGCTGCAGGTAGCTACAGAGCCCACTACTATTCTGCTGCAGGTAGCTACAGAGCCCACTGCTATTCTGCTGCAGGTAGCTACAGAGCCTAATTCAATTCTGCTGCAGGTAGCTACAGAGCCCACTACTATTCTGCTGCAGTTAGCTACAGAGCCCACTACTATTCTGCTGCAGGTAGTTACAGAGCCCACTTCAATTATGCTGCAGGTAGCTACAGAGCCCACTACTATTCTGCTGCAGGTAGTTACAGAGCCCACTTCAATTATGCTGCAGGTAGCTACAGAGCCCACTACTATTCTGCTGCAGGTAGCAGAGCCCACTACTATTCTGCTGCAGGTAGCAGAGCCCACTACTATTCTGCTGCAGGTAGCTACAGAGCCCACTACTATTCTGCTGCAGCTAGCTACAGAGCCCACTTCAATTATGCTGCAGGTAGCTACAGAGCCCACTACTATTCTGCTGCAGGTAGCTACAGAGCCCACTACTATTCTTCTGCAGGTAGCTACAGAGCCCACTACTATTCTGCTGCAGGTAGCAGAGCCCACTACTATTCTGCTGCAGGTAGCTACAGAGCCCACTACTATTCTGCTGCAGGTAGTTACAGAGCCCACTTCAATTATGCTGCAGGTAGCTACAGAGCCCACTACTATTCTGCTGCAGGTAGCTACAGAGCCCACTACTATTCTTCTGCAGGTAGCTACAGAGCCCACTACTATTCTGCTGCAGGTAGCAGAGCCCACTACTATTCTGCTGCAGGTAGCTACAGAGCCCACTACATTTCTGCTGCAGGTAGCTACAGAGCCCAATTCTATTCTGCTGCAGGTAGCTACAGAGCCCACTACTATTCTGCTGCAGGTAGCTACAGAGCCCACTACTATTCTGCTGCAGGTAGCTACAGAGCCCACTTCAATTCTGCTGCAGGTAGCTACAGAGCCCACTTTAATTTCTGCTGCAGGTAGCTACAGAGCCCACTACTATTCTGCTGCAGGTAGCTACAGAGCCCACTTCAATTCTGCTGCAGGTAGCTACAGAGCCCACACTACTATTCTGCTGCAGGTAGCTACAGAGCCCACTACTATTCTTCTGCAGGTAGCTACAGAGCCCACTACTATTCTGCTGCAGGTAGCTACAGAGCCCACTTCAATTCTGCTGCAGGTAGCTACAGAGCCCACACTACTATTCTTCTGCAGGTAGCTACAGAGCCCACTTCAATTCTGCTGCAGGTAGCTACAGAGCCCACACTACTATTCTGCTGCATGTAGCTACAGAGCTCACTACTATTCTTCTGCAGGTAGCTACAGAGCCCACACTACTATTCTTCTGCAGGTAGCTACAGAGCCCACTACTATTCTGTGCAGGTAGCTACAGAGCCCACTAGTATTCTGCTGCAGGTAGCTACAGAGCCCACTACTATTCTTCTGCAGGTAGCTACAGAGCCCACTACTATTCTGCTGCAGGTAGCTACAGAGCCCACTGCTATTCTGCTGCAGGTAGCTACAGAGCCCACTGCTATTCTGCTGCAGGTAGCTACAGAGCCCACTGCTATTCTGCTGCAGGTAGCTACAGAGCCCACTGCTATTCTGCTGCAGGTAGCTACAGAGCCCACTGCTATTCTGCTGCAGGTAGCTACAGAGCCCACTGCTATTCTGCTGCAGGTAGCTACAAAGCCCACTACTATTCTGCTGCAGGTAGCCAGAGCACACTGCTATTCTGCTGCAGGTAGCTACAGAGCCCAATACTATTCTGCTGCAGGTAGCTACAGAGCCCACTACTATTCTTCTGCAGGTAGCTACAGAGCCCACTGCTATTCTGCTGCAGGTAGCTACAGAGCCCACTGCTATTCTTCTGCAGGTAGCTACAGAGCCCACTGCTATTCTGCTGCAGGTAGCTACAGAGCCCACTGCTATTCTGCTGCAGGTAGCTACAGAGCCCACTGCTATTCTTCTGCAGGTAGCTACAGAGCCCACTGCAGGTAGCTACAGAGCACACTACTATTCTGCTGCAGGTAGCTACAGTATAGAGCATAGGCTGTCTGGCTGCACAGCACAGGGGGAGGTTGAGGACTGCATATGGAATAACTAATACAAACTTCATTCCCCTCACATATACACACACACACACACACACACATATATACACACACAAACAAAAAAGGCAGATCTCTTCTTAGCAACATACTCCTGCCATCTTTCTCAAAGTCAATAAATCAATTTTGGACAATGTCAATATTATCAGATGGGACAGAATGAAACAATTAGCTTTACAGGGGAGAATCAATGAAGACAATGTACCCAGAGACAACCTTCAGCATCAACATTCCACCAAGCTCTCTGTAACCTTGTCTGGGTAGACAGAGGCATCTTCCCAAATGGTATCCTATCCTATTCCCCATTTAGTGTACTACCTTTGTCCAGGGCCCTAGTAAAAACGTAGTGCAGTAAATAGGGAATAGGGTGCCATTTGGGACATCCAGACTGCAGAGCCAGAGTACTGAGTAAAGACAGACTGGCCCCTAGTGGAGAGAAAGCCTGAAGAAATTATTTATTGACTTAGTTTGTGGTGTCAACATTTGTTAAGGTAATTCAAATGTTCTCCTGGTCTTAAAATGCTGGTCTTCATGCTGTGGAGATCAAGCACATGTTACGTCAGAAACAGGACTCGGTTTCCCGGGGGCAGATCAAGTCTAATCCTGGACTAGAAAGATTGCTCAATGGAAATTCTCCAGTGATATACATTTTTAGTCCAAGACTAGGCTTAATCTTGAGTCCAGGAAACAGACCCTGGGAGTTGTTGATATAGCCAGTGTTACAAGTTATGATAGATTAGAACAGCCTGTGTAATACTTGAAGTTGAAGAAAAAAAAACATTGAAACGTGATAGTGTGAATCTCTGAGACAACAAAAAGAGCCAACTCGAGCACTGGGTTTTTCCTTTTATTTAAGGTTTGTTTTTCCAGACGGGCAGTGGACAGTTCAATTCCTTTAAGCTCCTCATTGTGTTTTATATCTCCGCATCACGTTAAAAACCACAGTAAGTATGACTGATTGTTGGTTTCACCTGGATCAGTTCATGTTTCTAGTGAATAATGTTTTAATAGGGGATATAGCAGGAGAGAGAAAGAGATAAAGATGTAGATATTATGGAGTTAAGACTTAAAAATAAAAGGTCGTGAAGGGAGGTTATTCATTCTCAAGGCCCGTCTTCTAGCACCTTCCTTTCACACAATCTCCTATATCGCATGACATTATTTAAATTCTCACTCTTTTCTACAGGTGCATTTCAGGACATTGTGACATCTAGGAAGCCTTTTCATCAACCCTGTCATCATTCATCTGTTGGGTCTTCTTGTGACTTTCCTGATAAGGGTTTAGCTACTGTAGTTGCCACACAGTGGCACTGTGCGGATCAGACCAAACTCTACATCTTAGGATGTCCCATTTTTAGCCTACATCTTCCCTCCAACAGTTTTTAAAGTAAAATTCCACCCCAAAACATTCAGTCCACTGCTGTTATAATCGCAAACTTTCAAAAAACATAAGAAAAAAAAGCCGGCATGATGCATTTTGCTTCAAATGATGCAAAACGCAGCATGTTATGAAAAAAAAAGAGCATAACAGCAGTAAATCTGAATTTTGAATGTTAAACATCTTAACTTGATTGCTGCCATGCAAAAAAATTGGGACTTCAACAATCAACTAATGAAATGATATCAAAATATCATTTTGGGGTGTTTTCCTTTAAATATCGTTCTTAATTTTTTGGCCTCCACTCCAGCCATTCTTAGTTTCCCCAGAACTAGCATGTAACGTGCTGAGGTCTGGTATCCTGACACTAGGCCTATTCTTCTTCCAATCTGAGAATAGTCGTGAGACTAATTATTATTCTTCAGTCCCCCAGTTAGGCAGTGCTCCATCCTCTACTACAGGATGGGGCACCATGACCCCAAAGGGAATGTGGGTTTTAATGACCTGTACAAGACAGACCATTGGGGCGCATTCCAGGCAGACTACATTGCAGTTGCCTGCCAGATCTCACAATGCCTGTATCAGCTAACTAGTTAAGCAGGTATAGCTAATCAGTTATATCAGTTAACCGCATATGATATAGCAGACTGACACCATTCAGCAAAGTCGATGACCATCGGTTGCTGCGCGAGTGCAGCGTGACTGCAATATTGTCAGCCTGGAACGTGACCATTGTGACCCTGCCTAACAGGGAAGCCGAAGCAGATTGGCTTGGCTGTGCCCTCAACTCCCACATTCTAACATTATATCCATCTGTGACCATCTCTGTCTGCATCATTTTCTGTCATCTGAACCAATTAAAACAAGCCTGAAGTAATTTTTACCCATGTTTTTCTCTAAAGATTTTCAATCTTACCTCCTCTTAATCAGTTAAAAGGCATTTGGTATCATTTTTGCCTTAAAGTTATAGTTCGCCTTAAAGCTTCTCTGCACTGAGTGAGTGTTAACCGTTTCATTCAGTCTCCTGTTTTATTCAAAGTGGGGAGGATGAGGGGCAAAGCTTTAAGAGCAGATTCACTATTCAGTTTGTTGCTTCATTCTCAAAGAGTAATCATGACTTCACTTTTTTTTCACGACGATTTTCCTACAGGTTTCATTTTTAATCATAAATTTACTTCTTAAAAATGACTCACGTTAGCTAATCTTGACTCCTGTACATTTGGAGTTATCGTCTTGGGTGTCACAAAAAGTATCACTGCTCCTATTCTCTGTGCTCGTCCAGATCATACAGACAGACTCCACGTGAAGCTCAGAGTAGTCAGCACCGGTCTGATCCCAAACAATTCATCTGGGTCGTGTTCATTATGCACCAAACAAAACCCATGAGGGACTTACATGGACTTATCTGCCCAATAAGAAACGCTCCTTTTCATTTTTCCGTTTGAAAACGTTTGACTACAGTGCATCCTACTGAAGGTGACCCTGACTACTGGAGCTCAGTGGGGCCGGTCAGTAGCAGACAAAGGGTTAACAGGTCATTCATGTCATGTGCCACAAAAACCAAAACAAACAAATAGGCCTTTAGAATAGAAAAAAAGGAGGAAGGAGAAAGAAAAAGAAAGCCTTGTTATTTTGTTAATCATTTTCATAATCTGATCATCTGCAGATTAGTGTGTGTACTGTATCTGTATTGCATTGGGGATCGGGATTACGACGTGGGTCGGGGGTAGTCTGCTGTAATCTGTCTTTAGTTTAGTGGCGGTCCCCGCCGGAGGCGCTCTGTAGCAACTCTGTGGCGCTTTGGCCTGGGGGTCTGAAGGCTGTCTGGAAGCCTGGGGGAGGGCTGTGGAATTGGCTGGGGTTGGGGTGTGTGGGCTGGGTCAGGCCGGGCAGGTAGGGGGCCCAACCAGAGCCTGCTCTGTGGTGGAGGTGTGGGTGTGAGGAGGCCTGGTCTAGGAGGCCATGGTGGTGGCTGTGGTGGAGGGATTGGTGTTGCTGGTTCTGGGGCTGCTGGGGGAGTGATGGCAGTGCAGGGCCGTCCATCTCTGTCAGGGCCTGGAGGGATTTGAGCCAGTGAGGAGGGTTCTGGTCCTCCTGGAGACAGTCTAAACTGCTGCCTGCTGAGGCTGGGATGCCTGAGGAGAGAAAGAAAGAGGTGAATGAAGATGTAGATTCTGGTTGGAAGTGACAATTTGAATCATCTGTGTAGTGAAAACTACACATGCAACCCTTGGGATCCCTAGGACAGTTTGGGAAACCGGTGCAATACAACACATACATTTGTTTATAATAAACAAAACGTAAAGTTACTCACTACCTGTGATGATAGCTGGGTCCATCCAGCTGGCCGTACCATCCCAGCTGAGACTGTGTGAGAGACCACCTGGCCCATTTAGCCCCCCAGGAGCCCCCATGTGGTTCATACTGGAGGAAGAGGAGGAAGAAGAAGATGAGGAGGAGTTGGGGAGACCCCCGAAGTTGATGTTGATGTTGGGGAGGAGAGCTCTCAAACCGTCCTGCCATTCTTTCACATTGAGGCCGTCTATAGAACTGCTGTTTTCTGCAGAGAGAGAGAAAAATACATTTAAATCAGGGATAAGTGAGAACATAAGGAGTGCTGCTTTGCTTCTGTAAAAAAAGATAAACGGTAGAGAAGACATTTAATATAGATTTGTAAGTCTTCACAGGGCAAAACACAGAAATGCATCTGCATGTAATATGTTTCTCGCAAGGTCAATATGACATGATCAAAACAGGCAAAACGATTACATATGTTTCGAAGTTCAATGCTTGTACGTTCATACTGAACAGATTGCGCTAAACCAGACTCAACCAGGGTTAGGGTCAATTCCATTTGACAGGGGACATAACTGACCCCAACACTCCCAGAAAACAGACCCAGGGTATCCTACCTGACATGGGGATCCCTCCCAGCCCTGTATTGTGACTGTGGTGCTGAGGAGGCATGCTCAAGTCCAGGAAGTTGCTATGTCCTCCTCCAGCATTGGCCGAGTGGTTCAAGTGTGAGAGGAGGTGGTTATTGCTGCGTGCCGAGGGAGGCATGCCCATCCAGGTATGCCGAGCTGCAGCGGCCTGGGCAGCCTGACTTCCACCATGATGACTGCTCTGACTCTGGGAACCAGGGAAACTAAAGGAGCTAGAAATGTGCCTGTGGTGGAGCTGAGAGAGGCGGGGTGGAGGTCCAATGCTGCTGGGGAAATGGTTGGGGTTGGAGAGGGGCATGTGGAGGCCGTGGTGGGACCCGGGGTGGTGGAGGCCGAAGGGGCTGGGGGACCCCAGGGGACTGGGCTGGTCCTGGACTGACAGCTCCTTCTCAATGAGGTCAGCCAGGGCCTTCCGTGTCACGTCAAAGGGGTCGAAGCCCAGGTCGTCGTCCTGCTGCTGTTTAGTAGAGGAGCCGAAGCCGAAGGCTGCCTGCCAGTCTGTGGAGGAGGATACCGGTATTGTGTCTGAGGAGAGCAAGGGTGGAAGAGTTAGCAAGTGGTTAGCAACGTTAGTCAAATGAATCCACAGCAAGGAGAGACAAGTGTGTAATTTTTGTCTTCATTGGCACAAGGTTCAAACAGTGGAGCAGAAACTGCCTTTGTTAACGGAAGCATTGTTTCTTAACCGTGACGGAGTGCGTGTGCGCTCGTGCATCTGCGTGATTCTGCCCCACACAACCCACCTGATGCGAAGAGGCTCTGTGGTTCGGGGGTCATGGGCCAGTCGGATCCCCCTCTAGGCGAACTGGCGAAGGGGGGCAGGCCGGACGGGATGGGGTTGGGGTGTCTGAAGTTACTGTTGTCGGAGAACAGGGACTGGGACTCTGCAGCAGCCCCCTCGAAGGGCGAGCGGGCGGTGAGGTCTGCTACAGTGATGGGAACCACCAGACTGCTGGGGGGCTTAGTCAGCCCCGGGGGAGGGGAAGGGGACTCGCGGTTAGGCATCTGGAAGGGGGAAAGAGGAATAAGGGGACTAAATTAGTGGGGGGATACCATTAATACAGTCTAACATTTGTAAACAATAATAATTCATAATGAAAACAAATCTTTTAAAGGTCCAACCAATGCAGCCGTTTTTACGTCAATATCAAATCATTTATTGGTAACAATTAGGTACCTTACTGTGATTGTTTTCAATTAAAATGGTCCAAAATACATTTGAAAAATTCTTCTTAGCAAAGAGCAATTTTCCAATCAATAATTTTGCTAGGACTGTCTGGGAGTGGTCTGATTGATTGAGGAGCTATTTATTATTGGCAGAGGGGTTTGGAACTCTTATTAGTCTGGTGATGTCACCAGGCAGGCCAAAACTTCATCCCACCAACACATGCTGAAATTTCAGCCGGTCTTTTCAAACAGCTCTTACACTAAAATGGCATTATCATCATTTTCACTGTATTATTCCAACCTCAGTGTGGAAATATATATAAAAAGCAGGAAAGTCCCATTTTGGACGACACTGGGCATTTAAAAATGGCTCAGGGAAGAAACAGTCTAGTCTGGATAGATATGACAATTTCTCTAATACCATCCCTATGTACTGCATGTAAATAAAGTAATTATCTATACATTTATAAGAATATTGAAAAGACATTCAAATGATTAAAATACTTTACTTCTACATGTTCAATTATCTAAAGGTAGCAAAAGTTCTCTTACCTGTTGTAAAGTCTCTCCATTCACCATACCTATTGATTCCGGAGGTTTGTCGCTGGGACTAGAGGGAAAGAGAAACAGACCAGCATCAGACTACGCAGCTGTGTAGTTCATGGCCTAACAAAAGGGAGCAAAAAAAGGTGGCCAGTTTGGCCTGTGAGTTATACCCTTTTCAGTTCACTCTATTGTTCACATTTCCCTTTTCAGCAACTATAGTGAATGTGTAACCTTGTCTTCTCGGTACAGCTTGGTTTAGCTCGACTCCAGCCAGCCTGTATGTCTGTCCTGGTAATAACGGGATCACTGTCACAATTGGAGTAGAAGAGGGACAGAGCCCATCCCAGTGTCCAGCCTCACTAATATAAGACTAATAGCCTGGCGGGTAGGAGCGATGGGCCAGTAACCGAAAGGCTGCTAGATCCAATCACCGAGCTGACATGGTAAACATCTGTAGTTCTGCCCCTGAACAAGGCAGTTAACCCACTGAAGACGTGGACGTCGATTAAGGCAGTCCTCCGCACCTCTCTGATTCAGAGGGGTTGGGTTAAATGAGGAAGACATTTTCAGTTGTACAACTGACTAGGTATCCCCGTTTCCCCACTAATGTACTACTACATTACTATAGATTACCCGTTGCTGTCACAATTAGAAGAGAAGGGGGACAGGGCAGCCCCCTGGACAGACCCCATCCCTGTGTCCAGCCCCAAGCCAAGTCTTAACCCGTCTGAGGTCATGACTTCTGGGTCCAGACAGCAGTCTAGCAGCGGAGGAGATTTCCTGTCCTCCGACAGCCCATTGGCCAGTTTGCCACCATACACCGATAGTGTTGGCCACCCGTCCTTGCCGTTGCTGGGTCTGTGTTGAGAAATAGACAAAAACAAGAGGTCAGCATGGAAGAGAGAGATGTTGTGTGGAAGACTTGGAGAGAGAACTGCGGCCTGCGGTGTTCTAGCTGTTAGTGCCACGGCCTTCAGTGCAAATATTTGCTTTTTGGGTTTGCGGGGAGAGGTTTCACATATCAAGTTTATTTGCCATTCAAATAATGTATTCATTACACGTATCAATGGATCTTACTCACCCAAGGTCTCACAAAAGCACACAATAGAAACTGCAAGAAAGAAATATGCAAATACATTGTGTCGACCAGGGTTCCCCAACCTCAGTCCTGCCCCCCCAAATAAGGTCAATGTCATCAAATCAAGGGATGCTGCGTGGAAGAAAAAGATAGAGGGGAGAACCAAAATACTAAATGTACCTTTGTGTAGAATTTGAAGATTTGCTTTTGGACTTTTCCCCTGAACACGTTGGTGTTTGTAGAAAGCTGGGGTTCATTTTGTAGAGGTCCTGGAGTAGTTTCTGCTCGTATTCTTGGTGTTTCCCGGCCTAAGGACACAAACATTACATTAAGTCATTTTAGCAGTGAATAATAACACAATGCTCCCACTGTGCACCTAACTCAATTCAACTGTATGGCAGCGACTATAGGAGTTGGCTATACAACAAACAGATCTGGGACCAGGCTAGATTCAAGAAACACTAATGCGGAGGTCTGAAGTAATTTGAAGTAAGAATACAATACAAAATTGTGGCAGACACCAAAAAAATCTCTAAAAGGGAAGAATATATAAACACAGCCAGACCTAACCCTTACATCTGAATGAATTAACTCTACTGATCCAAGAGAAGAAACTGGATTGGTCACCATCATCAAACACATATGCCCTGGCCTACTGACACCCAGGCAAGTACAATACATGACGTCAAGTCATCTGCCATCTCTATTCGCCCAGCAACACAAACAGGAAGAATAACGGTTTGTTGACCTGCATCTCCTCTTTCGTAAAGCTAGCCGCCTCGTCCCCCAGCTCGTGTAGATACATACAGTCTGGTTTGGGACACTGCATGCTTTTGAGGAAGTAACTGCAGTATTTTGTTGTGCCTAAAGAAGCCTGCAATACAAACAAACACAGAAAGCTCAGTGAAAATGTACTTGTGATGATATTCTGTTGAATGTTCTCTTCAGCTGAGGTCAGAAGTCATATAGTATTTGAGAGCATTCCTTACAAAAAGTCACCAACTACTTCTAGGACCAGTTTCCCAGACACAGATTTAGCCTCGTCCTGGACTAAAATAAACCCTCAATGGAATTTCTTTTATCCAGGATTTGGTTTAATCTGTGTCTGGGGAAACTGGCCCTGAATGTCTGTTCCTGTGTGTTAAGTCTCACACCTTGAGTGTCCTACCGTCCACCACCACATTGTTCACACATTGTATTGCTCTGAGGGCGTCTTCAGAGCGGATGTAAGTGACATAGGCACTAGCACTGGGACCCTGTGGATCAGAAAATAAATAGGTTTAAATAGGTAGTTCATGTCCCATTCTCCATATTTACATTTGAGAGGAAATCACCTGCTGTTGAATTCAATCCCACATATACCAGCCAAAGTCAAAGGATGGCATTTGAACCAGACAGATCTTTCGATGCTCAATATCATTAAAAATGTGGTTGATTTTTTTTTAGAGACAACCATGTGTGCATTAACGAACCAATTACACAATCAATTTGACTTTGGTAAAAACAAAACTACATAACTTCATGCTAATCATTTATTTGAATGGTAAATCTCTATAGATAAAGTGGGTAAATAGAAATAGGCCAACGCCTATTCACAATACAGGTGAATACATATTCAATAGGAGTGTGTGTGTGTTGCATCGAGTTAGTGAGCATGTTTTGGATGATATCATGGGGCTAACAATTCCCTTCCATTTGGGAATTATTTTATTGTACTGATCCACATTTGCGTAGAAGAAACGATCTCTTCTATAAAAGGGCACACTAAGACCTAAGGACATCATTCACACAGTGAGAGAGACTGGAGAGGGACGTGATGCTGAGGAAACGAGGAGTTTTTTTGGCAATGACTATGGTTTTAGGTGAGAATGAGCTTTGAAATCAGCCTATATTCGCATTATGTTCATATAATATCGCAAACAAAGTACTAGGGTAGTGAACTGACGTTAACTTCCGCCGTAAGCTAGCAAGGAAAGCTCGCCTACAAAGTTGAAAGCAATCGGTATCTTATTGTATTGTAAAGTGTTCTAGTCTGTAAATGGACCATGTTGTGAACAGTTATTTGCAGTTGCAACATTTCTACATGCCGTGTTGCATTATTCAAATGTGTTAACTTCTGTGCAGCATGAGTGGGGCGCGAGCATGTTGCAGCCCAGCATCGTGTTAGCTCCCCTCTCCCAATCAGTAGACTACGGGAGACATTTGACAGAAATATCAGAAGAAACAAATTCTAACACCGAACCGTTTTTCATGTTCTGGTATCGAAAGAGTACCAACGTTTGAATAATCCCACATCTTATGATGTGCCACTTAGCAGGCACTTTTATCCAAAGTGATTTGCAGCACAGTCAGTGTAAATATTTTCTGTATGGGATCTCTGCAGGAATTGAACCCACAACCGTGCCTTTCACCAACTGAGCCACATAGAACCAGCTCTTACCTGTGAACCTGCATATGATGTGCTGTTGTTGATGACCACCTTGTGTATTTTCCCAAACTTCCCAAAATACTCTGGCCTCTTTAGAACCTGTGGAGAAACAGAGACAAATAGAGGGATGATTGTACTATGCTCTAGCATTATGGGGAAATTGTTCACAAACAGAATTGTATAAATACAGTTGGGAGGGAAAACAAATATAGCTAGGTCAGTAGACCAGAAATATGATCAAGTAAGAGAATAGTGAGATGAAATGCTATATCGCTCACACTAACTAGGTTATGGCTGAAGCACAGTGGAGGGCTGGGGACTTAGATTTAGCGTGTGTGTGTGTGTGTGTGTGTGTGTGTGTGTTAGAACAATGTTCTAAATTATTTTGATCTTCACCCACATCTGTGGACGTCAAGTAATCTACGATAAAACTATGTACTATATGTGCAACAGCTCATTTAAGCAGCAAAAAACATTGCCCAGGCAAACAAGCATGCATGGGTTAACTGTAAAGGGAATGGGATTTTTAGATCACACGGAATATATTTCATATAGAACAAGAAACCTATGGCATTTTAGCTTAAAACCGATGTGGGAAAATAACACCCAACACCCAGGTTTTCCAGAAATCCTCGCTGGAGGATTCCCAATTTCTGGAAAACCTGAGAATTTTGGAAAATGTGTGGAATTTTGCCACCTTAACTATAAAAAAATAAAAAATAATACATGCCATTTGAAAGACGCTTTTATACAAAGAGACTTAGTCATGCAATGCATTCACTTCACGTACAGGTGGTCCCGGGAATCTATACCACTATCCTGGCGTTACAAGTGCCATGCTCTACCAAATGAGCTACAGAGGACCACATATTTACCCCTAGGCAAAGAGCCGTGTTACTCATATCCAGCCGAGGGATAGCCACAGTCAGCCCATAGCATAGACATAAAATGTATGCCTATGTAAGTGGCAGCAGTCTTGACATTTTAGGTAGGAAATTCACTAAATATCTTCATTTTCGGTATGCCAGCGTTTCCTTTGGGCGTGAGGGGGCCTCAAGATTTGCATAAAATAAAAACTAGAAACCGTTTAGTCATTTTATAAAAGAGGGTAAAAAAAAAAACGATTCACTCACACGTCTAGATTTATATAGTAGGCTTATATTGTGGAATCGAACACCAGGTTTCTCTGCACCACCCTGACCCTATGAGTGTGTGTGTGTGTCCTGTCACACCTCTGGGTCTGCGAGCTTTTGAGAGAGCCCGACAAACACCAGGTTTCTCTGTACCACCCTGACCCCATGTGTGTGTGTGTGTGTGTGTGTGTGTGTGTGTGTGTGTGTGTGTGTGTGTGTGTGTGTGTGTGTCCTGTCTCACCTCTGGGTCTGCGAGCCTTTGAGAGAGCCCGACAACAAAAACCAGGTTTCTCTGCACCACCCTGACACTGGCCAGGTGTTTCCGATTCTCTGTCACCTTCTGTTTCTTCTCGTTCTGCTTCTGCTTCTTCTCGTTCTTTATCCTCTGAATCTCCTCCTGTGACAGGGGCTTGTACACCGCAGGGTCCTCCGGGTACGGCTGGATGGTAGGGGCAGAGATAGAAAGACAGGTAAGCTCACCTGTACGTAGGTACAGCATATTCATAAAGTATTCCGACCCATTTAATTTTTCCCCACATTGTTGTTACAGCCGTATTCTAAAATGTATTCAATTACACCCACCCCCCCCCAATCAATCTACACACAACACCCCATAATGGCAAAGCAAAAACATGTTCACAAATGTATTAAATAAGTAAGTAGTATTCAGACCCTTCACTCAGTACTTTGTTGAAGCACCTTTGGCAGCGATTACAGCCTAGAGTCTCCTTGGGTATGACACTACAAGCTTGTCACACCTGTATTTTGGGAGTTTCTCCCATTCTTCTCTGCAGATCTTCTCAAGCTCTGTCAGGGTGGATGGGGAGAGTCGCTACACAGCCATTTTCAGGTCTCTCCAGAGATGTTAAATTAGGTTCAAGTCCGAGCTCAGGCGGAGCCACTCAAGGACATTCAGAGACTTGTGCTGAAACCACTCCTGCGTTCTCTTGACTGTGTGCTTAGGGTCGTTGTCCTGTTGGAAGTTGAACCGTCGCCCCAGTCTGTGGTCCTGAACACTCTGGAGCAGGTTTTTTATTTATTTTATTTTACCTTTATTTAACTAGGCAAGTCAGTTAAGAAAAATTCTTATTTTCATCAAGGATCTCTCCATACTTTGCTCTGTTCATCTTTCCCTCGATCCTGACTTGTTTCCCAGTCCCTGCCACGGAAAAACATACCCACCACATGATACTGCCACCACGCTTCATCATAGGGATGGTGCCAGCATTCCTCCAGATGTGACACTTGGCATTCAGGTCAAATAGTTCAATCTTTGTTTCATCAGACCAGAAAATCTCGTTTCTCATGGTCTGACAGTCCTTTAGGTGCCTTTTGGCAAACTCCAAGCGAGATGTCATATGCCATTTATGGAGGAGTGGCTTCTGGAGGAGTGGCTTCCGTCTGGCCACTCTACCATAAAGGCCTGATTGGTGGAGGTCTAGGACAATTCCTTTGACTTCATTTCTTGTTTTTTTCTCAGACATGCACTGTCAACTGTGGGACCTTACATATACAGGTGTGTGCCTTTTCAAATCATGTCCAATCAATTGAATTTACCACAGGTGGACTCCAATCAAGTTGTAGAAACATGTCAAGGATGACCAATGTAAACAGGATGCACCTGAGCTCAATTTTGAGTCTCATAGCAAAGGGTCTGAATTAGAGGTCGAACGATTATGATTTTTCAATGCCGATACCGATTATTGGAGAACCACAAAGCCGATGCTGATTAATCGGCCATTTTGTTTTTAAAAAATGTAATAATGACAATTACAACAATACTGAATGAACAATTTTATTTTAACTTAATATAATACATCAATAAAATCAATTTAGCCTCAAATAAATAACGAAACATGTTCAATTTGGTTTAAATAATGCAAAAACAAAGTATTGAAGAAGTAAAAGTGCAATATATGCCATGTAAAAAAGCTAACATTTAAGTTCCTTGCTCAGAACATGAGAACATATGAAAGCTGGTGGTTTCTTTTAACACAAGTCTACAATATTCCCAGGTAAGAAGTTTTAGGTTGTTGTTATAGGACTATTTCTCTCTATACCATTTGTATTTCATATACCTTTGACTATTGGATGTTCTTATAGGCACTTTAGTATTGCCAGTGTAACAGTATAGCTTCCGTCTCTCTCTCCTCTACCTGGGCTCAAACCAGGAACACATCGACAACAGCCACCCTCGAAGCATCGTTACCCATCACTCCACAAATGCCGCGGCCCTTGCAGAGCAAGGGGAACAACTACTTCAAGGTCTCAGAGCGAGTTACGTCACCGATTGAAACACTATTAGAACGCAGCCCGCTAACTAGCTAGCCATTTCACATCGGTTACACCAGCCTAATCTCGGGAGTTGATAGGCTTGAAGTCATAAACAGCTCAATGTTTGAAGCACAGGGAAGAGCTGCTGGTAAATGCACAAAAGTGCTGTTGGAATGAATAGTTACGAGCCTTCTGCTGCCTGCCACCGCTCAGTTTGATTTGATAGAGCAGTCTTAAGACTTAATTATAACATAATAAAACACAGAAATACGAGCCTTATGTCATTAATATGGTCAAATCTGGAAACTATAATTTGAAAAACAAAATGTTTATTCTTTCAGTGAACTACGGAACTGTTGGTGGCATCCGTAAGTCTAAATATTCCTGAAACATTGCACAACCTTCAATGTTATGTCATAATTAAGTTTGCAATGAGCCAGGCGGCCCAGACTGTTGCATATACCCTGACTCTGCGTGCAATTAACGCAAGAGAAGTGACAATTTCCCTAGTTTAATATTGCCTGCTAACCTGGATTTCTTTTAGCTAAATATTCAGGTTTAAAAAATATACCTCTATTGATTTTAAGAAAGGCATTGAAGTTTATGGTTAGGTACATTCGTGCAACAATTGTGCTTTTATCGCGAATGCACTTTTGATAAGTCATCTCCCGTTTGGCGAAGTTGGTCTTCACACAGTTCGCAACGAGCCAGGTGGCCCAACCTGCTGCATATAGCCTGACTCTGTTGCACAGAATGCAAGAGAAGTGACACAATTTCCCTAGTTAAAAGAAATGCATGTTAGCAGGCAATATTAACTATATATGCAGGTTTAAAAATATATACTTGTGTATTGATTTTAAGAAAGGCGTTGATGTAAATGGTTAGGTACACATTGGTACAACGACAGTGCTTTTTTTGCGAATGCGCTTGTTAAATAACCGTATGGCGAAGTAGGCTATGATTAAATGATTAATTAACAGGCACCGCATCGATTATATGCAACGCAGGACAAGCTAGATAAACTAGTAATATCAACCATGTGTAGTTAACTAGTGATTATGTTAAGATTGATTGTTTTTTTATAAGATACATTTAATGCTAGCTAGCACCTTACCGTGGCTCCTTGCTGCACTCACATAACAGGTAGTCAAGCCTGCTACGCAGTCTCCTCGTGGAGTGCATAATGATCGGTATCCAAAAATGCAGATTGCCGATTGTTATGAAAACTTGAAGTCGGACTTAATTAATCGGCCATTCCGATTAATCAGTCAAACTCTAGTCTGAATACTTATGTAAATAAGGTATCCGTTTAAAAAAAAGAGAAAAAAATAGTTTTGCTTTTTCACAATGGGGTATTTTGTGTGTAGATTGATGAGGGGGAAAACATATTTGATCAATTTTAGAATAAGGCTGGAACGTAACAAAATGTGTAAAAAGTCCAGGGGTCTGAATACTTTCCAAATGCACTGTATATCCTTCTGAGGAGAGTTGGGAGCAGAATAATATTCTACGAGATTGTATGTCACATTTGCATAACAACTATGTTTATTGACAGCACCACCCGCCAGCCAGGCTCACTTTTCTGCAGGATGGGCAGAGGCTGTTCTTGTCTGTGTGGAGGCAGTGCCAACGGAATGTTAAGGTAAGGGCCAGGTTAAGATAGGTTATGTACCTTTCTGCAGGCAGGGCAGAGGCCGTTCTCATCAGTGCGGATGCGGTGCCAACAGAAGCGGCAGATCTGGTAGCCGCAGGTGCAGGGAAAGAAGTTTACGTCGTCAATCTCCAGCGGCTCCATGCACAGGGGGCACTCCATGGAGTCGTCCTTTATCTCGGGGCTGTGGGACATCCTATGGCACGGCGAGGTGGAGCAGATGTCACGGCTGGTCACGGGCTGGGAAAGAGAAGCGTAGTAAGGGATGAGAGGATAGAAAGTTGAGATGGACACAATTGTTACTCAAACTCTATTTGGAGCATTTCTGAAGAATATAAATTGTGAATAATGGAGAACATGAAGAGTACACACTACCGTCAATGCAAAATGTAGGCCCAAACTGGACCTGCTCAGTTAGTTAGTAGTACTGGTAAAGAGGGATGTCCTATTATCATGTAGCCTAAGCTAAATGGTATGAGGCTCATCAATATCTTCTGCCTGTTAGCAGTTGTTACAAAGTAGTGGCTTGTGGAAGTAACAAACGAATGAGGTGGTGTTGACAGTAGGAGGGCGTTCTATCGTGTAGCTGTCAACTGTATTACATCACAGGTTGATCAAATAAACAGGCCTATCGAATCTTGGGGTTTGTTGAGGATGAGTTTGCGCTTGTCCGGGATGTAAATTGCAAATAGGATGTTACTGAAACAGAGCTAGTTATTGGTTGTAAGTGGGCTAAATATATCGTAAAAAACTAGCTAGCTACATGCCAGCTAACGATAGCTACAAGGGTAACACTAGTTGGTTGAGTTGCAATTCAAAATCCGTTGCTAAACTACAGCCTAAATACGAAGGGCTTCGCGCCCCTATCCTCTTTCTGGTGCAGCTGTACAAGCAAGCAGCAAACGTCAGCTGACTGATAGTTACTAGCTATTCCAACCAGCTTGATAGCTAACTAACGTTAGCATGTTGCGAATGGTTTGCAATGATTCTCTAATGTTAGTTCACGGCATGACATTATGTATCAGCTAGCCGTTCAGGTGCTAAAACAAAATATAAAATACTCAAGTCGATGAGTAAAAGGACATGCACTTAATGTTGGGTTGAATAAATAGTTAACCAAAGTTCACAAGACATGGAGTCTTGTGAATACAAAGTGACAGCTTGCTAACCGACGAAGGTGCTAATAGGCTAACATTAGCCTACAAGCTAACTTCAGAGTCCAGGCTGGCATTCGCAGTTAGCTAACTTGGCTAGCTAGCGGCTGCGGCCTACTAACGTTAGTTTACTAGCTAACAGACGCCGACACAGTAAACCATTGACAGTTCAGTAAATCCACAAATAGACAACGATGCAAAGGATGGCATTGACATAGAAAATGTATCAATTCGTTTATGCAACCATGGAGCTAATGCTATTTTGCCACGAAATCAGTAGCAGACAGTTACAATAATAGTTCGGGCTAGCTTGCTAGCCACTTACCCTGTCCGTATTACAGGGATTCCACTCCAAATGGACAGTCACACCAAATTGGGCGGGGATTGCTAATGTCTCTGAACTGTCCAGATTTGTATAGATAGACACTTTAGATTATGTTAGGTTTATTATTTCGCTATAATTCAAAAGGCTTGATAGATGTTTTGCCCTTTTCTTTCTTATCTGTAGAGACACTTTACGCTCTAACCACCATCTTAACTAGCGTTAAAATAGGGAGGAGGGAATGGGGCAAGCGCTCAGTACGTACTGAGGCTGCGTGGGAGGCTATCAACAATGCATTGTGGGAAATGTAGTTAATTATGCTTTCAGTCTGGATACTTTTGACGGGCAAATTTCCAATTTGGTGGTTGGTAAACAAAATCCCGACTCATCTGGGAATGTGCCTGGTAGTGTGTTTGAAGTAGAGGGAGTACTTTATTTATTATTTTATTTAACCCTTGTTTTACCAGGTAATTTGACTGAGAACACTAATTTACAGCAACAACCTGGAGAATAGTTACATGGGAGAGGAAGGGGGATGAATGAGCCAATTGTAATCTGGGAATGTTTAGGTGGCCATGATGGTATGAGGGCCAGATTGGGAATTTAGCCAGGACATGGGGGTTAACATCCCTACTCCTTGTGACCCGTCTGCAAGACAGGGCTTAGCATGTCTCTCGAGGAGGCCAAAAATAGATTTGGAAAAGTTTAATATTTTCAGAAGATGTCGGGTAATTGGTTAAGGGAGGAGGATTGGAGGGAAAGAGAGGAGGTTGAAAAAACGGAGGGAGGCAGAGGATGGGTTTGACTCTGTTGAAGAGGGTATGTCGAGGGAGATTGGTGTCAAGTTGCATTGATGGACATGGTTATGATAAAGATACATTCGGTCCAGTGGGAGTGAGATTTTTGAAGAGGGTGAACAGGCCTTTTTGCTGATCCCATGGATGGTTTCAGGTTGGGTTGAAAAGATGGTGGGTGCTGTTGAGTCGAGGAACGTAACCCAACGTGGACTTTCTTCAAATTGGGTGAAGATCAGTTTCTTCCTTTGCTCTTAGGAATAGGACACCATTGAAATGAGTGCTTTCTGGGGTAGCGTTAAGTGTGATGGGGGAGCAATTGAAGTTGAGGATTCACTGTGTTTGTGACGCCCACCGTTTAGTGCGACGCAGACCCGGTATTGAGCGTGGTGAAACAGAAGTCACTGTCAGTCCTTTTGAGTTTTCAGTCTTTACTCAACAAGGTCATGTTAGGATATATCAGTTATCCTGTTAGAGCGTGTAGGAGGGAGATTCCAAGATGTGGGAAGTGTGCAGGAGGGCATGGGGTACAGGATTGTGTAGTTTCGGTGGATAAAGTTTTGTGTGTCAACTGTAGGGGTGCCCATGTTGGTGGGGACCGGAAGTGTTGGGTGTGAGAGAGGCAGGTTGAGGTGGATAGAGTCAAAGTAGTGCAGAAGGTATGCTGAGGCAGTGAAGAAAGTAGAGGAGGATGGGTCGAGGGTTAGGGATTCTGAGAGGAACTCTGTGAATAGTAGATTGGTGCCAGCACAGAGGTATAGGCCAATGAGTGATTTATGCTTCAGTAAGGTTGGCTTCTTAGAGTTCATAGCAATGGTTATCAACTGTCCCGCAGAAATGGAATGTAAATCACGGAAAATAGATGCTGCGGTGAAAGCAGCAGAGAAGTGCATTGGGGTACGTGATTTGACTTCAGTAGAGTCACAGGGTATGTTGAGTTGTAGTGTCCCGTCTTCTCAGGTCATTGGCCTAGGGTAGGATCCGATAGGGTCAAAGTAGTGGATTAAGGTGATGGGATTTAAATGAGTATAGGGTTAGTTGGTAGGGTAATTATTATTATAATAACACATTTTATGAAACAAAAAATATATATATATACAGTTGAAGTCAGACGTTTATATTCACCTTAGCCAAATAAGTTTAAACTCCGTTTTTCACAATTCCTGACATTTAATCCTTGGAAACATTCCCTGTCTTAGGTCAGTTAGGATCACCAGTTTATTTTAAGAATGTGAAATGTCCGAATAATAGTAGAGAGAATGATTTATTTCAAATTTGATTTCTTTCATCACATTCCCAGTGGGTCAGAAGTTTACATACACTCAATTAGTATGTGGTAGCTTTGCCTTTAAATTGTTTAACTTGGGTCAATCGTTTTGGGTAGCCTTCCACAAGCTTCCCACAATACGTTGGGTGAATTTTGGCCCATTCCTCCTGACAGAGCTGGTGAAACTGAGTCAGGTTTGTAGGCCTCCTTGCTCGCACACCCTTTTACAGTTTTAACCAC
Organism: Oncorhynchus gorbuscha; assembly: GCF_021184085.1. Taxonomy (NCBI): domain Eukaryota; kingdom Metazoa; phylum Chordata; class Actinopteri; order Salmoniformes; family Salmonidae; genus Oncorhynchus; species Oncorhynchus gorbuscha. The sequence goes on along the minus strand of NC_060174.1, from coordinate 54,621,830 downwards.
ACATTTTCTAAGGGATTGAGGTCAGGGCTTTATGATGGCCACTCCAATACCTTGACTTTGTTGTCCTTAAGCCATTTTGCTACAACTTTGGAAGCATGCTTGGGGTCATTGTCCATTTGAAAGACCCATTTGCGTCCAAGTTTTAACTTTCTGACTGATGTCTAGAGATGTTGCTTCAATATATACACATCATTTTCCTACCTCATGAAGCTATCTATTTTGTGAAGTGCAGCAGTCCCTCCTGCAGCAAAGCACCCCGTCACAATTGGGATGGTGTTCTTCGGCTTGCAAGCCTCCCCCTTTTTACTCCAAACATAATGATGGTCATTATGGCCAAACAGTTCTATTTTTGTTTCATCAGACCGGAGGGCATTTCTCCAAAAAGTACGATCTTTGTCTCCATGTGCAGTTGCAAACCGTAGTCTGGCTTTTTTATGGCGGTTTTGGAGCAGTGGCTTCTTCCTTGCTGAGTGGCCTTTCAGGTTATGTCACTATAGGACTCGTTTTACTGTGGATACAGATACTTTTGAACCTGAACCTGTTTCCTCCAGCATCTTCACAAGGTCCTTTGCTGTTGTTCTGGGATTGATTAGCACATTTCCCACCTAATTACATTCATCTCTTGGAGGCAGAACATGTCTCCTTCCTGAGCGATATGACAGCTGCGTTGGTCCATGATGTTTATACTTGCATACTACTAGGTTTTGTCTGATTTCTTTTGATTTTCCCATGATGTCAAGCAAAGAGGCACTGATTTCAAGGTAGGCCTTGAAATACATCTACAGGTACACCTCCAACTGACTTAAATGATGTTAATAAGCCTATCAGAAGCTTCTAAAGTCATGGCATCATTTTCTGGAATTTTCCAAGCTGTTTAAAGGCACAGTCAACTTAGTGTATGTAAACTTCTGACCACTGGAATTGTGATACAGTGAATTATAAGTGAAATAATCTGTCTGTAAACAATTGATGGAAAACTTACTTGTGTCATGCAGAAAGTAGATGTTCTAACCGATTTGCCAAAACTATAGTTTGTTAGTAAGTCATTTGTGGAGTGGTTGAAAAACAAGTTTTAATGACTCCAACCTAAGTGTATGTAAACTTCCGACTTCAACTGTATATACAGTACAAGTCAGAAGTTTTCTACATTGTGGAATAATAGTGAAGACATCAAAACTATGAAATTACACATATGGAATCATTTAGTAACCAAAAAAGTGTTAAACAAATTTTAGATTCTTCAAAGTAGCCACAATTTGCCTTGATGACAGCTGTGCACACACTTGACATTTTCTCAACCAGCTACACCTGGAATGCTTTTCCAAAAGTCTTGAAGGACTGAACTTGCTGAGCACTTGTTGGCTTTTTTACCTGCACTCTGCGGTCCAACTCATCCCAAAACATCTCAATTGGGTTGAGGTCAGGTGATTGTGGAGGCCAAGAAATTGCTATTTTATTAGGATCCCCATTAGCTGTTGCAAAAGCAGCGGCAGGTCATCTGATGCAACACTCCATTACTCTCCTTCTTGGTCAAATAGCCCTTACGCAGCCTGGAGTTGTGTTGGGTCATTGTTTTGTTGAAAAACAAATGATAGTCCCACTAAGTGCAAATCAGATGGGATGGCATATTGCTGCAGAATGCTGTGGTAGCCATGCTGGTTAAGTGTGCCTTGAATTCTAAATTAATCACTGACAATGCCACCAGCAAAGCATCCCCACACCATCATACCTCCTTCTCCATGCTTCACGGTGGGAATCACACATGTGGAGATCATCCGTTCACCTACTCTGCGTCTCACAAAGACATGGTGGTAGGAACCAAAAATCTCACATTTGGACAGATTTCCACCGGTCGAATGTCCATTGCTCGTGTTTCTTGGCCCAAGCAAGTCTCTTCTTATTATTTATGTCCTTTAGTAGTGGTTTCTTTGCAGCAATTCGACCATGAAGGCCTGATTCACGTAGTCTCATCTGAACAGTTGATGTTGAGACGTGTCTGTTACTTGAACTCTGTGAAGCATTTATTCTGGGCTGCAATTTCTGAGGCTGGGTAACTCTAATGAACTTACCCTCTGCAGTAGAGGCAACTCTGGGTCTTCCTTTCCTGTGGCGGTCCTCATGAGAGCCAGTTTCAGCATAGTGTTTGATGGTTTTTGCGACTGCACTTGAAGAAACATTCAAAGTTCTAGACATTTTCCAGATTGACTGACCTTCATGTCTTATTGTAATGATGGACTCTTCTTTTTTTTCTTTCTCTTTTCTTATTTGAGCTGTTCTTGCTATAATATGGACATGGTCTTTTACCAAATAGGGCTATCTTCTGTATACCACCCCTACCGTGTCACAACACAACTGAACTGGCTCAAACGCATTAAGAAGGAAAGAAATTCCACAAATTAACTTAACAAGGCACACCTGTTAATTCAAATGCATTCCAGGTGATTACCTCATGAAGTTGAGAGAATGCCAAGAGTATGCAGCGCTGTCATCAAGGCAAAAGGTGGCTACTTTGAAGAATCCCAAATATATATTTTAATTTGTTTAACACATTTTTTGGTTACTACATGATTCCATATGTGTTATCTCATAGTGTTGATGTCTTAACTATTATTCTACAATGTAGAAAATAATAAAACATTAAGAAAAACCCTGGAATGAGTAGGTGTGTCCAAACTTTTGACTGGTACTGTATATAATTGTTTTTCGGTTCCCCTTTCCCATTTTGTATCACAAAGTGTAATGGACCTAGTTGGTGGTACTAATATAACATATTGGATGCCAGCCACCATTAAACCTCACCGAAGAAGAACACTTATAGCAGGTCAAGGCTATTGCTAGGCAACTGTAAACATGCATGTTATATTTGCCTAGGCATTTGAAATAATGTAGTAAATAGAAGAAAAGTAAAAATAAAAGTATTTTATTTCAAATGTATGCAAATTATCACCATTCTGTCACTGTGGTAGATGAGGCGTTTTAACTAATCATTGAAAAGTTATTTTGATGGTCGAACAGCATAATAAAGATAGTTGTTCCTCATTCCTCCATCCACATAAGGGTGGCCAGGGTTGGGGTGGTTGGACATTGTTTGGTTCAACATAGTCTGTGGTCAGAGTTGGGCAGGTGGGGTGTGGCGAGGGCAGTGACAGGCATGTTGCCAGGAGCCCCATCTTAACACAGCTTTGACTGTCTCTGCCCGGGAACATCCCAGCCGTTATCCCAACTGCAAGACTAAGGAGAGGGGAAAGAGGGGTGAGTGGGAAACCTAATTTCACCTATGAAGTCAATTAAGTATTTTTTCATTTCATGTGTTTATTCCCTGCCCCTACATATCTTCATACCAATCTCCTACTCCTGAGACATTCACTGTTTCCTCTGTGGTCTGAGCCAAAGCAGGGTAGTGGATGGTGCATAGCTGACCCTTCTGACAAACAAAAACCATCATCATCATGGTATTCCCATCATGGTATGCTATAGTTATTCACACCGCTTACCCTTGTTCCTCTCCTAGGCGGAAGGTCTCTCCACACAGTAGCATTCCCATGGCACCCAGGGTTACCACCACACAGCAGCACTGACATGGCCCCCAGGGTCACCACCACACAGTAGCACTGACATGGCCCCCAGGGTCACCACCACACAGTAGCACTGACATGGCCCCCAGGGTCACCACCACACAGTAGCACTGACATGGCCCCCAGGGTCACCACCACACAGTAGCACTGACATGGCCCCCAGGGTCACCACCACACAGTAGCACTGACATGGCCCCCAGGGTCACCACCACACAGTAGCACTGACATGGCCCCCAGGGTCACCACCACACAGTAGCACTGACATGGCCCCCAGGGTCACCACCACACAGCAGCACTGACATGGCCCCCAGGGTCACCACCACACAGCAGCACTGACATGGCCCCCAGGGTCACCACCACACAGTAGCACTGACATGGCCCCCAGGGTCACCACCACACAGTAGCACTGACATGGCCCCCAGGGTCACCACCACACAGTAGCACTGACATGGCCCCCAGGGTCACCACCACACAGTAGCACTCCCATGGCCCCCATGGTCACCACCACACAGCAGCACTGACATGGCCCCCAGGGTCACCACCACACAGTGCAGGTTGTCCAATAGGGGGCATGTGAGAACCATGGCACAACTCAGAACCTCCTCCACAAAGCTAGGCAGCACTGCCGCCATAAGACAAGACCACATTCTCATTCGTAATATGCTCATCATATACACACACTCTTAAACAATCTGTATTTCTCAACCCAATCCATGGGGATCCCCAGCTTTTCCACATCTTTGTTAAACTCCAACACTAGAAGACCTGATTCAAACGATCAAGGGCTTGATGATTAGTTGACTGGTTAATAAATCAGATAGTGTTGGAATAGTTCAAATATGTGAAGTGGTTGGTGGTCCCAGAGGATGGTGATGAAAAACATACACGCATTAGAAATGATCCAAGTACAGCATTTGCTGAAGTATTGCAGCTACCTGAAGGTTTTGGAAGGCCTAATGTCTTATTCATGGTACACAGCTCAGCCAGGTTGGGGGAGGTGGAGGCCAGGGCCTTCCAGCTGTCAGACAGGAGATGATTGTATGCCTTGTCAGAATTAGCTGGCTCATACCACACTGCAACACAAGTTTATCAGATCAGGGTCCGTATGTATAAAGCGTCTCAGAGATGGAGTGCTGTTGATATCGGATCAGTTTTGCCTTTTAAATCATGGCGAATAAGATAATATGGAGAGGGGGGGACCTGATCTTAGATCAGCACTTCTACTCAGATTCTTTGTGAATGGACCCTGATCAAACAGACATGCACCGATTATCACGGCTCAGGCTAAGACCCAGATGCAGACACAGGAGGCAGATAGTACGAGTCTCAGAGTTTATTATAGTTCAAGGGGCAGGCAAAGGGTTGTAATCCAAATCAGAGTCGGGCAGGTACAGGACAGCGGGCAGGATCAGGACAGGCAGAAAGGTCAGAACTGTGAAGACTAAGACAACCAAAAACTAGAGCACAGGGAACACGATGGTAGGACTTGTCGGGACAAGCCAAAGTAGCAACAGACAAACAGAGTACGCAGGTATTAATACACAGGGGATAATGAGGGGACACCTGGTGGGGGAGACCAGCACAAAGACAGGTGAAACAGTGACACGGATGGTGAAGAAATGGTGATCGATCACTATTGACGACTGTCGATTGTGGTTGCCATACAGACACATGAGAGAAAACCCCTGAAACGTTTTCCTCAAACTGGGACACCTGTTTGTTGAAATATTTTGACATTCCCTCTAATTTAGTCCTGGGTAAAGTTGTTATTATTTCAGTGCTATTCTCAACAACAACAACAAATATATCAACAACAACAACAACAACTTGATATATGTAGACTTTGATGTCTCGTACCTGCTTCAGAAATACTCACATACTGTTCTGTGATTTGCTGGCGGTTATGCCTGTCGCCCAATCCGAGACTCAGGTCACCGTTCTCAGTCATCCCGGCACAATAAGTTGCGGTCCTCTGCTCTTGAAGCCTGGCGACGCCACTGGTGCACTTAGATAAAACAACAAGAAGAAGCAGCAATTTAATGTCATGCCGGAATACTATGGGAGAGGGATTCTTTCTGCTTTGCATTTGGTCATAACAAACAGTTGTTACCAGTCGCTAAGGGCCCGATTTAGAGTTGAAATAAGAGCACACAACACCGCTCCTAAACGTCTTTGCATATGTACCATGTGCTGAGACTAGTTCAGTACAGCAACACTGTGAGAGTCAGTTCCAATGGCTGAGATGAACAGAGGTCTTTGTCCCATTCTGTTCAGAGAGTCTGTTGAGAAAAACATCCCAAAAGAACTCAACATTAACTCAATGTAATATTTGTACACCATATCCTCATAAACAGTTGAAGTTTTGCAGATCAGGAAATTAGAAACGAACCGGCAAGGTTCCTTCCTACTCCACCAGGGCCAACAATTCCAGTATTCGTCTGTCCAAATGTGAAATGTAAAAGTAGTTATGTCTCAATCAAATAAACCCATTATATTAACATAATCTGAATGTTGTAGACATATGCCTACAGTATACAGTACAGTGTGTTTGATGTAAGCCTATGTGAAGCTTGTGTGAGTTTCTGTGAACGTACCACAAGCTACTCTGTTTTCCCCATTGCAATAAAATCCACGTTCACGCCACCTATGATTTTTTTTTAAAAACAAGCCACAGTGGTATTGTACAGCAAGCATGTCACACACTGTCCATCATGCTCAAACTAAAGTGGGGAAAGATGGTGCACTCTATAAGACAAGATAAGAGGGGTTCACCTGCATTTGATGAGGAACATATGACTAGTACTCACTATTTTTGATAGTCAGAATCTTTCTCTTCCTCTTTTTATGCGAAGACCAGGAATAGTCCTCTTCTTCTGTATTCGTTCAGACAGTGCACAGGCTATCTGCCTGCCCAACCTGGCACTATTATGCATGAGCGATATCTTTGGGAATATGAGGTTAAGGGACCTCATATAAAGTTATATGGAGAAAGATATATAAATATATAATATATATATATTTTTTAAGAACAACAATATGTCAGATCATTACCTTTTTTCGCCACAATGTCTAACCTTACACTGAGATTGATTCTCTCTCTCTACCTCTACCATAGTTTCTTGTGTCACGGTATTGATCTGAGAAGGTAACTAGCTAGGACGGACTTTCCTCTGGTCAATTCGTTGACCTTTTTGAAGGATGAAGGGGGCGTCACATCTCTTCTTCTAATGCCTTTGGCACTAGAGGGGAAATTAGAAGGAAACAGAGACATAATCGTGTCACTAAAAGGTGAAACACTGAAACTTCCATTTTGTTCTCATGTTAGTGCAACCACAAAGAGACTCTGTGATAAAGGAGACTTCCTGTGATATCAGCCATGCGAGCAGCTATCTAGAGATCAGGAAATAACCGTTCAGAAAAACAACATGAGAACCAAAAGACTAAGTGCTCAGTGAATGGGGCTCTGTAGCGATACTGACAAAACACAATATCACTATCAAATACCTAAGTAAGCAAAATACATATCCAAAAGAACATGGGGATTCAGCTACAGGTCGCAATTGTAATCGAGGCAACATGAAAAATCATATTATGTTCCATTTTGAGTGGAACATCCCTTTAAGCCTAATGCATTCCTTACTTGGCCTCTGCCAGTGCAGCCTGTATAGCGTCCTCAATCGGTTGGCCGGCTGCTGCATGCTCCTCAGGGATGGGCACAGCTAATAGCAGGTCGCTCTGTAGACCCAAGGACAGAGTACCCGCTGTAGGTCAGGAGAAAAAGACAGGTGTGCTGCATTATGAAGCGGTTGTAATACATTGTACAATTGATGACAATGTAAGATTTACGACTCCTTATAGTGTTTTATTATCAGCTTATAATGACCCTGACTAAATAACAGCCACTTTGAGTCACTTGACAGAGACAGGGATGCCAGCTCTGTATGCTGCTATCATGGTTCCTGATACAGTGGTGCCACCACAGAGACCTTGGAGAACACACACACACACACACACACACACACACACACACACACACACACACACACACACACACACACACACACACACACACACACACACACACACACACACACACACACACAGAGCTGTGCTGTGCTGAATGAGGCAAAACTGGGATACTTAGCAACTGCCAGTACTAACTATGAATAAACAAAGGATACCGGTAGAAATAACCTCAATGAAATAGTACATAAAATACTGAAAGTGCATTTATTTTTGAGACATAAACAACACGCACAACACCTTTACATCAGGAACTTTGTTAAACAAAATGGTTCTCTTTTACTGTACCTCACGCTGTGTGGATAGGGCATGCCATGGGTAATGCCATGGGTAATAATGGTGCTCTCTAGTGCCACCACCGACCTGTATTCTGCCAACGCCTGGAATACTGACGGGTGGACTCTGAAGAGACCATCTAGGGAAAATAATAAGCATGTATTTTTCAAAAATCTAGAGAATATAAACGTACAACAAATTATGATAATTAAAACAAATTCAACATTCAATTGCATCATGATGCATAATCTACTAAGAAATGTTGAGATGCCATGTCTCAGGAGTTGAGCAGAAACTCTCCTCAGCAATCTCAACTCAGAATCTCTTAGGTAAACACTGACAGCAGAATAAAGAAATCAGAATCCAGAATCGGAAAGTGTTCACACCCCTTGACTTTTTTCAAATTTTGTTACGTTACAGCCTTATTCTAAAATGTACCAAATACATGTTTTTCCTCATCAATCTATACAAAATACCCCATAATGATCAAGCGAAAACAGGTTTTTATGGTAGAGTGGCCAGATAGAAGCCAATCCTCAGTAAAAGGCACATGACAGCCCGCTTTGAGTTTGCCAAATGGCACCTAGAGGACTCTCAGACCATGAGAAACAAGATTCTCTGGTCTGATGAAATCAAGATTGAACTCTTTGGCCTGAATGCCAGGCGTCACATCTGGAAGAAACTTGGCACCATCCCTACGATGAAGCATGTTTGTAGCAGCATCATGCTGTGGGGATGTTTTTCAAAGTCAGGGACTGGGAGACTAGTCTGGATTGAGGGAAAGATGAATGGATCAAAGTACAGAGAAATGCTTGTTGAAAATCTGCTTCACTTTCCAACACGACAACAACCCTATGCACACAGCCAAGACAACACAGGAGTGGCTTCGGGACAACTCTCTGAATGTCCTTCAGTGGCCCAGCCAGACCCCGGACTTGAACATCTCTGGAGAGACCTGAAAATAGCTCTGCAGCGACGCTCCCCATCCAACCTGACAGCGCTTAAGAGGATCTGCAGAGAAGAATGGGATAAACTCCCCAAATAAAGGTGTGCCAAGCTTGAAGCGTCATACCCAAGAAGAATCAAGGCTGTAATTGCTGTCAAAGCTGCTTCAACAAACCACAGAGTAAAGGGTCTGAATATTTATGTAAGTACAGTCGTGGCCAAAAGTTTTGAAAATGACAGAAATATATTTTTGTCAGATGTTACTATGGGATATTGAAGTATAATTACATGCATTTCATAAGTGTCAAAGGCTTTTATTGACAATTACATGAAGTTGATGCAAAGAGTCAATATTTGCAGTGTTGACCCTTCTTTTTCAAGACCTCTGCAATCCGCCTTGGCATGCTGTCAATTCACTTCTAGGCCACATCCTGACTGATGGCAGCCCATTCATGCATAATCAATGCTTGGAGTTTGTCAGAATTTGTGGGGTTTTGTTTGTCCACCTGCCTCTTGAGGATTGACCACAAGTTCTCAATGGGATTAAGGTCTCGGGAGTTTCCTGGCCTTGGACCCAAAATATCCCTGAGCCACTTAGTTATCACATTTGCCTTGTGGAAAGGTGCTCCATCATGCTGGAAAAGGCATTATTTGTCACCAAACTGTTCCTGGATGGTTGGGAGAAGTTGCTCTCGGAGGATGTGTTGGTACCATTCTTTATTCATGGCTGTGCTCTTAGGCAAAATTGTGAGTAAGCCCACTCCCTTGGCTGAGAAGCAATCCCACACATGAATGGTCTCAGGATGCTTCACTGTTGGCATGACACAGGACTGATGGTAGCACTCATATAGTCTTCTCTGGACAAGCTTTTTACCCAAACAATCAGAAAGGGGATTCATCAGAGAAAATGACTTTACCCCAGTCCAAACCCTGTACCTTGCTTGCTTGTAACTTGCTTGCTTGCTGAAGCCTTCTTCACAACAATTGAACCGCTCTCCTTGAAGTTCTTGATGATCCGATAAATGGTTAATTTAGGTGCAATCTTATTGGCAGCAATATCCTTTCCTGTGAAGCCCTTTTTGTGCAAAGCAATGATGACGGCACGTGTTTCCTTGCAGATAACCATGGTTGACAGAGGAAGAACAATGATTCCAAGCACGCCCTCCTTTTGAAGCTTCCAGTCTGTTATTCAAACTCAATTAGCATGACAGAATGATCTACAGCCTTGACCTCGTCAACACTCACACCTGTGTTAACGAGAGAATCCCTAACATGATTTCAGCTGGTCCATTTGTAGTAGGGCTGAAATGCAATGGAAATGTTTTTTTGGGGATTCAGTTAATTTGCATGACAAAGAGGGACTTTGCAATTAATTGCAATTAATCTGATCACTATACATAACATTCTGGAGTATATGCAAACTGAGGCAGCAGACTTTGTTAAAATTAATATTTGTGTCGTTCTCAATTTTTTTGGTCATGACTGTACAGGCATACTTGAAGAGTACAGGAAGTTGCAGAAAACAGATTTCTCAGTCTTGGATTTCCAGCATCAAAAGCATCAGTGAGTAGCCTACCCCGACACTGCAAGGCAAACATCCAGTTCAACCATTCAGGAAATTTTCCATGCTCCAGTTAGTTGGAACAAATTAACTCCCACCTATTGGGGTACACTCAGCAAGCAACCTACACCCCAATATCAGTGCTGTTTGCAACATTGTGAAATTTGTGGAGTGGTCTATGTTCCTATTGATTTCTTATCCCACTCCATACAATAACTGATCAAAGACCCTTCTCAATAAGCTATATGTAAGGTTAATTATTGAATTGTTCATACTTATCAATATAAAGTCATAATGGTGGAGCAAAACACAGTCAACAGTGTAACTTAATGGAACAACTCCTTGAAAAGAAGTGAGGAATGGACTCTGTCAAAGATATGGTCACATACTGTACAAAGTTCACACAAAAAAGGCCTTTAGGCAATAACAAAAACAACAGCAATGATTCAATACCAAGTAACTCACAATCACAACATGCTGCTATGTAACAGACATGAGAATGTCTTTCAGGATCTGAATCAATAGTTGACATAACAATTCCTTAAGATTTAAGGCATACTCATACATTCATCACTAACGTATTATAGAAATGACACTAGGCATCCCATTTCCCATAATTCACATCAGCTCATTATGAAATAAACTTGGTCTCCAACAATGCTGAACAAATCCTTACCTTCCCCAGCATGTGAGAAATTAGAAACTGAGGAATGACAGCCATTTTTTTCCCAGAAGAGTGAGTGAACTTTGACCCAACCATGCTTTTTGTTGACACAGCTTGCCTGACTTTGCCATAGAACTCTCTGGCCTTGATCTTTGATGGATTCACCCAGTCTCACTGAATTTGTGCAATTGGGAATTAACATTTTCAAGACCAGAAAACTATACTGTATGTAGAAATATAGATCTATCGTTATCAATGCAAAGAGTTGCACAATTCAACTAAGGGAGAACTTTTCATACCATAAAATGCAATATATGATGACATGGACAGATGATTAATGGAATTTAAAAAACAGGAAAAAAGGGTAATGTAATTAAAGTTGAATATGTCTTACATACAGTATAGTTTAGTTCAGGGGTCACCAACCTTTTCTGAGTCAAGTCAAAAAGCAAGCCGAGATTCTTTTTAAACATGACTTAAAAAATGTAACATTAACCTAAAAAAAAGCTATGTAAGATTGAGCTTTGTGCAGTAGGCCAAATACATGATCACAGCATATTGGTTATATGCCTGGCCAAATACATGATCACAGCATATTGGTTATATGCCTGGCCAAATACATGATCACAGCACATGACCACAGCATATTGGTGGTCGTTCTGTATTGGAATGTATGCACACATGACTGTATATAAAAGCGTCTGCTAAATGGCATATATTATTATATTATTATTATTATTATATTATTATTATTATTATTATTATTATTATATTATTATATTATTATTATTATTATTATTATATTATTATTATTATTATTATTATTATTATTATTATTATTATTATATTATATTATTATTATTATTATTATTATTATATTATTATATTATATTATATTATTATTATTATTATTATTATTATTATTATTATTATTATTATATGCCTGGCCAAATACATGATCACAGCATATTGGTTATATGCCTGGCCAAATACATGATCACAGCATATTGGTTATATGCCTGGCCAAATACATGATCACAGCATATTGGTTATATGCCTGGCCAAATACATGATCACAGCATATTGGTTATATGCCTGGCCAAATACATGATCACAGCATATTGGTTATATGCCTGGCCAAATACATGATCACAGCATATTGGTTATATGCCTGGCCAAATACATGATCACAGCATATTGGTTATATGCCTGGCCTGACAATATTGTTCTTCTCGGACAATATTATATTTCAAAACTTGAGCTTTGATTACAAAATAGAACAGTTGGTGTAGCACTTTCAAGGCACAACTGAGCATAAATGAAACTTTATATAACTAGACAAGTCAGTTAAGAACAAATTCTTAGTTACAATGAGGGCCTCCTCGAAAATCGAGTAGCACCGCATCTGACTCATGTACAAATTCATGTTGTTCCTATGACCAGAGAAAGTGAAATATTCCTCGATATTATAAAATAGACACGACGAACTGCTAATAATAATACAAACGCAAGGATGTCAATACACTTGGCTACTCATTCATTGCAGCTGCAGCGCGAGTGGAAGTGGTAGAGAAGCACATTTTATGTTTTGTAACAGTGCTAAATATTTTTTCATAAAAACAGCAGCTCTTTGCGGTATAATTTGACTCTCTCTGTGGCCATGGTTTTAAAAGTTATTAAATGTTACGTAGGCTAGTATTAAACGTTGATGTGGGCGGGGGTCGTTGAAGGACTGTAAGTACGGGGATTTTAACCACAGATCTCCCTGTCTGCCTGGTAGACGGATTTGGTATTTTCTCACAAATGAAATGGTTCAAAATGGGAACACTTTGCTTACCTAGTGCACAGGGCATCTCAAACAAGTGCACATATGGCCAATATTGCAACACGAAAATTTAAAAAAAGGTTGCAGATCCAACACCACCTGAAAGAGTCAATTAATTAACTTTATTTGACAAATTGAAAATGCATTTTCTTCTCTCTTTTATTTAAATGCCCTCCAGTTCACATTTGGGAGTGGGTGAGAGATCGTGTGGTGGCTCTTGGAGTTTTTATGCAAAGCGTCTGCTAAATGCATAGATTTTATGTATGGGTGGTCCCAGGAATCGAACCCACTAGAGGAAGGAGGAAGGCCCTAAAAATTGTCCAAGACTCCAGCCATCCTAGTAATAGACTGTTTTCTCTGCTACCGCACGGCAAGCGGTACCGGAGCGCCAAGTCTAGGTCCAAGAGGCTTCTAAACAGCTTCTACCCCCAAGCCATAAGAGTCCTGAACACCCAATCACATGGCTCCTCAGAATATTTGTATTGCCCCCCACACTGCTGCTACTCTTTGTTATTATCTATGCATAGTCACTTTACCTACCTACACAACTTGTAGACTTGATTAGGTACTCTGTGCGGTTTGTTGATAACCTTATTTTGCTACCTGCCAACTTTACGGCTTTTACTTTTTAATTACCGTTTTATATTTGTATTTTTTCCCTCACGCTACTTTTTTCCTGAAACTTTTTCATCCTGGAAGCTTTATCTGGACGTGATTCGTCAGGACCTCCACCAGCCGAAGATAAGTAGTAATATTAACATGATTCCTTCTAATTGCAGTCGCTATACTCATAATATACAGGAGAACGATCGCCTTACAGTGAGGATAGCCGTGATATAAGCCCAGCTTCAGATGCAAGCGTTAGGCAAGGGTAATGCATGTGTAGGAAAGGATGAAACAGTGTCTGTGCCACCAATAAGTACAGATAGAAGTATAAATCCCCTCGCACAGTCCCCGCAGCCGGACAACTTTCTCATGGCTTCTGGAGGGAAATGCTGTAGGAATGCTCAACCGGTGTCGCTCATTCAGCCGACAGAAACTTTGGACCGGTTCTCCCCACTAAGCAACTGGTCGGAGTCAGAGGCCGAGCCTTCTCTGTACTCTCCTCCTCCCGTTACGGGGTCTGAGATGCGGAAGACTTCCACCATTAGCTCTGACAAATTCAAAAACCTAGTCATTGGTGACTCCATTGCCCTCAGTATTAGACTTTTAAAAAATCATCCAGCGATCGTACACTGTTTACCAGGGGGCAGGGCTACCGACGTTAAGGCTAATCTGAAGATGGTGCTGGCTAAAGCTAAAACTGGCGAGTGTAGAGAGTATAGAGATATTGTTATCCACGTCGGCACCAACGATGTTAGGATGAAACAGTCAGAGGTCACCAAGCGCCACATAGCTTCAGTGTGAAAATCAGATAGAAAGATGTGTCGGCATCGAGTGATTGTCTCTGGCCCCCTACCAGTTAGGGGGAGTGATGAGCTCTTCAGCAGAGTCTCACAACTCAATCGCTGGTTGAAAACTGTTTTCTGCCTCTCCCAAAAGATAGAATTTGTAGATAATTGGCCCTCTTTCTGGGACTCACCCATAAACAGGACCAAGCCTGGCCTGCTGAGGAGTGACGGACTCCATCCTAGCTGGATGGGTGCTCTCATCTTATCTACGAACATAGACAGGGCTCTAACTCCCCTAGCTCCACAATGAAATAGGGTGCAGGCCAGGCAGCAGGCTGTTAGCCAGCCTGCCAGGTTAGTGGAGTCTGCCACTAGCACAGTCAGTGTGGTCAGCTCAGCTATCTCCATTGAGACAGTGTCTGTGCCTCGATCTAGGTTCAGCAAAACTAAACATGGCGGTGTTCGCCTTAGCAATCTTACTGGAATAAAGACCTCCTCCATTCCTGCCATTATTGGAAGAGATTGTGATATCTCACATCTCAAAATAGAGCTACGATGTTAGATCCCTCACTTCCAAGGCAGTTGTAGTCAATGAACTAATCACTGATCATAATCTTGATGTGATTGCCATGACTGAAATATGGCTTAAGCCTGATGAATTTACTGTGTTAAATGAGGCCTCTCCTCCTGGTTACACTAGTGACCATATCCTCCACGCATCCCGCAAAGGCGGAGGTGTTGCTAACAATTCCGATAGCAAATTTCAATTTACAAAAAGAAAACGACTGCGTTTTTGTCTTTTGAGCTTCTAGTCATGAAATCTATGCATCGTACTCAATCATTTTTTATAGCTACTGTTTACAGGCCTCCTGGGCCTTATACAGTGTTCCTCACCGAGTTCCCTGAATTCCTATCGGATCTTGTAGTCATGACAGATAATATTCACATGGGAAAGGTCACAGACCCACTCCAAAACGCTTGGGGGTTGGCGGACTCCATCCTAGCTGGAGGGGTGCTCTCATCTTATCTACGAACATAGACAAGGCTCTAACTCCCTTAGCTCCACAATGAGATAGGGTGCAGGCCAGGCAGCAGGCTGTTAGCCAGTCTGCCAGGTTAGTGGAGTCTGCCAGTAGCACAGTCAGTGTAGTCAGCTCAGCTATCCCCATTGAGACTGTGTCTAATTTTTGGTGACTTTAATATTCACATGGAAAAGTTCACAGACCCATTCCAAAAAGCTTTCGAAGCCATCATCGTCTCAGTGGGTTTTATTCAACATGTCTCTAGACCTACTCACTGCCACAGTCATACTCTGGACCTAGTTTTGTCCAGTGGAATAAATGTTGTGGATCTTAATGTTTTTCCTCATAATCCTGGACTATCGGACCACCATATTATTACGTTCGCAATTGCAACAAATAATCTGCTCAGACCCCAACCAAGGATTATCAAAAGCCATGTAATAAATTCTCGGACAACCCAAAGATTCCTAGATGCCCTTCCAGACTCCCTCCACCTACCCAAGGACGTCAGGGGACAAGAATCAGTTAACCACCTAACTGAGGAACTCAATTTAACCTCGTGTAATACCTTAGATGCAGCCGCACCCCTAAAAACAAAAAACATTTGTCATAAGAAACTAGCTCCCTGGTATACAGAAATAGCTCTGGAACGAAAATGGCGTTACACCAAACTGGAAGTCTTCCGACTAGCTTGGAAAGACACTACCGTGCAGTATCGAAGAGCCCTCATTGCTGCACAATCATCCTATTTTTCCAACTTAAAATTGAGGAAAATAAGAACAATCCACAATGTATTTTTGATACTGTCGCAAAGGTAACTAAAAAGCAGCATTCCCCAAGAGAGGATGGCTTTCACTTCAGTGATAAATGCATTAACTTCTTTGACGAAAAGATCATGATCATCAGAAAGCAAATTATGGACTCCTCTTTCAATCTGCGTATTTCTCCAAAGCTCAGTTGTCCTGAGTCTGCACAACACTGCCAGGACATAGGATCAAGGGAGACACTCAAGTTTTTTAATACTATATCTCTTGACACATTGATGAAAATAGTCATGGCCTCTAAACCTTCAAGCTGCATACTGGACCCTATTCCAACTAACCTACTGAAAGAGCTGCTTCCTGTGCTTGGCCCTCCTATGTTGACCATAATAAACATCTCCCTATCCACCGGATGTGTACCAAACTCACTAGAAGTGGCAGTAATAAAGCCTCAATTGAAAAAGCCAACCTTGAGACAGAAAATATAAAAACGATCTGCTGTATCGAATCTCCCATTCCTCTCAAAAACTTTTGTAAAAGGCAGCAACTCACTGCCTCTCTGAAGACAAACAATGTAAAAGAAACGCTTCAGTCTGGTTTTAGACCACACTGAGACTACACTTGTGAAGGTGGTAAATTACCTTTTAATGGCATCAGACCTAGGCTCTGCATCTTGTGCCCCTAGACCTTAGTGCTGCTTTTGGTACCATCAATCATCACATTCTTTTGGAGAGATTGAAAGCCCAAATTGGTCTATATGGACAAGTTCTGGCCTGGTTTAGATCTTAACTGTCAGAAAGATGTCAATTTGTCTCTGTAGATGGTTTGTCCTCTGACAAATCAACTGTAAATTTCAGTGTTCCTCAAGGCTCCATTTTAGGATCACTATTATTTTCACTATATATTTTACCTCTTGGTGATGTCATTCGGAAACATAATGTTAACTTTCAGTGCTATGCAGACGACACACAGCTGTCCATTTCGATGAAACATGGTGAAGCCCCAAAATGACCCTCCCTGGAATCCTGTGTTTCAGACATAATGAAGTAGATGGTGGCAAATATTCTACTTTAAAACTCGGACAAAACAGAGATGCTAGTTCTAGGTCTCAAGAAACAAAGAGATCTTCTGATGAATAATGCTTTACCATCTGGCAGTCTGACAGACAAATCTGGGTTTGACGGATGCATAGTGGCAACTGGAACGTTTGGTGGAGGAGGAATAATGGTCTGGGGCTGTTTTTCATGGTCCAGGCTCCTAGCTCCAGTGAAGGGAAATCTTAACGCTACAGCATACAATGACATTCTAGACAATGCTGTGCTTCAAACTTTGTGGCAACAGTTTGGGGAAGGCCATTTCCTGTTTCAGCATTAAAAATGGTGTGGAAGAACTTGACTGGCCTACACAGAGCCCTGACCTCAACCCCATCGAATACCTTTGGGATGAATTGAAACGCCAACTGCGAGCCAGGCCTAATCGGCCAACAACAGTGTCGGACCTCACTAGTGCTCTTGTGGCTGAATGGAAGCAAGTCCTTGCAGCAATGTTCCAACATCTAGTGTAGAGCCTTTCCAGAATTGTGGAGGCTCTTATAGCAGCAAAGGGTGGACCAACTTCATATTATTGCCCATGATTTTGGAATGAGATGTTCAACAAGCATCTGTCCATATACTTTTGGTCATGTGAGATTTCTATTTAAGGGTTGTATCCAGGCACACGCTTTGCGTCATTCCTAAAAACATTTACATTTACATTTAAGTCATTTAGCAGACGCTCTTATCCAGAGCGACTTACAAATTGGTGCAATCACCTTATGACATCCAGTGGGACAGTCACTTAACAATAGTGCATCTAAAACTTAGGGGGGGGGTGGGGTGAGAGGGATTACTTAACCTATCCTAGGTATTCCTTAAAGAGGTGGGGTTTCAGGTGTCTCCGGAAGGTGGTGATTGACTCCGCTGTCCTGGCGTCGTGAGGGAGTTTGTTCCACCATTGGGGGGCCAGGGCAGCGAACAGTTTTGACTGGGCTGAGCGGGAGCTGTACTTCCTCAGTGGTAGGGAGGCGAGCAGGCCAGAGGTGGATGAACGCAGTGCCCTTGTTTGGGTGTAGGGCCTGATCAGAGCCTGGAGGTACTGAGGTGCCGTTCCCCTCACAGCTCCGTAGGCAAGCACCATGGTCTTGTAGCGGATGCGAGCTTCAACTGGAAGCCAGTGGAGAGAACGGAGGAGCGGGGTGACGTGAGAGAACTTGGGAAGGTTGAACACCAGACGGGCTGCGGCGTTCTGGATGAGTTGAAGGGGTTTAATGGCACAGGCAGGGAGCCCAGCCAACAGCGAGTTGCAGTAATCCAGACGGGAGATGACAAGTGCCTGGATTAGGACCTGCGCCGCTTCCTGTGTGAGGCAGGGTCGTACTCTGCGGATGTTGTAGAGCATGAACCTACAGGAACGGGCCACCGCCTTGATGTTAGTTGAGAACGACAGGGTGTTGTCCAGGATCACGCCAAGGTTCTTGGCGCTCTGGGAGGAGGACACAATGGAGTTGTCAACCGTGATGCGAGATCATGGAACGGGCAGTCCTTCCCCGGGAGGAAGAGCAGCTCCGTCTTGCCGAGGTTCAGCTTGAGGTGGTGATCCGTCATCCACACTGATATGTCTGCCAGACATGCAGAGATGCGATTCGCCACCTGGTCATCAGAAGGAGGAAAGGAGAAGATTAATTGTGTGTCGTCTGCATAGCAATGATAAGAGAGACCATGTGAGGTTATGACAGAGCCAAGTGACTTGGTGTATAGCGAGAATAGGAGAGGGCCAAGAACAGAGCCCTGGGGGACACCAGTGGTGAGAGCGCGTGGTGAGGAGACAGATTCTCGCCACGCCACCTGGTAGGAGCGACCTGTCAGGTAGGACGCAATCCAAGCGTGGGCGCGCCGGAGATGCCCAACTCGGAGAGGGTGGAGAGGAGGATCTGATGGTTCACAGTATCGAAGGCAGCCGATAGATCTAGAAGGATGAGAGCAGAGGAGAGAGAGTTAGCTTTAGCAGTGCGGAGCGCCTCCGTGATACAGAGGAGAGCAGTCTCAGTTGAGTGACTAGTCTTGAAACCTGACTGATTTGGATCAAGAAGGTCATTCAGAGAGAGATAGCGGGAGAGCTGGCCAAGGACGGCACGTTCAAGAGTTTTGGAGAGAAAAGAAAGAAGGGATACTGGTCTGTAATTGTTGACATCAGAGGGATCGAGTGTAGGTTTTTTCAGAAGGGGTGCAACTCTCGCTCTCTTGAAGACGGAAGGGACGTAGCCAACGGTCAGGGATGAGTTGATGAGCGAGGTGAGGTAAGGGAGAAGGTCTCCGGAAATGGTCTGGAGAAGAGAGGAGGGGATAGGGTCGAGCGGGCAGGTTGTTGGGCGGCCGGCCGTCACAAGACGCGAGATTTCATCTGGAGAGAGAGGGAGAAAGAGGTCAGAGCACAGGGTAGGGCAGTGTGAGCAGAACCAGCGGTGTCGTTTGACTTAGCAAACGAGGATCGGATGTCGTCGACCTTCTTTTCAAAATGGTTGACGAAGTCATCTGCAGAGAGGGAGGAGGGGGGAGGGGGCGGAGGATTCAGGAGGGAGGAGAAGGTGGCAAAGAGCTTCCTAGGGTTGGAGGCAGAAGCTTGGAATTTAGCGTGGTAGAAAGTGGCTTTAGCAGCAGAGACAGAGGAGGAAAATGTAGAGAGGAGGGAGTGAAAGGATGCCAGGTCCGCAGGGAGGCGAGTTTTCCTCCATTTCCGCTGGCTGCCCGGAGCCCTGTTCTGTGAGCTCGCAATGAGTCATCGAGCCACGGAGCGGGAGGGGAGGACCGAGCCGGCCTGGAGGATAGGGGACATAGAGAGTCAAGGGATGCAGAGAGGGAGGAGAGGAGGGTTGAGGAGGCAGAATCAGGAGATAGGTGGGAGAAGGTTTGAGCGGAGGGAAGAGATGATAGGATGGAAGAGGAGAGAGTAGCGGGGGAGAGAGAGCGAAGGTTGGGACGGCGCGATACCATCCGAGTAGGGGCAGTGTGGGAGGTGTTGGATGAGAGCGAGAGGGAAAAGGATACAAGGCAGTGGTCGGAGACTTGGAGGGGAGTTGCAATGAGGTTAGTGGAAGAACAGCATCTAGTAAAGATGAGGTCGAGCGTATTGCCTGCCTTGTGAGTAGGGGGGAAGGTGAGAGGGTGAGGTCAAAAGAGGAGAGGAGTGGAAAGAAGGAGGCAGAGAGGAAAGAGTCAAAGGTAGACGTGGGGAGGTTAAAGTCAGAACTGTGAGAGGTGAGCCGTCCTCAGGAAAGGAGCTTATCAAGGCATCAAGCTCATTGATGAACTCTCCGAGGGAACCTGGAGGGCGATAAATGATAAGGATGTTAAGCTTGAAAGGGCTAGTAACTGTGACAGCATGGAATTCAAAGGAGGCGATAGACAGGTGGGTAAGGGGAGAAAGAGAGAATGACCACTTGGGAGAGATGAGGAACCACCCCGCTGACCAGACGCTCTCGGGGTGTGCGAGAACACGTGGGCGGACGAAGAGAGAGCAGTAGGAGTAGCAGTGTTGTCTGTGGTGATCCATGTTTCCGTCAGGGCCAAGAAGTCGAGGGACTGGAGGGAGGCATGGGCTGAGATGAACTCTGCCTTGTTGACCGCAGATTGGCAGTTCCAGAGGCTACCGGAGACCTGGAACTCCACGTGGGTCGTGCGCGCTGGGACCACCAGAGTAGGGTGGCCGCGGCCACGCGGTGAGGAGCGTTTGTATGGTCTGTGCAGAGAGGAGAGAACAGGGATAAACCGACACATAGTTGACAGGCTACAGAAGAGGCTACGCTAATGCAAAGGAGATTGGAATGACAAGTGGACTACACGTCTCGAATGTTCAGAAAGTTAAGCTACGTAGCAAGAATCTTATTGACTAAAATGATTAAAATGATACAGTACTGCTGAAGTAGGCCAGCTGGCAGTGGGTGCGTTGTTGACACTACACTAATCAAGTCGTTCCGTTGAGTGTAATAGTTTCTGCAATAGTAATAGTTTCTGCAGTGTTGCTATTCGGGGGCTAGCAGGCTAGCTAGCAGTGTTGTTAGTCCTTAGCCGTGATAAATTTAAGTAATAAGGTCAGAGGGGGTGTGGTATATGGCCAATATAGCACGGGCTAAGGGCTGTTCTTAGCAACAACTCAATGCGGAGTGCCTGGATACAGCCCTTAGCCATGGTACATTAGCCATGTACCACAAACCCCTGAGGTGCATTATTGCTATTATAAACTGGTTACCAATGTAAGTTGAGCAGTAAAAATAAAATGTGTTGTCATATTCGTAGTATACGGTCTGATATACAGTACCATGGCTGTCATCCAAGCAGCATTCTGGGCTCGAACCAGCCAGTTTATAATGGCCATTATAAACAATTGTAAACTGGGTGGTTCGAGCCCTGAATGCTTATTGTGGCAATATACCACAGCTAAGGGCTGTATTCAGGCACTCCGCATTGCATTGTGCAAAGAACAGCCCTTAGCCATGGTATATTGGGCATATACCACACCCCCACCGTGCCTTATTGCTTAAATATACCACACCTCCTCTGGCCTTATTGCTTAATTAAGTGTGTGTAACATAGTGGACCCTAGATGGTCTTGTCAGGGGGTGCGAGCAATTCAATTCAATTCAATTCAAGGGCTTTATTGGCATGGGAAACATGTGTTAACATTGCCAAAGCAAGTGAGGTAGACAACATACAAAGTGAATATAAAAGGTGAAAAACAACAAAATTGAACAGTAAACATTACACATACAGAAGTTTCAAAACAGTAAAGACATTACAAATGTCATATTATATATATATATATATATATACAATGTACAAATAGTTAAAGGACACACAATAAAATAAATAAGCATAAATATGGGTTGTATTTACTATGGTGTTTGTTCTTCACTGGTTGCCCTTTTGTCGTGGCGAGCATCTAGACTGGTCTCATCGACTAGACATAACATAGTAAATGTAAATCCAGGGACTCTCAAATTAGTATGATATATTACTTTTGGTATGATTACATAAGACAGAAGGTTACTAAGTCATAAATGAAAGGAGAGTGGATGGGTGGATGTATAACACAAATGTCTAGCAACCCAAACATTTTGTGTTCAAATCTGGACAAAAGCATTTTAGCTACTTTGCAACTATACCGAACACAAATATGAACACAGGTAATGTGTTGTGCTGTTCCCATGTTTCATGAGCTTAAATAAAAGATCCCAGAAATGTTCCATATGTTACAAAACCTTAATTCTCTCAGATTTTGTGCACAAATTTGATTACATCCCTATTAGTGAGTATTTCTCTTTTGCCAAGACAATAAAAGGCCACTCTAAAATGTGAAGTTTGTCACACAACACAATGCCACAGATGTCTGAAGTTTTGAAGGCATGTGCAATTGGCATGCTGATTGCAGGAATGTCCACCAGAGCTGTTGCCAGAGAATTGAATGTTAATTTCTCTACCATAAACCAACATCGTTTTAGAGAATTTGTCAACCTGTCTCACAAACGCAGACCACGTGCCAGCCTGTAACGACTTCAGTGGGCCAATGCTCACCTTCAATGGCCACTGGCACGCTGGAAAAGTGTGCTCTTTGTGGACGAATCCAGGTTTCAACTGTACCGGGCAGATGGCAGACCACGTGTATGGCGTCATGTGGTGAGTGGTTTGCTGATGTCAGTGCCCCCCATGGTGGTAGTGAGGTTATGGCATGAGCAGGTATAAACCACGGACAACAAACACAATTGTATTTTATTGATGGCAATTTGAATGCACAGAGATATCGTGAAGAGATCCTAAGGCCCATTGTCCTGCCATTCATCACCTCATGTTTCAGCATGATAATGCACGGCTCCATGTCGCAAGGATCTGTACACAATTCCTGGAAGTTGAATGTCCCAGTACTTACAAGGGCTGCATTGTGTGACGACCCTGAATTTTTCTGAACCGTCTCGGTGCTTCTCCTTCCAATAGGGCGCTTCCCCTTTAATTCCCAATTAAATAGTGCTTCTCCTTCCAATAGGGCGCTTTCCCTTTAATTCCCAATTAAATAGCAAGCATCAGCTGCGCAAAATTGGGGTTGTGATGGAGGCGTGAATGAGGATGTGGTCAACCCGCAGTTCCGTTTGTTTTGTAGCTTAATAGAGTTGTACCCAAGACCGGATCCACTCTTTGCGTCCGTGGACTACACCTCTCTGTTCTTCGTGGCCTTCCTCCGCTGGAGATCTGTTGGCGGATTGGATTGTCTGACTACAACCTTTTTGTATACGGTATTTCATTTGTTTTCATGTATACTGTGATGCTTTATGTAGTTAGTTATAGTTGAGGACTTATTAAGATTTGATACGCTTGATGGTTGTGTGGTAAAATTATTATTTTGATTATATGATTTGATACTGGCTTTACGCTACACTTGTATGAACGGATAAACTTTGCGTGACTAAGGTCACTTGAGTTCCCTGAACTTCTTTACCGGGCTGGACTCTTTTAGGCCCGAGGTACAGGACATTTCTGGAGGAACCAGTGCTCATTATTTGTTGTATTATGCGTGTGATCATTTATGTTGGTAATACAACCCACGCAAAATAATAGTCGTTTTTGATGTTCTTTCCAATGTTTTAAGGGTTTATGAAGTGTTTCCATCCTGTCTTTTACATAAGTCCTTTGTGTTGGTGTAGACTTGACGGACCAGATGGGACTCATTCCCTCCCAAACCAAAAGGAGAAATCAATGTTTTCTCTGGTAGGCACAACCTACCTGGCACCCCTATAAATAATAACTTCAAGTCAAAACCGTTACAATACTCACCAGACATGTCACCCATTGAGCGTGTACTACAGTGTGTTTCAGTTCCTACCAATATCCAGCAACTTCACACCTCATTGAAGAGGTGTGGGACAACAATCAACAGCCTGAAACTCTATGTGAAGGAGATGTGTTGTGCTACATGAGGCAAATGGTGGTCACACCAGATACTGACTGGTTTTCTGATCCACACCCCTACATTTTTTTAAAGGTATCTTAGACCAACAGATGCATATCTCTATTCCCAGTTGTGTGAAATCCATTGATTAAGGCCTTATTTATTTAAATTGACTGATTTCCTTATTTGAAATTGTTGCATGTTTATATTTTGGTTCAGTGTACTTAGTGTGTTAGCTAAAAGGGTGAAGGTTAGCTAACTCTTAACCTTAACTGCTAGCACTTATCCACCTAGCTAGCGTTAATTCTTCACTTATCATGTTTAGCAAATTTGTAACATATCATACGAATTAACAAATTAACACACCATACGAAAAGTAACATATCACACTAAATGGAGTGTCTTGGATTTATGTACATAATAATATGAAATGCCCTGAGACCACATTGGAGCATCAGGAGTCAGATGGAAACATAATGCTATTTATTTACGGTAGCAGAAGGTCAGCTGGATCCATGGATATTTACAAGATGTTGACGAACACTCACATACAAACACATAATTTAAAAAGAACAAACAAAATGGCCAAGTCACTGAAGCTACAACTGGCTTCTAAGGCAGAGTGCCTATATCTTTGAGAGAGTATCACTAATTCCTCACACAGCTGAGTTTTAGAGAGAGCCCTGGGACATGTCACTCCAGTCTAAGCTCACATGAAATGAGCCACCTGAACAGGGGTGTATTCATTAGTCAGATTCCGTTGCAAAACATGTCTGTTGCAAAACGTTTTGCAACACACCCTATGTAAAAAGCCAAACCCCTACCACTGAACTTTAACAGGTAGGCTATTTCTCCAATTACATTATCTTATTCTATAATCCGTACTCTCAATACATTATACATTTCACCATGTAAAGACATATCAAAAACATTTAACAAATAAAAAATATTCGGAAAACACCCTCAGCTATGAGAATAGAGCATTTGAATTACTGAGAACAGTGCTGGATAGATATGTGACATGACCGGAGCGCACTCTCATCAGTCCTCAAACAATCTGTGGTGGAGAGTAAGCCGACACAGGATGGCTATACAATAATGTATCTTTTGATATTATCTGCGTTGTTAAACTTTCTTCTCACGTGTGATATGTCTAGCAGTAGGCATATACTTGGAAAAGGAAAACAACATGAACAAACATAGGAAACATTAGAACTGTGTTTGGAGCCAAGTGAGGGAAATGTGCATTCCACAGTCTATATTATATATGTCATTAATTTCCATTGATAAATAACTTGTGTTAACACATCGGCCTACCTGTTCTGTGCAATTCAGAGGTAGCCATTCAAGAATCATGAGAGTTGATGGCAGAGTAAATCCAGAGATAATCAACCAAATAAGATCAACACCATTCTTGTAGACTAAGTGCACAGTGAGGATAAAAGCCCTGTCGGGAAATGTGTTGAGTGATACAGCTCACATCACTCAGCTGAATTTGATAGAAGTTACAGGATGTGCAGACATGAACAAGGAAATGCCTTCAGGTACAAGTAAAGTCATTTTCTGGTGAATATGTTATTATACACATTAGCATTGGCAGGAAATGACAAATAAGAACGTTTCTATCAGATTTGTGCTCAGGCTTGTAATTATCAGTCACTAGAGGGCAGCAGTAGCTCAATTTCTTTGCCTTAGTCTGATGCGTATCCCGTACCCACTATTCTATTTTGGAATCAGTAAATGGGCCTACAGTAAATTGCAATTGCTTACATTTTTCTTTCAACTATTTGAAGGGTTTTGTATAGTTACATTTTTATTTGTACCATTTGGAGAGTAGCCAACCAATGCCATTCTGATTGTGTATATAGTCCAATTGCTAAACTATATAGACTGCATATGTAACGATGTGAAACGGCTAGCTTAGTTAGCGGTGTGCGCTAAATAGCGTTTCAATCGGTTACGTCACTTGCTCTGAGACCTTGAAGTAGTAGTTCCCCTTGCTCTGCAAGGGCCGCGGCTTTTGTGGAGCGATGGGTAACGATGCTTCGTGGGTGACTGTTGTTGATGTGTGCAAAAGGTCCCTGGTTTGCGCCCGGGTATGGGCGAGGGGACGGTTTAAAATTATACTGTTACACATAAACATGCATCCATTAACTAAAATTAAAATGTTGATTACTGGACGTATATTCAACTGCAGTCTAGCACCCTTTTCAGAGAATATGCCATTACTCATCAAAACCAGGTTGGAATGTGTTGGAAAATCCCTCAGCCATAACCCTAAAGGATCTGTGTGCATTCAACTTCATTCAAAGGCTCAGACTGATCCATCAACAAGTTGCACAGGCTCAATTTTCCGTCAAACTTTTGGGGCACTGGGCAAATTTGAGGTCTTGTGAGCTTAAACTTGAACTTGTGCAACTTCCAGTACGCGTTTACAGTGAACGCTGAGGCTGTACCCTGACGCTGTAGCCAAAAGGCTATTTGAGCATAATGTTGGCCTACCAACAAAACCATTAGAGCAAATCCAATAGCATTTTCACATGGAAATAGCTTTTGATTTCTATGAAGGTGCCTATATGCAGGCCTACATTGCATTAGACTTTTAAAAACGTTTTTACGTTATGAAAGGCTTGATATAAAAATGTTTTAACTTGGTCTGTAACACCACGGGCCAAATAGGTGACTGTAAATTGCATTGTGTTCCATGATGCAAGAAGCCACTTAACAAAATAAAACATTATTACCATACAGAGAATTAGACAATGGATTATGTGCCTGTCTCAAAATACAACAATTAAGACAAACTTTTTTTTTACCTGTCTGGCTTTCCAAAGACAGCTTGAAATGCAGCCTACACGTTTATACACGAACATCAACAAATGTGCACAAGCATGGCTCAGCGCTGGAGAAGCACCTGACTGCAGTGTGCAGTTCCGGGCCCGGGCTCAATATGTGGCGGAGTCCAACGCGTTTAACCAGAACCCTTCCCGTCTCCTTCAAGGTCAGCCAAGTTGAGGTAAACTTCGAAGGTGTCAACGAAAGTGAATCTTCATCGAACCTAACCTACATGGATAAAAATATAAACCATGGAAGTAAGTGAGACTGTCATTATCCATAATGTATGTCGTAATATTCATATACCAGTGCAGTGGTATATTTTTACATGACCAACTACCGCACCGATGTTAGCATAGCTTTCATTAGCACCCATTTGCACGTGAGCTAGCTAATTGTTCACAATGAGCGAATCTTTACTTGGACAAATTTTCCTACATGAGCAGTAAAGCCTAGGTTTACATGTAAATTACAGTTATGTAATTGATTTTGTTGTTGATTTTCTGTATTTCTTCAATGTATGCCTTGTTGTGTTTGACTGGCTTTAAATGTGTATTGTTGGAGCAAGGGGAACCACTACTTCAAGGTCTCAACAAGTGATGTCACCGATTGAAACGCTATTTAACGCGCACCACCGCTAACTAGCTAGCAGTTTCACATCCGTTACACTTGTATACCATGGGTTTGACACAGTGTATACAAAACATTAGGACACCTGCTCTCTTTCCATGACAGACTGACCTGGTGAATCCAGGTGAAAGCTATGATCCCTTTTTGATGTCATTTGTTAAATCCACTTCAACCAGTGTAGATAAAGGGGAGGAAATGGGTTAAAGAAGGATTTGGTCGTAGGTGCCAGGCGCACCAGTTTGTGTCAAGCACTGCAATGCTGCTGGGTTTTTCACGCTCAACAGTTTTCTGTGTTAATCAACAATCGTCCACCACCCTTCCAGTCTCCTTCAAGGTCCATCCAGTCAACTTGACACAGCTGTGGGAAGCATCGGATGGGGGTGCAACTCAATATTAGGAAGGTGTTTGTTTAGTATACTGTGTTATGTTTGCAAATTGTGTAAGCAAAAATTACAGTAACACACCACTTAAATTATCAACTAATTAGGTTTGATAAATTGAATAAGGTGTGTTAGGTGTGCTGGGCTTGGAACCAAAACCTGCACACAAAGCCAGCAGGGTGTATTATGACTGGAGCAGACCTGCCGGCTTTGTGTGCAGGTTTTGGTTCCAGCCCAGCACACCTTATTCAATTTATCAAACCTAATTAGTTGATAATTTAAGTGTGCCATTGCTGGGCTGGAATATAAATCTGCTCACCTGAAATGATGCTCTGGTGATGATGGCCAGGGGGTGGCAGGATAGCCTAGTGGTTAGAGCAGTGGACTAGTTCAAATCCCTAACCTAGTGGTTAGAGCTGACAATGTACCTTGTCAGCTCAGGGATTTGAACTTGCAACCTTCCGGTTGCTAGTCCACCGCTCTAACCACTAGGCTACCCTGCTGGCGGTATTTGAGGACCAGAGTTGGGAACCACTGGCCTACAGTATGATGACATTTGCCTTATGGGCATTTGCAATGCACCTCTTGACATTCATTATGCATCTGAAGCAGAGAATGGCTTAATTTACACATTGTTTACATGTTGTCACGCTATATCAAGGTCAGATTAATTAAAGACAACCAAACAATCAAGAGCCCTGATGGTATAGGTGACCTGAAGAAGTGATATTCTAAAAAAAAAAAAAAACAGCAAAAGTGTTTGAACCTTATTAAGACTTACCGAAAACGTTTGACCTCTGTCATTGCCAACAAAGGGTATATAACAAAGTATTGAGAAACTTTTGTTATTGACCAAATACTTGTTTTCCACCATAATTTGCAAATAAATTAATTAAATCCTACAATGTGATTTCCTGGAATTTTTTTCTCTCATTTTGTCTGTCATAGTTGAAGTGTACCTATGATGAAAATTACAGGCCTCATCTTTTTAAGTGGGAGAACTTGCACAATTGGTGGCTGACTAAATACTTTTTTGCCACACTGTATAGGGCTCTGGTCTCTCATGGTAATTGTCTATTAATTAACAAACATGTTTAGCATATCCAGGCCTGCACCCATGAAAGCTATCACAATAAATCCATTATTTATTTTTGGCTGGTCTAAAGAAACATGATATGAAGAAAATGTATTTCAGAAGCATAGAATATCAGTTGGCCTACTATATCTGGCTATGCGCCATGCCATAGGCTGTAAGCTTGTTAATTTATCAGACAATATATCAGGGGTGTAAAGTACTTAAGTAAAAATACTTTAAAGTACTAAAGTTGTTTTTCTGGGGTATCTGTACTTTACATATTTTTGACAACTTTTTCTTCTACATTTTCCCTGACACCCAAAAGTACTCAACAGTTTGAATGCTTTGCAGGGCAGGAAAATGGTCCACTTCACACGCTTATCAAGAGAACATCCCTGGGCATCCCTACTAGTGTTGGAGAGTGCCCCTGTGGATAAAAAAATTGTAATTTGGTTTGCTTAGTATAAGCAATTTGAAATGATTTAAACTTTTGCAGTTAAAGTTAAATTTTGATACTTTTAATGTTTTACTGGGTGACTCACTTTTACTTGAGTAATTTTCTTTAAAAGCAATTACTTTTACTCAAGTATGACAACTGGGTACTTTTTCCACCACTGCAAGATATATATATAATTCCTGTGCCATTATTTTATGTTATGTGATTTTATAGTAAGAAGAATATAAGTTGGCTGAATAAAATATAAAGGATATTTTTCCCATTCCGGAGCAAGTGAAGTGGCTATGTTGAGTAAAGTTAATATTTGAAACCAATCTAGCATATAGGACCTATTTGGCAACTTTAGTTTTGAATGATACTAACCTCAGAATGTCTTAGAATCAAAAACGTATATGGGCTGCATGATGATGATGATGATGATAATAATAGGCTATTTGAAAAAGTTGCAAAAAAGCTTGTGCCCTGTTCCTTGCCTCAAGGCTGCACAGCTGTTCTCTCAAGTGATCATATTGTCATCCAACAGACTATTCTCAATTTTAAAAAATGTTTTACTAATATGTCAAATTAGTTTAAATTTAGAATGGCACATTATCAAGTGGGCAGGGGGGAAATTGTCAGCAGTATGCCCTCCAATAGCAAATAGAGGCCGCTTTCCCACCAGTTCGTTGTTCAATGATGCTGGGTAGGCTTCTTCGGTTTTATAGCAGAGCATGTGCTTAATATGAGAAGCTGAGAAATAAACAAGAAATATAGTAGCAGCTGGGATCCTCTTGTTTTTAGTGGCAACCATCAAAACTCTGCTTTCACACGGGATTGCATATAGATTTTCTGGTTTATAAGTACACTTATTTCACTCCACGCATCAACTACCGTTTGTGGCGCATGCTCTCGCTGCACAACCAGTGATATGCCACCCAAACTCTGTACGCCATGGACTCGCCCACCGTGTTCCCGCAGCTTTCCAAGTGCTTAATTTGGTAAACCAAGTAAAAATCTGTTCGTGAACATCGATAGTAACCTTTTTAGAAGGAAACATATTTCATTATTCAACTGTTGCCAGCCCCTATCTCTGCATGCTCAAGAGAGAAAGGAGGAGATTGAAATGTGCGGTGGGGAGATATTCTGTATAGCTAAAGATAATGTGTCAGCCTATTATTTATGAAAATATACAAAAATCCCTATTACTATGCTTTTCAAAATCAAATCAAGTTCACTATAATTGTAGGCTAACTCTAGTAGACAACCTACACAATCAATGAACCAAAAGCATCGCCTAAGCTTATATGTTCTCTCCCAGATTCATGGATATAAAGTTTGGAGCATGGTATTAGGTAAGCAGTCCATCCGGTATAAATAATAATACAGTCCAAACTCAAAGGCGATTATTATCATTTGTTTAATTTTGGAGTACAAGCTAAACTAATTTAGCACCAAAGATGTCTTAAATCAGTTTTTATGTATGTTTTTCTGCCATGCATAATATGTGGTAGGCTATGTATTGTATATTGGCATAATCATGATCTGAATTTCGCATATATTCTTTTCAGGCTTGGCAAGAGAAGTAGGTGAACCTATTGAAATTACCTGGATTTATGCATAAATAGGTCATAAAATTTGATCTTATCTTTATCTAAACCATAACAATAGACACACATCGTGTGCTTAAACTAATAACACAATTGTTGATTTTTTTTTTTGGTCTATATTCAATACATCATTTAAACATTCCAAGTGTAGGTTGGAAACAGTATGTGAACCCCGAGGCTAATGACTTCTCCAAAAGCTAATTGGAGTCGCGTCAGCTAACCTGGAGTTAAATCAATGAGACGAGATTGGAGATGTTGGTTTAGAGCTGCCTTGCCCTATAAAAAAACTCTCTCAAAATTTGAGTTTGCTATTCACAAGAAACATTGCCTGATGTGAACCATGCCCTGAACAGATCTCAGAAGACCTAAGATTAAGAACTGTTGACTTGCATAAAGCTGGAAAGGGTTACAAAAGTATCCCTAAAAGCCTTGATGTTCATCAGTCCACGGTAAGGCAAATTGTCTATAAATGGAGAAAGTTCAGCATTGTTGTCCTGCGAAGATGACCTGCAAGAGCAAAGCCACTGCTGTCCAAAAAAACATCGCTGTATGTCTGAAGTTTGCAAAAGTGCACCTGGATGCTCTTGAGGTCATGCATCTCAATTGGGTTGAGGTCAGGACTCTGACTGAGCCACTCCAGAAGGCATATTCTGTTGAAGCCATTCTGTTGTTGATTTACTTCTGTGTTTTGGGTTGTTGTCCTGTCGCATTACCTAACTTCTGTTGACCTTCAATTGGCAGTCAGAAAGCCTAACATTCTTATGCAAAATGTCTTGATAAACTTGGGAATTAATTTTTCCATCAACGATGGCAAGCTGTCCAGGCCCTGAGGTAGCAAAGCAGCCCCAAACCATGATGCTCCCTCTACCATACTTTACAATTGGGGTGAGGTTTTGATGTTGGTGTCCTGAAAATCGAGTGCTGAGTATCAGACCATTAGCGACCTGATGGTCATTAGTGAGTTGGGTACTATCAATTTGTGTCCAGAGTGCATAAGAGGAGTGGTCACGTGGAATTTTACTGCGACCATGACTCATGACTGCCGGTGTGGCGGTAATTCAGTCACCGCAACAGCCCTATTCAGTAATCATCTCACTTGTTAGCTGGCGGTAAACTATGTGGCCATTGACGACAGCAGTGTTGATCAAATGGAAAAATATATTCTCATACCACTTATTGGTTTTTCTTTTTATACTACATCCCACAAAGAAGTTTATCATGTCTGCCTTATATGCTGCACCTATTTTGTGGTTACGTTTATAGTCATGCATACAGTCTGGTATGGTGGTTCTCTCTTCTCCAGTAGCTCCAAGGCATAGCGATTGGTCTCCTCAACTATTGTATGTCTCAGTCAGAAACAGCTTGAAGCACTCTGCCTCCAGAGGGAGATGGCAAGGGTTTTTACACTGAAGACTGGGACTTATTTACAGATTTAATCAGATACTTAGCTATGAGACTCGATTTGGGCTCATGGGCATCCTGTTTCAATTGATCATCCATGAATGGAGTCCACCTGTGGTAAATTCAATTGATTGGATATGATTTGTCTACAGTATATAAGTATATGATACTTATTTTCGACCATAATTTGCAAATAAATTCATAAAAAATCAGACAATGTGATTTTCTCACATTTTTTTTCTCTTTTTTTGTCTGTCATAGTTGAAGTGTACCTATGATGAAAATTATAGGCCTCATCTTTTTAAGTGGGAGAACTTGCACAATTGGTGGCTGACAAACTACTTTTTTGCCCCACTAAGTCGGCTAGAAGGATGTGTCTGCATCAAGTAATTGTCTCCCCTCCCAATTATGGGGAGTGATGAGCTCTACAGCAGGGTCTCACAACTCAATCTCTGGTTGAAAACTGTATTCTGCCCCTCCCAAAAGATAGAATTTGTATACAATTGGCCCTCTTTCTGGGACTCACCCACAAACAGGACCAAGCCTGGCCTGCTGAGGAGTGACGGACTTCATCCTAGCTGGAGGGGTGCTCTCATCTTATCTACGAACATAGACAAGGCTCTAACTCCCTTAGCTCCACAATGAGATCGGGTGCAGGCCAGTCTGCCAGGTTAGTGGAGTCTGCCAGTAGCACAGTCAGTGTAGTCAGCTCAGCTATCCCAATTGAGACCGTGTCTAATTTTTGGTGACTTTAATATTCACATGGAAAAGTTCACAGACCCACTCCAAAAAGCTTTCGAAGCCATCATCGTCTCAGTGGGTTTTATTCAACATGTCTCCGGACCTACTCACTGCCACAGTCATACTCTGGACCTAGTTTTGTCCAGTGGAATAAATGTTGTGGATCTTAATGTTTTTCCTCATAATCCTGGACTATCGGACCACCATATTATTACATTTGCAATTGCAACAAATAATCTGCTCAGACCCCAACCAAGGATTATCAAAATCCATGCAATAAATTCTCAGACAACCCAGAGATTCCTAGATGCCCTTCCAGACTCCCTCAACCTACCCAAGGATGTCAGGGGACAAAAATCAGTTAACCACCTAGCTGAGGAACTCTATTTAACCTTGCGTAATACCCTAGATGCAGCCACACCCCTAAAAACAAAAAACATTTGTCATAAGAAACTAGCTCCCTGGTATACAGAAAATCCCAGAGCTCTGAAGCAAGCTTCCAGAAAACTGGAATGGAAATGGTGCTAAACCAAACTGGAGGTCTTCCGACTAGCTTGGAAAGACACTACCGTGCAGTATCGAAGAGCCCTCTATGCTGCTCGATCATCATATTTTTCCAACTTAATTGAGGAAAATAAGAACAATCCTAAATGTATTTTTGATACTGTCGCAAGCTAACTAAAAAGCAGCAATCCCCAAGAGGATGGCTTTCACTTCAGCAGTGATAAATTCATGTACTTCTTTGAGGAAAATATCATGATCATTAGATAGCAAATTAAGGACTCCTCTTTTAAATCTGCGTATTCCTCCAAAGCTCAGTTGTCCTGAGTCTGCACAACTCTGCCAGGACATAGAATTAAGGGAGACACTCAAGTTTTTTAGTACTATATCTCTTGACACATTGATAAAAATAAACATGGCCTCTAAACCTTCAAGCTGCATACTGGACCCTATTTCAACTAAACTACTGAAAGAGCTGCTTCCTGTGCTTGGTTCTCCTATGTTGAACATAATAATTCCTCTAAAATTATTTTGAAAAAAGCTGTTACGCAGCAACTCACTCCCTTCTTGAAGACAAACAATGTATACGCTTCAGTCTGGTTTTAGACCCCATCATGGCACTGAGACTGCACTTGTGAAGGCAGTAAATTACTTTTTAATGGTGTCAGAGGTTCTGCATCTGTCCTCGTGCTCCTAGACCTTAGTGCTGCTCTTGATACCACCGATCACCACATTCTTCTGGAGAGATTGTAAACCGAAATTGGTCTACACGGACAAGTTCTAGCCTAGTTTAGATCTTATCTGTCAAAGATATCAGTTTGTCTCTGTGGATGGTTTGTCCTCTGACAAATCAACTGTACATTTCAGTGTTCCTCAAGGCTCCGTTTTAAGACCACTACTGTTTTCACTATATATTTTACCTCTTGGTGATGTCATTTGGAAACATAATGTTAACTTTCACTGCTATGCAGACGTCACACAGCTGTCGATGAATCATGGTGATATCCCAAAATTGCCCTCCCTGGAAACCTGTGTTTAAGACATAAGGAAGTAGATGGCGGCAAATGTTCTACTTTTAAACTCGGACAAAAGAGATATGCTTGTTCTTAGATCCCAAGAAACAAAGAGGTCTTCTGTTGAATCTGACAATTAATCTTGATGGTTGTACAGTCATCTCAAATAAAACTGTTAAGACCTTGGTGTTACTCTGGACCCTGATCTCTCTTTTGACGAACATATCAAGACTGTTTCAAGGACAGCTTTTTTCCATCTACGTAATATTGCAAAAATCAAACTTTCTGTCCAAAAATGATGCATAAAAATTAATCCATGCTTTTGTCTCTTCTATGTTAGACTACTGCAATGCTCTACTTTCCAGTTAAAGCACTAAATAAACTTCAGTTAGTAATAAACACGGCTGCTAGAATCTTGACTAGAACCAAAACATTTGATCATATTACACCTGTCTACACTGACTTCCTGTTAAGACAAGGACTGGTTTAACTGGTAACCTAGAAAGCATTACATGGGCTTACTCATATCTTTCCGATTTGGTCCTTACGTACATACCTACACGTACACTACGGTCACAAGACGCAGGTCTCCTTACTGTCCCTAGAGTTTCTAAGCAAACAGCTGGAGGCAGGGCTTTCTCCTATAGAGCTCCATTTTTATGGAATGATCTGCCTATCCATGTGAGAGACGCAGACTCTGTCTCGACGTTTAAGTCTTTATAGAAGACTCATCTCTTCAGTGGGTCATATGATTGAGTGTAGTCTGGCCCAGGAGTGTGAAGGTGAACGGAAAGGCACTGGAGCAACGAACCGCCCTTGCTGTCTGCCTGGCCGGTTCCCCTCTCTCCACTGGGATTCTCTCCCTCTAACCCTATTTCAGGGGCTCACTGGCTTACTGGTGTTCTTCCATGCCGTACCTAGGAAGGGTGCGTCACTTGAGTGGGTTGAGTCACTGACGTGATCTTCCTGTCCGGGTTGGCGCCCCCCCCTTGGGTTGTGCCATGGTGAAAATCTTTGTGCTGTACTCGGCCTTGTCTCAGTATGTTAAGTTGGTGGTTGAAGATATCCATCTCGTGGTGTGGGGGCTGTGCTTTGGCAAAGTGGGTGGGTTTATATTCTGCCTGTTTGGCCCTGTCCGGGGGTGTCGTCGGACGGGGCCACAGTGTCTCATGACCCCTCCTGTCTTAGCCTCCAGTATTTATGCTGCAGTAGTTTATGTGTCGGGGGGCTAGGGTCAGTCTGTTATATCTGGAGTATTTCTCCGGTCTTATCAAATGTCCTGTGTGAATTTAAGTATGCTCTCTTTAATTCTCTCTTTTTCTCTTTCTTCCTCTCTTTCTGTCTTTCTTTCTTTCTCTCTCTCTCTCTGAGAACCTGAGCCCTAGGACCATGTCTCAGGACTACCTGGCCTGATGACTCCTTGCTGTCCCCAGTCGACCTGGCCGTGCTGCTGCTCCAGTTTCAACTGTTCTGCCTGCGGCTATGGAACCCTGACCTGTTCACCGGACGTGCTACCTGTCCCAGACCTGCTGTTTTCAACTCTCTAGAGACAGCAGGAGCAGTAGAGATACTCTGAATGATCGGCTATGAAAAGCCAACTGACATTTACTCCTGATGTGCTGACCTGTTGTAACCTCGACAACCACTATGATTATTATTATTTGACCCTGCTGGTCATCTATGAACATTTGAACATCTTGGCCATGTTCTGTTATAATCTCCACCCGGCACAGCCAGAAGAGGACTGGCCACCCCTCATAGCCTGGTTCCCCTCTAGGTTTCTTCCTAGCCTCCGTGCTTTTACACCTGTATTGCTTGCTGTTTGGGGTTTTAGGCTGGGTTACTGTACAGCACTTTGTGACATCAGCTGATGTAAGAAGAGCTTTATAAATACATTTGATATAAATACATTTGATTGAAATACATTTGATTGAAAAGCAAAGTACAGAGAGCGTTGATGAAAACCTGCTCCGGAGCACTCAGGACCTTAGACTGGGGCTAAGGTTCACCTTCCAACAGGACAACAACCCTAAGCACACAGCCAAGACAACGCAGGACAGGAGTGGCTTCGGGACAAGTCTCTGACAGTCCTTGAGTGGTCCAGCCATATCCCGATCGAACATCTCTGGAGAGACTTAAATAGCTGTGCAGCGACGCTCCCCATTCAACCTGACAGAGCTTGAGAGGATCTGCAGAAAAGAATGGGAGAAGCACTGATGTACCAAGCTTGTAGCATCATACCTAAGAAGACTCAATGCTGTAATCGCTGCCAAAGGTGCTTTAACAAAGTACTGAGGAAAAGGTCTGAATACTTATTTAAACTTTGATATTTCAGTTTTACATTTAATACATTAGCAAAAACTTCAAAACCTGTTTTTGCTCTGTCATTATTGGGTATTGTGTGTAGATTGAGGAGGTGAAAAAAAACAATTGAATACTTTTTAGAATAAGGCTGTAATGTCACAATGTTTCAGAAGGCACTGTATAATGCATTTTTTTGTTTGTTGATTAAACCATCAATAGAGTTGAAATTGCAATGGGACTTGCATTTTATTTGGTACATGGGAATTTATCTGCAAAGGTCTTTTTTTTTAGCACTACATCATCACTCATCAGACTTTTATCCACACCAAGTCAATTTGATGGAAACGCGTCTGGTGCGTGCGTATATATTGTGTTTATGCAGCAGGTGCCTCAGACTTCAGTAGTGTTTTCATGAATGCTTCCTCGCATTGTTCTGTCCATTTCCATGTTTGGTCCTGACAAAGCAACACTGATGCAGCAGTTTCAGGATAAAGCATCCGTAGTAATTCTGTAATCCTATGAAAGAACGTAGTTGGCTCACGTTCTGAGGAGGTGGGGTGTCCTAGATAGCTTTGACCTTGGACGGAGCCTTGTGACGGCCCATATCGTTGATGACGTGTCCACGGTTTTCAACCGATGATGGGAAGAATGCATATTTGTCCTTACAAACTCGCAGTCCGTAGTACTTCGATCTCTGTAAGGTTGCATCCATGTTCCGGAGATGGTCCTCTTTACCAGTAACGAGCATGTCATCCAGGTAGCATTGTACTCCTGGCAATCCACTTAAGATCTGGTCTATCGCCCTCTGGAACAGAGCTGGCGCTTGTAATTCCTAACAGTAGACGACAGTACCCTTATGTGTCACGACAATCAGATATTTTATCCACCCCCAGGTAAGCCCGCAAAAAGATTGTCGATACAGTGCCTTGCGAAAGTATTCGGCCCCCTTGAACTTTGCGACCTTTTGCCACATTTCAGGCTTCAAACATAAAGAAATAAAACTGTATTTTTTTGAGAAGAATCAACAAGTGGGACACAATCATGAAGTGGAACGACATTTATTGGATATTTCAAACTTTTTTAACAAATCAAAAACTGAAAAATTGGGCGTGCAAAATTATTATCAAATGTAAAAGTATAAACCATTTCAAATTCCTTATATGAAGCAAACCAGAGATCACTTTTTTTTTTTATTGAGAGATAGCCAGAGGCACACTCCAACACTCACATTGTGTTTGAGTCCGCCAGATCAGAGGCAGTAGGGAGGATCACATGGATGTTCTCTTGATAAGTGTGTGAATGATATCATCTTCCTGTCAATAAGTAAGGAGTACTTTTGGGTGTGTATGGAGTAAAAAAGTACATTATTTTCTTTAGGAATGTAATTGAAAAAGTAATGGTAAAGTAAAATACAGATTCCCCCGAAAAACAACTGAAGTACTTTTGCTCTTTTGTGTAGCTTCACTCCGTAGCCCACTAGTCCGTCTGTAATGGAGTCATTTTAAAACATTGTTAAACTCAGTGCACTGGTAGTTTATTTCATGCAGCAGCAAACATTGTCACTGATTCCTCCCGTGGAACCTAAACCTTTTAGCAATAACTAGTGTCCATTCGGTATTTCCACAATATCCCCACACATCTTAATACCTGGCCTGTCTGTCTTTTAGCAGGCTGCGTAGTAAATTAAGTGTATTTGGCCATATTATACAAAAAAATGGAGGCACAATTTCATCCTCGTCAATGGCATTTGCAATAACATAATATTCAAACCGTTCTGTGTATGAGCTCCGCTGGTCAAAACTTTCATCAGCAATTTTTCATTTCTCAATAGGTTCCTGATTGTCACTAACTTCAATATTGTCCTCAGTCATGTGATCTTCTTTCACCTCACTCACTGACATATCATCCTCAAGTTCGCTCATTGAGCAGTTTTGAATTCCGAACTTCGTCTTCACAGTTGAATACATGTCCTTTTTTTACTCACTCCTCCCTTTTCAATCACGTTGTTTTCCCACTCCGACATCTGTCTTGAACCCTTTTCTGCCATCCATGACAATTCTAACTTTCTCTCTTAGCTAGCTCGACTATGCACTTGCCTCTTCTAACAATACACTGTGCTAACATTAGCCCAGACCAGGGGTCCCCAATTACATTCAGCCGAGGGACAATTTTATTTTTTTGACGGATGGGTGGTCATGACTACAGAAAAAAGTTTACAAATATTTAGTACACTGTAAATTGACCACAATAATCCCAAACAGATATTTAGTATTTGACAAAAACAGAAACATTTCAAACCTTGATTATATTGGGAGACGATCACATATGGCTCTCTATTTATGTGCGGGAATACTTGGGAACAGATATCCTAAATTAAAATCACTTTGAGAGGATTTCCTGTAGATTTTACAGTATTTTATGTCCAACAACTAAAATGTATCACACACGGGATGAATTTCCAGGAACCCTGGCTTAGACTGTACTATGGAAAATAACACTTTTTAACATGTAAAAACGGACTTATTCCAGACAGCATAGATACTGTAGGTTCAGACTTACTCGTCAACACACTTTTATGTCTCGTTATGTCTCGTGGGTTTCATAACCACGTCTGCATAACAATTAAATACTGATGAGACGAATCAGTTCAACCATTTATATGAACATTTGTATGTGTTCTAGATGAGCACGTTGATATAAATGGTTGAACGGTTCCCCATCTCATCAGTTTTTAGGTGGCACAACCCCAACACACATTATTTCCTGGCTCTTACAGGTGTTTCTGTACTGTTCACTGACAGTGAGCTAAGGAGTATGCCCCACATGGCACCCTAATCCCTACATAGTGCACTATTTTT
The DNA here is from genome assembly GCF_021184085.1 of Oncorhynchus gorbuscha. Taxonomy (NCBI): domain Eukaryota; kingdom Metazoa; phylum Chordata; class Actinopteri; order Salmoniformes; family Salmonidae; genus Oncorhynchus; species Oncorhynchus gorbuscha. Next base: position 54,582,035 of record NC_060174.1, on the reverse strand, counting down.
TTTGACTAGGACCCATAGTGACCTATGGGTAGGGAAGAGAGTACTTATATGTTTACATACCCTACATTACTCGTCTCATATGTATATAATGTACTCGATACCATCTTCTGCATCTTGCCTATGCCGTTCTGTACCATCACTCATTCATATATTTGTATGTACATATTCTTCATCCCTTTACACACAAGCATTTCGCCACACTTGCATTAACATCTGCTAACCGTGTGTATGTGACAAATAAAATGTGATTTGATTTTGATTTGATACTACTTGGTACACAGAAAGAGTTGCCAGACTAGTTTGCATAACAATATGCCAGATAGACTAGCCTGGTCCCAGATCTGTTTGTGCAGTCTTGTTACAGCATAACGTGGCAATGACCATGCGAGTTGACAAGGCAATCACATAAAGATCTGGGACCAGGCTACATATTGACACCTTCCACCTGGCTGCTATTTGAAACCATGCCCTAGATGGTGTATTTGGTCTCAGTGCCAAAACAGTACCAGTGTGTGAGCACGGAGCAGTGTGTCAAATCAAATGCACGCTCCAATCCAGTTCAGACAGACACCTTCACAGGGCTTGTTGTTTTTGATCGTTAATGTAAAAATAAAATACATGTTACAGGTGTGTTTCGTTTACAGCTAGGAACAGTGGTGGTGGTGATCTTCATAGCAGAGTGTTTGGACATAAAATACTGTAAAATCACCAGGAGAAAAGCTCAAAGTGATTTTAATTTCGGAAATCTGTTCCCAAGTATTCCCACGCATAATAGAGAGGCGTATGTGATCATATCCCAATGTAATAAGTATTTGAAATGATTCTGTTTTTGTCAAATACAAAATATGTTTGGGATTCTTGTGATCAATTTGCAGTCTACAAATTATTTATAACTTTGTTCCGGGCCCCCGACCATCTGCTCAAGGAAAAATCGTCCCACAGCTGAATGTAATTGGGGACACCTGCTCTATGTACTGGTATTTGACAGAACGATTACCTGATTGCCTATTATATTACATTGCATCTCGGTTTTAACAGTATGATCCAAGCAGTGATTCCTCACTGTGTGCCTTAAAATCTATTTTTCTACAGAAACTGGTATCACATGATGGTTCCACGTTGATGGTCTTGGAGCAGGTGTTCTTAGATATCGGACCGTTCTGCCAGTTTGTCCAAAGTATATTTTTCAGAAGTAGCTTCATGGCACGGATGTGTGTGTTCATGCATATGCACTGTAACTGTATGCAACGTGTGTAAGTGTGTTCGTAGGTGTGTCTGCTAACGCGTGACCTGTGTACACCTCTTCCGTCTGCATAATCTGGGAATGGGATCCATATCAAATGGATGTGTCACACTGTAGGCTGAGAAACAAAGAATGTTGCGATGTATTCTATGAAATGTCGGAAGTAGGAGAGGTGTTGCAGGGGTCTATTTTAGTGAGCCATTCACATTATGTTTTCAAGACATGAATCTTTCCTTGAAAAATCATTTAAATGCTTTTTCCTCTCCCTCTTCTGAGACTTCTCTCACTCTCTCTGATTGTCATCACCTTGAAGGTAAGTTTGATACACGAATCAAGTTATAATGAAGCTATGCAAACATCGCTATACAGGGAAACTATCAATTGGAATGAATCAGAAGTTACATTGAGCTGGGTGAATGGACTATGGAATGACAGTCATCCGATATGCTGTAATAAAAACAAGGCCATGCTCATGAAAAAAAAGAATGGTCCTCCCACATCTAAAACGGCACCAACCGCCACTGCTCTCTACCTCTTAGGCTGCCAGTCCACCTGCCGAAGGCTATGTTTTGATGCAGGATTAGTGAAGATTGCATATCAGTGCCACTTAATGAGGGATGATCATTTTATTTTTTATGAGCATGGACTCAATGTAACGTCTATAGGTTTAGGCTACTGCATGATACTAAAATTCCCCCTGTACCCGTCATGAGGTTGCTACAACCTAGCCTATGAATGAAAGTTTACAATGTAGGTGCAATAATCAAGAGAATTGAATAATCAAGGTGACAGACAGTGACACATGCAATATCTCTGTGCACACTCTTGCCTGCATTTAGTTGATCTAGGGTGCAATAATTAGTCCAACAGTTACAAATGTGAGTTTCTATTGGACAAATTCAGGTATGTTTATCTCTGTTTCCTTGTGTTTGCTTCCATTTAAGAAACGCTTTTCAACAGAATATTCGGAATGAATACATCCCATATCACACGCAAACACAATTCACTTTCATAGCAGCCACATAGAAACAGCATGATCACTTCTCGTTGTATATCATTTCTTCTCGCAACTATCTACACGCTTTCCTCCTCTCACCTTTTCCCTTCGCTTGTGGACTTCAGTGCACAAGACATCAGTTGTCTGTGACTAGGCGGAAAAAACTTTCCAAGTCAAATCTTTCCTATCATGACCGTTAATCGCTAACGCACAGCCTACATCGTTGTCAAGTCATACACCTATTCGGCACGTGACAAATACAATTTGATTTGACAGTCAACATAGCTACTATAACTAATGCGTTAGTAAACCCCCTACAATCATGCAGTACAGTGTACAATCAGAAAGCAGTTCAGCAGAACCCTGGTGGGCAGTAAATTCATAAAACCAAAAGCCTTACCTTGACTTGGAAGAGTTCCAGTGTTGGATAGCCATAACCAGCTAACTAACATAGCATCCCTCTCTGTCGGAGTCAGGCGTTTGAGTAAGCTAAACTAGCTAGCTGCATTTGCTAGCTAAGGGAAAGTCTCTCTCTCTCTCTCTTGCTTCTCCTTAATTTTGGAAGAAATGAATTTGTTCCAAACTGTTCAACTATTGTCTTTCTCTCTCTTTGAGTCAACTACTCACCCCATTTCATGCACTGCAATGCTATCTAGCTGTAGCTTATGCTTTCAATACTAGATTAATTCTCTAATTATTTTGATTGGGTGGACAACATGTCAGTTCATGCTGCAAGAGCTCTGATAGGTTGGAGGACGTCCTACAGAAGTTGTCATAATTACTGTGTAAGTCTATGGGAGGAGGTGAGAACCGTTAGCCTCCTAGGTTTTGTAATCAAGTCAATGTATCCAGAAGAGGATAGAAGCTAGCTGTCCTCCGGCTACACCATGGTGCTAACCTACAGAGTGCTGTTGGGACTACTAGAGACCATCATTGCAAAACAGTATGTTTTAATCAATTATTTGGGACGTGATTATATTTAGTTTGGATTTATCTGAAAAATTATAACTTTTTTTGTTTTTAATTATTTTTTATTCTCTGAGTATGGTCCTCCCCTTCCTCCTCTGAGGAGCCTCCACTGTTGCATATTAATGTGAAGGACTGTGACATGGATACCACTGTGGCTTCTCTTATTTACATTAGGGTATCTGTGTTACGCATTTGCTTTTGCTGTGTGCATGTGTGTGTGTTTCTTAGTCAGAGCAACTGTCCGAATGTGGTCAACAATGCTGTGACTTATTCTGACCCCTCCGGGCCACACAACCTGATCTCCTAACTCCAGAACATGGCACTTCAGTGAGGGCCAAATGTAATATGAAGCTTTTTACACCCACCACCTGCCAAACATGCAATGGCAGGTAACAACTTGAAAGAAAAGGAGAGCCGCACACTTTAGGAGCTCAGATGCAATCATTTAATAACCTAATAGCCAACGTTTCGACAGACAAGCTGTCTTAATCAGGGTTTCTTTCGCCTCCAGGTAACACCTTGACCCATGACCACTTGACCCCTCTTTAGTGGCCAAGAACCTGGGCTCAAACAGGTTGAAGAGTGAGGGGTGAGGAGTGTAAACTAGCAGCCATATGAAGAGAATGGCATCTCTACTACAGGCCATTCTTCCTCTGGAATCCTCTTCTTTTACTAGTTTACTAGCTTACCCTGTCATTGACAGGTTTAGCTTGAGCTGGACTTGTCACATTACGACAATGCCGCAGGCTGCGTATTGTGCATTTATGTTTCATTAAACATTCATGCTAAATTACAGAGAGTTAAAGAACCTTAAAGAGTTAAAGAACTCATTAAGGTTCTAGATAGTACCTTTTCTTCTAAGAGTGTATGGTGCAGAACCTGTGAAGCAGATGTATGTAGTTCCATCCAAAGCAATGATATTTCGACAACCCCATTTGTCACTGGATCAGCCATGCACTGAAGGTTCACCTTGTGATATTACAAACACATGCTGTTTAGTGTTGCAGGAAGGTTAAAAAAAATAGCATCATAAAATCTATTTCCTATCAGAGGGAAAAGGTTTTGGCAGAACACACACTTTAGAGAGAGAAAGAGAGAGAGATGGATAGATCACCCTGAGTGTTCTGCCAAAACCTTTTTCCTGCCCGGCCTTCTATTCATGGGCCTTTGACTCTTATCATCAAGGCCACAGCTGCTATCTGGCTTCTATCTGGGCCATAGGAAAGCATGGGAGCAATGCAGCCAGACAGGAGCTCTCACAGAATCAAAGCCCTTAATAACAAAGGGAATTATTATCCCATGGTGTAAGTAGGGCTATTGCGGCAGTCAAATTCCACATAACCGTTTAGTCATGGTAACTAGGCTTCTCCATGCTCTGATACTGCTGATAGCAAGTTTGGTGGGCTTCTAATTACTAACTGCCTATACTCAGCACTCTATTGTCACTCTAATCAGTCTGACATCAATGCAAATGTAATTGAAAAATCTAATCAAACACTTCATGAGAGCCCATGAGCTCATGTTGCACAACATTTCTATAGGCTTTGCAATTATGTGAGAAAACAAAGTGATGGCCTCTACTAAAAAGAGGAGGATTCCATCAGCTTTCTATAGACTAGGGCTACTACATTTATTTCTCACTTTCCTAATATTAAGCACATTGTAGTATAGCATGCCTGGCTGACATGAAAATTAACCACAGGAAAAGCATCCTCCATTCGCTATTTAAGTGCATATATAGAAAAAATTCCTGCTGCCCCTGTTTTGAGACATGTGCATGATAATGGTTCTTTCTAAATCGAAACAAATTTCACACATATTTAGTATATGTAAAGACAAGATTAAATCAATAATAGTTTGATGGGTGACAATATTAGATTTATATATTATCATTAAGAAATAGGGCCCGAGTGGGTGTGATATATGGCCAAATAAAATTTGATTGGTCACATACACATATTTAGCAGATGTTATTGCGCATGTAGCAAAATGCTTGTGTTCCTAGCTCCAACAGTGCGGTAATATCTAACAATTCACAACAATACACACAAATCTAAAAGTTAAATATTTCCTTGGTATATTGCCTTGGTATATTGGCCATATACCACAAACCCCTGAGGTGCCTTATTGCTATTATAAACTGTTTACCAATGTAATTAGAGCAGTAAAAATAAATATTTTGTCATACCCATGACATATGGTCTGATATACTACTGTACCATAACTGTCAGCATTTAGGCTCAAACCATCCTGAATGCTGATTTGCTGACAGCTGTGGTATATCAGACCATATATCACAGATATGACAAAAAATGTACTTTTACTGCTCTAATTACATTGGTAACCAGTTTATAATAGCAACAAGGCACCTCAGGGGTTTGTGGTATATTGCTAATACACGGCTAAGGGCTGTACCCATTCCGCATTGCGTCGTGCAATGGGTGGCCATTCCATAACATTCTGAACATCTCTAAAACTAACGGCATTGTATTTGGTGCAAATCACTCCCTAAGTTCTAGACCTCAGCTGAATTTGGTAATGAATGGTGTGGCTGTTGAACAAGTTGAGGCGTTACCTTATATTGTAAACTGTCATGGTCAAAACATTCAATGGTTGTAAAGATAGGGAGAGGTCTGTCCGTAATAAAGAGATGCTCTGCTTCTTTGTCACCACACTCCAAAAAGCAAGTTCTGCAGGCTCTAGTTTTGTCCAATCTTGATTATTGCCCAGTTGTGTGGTCCAGTGCTGCAAGGAAAGTCCTAGTTAAGCTGCAGCTGGCCCAGAACAGAGTGGCACGTCTTGCTCTTCTTGAAAATCAGAGGGCTGAAATACATACTATGCATGTCAGTCTCTCTTGGCTAAGAGTTTAGGAGAGACTGACTGCATCACTTCTTCTTTTTATAAGAAACATTAATGTGTTGAAAATCCCAAATTGTTTGCAAAGTCAACTTACACACAGTTCTGACATACACACACTTAGCCCACCAGACATGCCACCAGGGTCTTTTCACAGTCCCCAAATCCAGAACAAATTCAATAAAGTGTACAGTATTTTCTAAAGCCATTATTACATGGAACTTCCATCTCATATTGCTCAAATAAACAGCAAACCTGGTTTAAAAAAACACCTCAAGGAACAACGCCGTTCCCCTATTTGACATAGATAGTTTGTGTGTATGCATTGATATGTATGCTACGTGTGCCTTTAAAACACATTTTGTATGTAGTTCTGTTCTTGTCTATTAATGTTCTGTATTATGTCATGTTTCAAGTTTTGTGTGGACCCCAGGAAGAGTAGCTGCTGCTTTCGCAACAGCTAATGGGGATCTTAATAAAATACCAAATACTCTAACTCAAGTCATTATTTTTGCAGTATATAAATGTTTTTAAATATTCTGCTATTTCAACAATACCGTTGTCTGTAATTAATGTGTTGTTGGTTCTCCATGTAAAAAAAAAGTATGGTGGTCTTTTCTACATGATATCATATTCTTGCAGGACCTTTGCAAAGACCAACACCAAAAGATTGATATTATAGATGACAAACGATACAACATTGAAATCAAAGTGGGGAAAAACAATATAGAGGTATGCTATGTTATAGTATTCCTTATGTCCACATCACCCAACCACAAACCTGTCCACAATCCTGACAAACTCTACATCATCATATTTTACAGTCATTTTTTATGGTAACATTCCTAGCTACAGGGCTTTTGGGAAATATTCAGACCCCTTGACTTTTTTCACATTTTGTTATGTTACAGCCTTATTCTAAAATTGATTCAAAAGTAGTGACAAAGCGAAAAAAAAAAGTTTTAGACATTTTTGCAAATGTAAACTCCATTTTAGGACATCCCTATGACAAAACTCCATACTCTGTATAAAGTTCTAAAGGTGTAGGTATGATACTGGTCCAGAGAAAGGGTTTAGAGGTGATTGTAGCAATACATGCTACATGTCAACTTGCCACCAACGGGTGGAGTCAGAACCATGAGACAGACTGACAGTGTACCGCCCCAAACGTTCAAGTCCATAAAAGTATTTAATTACAGCACTTACCTGCCTGAATAACATTTAGATGCTATGTGCAACAGTAAACGTCAATGTCAGTGGGAGAGTAACTCGGACAGAGAGCAGTCTATTTTAGTGAGCCATTCACACAGGGGTTATAAACTATAAATCTGAATGATATTTCCCCTATACGCTCTCAGCTACTCTCCCACCCTAAACTCCCTCACTCTCTCCCTCAGACTTTTCTACACCTTAAAGGTAGGGATTGTCTCAATGACTCCTTTGGCGTAATATGAAGAAACTTACTTTTTTTAAATGTAATCTTCTGTGTGGATGAAATGTATTACATTTTAGGTTTGAAATTAGTGTAGGAGGAGTTTCGCTGGTTGAGGAGAGCGGTGGAAAACAGTTTGGAATGTGTAACTTTTCAGCATAGGTCAATTGTATTTATTTCTTCAGGGCTGCTTGAATTCAGAATGGAAATGTATGGTATAAGATGAAGACACATTGGATTAATATTGTTCTGAAGACTGACAGTGAATAGTTTGTGTTAATTAGTTCACATGCCTTGGAATAAGTGGGTTATGGAGTCTTATTGACGCCTATGCAGAGACTCTGGTCAGTTATGGAGATAAATGTTAACACCGCACATTGTAAAGCTTGGATATTCAACAAATGTTACAATGTTTAAATGTCACAATAATTATTTAAATATAACATTTTGGCAAACCTTTGTTTGTTCTCAAATAAACCAGAGCTGCATTTGAAATGGTTAATAAATAAGGGTTTTAATTTTGAGTGTTAAAAAAACTATTATGGATCAGACCTTTAAAAAAAAAAAAAACTTCTTAAATGACATACCCAAATATAACTGCCTGTAGCTCAGGAGCTGAAGCAAGGATATGCATATTCTCGATACCATTTTATTTTTTTATTTCATCTTTATTTAACCATGTAAGCTAGTTGAGAACAAGTTCTCATTTAGAACTGCGACCTGGACAAGATAAAGCAAAGCAGTTCGACACATACAACAACACAGAGTTACACATGGAATAAACAAACACAGTCAATAATACGGTAGAAAAAGTATATATATATACAGTGTGTGTAAATGAGGTAGGATTAGGGAGGTAAAGGCAATAAATGGGCCATGGTGCCGAAGTAATTACAATATAGCAATTAAACACTGGAATGGTGTAGATGTAGATGGTAGATGTGGTAGATGGTAGATGTCGAGGATCGGTAGGATAGTCAGTTTTACAAGGGTATGTTTGGCAGCATGAGTGAAGGATGCTTTGTTGCGAATTAGGAAGCCGATTCTAGATGTAATTTTGGATTGGAGATGCTTAATGTGAGTCTGCAAGGAGAGTTTACAGTCTAACCAGACACCTAGGTATTTGTAGTTGTCCACATATTCTAAGTCAGAACCGTCCAGAGTAGTGATGGGCGGGCAGTTGCGGGCAGCGATCGGTTGAAGAGCATGCATTTAGTTTTACTTGCATTTAAGAGCAGTTGGAGGCCACGGAAGGAAAGTTGTATGGCATTGAAGCTCGTCTGGAGGTTAGTTAACACAGTGTCCAAAGAAGGGCCAGAGGTATACAGAATGGTGTCGTCTGCGTAGAGGTGGATCAAACAATCACCAGCAGCAAGTTCAACATCATTGATGTATACAGAGAAGAGAGTCGGGCCGAGAATTGAACCCTGTGGCACCCCCATAGAGACTGCCAGAGGTCCGGACAACATGCCCTCCGATTTGACACACTGAACTCTATCAGAGAAGTAGATGGTGAAGCAGGCGAGGCAATCATTTTAGAAACCAAGGCTGTTGAGTCTGCCGATAAGAATGTGGTGATTGACAGACAGCCTTGGCCAGGTAGATGAATACGTCTGCACAGTAATGTCTCTTATCTATTATGATATCGTTTAGGAACTTGAGCGTGGCTGAGGTGCACCCATGACCAGCTTTAAAAAAAATTTTTTAAAGGAAACACTGAAGTTTGTGGAAATGTGAAATTAATGTAGAAGAATATAACACATTAGATCTGGTAAAAGATAATATAAAGAAAAAACATGTTTACATTTAGGACACTAGGCGCAATTTAGATTTTGGCAAGGTGACTGCAGTGTGTGTGCAAAGTTTTAGACTGATCAAATGATCTACTATATTTCTGTTCAAAATGTTGCATCAAGTCTGCACAAATGTGCTTAATTGGTCAATATATACATTTTCAAGTACATAACTGTGCACTCTCCTCAAACAATAGCATGACATGTTTTCACTGTATTAGCTACTGTAAATTGGGCAGTGCAGTTAGATTAACAAGAATTTCTAAGCTTTCTGCCCATATAATATATGTCTATGTCCTGGGAAATGTTCTTGTTACTTACAATATCATGCTAATCACAGTAGCGCACATTAGCTCAACTGGGACATAGATCTGTAGAGATCTTTAAGAGATTTAAAGTGCAGTGCATGCCCTGACATTTCCCCAAAAAGATGTATATGTGATACAGTTTAGTCGGAAAGTATTCAGACACCTTTACTAAAATGGTTAAATAAAAAAAGGCCTCATCAATCAACACACACTACCCCATAATGAAAGCAAAACAGGTTTTTAGATTGTTTTGCAAATGTATACATAAAAAATGAAATACCTCGAAATTGAGCTCAGATGCATCCTGTTTCCATTGATCATTCTTGAGATGGGCCTTGGTCCTGGAGGTGACCAAGAACCTGATGGTCACTTTGACAGAGCTGGGAGAACCTTCCAGAAGGACAACTCTCTCTGCAGCACTCCACTAATCAGGCCTTTTTGGCAGGTCTTTATGGCAGAAGCCACGACTCAGTAAAAGGCACATGACAGCCCTCTTGGAGTTTGCCAAAAGGCACCTAAAGGACTCTCAGACCATGAGAAACAAGATTCTCTGGTCTGATGAAACAAAGATTGAACTCTTTGGCCTGAAAACCAAACGTCAGGTGTAGAGGAAACCTGGCACCATCCCTACGGTGAAGCATGGTGGTGGCAGCATCATGTTGTGGGGATGTTTTTTATCGCCAGGAACTGGGAGACTAGTCAGCATCAAGGGAAAGATGATGCAGGACAACAGGACAATGACCCTAAGTACACAGCCAAGGCAACACAGGAGTGGCTTCAGGATATGTCTCTGAATGTCCTTGAGTGGCCCAGCTAGAGCCCAGACTTGAACCCAATCGAACATCTCTGGAGAGACCTGAAAATAGCTATGCAGCGACGCTCCCCACCAACCTAACAGAGCTTGAGAGGATCTACAGAGAAGAATGGGAGAAACTCCCCAAGTACAGGAGGTGTGCCAAGCTTGTAGCATATCCAAGAAAACTTGAGGCTGTAATCGCTGCCAGAGGTGCTTCAACAAAGTACTGAGTAAAGTGTCTGGATACTTATGAAAATGTGATATTTTATGTTGTTATTTTTAATACATTTAGTATTTTTTAAATAAACTGTTTTTGCTTTGTTATTATGGGGTATTGTGTATACATTGATGAGGGGAAAAACAATTGAATCCATTTTAGAATAAATCTGTAATGTAACAACATTTGGAAAAAGTCAAGGTGTCTGAATACTTTCCAAATGCACTGTAAATACAGTGGCAGCAGCTAATAGGGAGCCATAATAAATACAAATCCAAATTCGTTGGGTTATGGACTCTACAAGGTGTCGTAAGCGTCCCACAGGGATGCTGGCCCATGTTGACTTCAATGCTTCCCACAGTTGTGTCAAGTTGGCTGGATTTCCTTTGGGTGGTGGACCATTCTTGATTCACACGGGAAACCGTTGAGCCTGAAAAACCCAGTCGCGTTGCCGTTCTTGACACAAACCACTGCACCTGGCACCTGCTATACTACTGTACCCCTTTCAAAGGCACTTACATGTTGTCTTACTCATTCACCCTCACATCCTGTGAGCTTCATATAACAAGAGCCCTCTTCTGCCTTACATACTGAACACATTTCAAATGCTTTTCAAATAAGATACCTCAAGTATGGACACAGGCCTCTATTGGACTTGGACACAGGGTTAACCAGCAGTGCACATTAAATGATCTAAAAGAGGTTCAATGAGGCAACATGTGCACTGGGTGTGTGACATAGCTGATGCAAATGAGGATACAACCAATCATCAATCCCCATCCTCAGCATTGGCAACAGCTTAATATGTGAAAGATACACTACATTGTATTTGCAATACATTTTTTCAACCAAATACATTTTTAAAAAAGAAAAAAAAGATGATTACAAAATGTATATATATATTTTTTAGCACCAGTTGATAAAAAGGCCAACCTGGATCCTCATGAATGGTATGTAAGCCTGAATGTTCTGTTTCGTTTTTTTTGTTTGTGTTGAGGGTGAAAATGCTTTCTTCTTCTACCTCCAAATTTCAGGGCTAAGACAATACAGGAAACATGGCGGACGCGTAAGTAGTGATGTTTACGTGTGCCTTGGAAAGATGAACCACATCATTTAACAGAACAGCCCATCTCCATGTTCTCTATTTCTCCCCCTCTGTCATTTAATGCTGACACAGGCCCAAACTAAAAGAAAAGTCAAAGATCTCCTCAGCCCGACGGTTGGGGTTGAAGGTGAGCATTTTGGCATCCATGGTCAACATAAGAACAAAACTTGTAGTCTTACACTGTCGGAACTAGAAGCACAAGCATTTCCCTACACCTGCAATAACATCTGCTAATCACATGTATGTGACCAATAAGATTTGATTTGATATATGAACAGTGTATAAATCATTGGAGGCTGCTGAGGGGAGACCGACTCATAATAATGGCTGGAATGGAGTCAATGGAATGGCATCAACCACATGGAAAACCACACGTTTGATGCGTTTGATACCATTCCATTGACTCCATTCCAGCCATTATTATGAGCCGTCCTCCCCCTCAGCAGCCTCCAATGACATAAACAGAACGCATGTCATAACGCGTAGCTCATGTGTAGCTCATGAACCCCGACCTCTTGTGACCTTTTGAACCTATGTTTACATTCCTTTGAATGTTTGTGCTCCTATAAACACGTGTTTGATACAATTCCACGTATTCCGCTCCAGCCATTATTACGAGCCCGTCCTCTCCAATTAAGGTGCCACCAACCTCATGTGGTAGCTTTAGCCTATAGATCAGATTGCTGACAGTAGCTTTATGTTTCCTTCCTATAGATCGGATTGCTGACAGTAGCTTTATGTTTCCTTCCTATAGATCAGATTGCTGACAGTAGCTTTATGTTTCCTTCCTATAGATCAGATTGCTGACAGTAGCTTTATGTTCCCTTCCTATAGATCAGATTGCTGACAGTAGCTTTATGTTTCCTTCCTATAGATCAGATTGCTGACAGTAGCTGGCCAGATGCTAGAGGTTGAGACGGAGGAGAAGAAGAGAGAAAGAGAAGAAGCTCTGGCTGAGAGAGTCCCTCCTCTCAAGCTTTCTGGCTTGTCTGTGGATGAGCTCATGGTATTATTTATTTCAACTTCAGTCTGCCAGCAGCATACCACCCTGCAATCCCACTACTGGCTATCCTCTGAAGCTAAGCAGGGTTGGTCCTGGTCTGTCCCTGGATGGGAGACCAGATACTGCTAAACGTGGTGTTGGAGGGCCAGTAGGAGTCACTTTTCTCTGGTCTAAAAAACTATCTTCCTTATGTAGGGTGCTGTCTTTCAGTTGGGATGTTAAAATAGGTATCCTGTGGTCATTAAATATCCCATGGCACTTGTTGTAAGAGTAGGGGCGTTAACCCTGGTGTCCTGGCTAAATTCCAAATATGGCCACCTAATCAGCCCCAGCTTCCAATTAGCTCATTCCTGTAACTATTCCCCAGGTTGTTGCTGGAGATGATAATTTTTCTTAGTAAAATAAGGGATGAAAATATATTTTAAAAAATTTAACTAGGTGGGTCTTGTTGAGATAAAAATCTATTTTTCAAGAGAGACCTGGATATAGACCTAGGTATACACACTGATACTCACATTGACATTGTATACAATAATGTACATTTATGACGCCATGTGAGGATGTGCATAATGCATTATAATACACGACAGTTGAAATTCTTTACAGAAAGTGTAACAAAAGAAAATATGATAAATTGGCTGTCTTTTGTTCTCTTGGCAGGATTTGTGCAAAGATCTGCACCGTAAGATCGACGTGGTAGATGAGGAGCGATACGACGTGGGACTGAAAGTAACCAAAACTGACAAGGAGGTAGGATACTCAAAATTAATTTGTAGAAAACAAATAATTGCAGAGGGAAATGACAAAAGATCAGGGGTGTAAAGATGTAAGTAAAAATAATTGAAAGTACTTACATTAAGTATTTTTTTGGGCGGGGGGTCTTTTATTTTTAAAATAATGTACTTTTTACTCCATACATTTTCCCTGTCACCCAAAAGTACTTGTTACATTTTGAATACTTAGAAATTGGTACAATTCACACACTTATCAAGAGAACATCCCAAACAAAAATGCTTAATTTGTAAATCATGTCTTAGTGTTGGAGAGTGCCCCTGGCTATCTGTAGATAAAAAAAAAAAACTTAATGTAAGCCATTTGAAATTATTTATTTTTTTACTTTAACTTTTGATACTTAAGTATATTTTGGAAGTTACATTTACTTTTAACATTTAAAAAGCAAATACTTAATTATTTTTTGTTAAAAAAAAACATTTTTTTTTTTTAAAAGGCCAGGGTTTGGGAAGTCAATGAGAGAAGTGAAAAATTCTTCCTCGGTTGTTAATTTTCTCGAAATGTCTTACGTAGCTGAACATGTCATTACTCCAACCTCATGGAAGTGACAAACAGCTTCATATCAAAGGAGTGCCTTTTATTTGACGGCCTGCACAGGTGCAGTTCAGCGAGAGTTGACCGTTCGACCCGATGACGTGTTTCTGTGTATGAACTTAGCTATCCAACATCGCCATGACATCGCTACAAGCGTGATCAAGGACTTCTATTTCCGTCTTCATTCTGTGCTGTCTTTGATAATATAAAACACTGCCTCCCAACGGCTATGAGTTCACAACATTAATTAAGAGGGAACGTCAGCCACAGTACATACTCGTTGCTGTACAACTGGGAAGACTACGCATCTGTCCCAAATAGCACTCTATTCCCTATATAATGCACTACTTTTAACCAAAGCCTTATAGGGCCTGGGCAAAAATAGTGCACTATAAAGGGAATAGGGTGCCATTTGGGACATTGGCAATGATCACAGTAAATGTGAAAGCCTGTATTGTGACTGAAAGTTATTATGTCCTCTGTGCTCTGCCAGTGCCATGAGTTGGGTCTGAAGATCATTGAGCTGCAGAGCAAGTTCAAGAAGCCAAGCCTGAAGAAGGTGAAGATCTCAGCTGAGATGATGCTCAGTGTTCTGCTGGGCTCCAAGCACAAAGAGACAATCGACTTCAAGTCCAACCTCAAGACAGTCAAGAAAGCAGAGGAGAAGGTAAGACTGGTCCATGCTCAGTCCGTTGTACTTCGTCACGATGTCTACTTGCTTTTACTTGTTATATTGAGGTATTATCACAGACAGTAGAAATCTAAGAAGCTCTTCATCTCGAATCCAAATTATGAACTTGTTGTTTATTCTCACGCTAGATTGTTTGTCAATGACTGATTGAGTGTCAATGATACATGTCTGCTCCCCACAGAAAGAGGAGGTCACCGACTGGCGTCAAAATGTGGATGCCATGTCAGGCATGGAGGGCAGAAAGAAGATGTTTGATGCTTAATAAGGTACACAAAACATTGCATGCACTGAGAAGATCAATTCCCGTAGTCAACACATTGCTACAACACAGAACTACAATTACATCTGTTTACTTTGGTGTATGAAATGTTTTGCAGATTAGTGACGATTATCAAGGAAGGCTTTTCTGATTGGAAATAAAAGAAGTAGAAAAGGAGAGGACAACTGAAGGTACCAATTATAACTGTAACAGATAACTGAGTGAACACATGGAGAAGAAAGACAAAGTTATTGAATATATTTGTTATTTTTTGTACATGAAATCAACATTTTAATTTAAATAACTATATGAGACTGTTGAATCAAATATAAAGAGTTAAAATATGTTTTTATTAAGTATTAATACAATATATATAGTATCTGAGCAAATGCATGTCTTTATTTGAAACACCTGTATGCAGAAGTTACAAGACAATAAAAAAAAAATGGTTTGAGTATTTCAAGTGCAGTTTCTTGTTTAATGTACAATACTCCACTACCGCCTGATATCAGTGTTACATTTATGTCTGAGAAAATTGTCTTGGTTCTCTTGACTAGGTTGGATCGGGAGTGTCTCTGCACTGCTATTTTCAGGTCTCTCCAGAGATGTTCGAATGGGTTCACGTCTGGGGTCTGGCTGGGCCACTCAATGCCATTCAGACTTGTCCCAAAGCCACTCCTGCATTGTCTTGGCTGTGTAGGGTCATTGTCCTGCTGGAAGGTAAAACCTTCGCCCTAGTCTAAGGTCCTGAGTGCTCTGGATCAGGTCATCAAGATCAGGTCATCAAGGATCTCTCTGTACTTTTCTCTGTTCATCTTTCCCTCTATCCTGACTAGTCTCCCAGTCCCTGCCGCATGCAACCACCATGCTTCACCATAGGGATGGTGCCAGATTTCCTACATATGTGATGCTTGGCATTCAGGCCAAAGAGTTCGATATTGGTTTCATCAGACCAGGGAATCTTGTTTCTCAAGGTCTGAGAGTCTTTAGGTGCCTTTTGACCAACTCCAAGCGGGCTGTCATGTGCCTTTGATTGAGGAGTGGCTTCCGTCTGGCTTCTGTCTCTACCATAAAGGCCTGATTGGAGGAGTTCTGCAGATATGGCTGGAAGGTTCTCCCATCTCGACAGAGGAACTCTTGAGTTCTTGGTTACCTCCCTGACCAAGGCCCTTCTCCCCCGATTGCTCAGTTTGTCCGGTTGGCCAGCTCTAGGAAGAGTCTTGGTGGTTCCAAACTTCTTACATTTAAGAATGATGGAGGCCACTGTGTTCTTGGGGACCTTCAATGCTGCATAAATGTTTTGGTACCCTTCCCCAGATCAGTGCCTCGACACAATCCGGAGCTCTCTGAGCTCTACGGACAATTCCTTCGACTTCATGGCTTGGTTTTTGCTCTGACATGCACTGTCAGCTGTGGGACAGGTGTGTGCCTTTTCTAATCATGTCCAATCATTTGAATTTACCACAAGTGGACTCCAAGTTGTAGAAACATCTCAAGGATGATCAATGGAAACAGGATGCACCTGAGCTCAATTCCGAGTCGCATAGCTAAGCGTCGGAATACTTATGTAAATAAAGTATTTCTATTTTTTTACCCTGTTTTCACTCTGTCATTACGGGGTACTGTGTGTAGATTGATGAGGGGAAAAGTATCTAATCCATTTTGGAATAAGGCTGTAATGTAACAAAATGTAGAAAAAGTCAAGGGGTCTGAATACTTTACGAATGCACTGCATACTAATGTATTACTGCATCAGCATATCCCCCATCAAGAGTTAGAAGTGTTTCAACATGTACAGTATGACCTATTAATTAATAAATCAATCATCTTTTGAGCTCAAGTGCATATTTAACTGCTTGTCAAATGATTATGGGGGCATTATGGATTGCTGTGGTTGAGATTCAAAAAAAATTCATTTTGTGAACAACAGGACAATATATTTAGTACACTCTCAATATACAGGATAGAAATACTGTACGTCCAGAATCCCTTACTTACGAAAACATGTTAAAAAAAAGATTTCTAATTTGTGCAACTTAGAATATTGTTGACAGAGGTACACCTGACTTATTTTCGTGCCAGTCACTGCCAGCTACACAAAACAAAAAATGAAAGTCCTTGGGAACATTCAACTCTTATAATACAGATAAGGTTAACTCAAATCTGTGTGGTCATTGTTATTTTCCCGAATTACATGGCTTTGTACAGTTGTGTGACATAGACCAAATCCTCTGAAATGCTCTTAGTTGTGTACACCACATATAATGTATCACTTACATAAATGTTATTACACTCTCCCATGTAGTACAACCACGCTGAAATCAAGTCACTCCATGGAGTTTGTCCCTCTTCCGGTCAGTCACTGTGTATGAACAGACAACCGGACAGGTGAAAAGAAACACAGGATCTGCTGCATTTCACAGCAAGAATGGTGAGGACAGTGAGTCTATTTTTAGTGAACACCTCACGCGAGGCCGAGAATCTATGTATCTACTCACTTCCCGTCCCTCCAGCCTCACATAGACGACTACAGTAGGTTTTCTTCAAATGAAAGGTTACGTTTCCAGTACTAATATTTTGAAAGTGGCTTGCTGTCAGTATGAGTAGTCACCCCAACAAAAGAGAGGTCAAGTTGAAGTAGTAAATAGGAAGTTTGTCCACTTGATTTACTCAAGGATTGTTTTAGTTTGCCAACAATTTCTATTGCAATCAGTTTTTATTTATTTTTACAATTAGATATTTTATGAATTATGGAAATTACCAGAAAATTGTTATGTTATTTGTGTTACCTAACCTATTTTTGTGAGATGTTACAGAAGATAGCTAACCAATGAAGCTATTTATATGTACAATTTATGCAATCTAAAGTCTACAATAATTAAAAGGAGATCTCTTGGAAGAATACCTTCATAAACGAAATTATAAACCTACATAAAAGCATTATTTAATCAATGCCCCAAATACTGCATTCTAGTGAGATATGTTTCTAAATACTAATAATATTGAATAAAAACTACATTAAATAAAGACCAAATACTAGTCAGACAGATTGATTGTGTTAACAGTACTGACTTTCATTGATTATTTAATGATTCCTAGATCATCTCATTTTCTGTAGTTGTATCATATGTTTTATAAACAGTCAATTGTTGTAGTTCTGACCAAAAAGCCACTAACCAAAAAGGTTGCTAGATCAAATCCCTGAGCTGACGAGGTACAAATCTGTCATTCTGCTCCTGAACAAGGCAGTTAAACCCATTGTTCCTAGGCTGTCATTGTAAATACAAATTCGTTCTTAACAGACTAGTTAAAGGTAAAATGAAAAAACAAGCCAAAATGTAAATTGATAACCTGGCAGAATGAATATGAATGTCATCCAAACCAACATGTTTTTAGAACGTTGAAATACATTTTTGCAAGCTCATCACTTGTACTATCCAAAATATAGTGACATAGTTGAGAAAAACAATATTTGAGTCCATTTTCGTCATCTTTTTCATTGACGGGGGACACACAGAACAGTAGCCATGTCTGAAGCGTAAGAATCCATGTCTTACGCTATAATAACAATATAAATATGATCATCTTCCTCTTTATCTTTATTTTTCATCTTTAATTTACTGTTTGTCCAGGCCGGTAAGTTCATTTTCATATTCAAACCGGGACAAATGAACCCTGCTCCTGTAGTTGACTATTGTGACAGGTCTAATGTCACTCACAATCATTTATGCCTCATTGCCCTAGGCCAGAAGTAGCCGGTGGAACAGAACACAAATCATGTCATGTCAGGATCTTATGTTGTGGATTTTTTGGGGGGGACTATACAGACAACTAATTTGAGGCAGCGATAAAAATCTTATGTATACTGTCCATAAAACATAATTAATACTTAAATAAGAACATATCGATCATTCATATTATTGTTTATTCCATGTTCAAAAATGTGCTCATGACGCCTTTTCTGCCCTGATTTCAGCCAAAACCAAAGTCAAAGATCTCTCTGCATATTACAGACTCTTGTTGAAGGTAGCTTTTGTGTGTTATTTAACTGGCAGCTGTACAAGAAGCTTATCCAGAATGTGTGTGTGTTGTAATTTGGGTAATATGTTGTACATAGATATACTGTATATAAAACATAATGCAAATGATGCTACTATTATACTCAGGGTTGGACGGATTACTTGAAAAATGTAATCAGTTACTGTAATTAGTAAGGCAATCAATTGGTTTACTCAAAATGAAATTACATGACTAATTACTTTTGAATTCCTTCCTTGGTGAGCCAGCATCTGCCTCATCAGTTTATGCTGATCAGTTCCCTCTTTAACTCTACCCACCCAACCCCCCAGAATCCTTGGTCAAGTGATGCTGCGTCTCTGGATGAAATTACCTCACTGGTCAGCTTCACTGTCAGGTTTCAGTGAAAGCTTTCCCAACCCTCATTTTTTAATTGTGAAATTATAGGCCTATAGACAAATCAAATCAAGGTGTATTGGTTGCATATACAGTTTAGCAGACGTTATAGTGGGTGCAGCGAAATTCTTATGTTACTTGCCCCAAACAATGTAGTAAAATATCAAACAAGCACACACAAAAAATACAACTAATAAAACACAACAAGAAATCAAGAAATGTCCGAACAAATCCAATTAACAACTCAAATAGCACTGCAACAGTTATCCAAATGCAATCTATTGGTACAGTGCATTTGGAAATGATTCAGACCCCTTCACTTTTCCACATTGTTACGTTACAGCCTTGTTCTAAAATGTATTATATAAAAATGTTTATTCATCAATCTAAACACGATACCCCATAATAACAAAACAGCAATACCCTTCAAAATAAAAAACAGCAATACCTGATTTACAGAAGTATTCAGACCCTTTGCTATGCGACTCGAAATTGAGCTCAGGTGCATCCCGCCCCCATTCTCATCGACGGGGCTGTAGTGGAGCAGGTTGAGAGCTTCAAGTTCCTCGGTGTCCACATCAACAACAAACTAGAATGGTCCAAACACACCAAGACAGTCGTGAAGAAGGCATGGCAAAGCCTATTCCCCCTCAGGAAACTAAAAAGATTTGGCATGGGTCCTCAGATCCTCAAAAGGTTCTACAGCTGCAACATCGAGAGCATCCTGACTGGTTGCATCACTGCCTGGTACGGCAATAGCTCAGCCTCTGACCGCAAGGCTACTACAGATGGTAGTGCGTACGGCCCAGTACATCACAGGGGCTAAGCTGCCTGCCATCCAGGACCTCTACACCAGGCGGTGTCAGAGGAAGGCCCTAATAATTGTCAAAGACCCCAGCAACAGACTGTTCCCTCTACTACCAAGTGCCAAGTCTAGGACAAAAAGGCTTCTCAACTGTTTTTACCCCCAAGCCAATAGACTCCTGAACAGGTAATCAAATGGCTACCCTGACTGTTTGCATTTTGTGCCCCCCCAACCCTGTTTTTACGCTGCTGCTAATCTCTGTTTATCATATATGCATAGTCACTTCAACTATACATCCATGCACATACTACCTCAATTGGGTCGACCAACCAGTGATCCCGCACATTGGCTAACCAGACTATCTGCATTGTGTCCCGCCACCCGCCACCCACCACCTGCCAACCCCTCTTTTACACTACTGCTACTCTCTGTTCATCATATATGCATAGCCACTTTAACCATATCTACATGTACATACTACCTCAATCAGCCTGACTAACCGGTGTCTGTATGTAGCCTCGCTACTTTTATAGCCTGTCTTTTTACTGTTGTTTTATTTCTTTACTTACCTATTGTTCACCTAACACTTTTTTTGCACTATTGGTTAGAGCCTGTAAGTAAGCATTTCACTGTAAGTTCTACACCTGTTGTATTCGGCGCACGTGACAAATATACTTTGATTTGATCATCCTTGAGATGTTTCTACAACTTGGAGTCCACCTGTGGTAAATTAAATTGATTGGATATGATTTGGAAAGGCACACACCTGTCTATATAAGGTCTCACAGTTGACAGTGCATGTCAGTTCAAAAACCAAGCCATGAGGTCGAGGGAATTGTCCGTAGAGCCCCCGAGACAGGGTTGTGTCGAGCCACAGATCTGGGCAAGAGTACCAAAACATTTATGCAGCATTGAAGGTCCCCAAGAACAAAGTGTCCCCCATTACTTTTAAATGGAAGAAGTTTGGAACCACCAACACTCTTCCTAGAGCTGGCCACCCGGCCAAACTGAGCAATTAGGTGAGAAGGGATTAGGTCAGGGAGGTGACCAAGAACCCGATGGTTACTCTGACAGAGCTCCAGAGTTCATCTGTGGAGATGGGAGAACCTTCCAGAAGATAAAAAACAACATGAGCTGGCGCACACCCAGAATTATGGTTTGTGTGAAGGTGCTGACTAACAGCGAATAAACTATAAACTATCAAAACAAAGAATGTCACACATTCCATGTGTAATCTCCCAGCAATTTAATGGGTATTTACCAACGTTTCAACTTTGGAAAATAGATCAATTCAATTGCTGGGAGATTACACATGGAGTGTGCAACTTTCTTTATTTTGATAGTTATATGTTGGACAACATCTCTACAGCACTCCACCAATCAGGCCTTTTATGGTAGAGTGGCCAGACGGAAGACATTCCTCAGTAAAGGCACATGACAGCCCACTTGGAGATTGCTAAAAGTCACCTAAAGGACTCTCAGACCATGAGAAACAAGATTCTCTGGTCTGAATGCCGTGCGTCACGTCTGGAGGAAACCTGGCACCATCCTTACGGTGAAGCATGGTGGTGGCAACATCGTGCCGTGGGGATGTTTTTCAGCGGCAGGAACTGGGAGACTAGTCTGGACCACGGGAAAGATAACCGGAGCAAAGTATAGAGAGATCCTTGATGAAAACCTGCTCCAAAGCGCTCAGGACCTGAGACTGGGGCGAAGGTTCACCTTCCAACAGGACAAGGACCCTAAACACACGGCCAAGAAAACACAGGAGTGACTTTGGGATAAGTCTCTGAATGTCCTTGAGTGGCCCAGCTAGAACCCGGACTTGAATCCGAACGAACATCTCTGGAGAGATCTGAAAATAGCTGTGCAGTGACGCTCCCTGTCCAACCTGACAGAGCTTGAGAGGATCTGCAGAGAAGAATGGGAGAAACTCCCCAAATAAACATATGCCAAGCTTGCCAAAGGTGCTTCAACAAAGTACTGAGTAAAGGGTCTGAATATTTATGTAAATGTGATATTTCAGCTGTTGTTTTTTTATACATTTGCTACAATATCTAAAAACCTGTTTTTCCTTTCTCAGTATGGGATATTGTAGATTGATGAGGGGTAAAAACAATTGAATCAATTTTAGAATAAGGCTGTAATGTAGCAATATGTGGAAAAAGTCAAGGGGTCTGAATACTTTCCGAACGCACTGTATATACACTGGGTGAAAGATCTACTAAGAATGACATGTACAGTAGTACATATATTACAGTGAGCTATGTCAAGAATCCAGTATATAAATACATATCTGGTGTGTATAAATAGTGTGACTAAAATGCAATGTACAATAGTAGAAACATTAGAATGAGCTATGTTGAGAATATATTAAAAAATATAAATACACAGTACGTGGCAAAATTGATAGAATTGCAGGAACTCAGCTTCCAGGCCAAAGTTTGGAACATAAATATATATGCAGGTGAATGGTGTTTATAGACAGTATGCAAATAGAAAAGGTGTGTTTAGCAGTAGTTATATAGGATGAGCCATGACTAGAATACAGTATACACATATAAAGTCTGTAAAACAGTATAGAAACATTATTAAAGGGACCAGTGTTCAATGACTCTCTCTACATAGGGCAGCAGTCTCAAAGTTGCAAGGTAGAGCACAGGGTGGTAGTCGGCTAGAGACAGTGTCTACATATTCTGGCCAGTAGAAGAGGAAATGGTCATTTGAATGTCTGACTCACCTTTAACATAACAGTCAGGTAGAATAAACGCTTTAATAGACAGATGTAACAGATCGAAATGAAATCAGATCATTCCATGAGTTGGATGATTACTTGTGCAAATACTCTGAATGTAGATCGGTCTTCAAAGACAGACAGGTCAATTTTAGTGTACTCATTTGCACTTAAATGATAGATTTAGCTGACTAAGCAGCTGATTTGTCACGTGTGTCATCCCAGTGCTTGGGAAGTGAACAGGATGGGGCTGTGTTGACTAATTAAAAATGTCCTTTTGACACAGGGATCCTGATTCAATGTGGGATGATTTAGTTCTCGGTAAGTGGGGGTCTGACTTTTGTGGTTAAAAAAGTTTCTGGGGAAAGCAACCAGGGAGAGGAAATTCTGAAGTTTGAGATTTTAAATAGATTACGGTACAACAGAAGGAAAAATCTTAAATTCCCACTGAAAAGGCGACTTCCGAGCTGTGTGCCTCATCACATCTTTCAAAAAATCTGCCATTTCACTGTGTTTAAGGCAAACACTTGCAGCCCACATATCATATCAGATGAAGTAATCCAAGATGTAATCAGATGTTTTAATAACGTCATCCGATAAGAAATGTATTTTAAGTAATCTGGTCTGATTACAGTTACTTCATTTTTTGAATCTGATTACGTAATCCTGTTACATGTCTTCTGTTACCATCCAACCCTGATTATACTACTAATACATAATACTAGTATTATACTACTAAGTAATTAATAATAGTAGTATAATAGTATTCTAATTGTAGTGTATCTATAATATTGTATCCCAGACCAAACTGGTGAAGAAGGCCACATCTCTGCTGGTGGCTGAAAAAGAGCAGAAGGTGGATGACAGACATACCACACTGAGTGAATGAGTTCCACCACTCAAACTCTCTGGGCTGTCTGTACAGGACCTGCAGGTACTATATGTATGAGTATATTCAGACATATTACGATGTATTCAGGAACAGTACTATGAGTATGAGTATATTCAGGTATATTTAGGTACTTGATTATGAGTGCGAAATATTCAGGTATGAATCTGCTTTCTCTTAAAAGAATATTTGTAAAGTACTGCAAATTGAGGTTGTTGTTGTCGCAAATTAAAGTTTCCAAAAGTTACCAACAGATTCTCAAATTAAAATATTACAAACCGTTAACTTCATAGTATGATCTTTCAATGCACACACTATCCAAGTATGGGATATATTATTATGCGAATGTATAATAAGCTCTTAGAAGATAATAAACCTTTGTTCTGGTCGATATTCTAAAAAAGAATGTGCTACCATAAAAGCAACACAGATTTTTGGAGCAATAAAATTTGAATCAAATCAATGTACAGGCAGTACATATTCGTGTTGGTATGTGAGACTTTTATTTTGAAACCTTGCTATGTGGCAATATAGATTGGAAATCTGACCATGAAGATCATTGAGCTGAAAGGCAAAAAGTGACCTCAGTTGAAGAGGGTAAGAGTATCAGCTGAAGCAATGTTGGGGGCTCTGCTGGGAGCCAAGGTCAAAGTCTATTGACTTCAAGGCCAACCTCAAGACTGTCAAAAAGGAGGAGAAGGTAAGGGAAGTAGTAGTTTTACATAGTAAGAGTCTCTTGCGTCGGTATATGTTTTGTATGGATGCAAATCAAATTTACGTCATACGATAGATAATTATAGTCATTCAATAGAAAATCATGTCTTATTTTTAATGGAAAGTAATGTATTATTTTTATGTAATTTGTTATGAAATTGTATTTATATGATGTAGTATGGACACACACAATGTTGGATAGTTAGAAGTTATTCATAAAATTATGTTACTGTCAATAAAGCACTTATTAACATCGTATTATCATTGTCACTTGCATGGTCAACAATAAAAGTTAACACTGCGTTTGTGTGAGTGTGCGCGTGTGTGAGTGCATGCGTCTGTGTGTGTGTGTGTGTGTGTGCGTGCGAGCTTGCGCATGTCGTTTGTATTGTGTATCAATCATAGTTTATACTGTAGTTTTTTTTTAAACAAAAAAAAGTGCAGTATTTTCCACTTTGCAGGCAAAACATTGACAGAGCAGATACTTAATAATGTCCACATTCAGTGACTTTTAAAATGTACCCAGCTAAATATGTCATGCCACGCCTTCTTCCTCCATGATGACGGTCCCAGACAGCGCGAGCCGTTCCTTTCATCCGTCCATATATGGGCAGTACACGTTACACAAATCCCGCCCAAATGTGAGATTTACCGCTTCGATTGGACCGCAAGCTGTCAGTCGCGGACTTCTTTTGAACGCTCTCGATGGTGTTCCAAATATCTGTCATCAGTCACGACTGCACGACAATTGGTCTAAACTTGTAGCTCACGCAGGGTAAGGTTGTTTACATGCTATTATTGTAATACATTTTCAGTTTTAATTGTTATTGACCCGCATTTTGTAGCTTGAACGTCTTACACGCATGCCCTCGTAAAAACGCATGTACGCTATCTGGATTCCAGACAGAGTAGGCTACCAGTGTATGAGATGACAAGTGCAAGGCATCAAAGCTAACGTTAGCTGTTTTTATCGTCTGTTGATATGATGTAATAATATGGTATTCCGTATTCATTACGCCACAGGGAATGTGTAATAGCCACATTTCGTTGTTTAGATTCAGCGTTACCCTGTGCAATGATGTTTAACTTGGGTTAACGTAACCGTGTGTTGGCTTGTAGTATGCCACTTGAAATTATTGACCTACCAGACCCACCCCATAAACCTCTCAGCCATGTTGATGATGGCTACTGCTTCTGCTTCTGATATCACGCTCATTAACAATAGAGTTGCATAGTAAAACAAGTAAAATATTTTAGGCTTATAGCAAGCGGAGTTGTGTACATGTAACTAATAACAGTGCTTAATGAATAGTGTGTGCCGTGACAAAACGTATGCGCGGGTGGAGGGTGACCTCAGTGAATCTGCATGCAATGCTTTATAATAAAGCATTGCATGCATATCATCGCAATTGCTAGTGCCATAGAGCAGTAGAGTAGAAGCACTTACAGAAGTTGTAAACATGGGGAACATTTTTAGTTGTTTATGGTCCGGGAAATATGGGGCCTTTTATGAACACATTTCATGCATTTATAAAATGACTGGAGACTTTGGCAGATACCACACAAATGATCGAAATTACAGTTTACTTTGACACAGACAAACTGAGAATCTGAGATCAATAAAAACAACCGTGTCTTGAATCCATCAATGGCCTAGGCCTCAACCAGGTCTCAGAGCATTTTGTATTATTCTGTACGTGAATCTGAGACGCTCCTTTTACTGTGATAAGTTATGTTTGGTATGGTTACATAAGACAGATGGCTACTTAAGTAGGGTGGATGGGTGGGTGTATAACCCAAAGGTTGCGAGTTCAAATATCATCACAGACAATTCAAAACTCAGCAAAAAAGAAACTTCCTCTCATTGTCAACTGTGTTTATTTTTAGTAAACTTAAGTTCCACAGAAATTGAATAATGTGTCCCTGAACAAAGGTGGGTCAAAATAAAAGGTAACAGTCAGTATCTGGTGTGGCCACCAGCTGCATTAAGTACTGCAGTACATCTCTTCCTCATGGACTGCACCAGATTTGCCAGTTCTTGCTGTGAGATGTTACCCCACTCTTACACCAAGGCACTTGCAAGTTCCTGGATATTTCTGGGGGGAATGGCCCTAGCCCTCACCCTCTGATCCAACAGGTCCCAGACGTGCTCAATGGGATTGAGATCCGGGCTCTTCGCAGGCCATGGCAGAACACTGACATTACTGTCTTGCAGGAAATCACGCGCAGAACGAGCAGTATCGTTGGTGGCATTGTCATGCTGGAGGGTCATGTCAGGATGAGCCTGCAGGAAGGGTACCACATGAGGGAGGAAGATGGCTTCCCTGTAACGTACAGCATTGAGATTGCCTGCAATGACAACAAGCTCAGTCCAATGATGCTGTGACACACCACCCCAGACCATGACGGACCCTCCACCTCCAAATCGATCCCGCCCCAGAGTACAGGCCTCGGTGTAACGCTCATTCCTTCAACGATAAAAGCGAATCCGACTATCACCCCTGGTGAGACAGAACTGACTCGTCAGTGAAGAGCACTTTTTGCCTGTCCTGTCTGGTCCAGCGACGGTGGATTTGTGCCCATGGGTGAAGTTGTTGTCGGTGAGGTCCTGTCTTACAACAGGCCTACAAGCCCTCAGTTTAGCCTATTGCGGACAGTCTGAGCATTGATGGAGGCTGATGGAAGCTGTTAGTGTCTTAATGATGGTTCCACAGGTGCATGTTCATTATTTATGGTTAATTGAAAAAGCATGGGAAACGGTGTACCTTTACAATGAAAATCTGTGAAGTTATTTGGATTTTTACGAATTATCTTTGAAAGACAGGGTCCTGAAAGAGGGACGTTTCTTTTTTTGCTGAGTTTAGCTAATTAGCAACTTTTCAACTGCCTTGTTAGTATAACGCAAATGTCTGGCAACGCAAATGTCTAGCAACCCAAAGGTTGCAAGTTTGAATCTCATCACAGACCATAGCATTTTAGCTAGTTGCAAGTTTGAATCTCATCACAGACCATAGCATTTTAGCTAATTAGCAACTTTTCAACTACTTACTACTTTTTAGCTGCTTTGCCATTACTAACCCTAACCTTTTTAGCTAACCCTTCCCCTAACTTTCACCCTTTTAGCTAACCCTAACCTTAAACCTTTAATCTAACTTCTAAATTTAACCCTAACCGATATCCGCTAGCTAACGTTATCAAGCTAGAATTTGTAACATTCATTTTGCAAAGTTGTAACATATTGTACGTTTTGCAAATTCACAACATATTGTATATTTGCAAATCGTAACATATAAGACATTTGTGCGAATTCGTAACAATGTACGTTTTGCAAATTTGTGACCTATAATCAGAAATGTAATTTTTAACATATCATACGAAATGGGTGATGGACATCCACAAATGAATACATACCATACGAAATGTAACATAGCATACATACTAAATGAATTATCTCTCTCTTGTTTAACTTCCAAATATTGTTTTACAAAGTAAATCAAGTATTTTTGTAGCCTAAAGCAGACAGATTTGAGTGTTTTGATCAGGAGCCATTTGCTTTCCAATCTGTGTGTTCCCGCGACAGCAGAACTTCTATAACTTTGGCAAATGTATTTAAATTCGCACGGCTATGATTCTGTAAGGAAATAAATGATGGTGCAACGCTGGAGAGATGAGAGTTGCAGGCTCATGTCTATCAGAGTAGAGGGAGAGAGATCATATCAAGTTGATCTCATTCTAGTTCTGTGAGAGATACAGGCGCGCTTCTCATACAGCCATGGCCACGCGTTGGTTTCAAACAACGTTTCATGCCAGGAAAAGGTACCGTATTCAAACAGGTTCCGGAACAAGGCAGTCCAAAACGGAGAGGTTCCGGCTCAAATGAAGCACGGGTAATAATACAGGGCACCACTGAACTGCTGCTGTACATTTAGGTTGTTGAAACTCATCAAGTAGCCTATTCGAGACTTGTTGAATAATTCTTATTTAAGTTGTGTGCTAAGTGACTGATGATGTTAGCTGGCCACAGTAACAGTCCAGTGCATTATGTAACTGAACCTGCACCCTTCGCTTCTATAATTCCTCATTGTTTGTTTGTGTACAGTACAGGCTCCTGCTGCCAGCCTGTCCTTCCGGATGTCCTATAATTCAACCCATTGTTTGTTTGTGTACAGTACAGGCTCCTGCTGCCAGCCTGTCCTTCTGGATGTCCTATAATTCAACCCATTGTTTGTTTGTGTACAGTACAGGCTCCTGCTGCCAGCCTGTCCTTCCGGATGTCCTATAATTCAACCCATTGTTTGTTTGTGTACAGTACAGGCTCCTGCTGCCAGCCTGTCCTTCCGGATGTCCTATAATTCCACCCATTGTTTGTTTGTGTACAGTACAGGCTCCTGCTGCCAGCCTGTCCTTCCGGATGTCCTATAATTCAACCCATTGTTTGTTTGTGTACAGTACAGGCTCCTGCTGCCAGCCTGTCCTTCCGGATGTCCTATAATTCAACCCATTGTTTGTTTGTGTACAGTACAGGCTCCTGCTGCCAGCCTGTCCTTCCGGATGTCCTATAATTCAACCCATTGTTTGTTTGTGTACAGTACAGGCTCCTGCTGCCAGCCAGTCTTTCCCGATGTCCAAGTACAAAGTCTTTGTGATGAGGCATGGAGAAGGGGCCTGGACCAAAGAGAACCGCTTCTGCAGCTGGGTGGACCAGAGGCTGAGTGAGGACGGGGTAAAGGAGGCCCTAGCGTGCGGTCACCTCCTAAGCGAGGCAGGCTACCACTTGGATGTGGTCTTCACATCCCTGCTTAGCCGCTCCATCCACACAGCCTGGCTGCTACTAGAGGCCATGGGGCAGGAGTGGGTCCCAGTGGTGAAATCGTGGAGGCTGAATGAGCGCCATTATGGTGCTCTGATCGGGCTCAACCGTGCCGAGATGGCCCTAAACCACGGCGAGGAGCAGGTGAAACAGTGGAGGAGGAGTTACGACCTCACGCCGCCGCCTATCGACAATTCACACCCTTACTTTTTGGAGATCTACAACGACCGGCGGTATTCTACTTGCGATATTTCTAAAGAGGATCTCCCTAAGTCGGAGAGCCTGAAGGATGTCTTAGAGAGGCTCCAGCCATACTGGGATGGCACCATTGTGCCAGAGATCAAACAGGGGAAATCGGTGCTCATCTCTGGGCATGGGAATAGCTGCAGGGCACTGCTGAAACACTTACAAGGTATAACGTGTGTGTGTGTGTGTGTGTGTGTGTGTGTGTGTGTGTGTGTGTGTGTGTGTGTGTGTGTGTGTGTGTGTGTGTGTGTGTGTGTGTGTGTGTTGTGTGTGTGTGTGTGTGTGTTTGTAACCCCACTAGGCTTGAGTGCATCAGCTCCACCATTACTACCATTGACATTTGCTGCACTGCTATTGTCCTTTTTGGTTCTCTTTTGTAACTGCAGACTTAAGAGCTGCATGGCTACTTTCACTTCCATTTGAATGTTTGAATCTACAAAAGGAGTTCCCTAGGCCCTCTATGCTTTAGGCCTAGTTCGTAACTAGCATTCACTCCCATTTGGTTTATAGCAATATATATATATATATGAGTTCCAGAAATGGCACGTGGTTGAACTTGTACAAAAAGGGCACTAGGTTTATGTTACATCAGGCTACTGCCATGAGATCCACATTGACCTTTTAGCTCCTCCACTGGCCACCCTGTAACTTTATAGACAGTTATGTAATGGCGATATTATAAATCATCTATGCTATTATAGCAGGAATTTTTGTTTTGCTCATTTGTTGTTAGAGGACCTACATTATAGACCTACAGTAGTCTGTTGCACATTTTGATTTGGTTTTAAGTGGTTATTGAGCACTCATAAGCTTACTTCGGTGTACAGAAATCAGAGCAGTTGGTATCGCTTTCCATAACAATATGGGATAAAGCTGTACTAACATAATGGTTATATTATCTTCATGGTGATAGTATGCCACGGGTTTGTTTTACTGTGGTTCACAAGCAGCAGAACACTACAAATCAAACATTTATCTCTATTTATTTCAACAGGTATATCAGATGCTGATATCGTCAACGTGACATTACCCACAGGAACGCCCATTCTGATTGAGCTGGATGAGAACTTCCGGCCCACCAAACCCATGCAGCTCCTGGGAGACCAGGACGCCATCCAGGCAGCCATCAGGAAGGTGGAGGATCAGGGGAAGGTCAAACAAACACTATGATTGGCCTGAATCTAGTCAACTGGATTCTAGTCATTCTAGATTCAAAAATCTAGCCAACTGAATTATATTCATTATACATACAAGTGATTTGTAGAATCTAATCAACTGTATTCTAGTCATTCTGGAGTATATTCTACAATCTAGTCAACTGGCTGTAAGACATATATACGAATTTGCCCAAGCCTGGGCTAGCACTTATTTAGTTGCCTGTTATGCACCATTAATCAGATTCACTCAAAGTTGAATTCTTGATTGAATTAAATCAATATTAAGTACATGCTATTGTAGTCAGTAAGTCTCAGTGAACTGACTGTATAATCGTGGTATGAACTTAACCCAGGCTACCCTATTGGGTGCATAAGGAAACAAAATAATATTGTTCATACAGAAATAAGTGGTGTGCTGAAGGGAGTTACATTAACAGGCATATTTATCATTAACAAGCATATTTGGCAATAGGCTGACTAAGTGTGTATTGAGGCATTTTGCCATTAAAGGAATCGCAGCACGTGAAACGATCAAATGTTCCTTTAAAAAAAAAAAAAAAAAATTCAAACCTCTGTCACGTGCCTTCACTACCATTATTCTCAATTTCTGTAGGATTTTGCGATGCAATTTTGTTAGTTCTTAAGTGTAAGTGAATTATGACTGACAGAATCTAGCAGTAGAATATGAACCAGCACTAACAGGTACAAATGGTTATTTATCAAGAAACTTTAAAAGCACTTCATAACAAGTATTACCTCATTGAGACTGACAGTCAGGCTATTCATTCCAAGACCAGTCGGTGGATTGTGTGATCAAAGCTTATTTTTAGTACATTAATGCTGTAAATGTGTTGTTGAAAAAGATCGGTCAAACTTGATAAGAACATGTCCGCTCAAATGCTACATGCTAGTTTAAGAGAAGTTCATATGAAATAACTGTAGTGCTCATGCGGTTAATCATAAAATGCCTACGTTGACATGCTGATTTATGACTTGCAGTATATTGTGTAATAATTTGACACAAACTTCTCTTGTTTCAATTTGTGACCCACCACCTGGATTCAGTCTTATGTAGCAAAATTTGAAATTGTATTTTTTACATTGGATGAAAGTAGAGACTCAAAGCTAGAAAATGGTATTTGATACACTGCAGTTGAGGAACAATTGAAAATTAATTCTGCTTTGAATGTTGATAAACTTGTAACCCCATTTTGTTGAGAAAATTGCTATTAATGTTTTGGTACACCTACTGGAGAGCCACCCATTCAACATCGTTCACACCCTCTTCACACCAAATTCATTAACAGCCAATCGTATCCATTTATTGTTGCTTTTTTTTATCCAAAAGATTCAAGTCATTCATTTGTAAACTTGGAAAAGAGGGAACAACCTCATAATATAACAAAGTGTTCTTAATAAGTCCCAAGTAAAGGAAGTGGAATTGCTTTGCAAATTCTCTCTGAGTAATATTAACCTGGGGAGAAAAATCATGCTTGAATATCATTTTCCAGAAAAACAACATTAGCTGGTGAAATTAGACAATTTCACAGGTCATTTTGGAGGGTCAAAATCACATTTCTTTAGGAATTCAAGTCCACCAAGTTTATTAAACAGACTGTTAGGGATATGATACCACAGAGGTAGGATTAGACAGACATATCAACGATTTAATTCTAAAAGCAACCATTAACGAATCAAAATCAATAGCCTGTAAACCTCCACGATCATACTAATTGTGATTTCTGAATATAATGATTTATTCCTCCCTACAAATCTAAATATAACAGAATTGACTTAAAAAAAATGTTATTAGAAGAAATAAAAAGGGACTGACTTGGGTAAATGGTTCTAGATAAGCCATCGGTCTTGGACAAAAGAATACGACCCAAGATTGAGATATCACATTGCTGCCACGGACTTAATGAAACTCTCATGGAATTAATCCTATTATCGATGTTTAAAGATTCTCTATCTGAAACGTTTTTAGTGATAACAATTCCTAAATATTTAACTTCCTTTTTAACAGGCAATGTTGACGGAGTCACAGCAAATAATTGGCATGAGATCACATTTGTTAAGGTTGGGAGTCGACCCAGAGGCCATAGAAAATGTCTTGATTCTGTCAATAGCCAAGGGAATAGACGCTCTATCCTTTAGGAAAAGGGCAGTATCATCTGCAAATGGACTGATATTTAAATCTTTACCAAAAATATGGATCCATTTTAAATTCTCAGATTTTGTTTAGAAATATTGCTAGTAGATCTGTGGCTAAAATAAAGAGCTTGGACAACCCTGTCTAATTCCTCTAGCAATAGAGAAACAAGGGGATGTACTATTACTAATAGCCAGCGAACTGCTATTATCATTATATTGTACATTATCCTTATCACTTAACAGAAATCCTCCCAAAAGCCAAAAGTAGATAGTTCTAAGTTAAAAGTTGTTCGAAAGTGCCAAAAGAATTTTTAAAAATCTAAAAACAATATACATCTAGGTGAAGAGAGTCCTTCTTTGGTTTGGGTATAAGAACTATTAGTCCCTGTCACAAAGGAGGTGATAAGATAGCATTAGCAATACCCTCTTTGTAGCCCGAAAGCAATAACTCTCTAAATCATGCCAAAAATGTTGATAGAATTCAGGAGTCATGCTATCCGGTCCAGGAGATTTACCTATAGGCATTTGTTTAATGGTTTAGTCCAACAAAGTAATATCTATATCAGAATCACAGAGTTTCTTAAACCTTTCTTCTATAGGGTTAACAGAGTTATGAACTGAATCAAAAAAGGAATTCATGTTGCCTTCTGAAAGATGAGATTGATATAGTGAAGTATAGAAAGAGTATTTTCTTATGAATCATTTCACGATCAACAGATGGGTGTAATACTACAAATGGGTGTAATACTATTCCTAGTCTGCCTACTCTTCTCCAAATTAAAGAAGTAAGATGTGTTTTTTTCACCTTTTTCAATCCATTTGGCCGTTGAACGGATGAAGGCACCCTGTTCCTTTTTAATCTTCATTTAAATCAAGTTTATTGCTCAGCCTGTTAATATCAACATCTGCTTGGATAATCTTTTCTTAGCATTTTACCAGTAGTGATGGCAAGACATTGATTTCTGAATTTAATAATTTCCCATTTGTTAGTAGAAGAAAGAGCAGGATCGAGACAGGTCCCTCTGATAAGAGCTTTCGACTGTAAAACAAAATGGCTCATTCTTTAAAAGAAAAGATGCTTTTGAAAATCTCTTGTCATTATCAAAAGGAAAGAATAATGGAACAATGGCCTGTCAGGATCTGAGGAAATACTACATTCACTGACAATACTACATTCACTGACAAGATTCGTAAGATTGGAAGATACCAACCAATGATCAATTCTAGATTTGAATTGTCTGTCGCTAAGTTATAGAGTTGAACCAAGAACAATGTTCTAAAGTTGGATTCTGTGAACGCTAAATGTCGGAAAGTTGAAAGTTGGGAGCAGAAATGTAGAATTAAGTTATTAAAACAATGGGCTGAATGCCTGGTGGGATACTTGTCCATCCAGTCACGAGGAGCAACATTATAATCGCTTCCAGCAATTATTGTGGAATATTTGTTTTTCAATTCAATTAAGACTTCACTAATAGATGTTAGAAGAATGACTGTTATAACCATAAATATTTACCAATATGTAACATGACCCTTTTTATATTCGAAAACATTAGTTATCCAGTGACCCTCAGCATCACACCTGCTTTCTTAAACTGTACCTGGAAACTGTCTGAAAAGTATTCCCACACCAGCAGAATGAGATGAGCTAAGACTAAAAATGATCTTGTCACCCCATTGTGAAGTCCAAAATTTTAAGTCGGCAGCTGAGGAACGTGTCTCTTGAAAAAAACAAAAAAAACAATTGGACTTTTTAACGAATCTTTACAAAAACTGCCTTTGGTACGTAAACCCCTGATGTTCAATTGGTACGTAAACCCCTGATGTTCAATTGGTACGTAAACCCCTGATGTTCAATTGGTACGTAAACCCCTGGTGTTCAATTGGTACGTAAACCCCTGGTGTTCAATTGGTACGTAAACCCCTGGTGTTCAATTGGTACGTAAACCCCTGGTGTTCAAGAATAAAAAGCAAAGAAATGTTGACAAGCAGAGTATCCGAGATAGAGTTGTCTAGAATAAACAAGGGACCCTGAATATAGCATAAGTTCTTCAAAAATGTACTTGACGAACAGTAACGACCATAAAAGGAAAATAAATGGATAGACCGTGTAATAACACATAATATATTAATAGTTTAGATCTTCAATTAAACTCTCAAACGTAAAATAAAAACATCTGACAGCTAATCATCGCCATATGAAAAATAAATGGAGATTTACTTACATAATATTAATCTTGAAACCAAATGAAATGACTAAAAGCTAACTGATTTCTTAGTATGCCATCAAATGAGAATCAAAAATCAGTGTGCTTACGTTGGTTAATGTTCACATTCAAAACTCGCCACTACGGACAGTATGGCCCTATGCAATATCACCTATATGCGGTGTTCAGATAAACAATTGGATGAATAAACTCACCAGTTGAAACGGTATATGGCTTCATTAGCCTACTACTGTATAAGCAGGCCAACTCATGAAGCATAAATCAGTCACACGTGGCTCCACCCTGCGGTTGTCAATGGCAGAAAACCCCTCGCGAAAGGAGGCTTCTTTTCTCCCTGCATCTTGCCCCATCGACTTGTGGCCACAGCTTCGCATGGGCATCCCTGTCGCGCTTGCTGAAATCTTTTGCAAAGCGAGTGCCTTTCTCCCTGAAGATCGGCGCAAGTTTGGCAGCTCTCCACACCTCGTCTCTCACGTTCCTCAACGCAAACCTTGTCTGTGTCTGTTCATCTCCTTTCTCTTATCTCCGAGACTGTGTACAACATCTACAGCGATGTTCAGGATAGCAGGGGGATATGGAACAACCTTCCCAATAATGTCAATCACAATCCCTCTGATATTCTCACCATCAGTTTCAGGGAGCATGTTCAGTCTCAGCCCCCATCGGCGCTTGTATCGGTCCTGTTCATCACTGGCTGTGCGCAGCTCCTCGTTTTCTTTTGTCAGGGCATCCACTTTTATTTTTCAACAGTTTCACATCAGTGGTAATATCCTTAATGCCTGCTGCATTAAACTCTGTAGTTTTGTGGGGTTTCAAAGGGGTTATTTGGACACCTGTACCGAAGACTAATTCCTCCAACCTCGGTACCGTTAATTCTGTGAGAGTGTCAGAATCTTCCATATAGATGACAGTATCTACCTCGGTTACGACAGCTCCCTCTACATTTTTGCTAGCTTCCATCTCAGCTAATGTTACTAGCTAGCTAGTCTTGGCTGAACTTGCTTGAAGTATAACAAAGTGGAAAAGTGATGTTCGGTAAACCAAAAAAGAGACAGCAAAAATTCAGAGCATCAATGTTGTTGAGAAATGTAGCAACTTTTGTAGTTCTCGATTGATAATGTTGTCTTACACTGCGGTAGACAGGACTATCAAGACATACTGAGCAGCTCACGTTATAGACAGAAGCACGCTACATGGCAGACCAATCCAAACTCATCTCCCGGCATGTCCAGCCCATCCATTATCTCAGCCAGTGTTACCTTAAAAGTAAAAGTATTCTTAACATAGTTTAGGTTATGTGAACAGCACTGCATTTTCAATTGAATACAGTGCTACTAAAGATGTTTTACATTTGTACATTATTTGGATACTAGTATTCAGGGCCGGTCCTGGCTGTTCTGGCACCCTAGGCGAAACAAAAATTGGCCGCCACTACAAGAATAATCCCAGTAAGCAACATTGAGTTGAAAAAACGTCTAAAATAAGTATTTTTCAAGACGTTGAAGTTGGGTTCAATTTAAGCTCTGAATGAAAGTTTAAAATAGGTATTTTATGGAAGTTTAAATTGGGTACATTTTTGGTTCTGAATGAAAGTTGAAAATATGTCCAGAGCGGAAAAAATCTGAGCCAAACATAGACCAAAAAGTCAACTTTGACATTGTGCCAGTGACAGAAAAATCAAAATTCAATAAATTTCGAATTCAGACTAACTCAACAAAATGTGCAAAAATTCAAGGGGTGTGAATACTTTCTGAAGGCGCATTGTTTGTGGCGCATTGAAGGCGCATTACTGTGATGTTTTTTTTGTTTGTTTTTTACACAGGGAAGATACTTTGTTACTTTATGTTTGTGTGTCTCATTTTGTATTGTACGTCTGTCTGTCTGATATTTTTGTTCTGTGCATCTGTCATAATAACCATCGTATTTGTTGTTGTGGTCTTCAGGTCATTAGGGAAATGATGACTAATATTATTAGTTCATCACCAGAACCGTAAATGTGTAAATATATTGATACTACTAAATACTGTAGTCATGTCCTGTAATATTTTCTGTAATGTATTATCCCCACGGTTATACTAAATGTTCAGTGACGACATTAAGTATTAAACTTAGTTTGAAAACTTGACTTTGCCATTTGATGGTTTGCATGGTGGAAATAAAATGACTCGCTCTGTAATTGTAACGAATGCGCTGAGAGTACAGGGAGCGAGTGTTTTAATAAAGAAACAAAACACAAACAACACTCCCAACATGAAAACAAGAGTCAATAACACCTGAGGAAAGAACCAAGGGGAGTGACAGATATAGGGAAGATAATCAAGGAGGTGATGGAGTCCAGGTGAGTGTCATGAGGCGCAGGTGCACAAGACAATGGTGACAGGTGTGCAGGATAATCAGCAGCCTGATGACCTATAGGCCGGAGAGGGGAGTATACGTGATAATAATGATATGACTGTCTCAGAAGTTGTCTTTGTGGTAAAAATGCCAAAGATGTTTCAAAGATGTGAAAGTATGTCTGTCTAGTTGGTAGTGTATTATGATGAGAATGTTCC
This sequence comes from Oncorhynchus gorbuscha, assembly GCF_021184085.1. Classification (NCBI taxonomy): domain Eukaryota; kingdom Metazoa; phylum Chordata; class Actinopteri; order Salmoniformes; family Salmonidae; genus Oncorhynchus; species Oncorhynchus gorbuscha. The sequence continues at coordinate 54,544,341 of NC_060174.1, read as the reverse complement.
TTTAAGAAAGTGTGCCTACCTGTTGGAGCTAGAGTTTTCCTGAATCATGATACAGTCAAGTGAACTGCAATGAGCAAAGCCCAAAGATAATGAACCTTTTCATCAGGGTGAACACAGGCGGATACAGGGGGGAGTGGCTGTTTGAGTTATTTGGCATGAAGGAGAAGACTGGGACTGCCAAAAACCATCAGTTCTGGGTGTGAGACTGTCGCCTGGGATCAGGCTAACAAGAATGAGGAGTATGGTGTACAATATGATTCTTATTCCCCCTTGTGCTTAAGTTGAGCTTGCAGGAACCAATAGAAAATGTAAAAAAAAAAGTGCAAAACTAACACACCGTACTTGCATTCCAGAGAGGTCAAGCAAGATTTTAAATAATTATTTAAACCTAGATCTGTTTAGCATATTGGGAGGGTACTGTGTATGTACTATAGGCCTACACATGCACGACATGACCAGAAGTATATGGACACCTGCTTGTCCAACATCTCATTCCAAAATCATAGGCATGAATAGAGAGTTGGTCCTTCCTTTGCTGCTATAGGAGCCTCCACTCTTCTGGCAAGGCTTTCCGCTAGATGTTGGAACAGTGCTACGGAGACCTGTTTCCATTCAGCCACAAGAGCATTCGTGAGGTCAGGCACGAATGTTGGGTGATTAGGCCTGGCTTACAGTTAGCGTCCTGCTCTGTGCTGGCCAGTCAAATTCTTCCCCACTGATCTCAACAAAGCAATTCTGTATGGACCTCACTTTGTGCACAGGGGCATTATAATGCTGGAACAGGAAAGGGCCTTCTCCAAACTGTTGCCACAAAGTTGGAAGCATAGAATCGTCTAGAATGTCATTGTATGCTGTAGCGTTAAGATGTCCCTTCACTGGACCTAAGGGGCCCGAACCATGAAAAACAGCCCCGTACCATTATTCCTCCTCCACCAAACTTTACAGCTGGCACTATGCAGTCGAGCAGCTAGCGTTCTCCTGACATCCGCCAAACCCAGATTCGTCTGTTGGACTGCCAAATGGTGAAGCACGATTCATCACTCCAGAGAACGCATTACCACTGCTCCAGAGTCCAATGGCAGTGAGCTTTACACCATCCCAGCCGACGCTTGGTATTACGCATGGTGTGCGGCTGCTCAGCCATGGTAACAGATTTCATGAAGCTCCCGACAAACAGTTATTGTGCTGATGTTGCTTCCAGAGGCAGTTTGGAACTCAGTAGTGAGTGTTACAACTGAGGACAACACTCTGCGGTCCCTTTCTGTGAGCTTGTGTGGCCTACCACTTTGTAGCTGAGCCATTGTTGCTCCAAGACGTTTCTACTTCACAATAACAGCACTTACAGTTGACTGGGGCAGCTCTAGCAGGGCAGAAATTTGACGAACTGGCTTGTTGTGGCATCCTATGACTTTGCGACGTTGAACGTCACTGAGCTATTCAGTAAGGCCATTCTACTGCCAATGTTTTTTTTTAATGGAGATTGCATGGCTGTGTGCTCAACTTTACACCTGTCAGCAACGGCTGTGGCTGAAATAGACGAATCCACTCATTTGAACAGGTTCCACATATTTTTGTACATATACTGCATCCTTTGAAAATGATTGCTCTTTTATTTAGGTGAACAGAGGAGTTTCAATTAGCTGTTGACTGTTGGAGTAGTAACATGTCCTTGTTTGGTAGCTCTGTGTTCTGGCAGGAGAGAGAGATGTCAGCTGTTGGAAAGGGCTTTTATAGACTCTTATTTACTCATACATTTCGGCGTGGTTCAGATTCTTTTTAGATTACTGCATTGACTTCCCATCTCACTTAATAAAACTCCTTTTAAACTGATTATATTGCCAGTTTGCAAACACAGTATAAGTAAGCTACACGGTATATTTATTTGTTGGTACATTTTCTGACAATCACATTATTGGTCTTGCAGCACTCGCCACACTAATTAGTTTGTATATTCTGACCTGAAATAGCTGCATCCAATAGCTGCCAGTATGGTTAGTAATTAACTATGTAATTATTAGCCTACAGCTTTATTGAAAGCAGTAATGGTTCCCCCAATACCCTTTGAATTAGGTATTAGCTCTTAAGGATGGTCTCCCACCTATAGTCTGCCTATCCGTTTCTAAAGTATGAATCAGACAACATTCCCACCTGGACGACATCATGGTTCCCTCTCTTGTTCTCTTTGCCCTGCCACGTGTTTGTACATTTCCCATCTGTCACATACCAATGCTGCTATATGAAAGCTACAGCTCCAAGACTAATGGCATAGTGCCAAGTTTCGTCACATTATTTCGCAGTATTTGTTGAGAACAGCCAAAGTCTTTCAATATTGTTTTCTATTTATTTCTTCAAAAACACGATTTGTCATTTTTTGGTGAAGTTTAATTGTGGAGATAAGGTGGCAGGTAGCCTACCAGTTAAGAGCGTTAGAACATCAACAGAAAGGTCTCTGGTTCGAATCCCAGAGCCGACTAAGTAAAACAATCTGTGGATGTTCCCTTGAGCAAGGAAGTTAACCCACTGTTCCCCGGCCGTCATTGTAAATAAGAACTGACTTGTCTAGTTAAGTAAAGGTTAAATAACAAAAAAATAGATTAATTGCTCTGGATAAAAGCACCTGCTAAATGACTGAAACATATATAAGGATGCTTCATCGTATTAGAAGGCAATAGTTACTTTTTTTGTAGAAGAAAAATACATTACAACTCTTTATTATTGCTTTTATCGCGAGCGTTTCATTATTAGGAAAAGCCAAAGTCTCCGATACACATAGATGACCACAAGTAGAGAGAGAAATAGCCAATGTAGCCTAAACATCTTAGAAATGTGAGCGGGACAGGAGGAGCCAAAACTGCACCATAGCCAATGGATAAAAGCTCAATTGTTTCAACTCTCTCTGAAGCTTCTGACATCGAACATAAAGAAACAACTGAACTTGGCTTTCTGCAGGACAGGTACGTTTGAATTAGATATGAACTTTACATGTATTCATTTCACACGCGAGAATATGTGCCACAACTCAGTTGCCCTGATTTTGTGCGCAACCCATTTTCCAAAGAAATTCGAGTTTTTTTGCAAGCTAGGCTGCGGGTAGAGTTCAAGAATAATACGTTATACCCCATAGTATGAAATGAAACGATTTCACATAAAATGTTTCCCATGTTTACTGTATGCTCTTTAAATGGATAATTGCAACACAGTTCTACTAGTTTATTGATTCAGTAGGGTATCCTTGGATAACTAGTACCCCTTAAATACAATTTCCAATTGCTGCGGGAAAAAAAGCTAGGTTTGGTAAAACAATATATAATAAAATAAAAAAAGTAGATATCAAACAAACTATGAAGAAAAATAAGAGGGTCCCAACACACTCACCTTAAATTTGACTTCTTTATTAATTAAAAACGGATTACATTTATTTTATTTTATCTCTAAGCAAGTGGATTATTTATCTTTAGGCTCCCCTAATGGTATACAGGGCCTTCAGAAACTATTCATACCCGTTGACTTATTCCACATTTTGTCCCACAGTCCGAATTCAAAATGAATTAAATATATTTAAGTTGGTTATTGATCATTGCTAGAAAGCCATTTTCGAGTCTTGCCATAGATGTTTAAGACAATTTACGTCAAAACTGTAACTAGGCCACTCAGGAACATTCAGTGTCGTCTTGGTAAGCAACTCCAGTGTATATTTGTTTAGGTTATTGTCCTGATGAAAGGGGAATTTGTCTCCCAGTGTCTGTTGGAAAGCAGACTGAACCAGGTTTTCCTTTAAGATTTTGCCTCTGCTTGGTTCTATTCTTAGTAATAATGGACTGTTTCTTTTTATCCTAAAAAACTCCCCAGTCCTTGCCAATGACAAGCATACCCATAACATGATGCAGCCACAACCATGCTTGAAAGTATGAAGAGTGGTACTCAGTTACGTTTTGCCCCAAACATAACACTTTGTAATCGGGACATAAAGTTAATTTCTTTGCCACATTTCTGGCAGTTGTACTTTAGTGCCTTATTGCAAACAGTATGCATGTTTGGAATAGTTTGATTCTGTTCATGCTTCCTTCTATTCACTCTGTCATCTAGGTTAGTATTGTGGAGTAACTATAACTTTAGTTCATAACAGCAATCAGAACAATCAATCCCTAATACATCAATTGCTTCACTCATATAGTTATTAACATACTAAACTCAAATCAATCCTTCAATTTTAAAAATCATTCAGTTTCCAAATCATAATCAAAAACCCAATTTAATTATCCAACCAAAATTTAGAATGACATTGCTCAGTGATTCAAATTGGTCCTATCACTTAAAGTAAAAATAACCTCAATTTAACAACATTGGCAGAATGTACATTTATATTAACATCCAGTGTAATTATCCCATAATTCTACTATTAACTTTTTTATCACGATTATAATACAGAAATTAACCACACCTATCACATCCATTAAACTCTGTAACTGTTTTAAAGTTACCATTGGCCTCGGGTGAATTCCTGAGCAGTTTCCTTCCTCTCTGGCAACTGAGTTAGGAAGGACGCCTGTATCCTTGTACTAACTGGGTGTATACACCACCCCAAGAGTAATACATAACTTCACCATGCTCAAAGGGATATTTAAGTTTTTACCTATCCACCAATAGGTGTCCGTCTTTGCGTGGCATTGGAAAACCTCCCTGGTCTTTGTGGTTGAATCTGTGTTTGAAATTCACTGCTCGACTGAGAGACCTTACAGATAATTGTATGTGTGGGCTTCAGAGATGAGGTAGTCATTAATAAATCATGTTAAACACATGCAACTTATTATGTGACTTGTTAAGCAATTTCTTTGCAATTTCAAATTCAGGCTGTAACACAACAAAAAGTGGAATAAGTCAAGGGGTGTCAATACTTTCTGAAGGCGCTGTGATATAAAAACATTTAAAGACATTTAATTAGATAATATTTATATACCTTTTTATAAAATACTAAATATTAAATCAACTTACCTCAGAATCATTTTATTAGATGAGACTAATTGAGCAAGAGTAGTGGCAGCCAGGGAAAGTTTGACACCGCTATATTGATTGTTATGACTAAATAATGCTTAATAATGACAAGGGAAATTATATAAATAGGGGAGGAGAGTTTTTGGTAGCAAGTTAAGAAACAATGAAGAAACGTTTATTTTCATATTCTTTAGATTCTCGAGATTTATTTGTCCCTTATTCAATCTGAATATACTTAGAGAAAGAATAAATGTACATCTTTTAAAACATCCATTTACCAAAGATGCTAACTGCATTCTGCATTCCCTTCGAAGGGAAGAAAGACTTAGGGCTGGATTCAAACAGTAGTGCCGAAGATCTGCATTGTAGCGCATTGTAGCGTTTACCGTGAATGTAGTCTCAGCGAACGCGGAAACATTGCCTTTAAATTTAAATCACGCTATAACGCTGATCTTCTGCGCTACTGATTGATTCCAGGCCTTAGGCTATTTTAGCCTTGTAACTGCGCCATGGTCTCGACTGCTAAACTAGATCACATGCCTCAGACACCTTGTGAATCATCAGAGACTCTTTGTTTTTGAAGCTTGGTTAGTAAGAACTCTTATTCCAGACATGATGATGAGCATGAAGCCAGTCTGGTGATATGAAAGCAGCCACAGACAGTCTCAACTTGTTTGAAGTATTTTCTTGAGCTTTAAAGACGTGTAATTGAAGGCCACTCTCTGCATTCATCACCCCAGTTATAGTCACATACACGTGCACACAGGCACACATTCACGCTCACACACACACACACAAAACCAAGTGGAGCCCATTGGAAATATGTGACCTGCAGTATAAAACGGGATGGCGAAAAGAAATGGTAAATCGAGCATTCCTCAATCATGAAGTAAGAGTAAGCTGAAACCCATGGATTTTGTTGATTTAAGTCTGTGCAAGTATGCCTTAAGTAGCCTAGTTTGCAGATGTTTCGCCAGCCAGTAACATAAAATCAAAAATACCTAGGAATTACACCATACAGTACCAGTCAAAAGTTTGGATACGCCTACTCATTCAAGGGTTTTTCTTTATTTGTACTATTTTCTACATTGTATAATAATTGTGAAGACATCAACACTATGAAATACCACATGTAGAATCAGGTAGTAACCCCCCAAAAATGTGATTCTTCAAAGTAGCCACCATCTGCCTTGATGACAGCTTTGCACACTCTTGGCATTCTCTCAACCAGCTTCACCTGGAATGCTTTTCCAACAGTCTTGAAGGAGTTCCCACATATTCTGAGCACTTGTTGGTTGCTTTTCCTTCACTCTGCAGTCCAACTCATCCCAAACCACCTCAATTGGGTTGAGGTATGGGGATTGTTGAGGCCAGGTCATCTGATGCAGCACTCCATCACTCTCTTTCTCGGTCGAATAGACCTTACACAGACTGGATTTGTGTTGGGTCATTGTCCTGTTGAAAAATAAATGATAGTCCCACTAAGTGCAAACCAGATGGGATGGCGTATCGCCGCAGAATGCCGTGGTAGCCATGCTGGTTAAGTGTGCCTTGAATTCTAAGTAAATCACAGACAGTGTCACCAGCAAAGCACCCCCCCACATCATCACACCTCCTCTTCCATGCTTCACGGTGGGAACCACACATAGGAGATCATCCGTTCACATACTCTGCCTCTCACAAAGACACGGTGGTAGGAACCAAAAATGTCAAATTTGGACTCATCAGACCAAAGGACAGATTTCCACCAGTCCAGTGCCTATTGCTCATGTTTCCTGGCCCAAGCAAGTCTCTTCTTATTATTGGTGTCCTTTACTAGTGGTTTCATTGTAGCAATCTGACCATGAAGGCCTGATTCAAGCAGTCTCATCTGAACGGTTGATGTTGAGATGTGTCTGTTGAACTCTGTGATGCACTTATTTGGGCTGCAATTTCTGAGGCTGGTAACTCTAATGAACTTGTCCTCTGTAGCAGAGGTAACTCTGGGTCTTCCTTTCCTGTGGCGGTTCTCATTAGAGCCAGTTTCATCATAGCACTTGGTGGTTTTTGTGACTGCACTTGAAGAAACGTTCAAGTTTCATGAAATGTATCCGGATTGACTGACCTTAATGTCTTAAAGTAATAATGGACTGTCATTTATCTTTGCTTATTTGAACTGTTCTTGCCATAATACAGTATGGACTTGGTATTTTACCAAATATCTTCTATATACCACCCCTCCATGATTGGCTCAAACGCATTAAGAAGGAAAGAAATTCCACAAATGAACTTTTAACAAGGCACGCATGTTAATTGAAATGCTTTCCAGGTGACTATTTCATGAAGCTGGTTGAGGGAATGTCAAGAGTGTGCATGTAGTGTATTTTTTCCCCTCCTTGTGGATTAGAAGTTCTCACATCTGCTTTACCCAGGCCTGTGTGTGTGTGTGTGTGTGTGTGTGTGTGTGTGTGTGTGTGTGTGTGTGTGTGTGTGTGTGTGTGTGTGTGTGTGTGTGTGTGTGTGTGTGTGTGTGTGTGTGTGTGTGTGTGTGTGTGTGTGTGTACACGCGCGTGTGTGTGTGTGCACGCTCTCTCTACCCTGACCCAGGCAGCGAATACTATAATTTGACTTAACACTCTGTTTGTCATACATTAAGCAGACGACCTGCAGTGGAAAAGCTGTGTGCCGCAGAGTACATGCCAAGTCAGGCTCCTAATTCCTTAGATGGTAGTGGTTATGGAGACCAAAGCCAGTGCCTCATTGTGTATGTGTGTGAGCCGTTGAGCCATCGTCTCCTGATGAACAATGAGCTTGTCTCCTGGGGACCAGGAATGGTTTCTGGCTACGACTATCTCTCTCTCCTATAGAAGATCATCCACTTTTCTAGTTAGTCAGTGACTGTGAGAAAGGGATTTGTGAATCTCATTGGAGAAAAAAAAGAGCACAAGGCTGTCTCATTCTGATATATGTGTGTCTAGGTCTGTGTTTTTGTGTCTTAGTATTCTAACCTGTCTCAGTGTTAAAACGCTTGTCTCCTGTGTGTCATAAGACTGTGTAAAACCACTGAGCTAAAGCCAAGGCAGTTGCTCCAGGAGTTAAACCAAGACTTCAGGTTTCAGCTAAGGTTGTCATGCGAGTGTGTTTCACCTCAGTGAAACTCTTCAGCTTCTCTCTTCAGCTTTTCTCACCAGTATTGGGAAAGGGGGATACCTAGTAAATTTCAGAACTGATTGCATTAAACCGAAATGCGTCTTCAGTGTTTAACCCAACCACTCTGAATAACAGAGGTGCGGGGGGCTGCCTTAATTGACATCATCGGTGCCCGGGGGGCAGTTGTTGGGGGTTAACTGTCTTGCTCAAGAGCAGAACAGCAGAGTTTTTCACCTTGCCGGCTTTGTGATTTGAATCAGCGACCTTAACCTCTGGGTTACCTGCTACACGCTGTCTCTTTGTTTCACTGCCATAAGTTCAGCATAGAAATGCGATTTGAATTACATGTTTAGATAAGGATGAGATGCTGGCACCCCCCTTCCGTACGGAAAGCTATACACATTGTGCTGATTGAAACAGTTGTGTCTGCTTATTACTGTTTCTCGTCACCAGAGAAATTAAGATCATCCCGTTGTTTTATGGGAAAAAGTGCATTCAAGTTAAGCGTTAAGTCAAGTTGAGCATGCATACAAACACAACATTCAACTAAAACTCCAGACTTGAGTCATGTATAGAGAGCAACATTGTATATTGTCAATAGTATCATGTTTCCTCTGTCAAAATCTGTAAATCCATTTATCACAAATTAAGTTTATGATATTCTATCAACTGGCGTGGCAGGGTGTGAAAGCTGATGTGAAAGGCAAACACCCGACACATCGCATCAATAGGGTTAAAGGGATACTCTAGATTTTGGCAATGAAACCCTTTATCTAATTCTCCAGAGTCAGATAAACTCGTGGATACCATTTTTACTAGCTTTAACACAAGCACCTGAAGTCTATGGTAACTGATAACATGCTAGTAGATACCATAGACTTCTAGTCATTGCGCAAATGCTAGTTAGCATGGGTTCACGAAACTACCTCTAACTTCCTTCATACATAAAAAAAATGGTATCGAAGAGTTCATCTGACTCTGGGGAAGTAGATAAATGGCATCATTGCCAAAATCCTTTAACCCACTTGTTGGGAACTGTAACGTGTCTCATATAGCGAGCGTCACTACACTGCCCTCTCCGAACGGGAGCCATGTGTTCCCGATGGCCTAATAGCCTCCATCCCACTTCTGACACCAGTGCAGCAAACAGCAAAGCAGGGAAGTGAACCCAGGTCGCTGGCGTCAATTCCCACCCACTTGGTGGGAATTGTAACATGGCTTATATAGCTAGGATCGCTACAATATTATCATCTTTAGAAATGTAGAAATGTAATAAGGATGCTGTCCTATAATACACATAATGTACAGTATAGAGGTCGACCGATTATGATTTTTCAACGCCAATACCGATATCGATTATTGGAGGACCAAAAAAGCCAATACCGATTAAATCGGACGATTTTTAAAATGTATTTGTAATAATGACAATTACAACAATACTGAATGAACACGTATTTTAACGTAATATCAATAAAATCAATTTAGCCTCAAATAAATAATGAAACATGTTCAATTTGGTTTAAATAATGCAAAAACAAAGTGTGGAGAAGAAAGTAAAAGTGCAATATGTGCCATGTAAGAAAGCTAACGTTTAAGTTCCTTGCTCAGAACATGAGAACATATGAAAGCTGGTGGTTCCTTTTTAAAATGAGTCTTCAATATTCCCTGGTAAGAGGTTTTAGGTTGTAGTTATTATAGGAATTATAGGACTATTTCTCACTATACGATTTGTATTTCATATACCTTTGACTATTGGATGTTCTTATAGGCACATTATTATTATTATTATTTAGTATTGCCAGTGTAACAGTATAGCTTCTGTCCCTCTCCTCGTTCCTCTCTGGGCTCGAACCAGGAACACAACAACAACAGCCACACTCGAAGCAGCGTTACCCATGCAGAGCAAGGGGAACGACCACTCCAAGTCTCAGAGTGAGTGAAGTTTGTAACACTATTAGATCGCACCCCGCTAACTAGCTAGCCATTTCACATTGGCTACACCAGCCTCATCTCGGGAGTTCGTAGGCTTGAAGTCATAAACAGCGCAATGCTTGGACGCACAACGAAGAGCTGCTGGCAAAACGCACAAAAGTGCTGTTTGAATGAATGCTTACGAGCCTGCTGCTGCCTACCACCGCTCAGTCAGATACCTGTATGCTTGTATGCTCAGTCAGATTATATGCAACGCAGGACACGCTAGATAAACTAGTAATATCATCAAACATGTGTAGTTAACTAGTGATTATGATTGTTTGATTGATTGTTTTTTATAAGTTAAGTTTAATGCTAGCTAGCAACTTACCTTGGCTTACTGCTTTCACGTGACAGGCAGTCTCCTTGTGGAGTGCAATGAGAGGCAGGTGGTTAGAGCGTTGGACGAGTTAACTGTAAGGTTGCAAGATTGAATCCCCCGACCTGACAAAGTAAAACATCTGTCGTTCTGCCCCTGAACGAGACAGTTAACCCACCGTTCCTAGGCCGTCATTGAAAATAGGAATGTGTTCTTAACCGACTTGCCTAGTTAAATAAAGATTTTTAAAAATCGGTGTCCAAAAATACAGATGTACGATTGTTATTGAAAACTTGAAATCAGTCCTAATTAATCGGCCATTCCGATTAATCGGTCGACCTCTACTTTAGACCAGATACCAATGGGCACTCGGCCCTGTTCAAAAGAAGTGCACTATAGGGTGTAGGGTGCCATTCTAGACCCAGCATAGAAAAACAACACAAGCAAATTAGCTGCCCCAGAATCTCACCAGACACAACATGATTATGAAGGCAAAAAACAATGCTGTACTGCATACTGCTCTGATGTGAGGTGGTGTCAAAATGAAGGATTTAGGGCTAGAGGACTTGATCAGGATGGACAGATTGGACACACTGCCTGCAACACTGTAGTGGATTCAGCACAAAAGCTCTAACAGGATAACTGATCAGTGGAGGCTGGTGGGATGAGCTATAGGAGGATGGGCTCATTGAAATGGCTGGAATGGATTAAATGGAACATTTTCAAACACATCAAACATATGGAAACCACATGTTTGACTCCGTTCCAATCATTCCATTCCAACCATTACAAATAGCCCATCGTCCTATTGGCCAAATCGGTGTCCAAAAATACCGATTTCCGATTGTTATGAAAACTTGAAATCGGCCCTAATTAATCGGCCATTCCGATTAATCGGTCGACCTCTAGTAGACTATGCTAAATACATCGGGCTCCTCAGTGGCGCAGCGGCCTAAGGCACCGCATCTCAGTGCTAGAGGCATCATTACAGATGCTGGTTCGATTCCAGGCTGTACCACAACCAGCTGTGAGTCCCATAGGGCGGTGCACAATTGGCCCAGTGACATCTGGGTTAGGGTTTGGCCGGGGTAGGCCGTCATTGTAAATAAGAATTTTCTCTTAACTGACTTGCCTTGTTAAATAAAAAACATTGGTGACCCTTTACTATTTAAAGCATGAATGAAAATGTAGTGGTTTCAGATTGTCTGGAACTCATTTTTAGCCTCAATGTCAGCGATTGACGACTATATCATGACAACATCTATAAACAGTAATGTGATGTCTGATCATGTCTGGTGCATGAACCTGTCAGAGAACAGTGGTGGGCTGTCAGTAGAATAGAAAGTTAAGCAATGGCATAGATGTGACATTGAATGGGAAAGGAAATGGTTATCCACAGGGGCAAATTACATGGGGGGTAGTCTAATCTTAGGGAGATTAGAGTGAGTGACCAGGTAGGCCAGTTGAGAACAAGTTCTCATTTACAACTGCGACCTGGCCGAGATAAAGCAAAGCAGTGGGACACAAACAACAGAGTTACACATCGGATAAACAAACGCACAGTCAATAACACAATAGATAAATCTATATACACAGTGTGTGCAAATGTAGTAAGATTAGGGAGCTTTCCAATATTTAGGGATTTCAGACGATACAAAAGAGAGGTTGAACAGGCTAGTAATAGGGGTTGCAACAATTGCGGCGGATAATTTTAGAAAAGAGAGGGTCCAGACTGTCTAGCCCAGCTGATTTGTAGGGGTCCAGATTTTGCAGCTCTTTCAGAACATCAGCTATCTGGATTTGGGTGAAGGAGAAATGGGGAGACTTGGGCATGTTGCTGTGTGGGGGTGCAGATCTGTTGACCGGGGTAATGGTAGCCAGGTGGAAAGCATGGCCAGAGAAATGCTTCTTGAAATTCTCGAATATCGTAGATTTATCGGTGGTGACATTGTTTCCTAGCCTCAGTGCAGTGGGCAGCTGGGAGGAGGTGCTCTTATTCTCCATGGACTTTACAGTGTCCCAGAACTTTTTGGAGTTTGTGCTACAGTATACAAATGTATATTTTTTAAAGCTAGCCTTTTCTTTCCTAACTGCCTGTGTATATTGGTTCCTAACTTCCCTGAAAAGTAGCATATCACGGGTGCTATTTACGGGCTACTGCTGATGCAGTACGCCACAGGATGTTTTTGTGCTGGTCAAGGGCAGTCAAGTCTGGAGTGACTGGACTGTTCTTAGTTCCACATTTTTTAAATGGGGCATGCTTATTTACGTTGGTGAGGAAAGCACTTTTTAAGAATAACCAGGCATTCTCTACTGACAGAATGAGGTCAATATCCTTCCAGGATTCCCGGGCCAGGTCGATTAGAAAGACCTGCTCGCTGAAAAGTTTTAGGGAGCGTTTGACAGTGATGAGGGGTGGTCGTTTGACTGCTGACCCATTGCGGACGCAGGCAATGAGGCAGTGATTGCTGAGATCCTGGTTGAAGACAGCAGAGGTGTATTTAGAGGGCAGGTTGGTCAGGACGATATCCATGAGGGTGCCCATGTTTACGGATTTAGGGTTGTACCTGGTACGTTCCATGATAATTTGTGTGAGATTGAGGGCATCTATCTTAGATTGTAGGACGGCCGGGGTGTTAAGCATATCCCAGTTTAGGTCACCTAACAGTACAAACTCTGAAGTTAAATGAGGGGCAATTAATTCACATATGGTTTCCAGGGCACAGCTGTGGGCTGAGCGGGGTCTATAACAAGTGGCAACAGACTTATTTCTGTTGCATATTATATCTGTTACTTATTCCAGACTTATTTCTGGAAATGTGGATTTTTAAAAGTAGAAGCTCGAACTGTTTGGGCACAGACCTGGATAGCATGACAGAACTCTGCAGAATATCTCTGCAGTAGATTGCAACTCCGTCCCCTTTGGTAGTTCAATCTTGGCGGAAATCGTTGTTGTTAGGGATGGGAATTTCAGATTTTTTGTGGCCTTCTTAAGCCAGGATTTAGACACGGCTAGGACATCAGGGTTGGTGGAGTATGCTAAAGCAGTGAATAAAACAAACTCAGGGAGAAGGCTTCTGATACTAACATGCAGGAAACCAGAAGTCAACAAATGATAGTGTCTGGGGAATAGGAGTGGTACTTGGGGCTGCAGGGCCTGGGTTAACCTCTAAAACACCAGAGGAACAGAGGAGGAGTAGGATAAGGGGACGGCTAAAGGCTATAAGAACTGGTCGTCTAGTGCGTTGGCAACAGAGAATAAAAGGGGCAGACTTCTGGGCGTGGTAGAATAGATTCAGGGCATAATGTACAGACAGTATGGTAGGATGTACAGTGGAGGTAAACCTAGGCGTTCAGTGGTGATGAGAGAGGTTTTGTCTCTGGAGGCACCAGTTAAGCCAGGTGAGATCTCTCCAGGTGTGTGGGGTGGGACAAAAGAGGCATTTTGAGCGGGACTGAGGGCTCTACAGTGAAATAAAACAAAATAACTTGTCAAGACAGCAGTATACAAAGCATATTGACATTAGAGAGAGGCATAAAGCAATCACCGGTGTTGAACAGGAGAGCTAAGACAACAACGGACAAATGGTGATGAATGGGCAGAGTGGGTCAGTTAGGTACATACATGACCCGAGTTCAAAGCTGGGGCTGACAGGTAAACAAAATGATGTGTTATTGAAACAGTCCAGGGGGCATTAGCTGTGTAGCCGAGTGATCATAGGGTCAAAGGGCAGCAATAGGTGAGTCAGGGTGCCGTTCGGTCGTCACTACGACGCTAGGCGAGCAGTAGACACAGCGTTCAGAAAAGCTAGCGGGCCGGGGCCAGTAGATGGTTCTTCGGCGACATCGTTACAGAATAGCCTGTTGTGACCACATCGGGCGATCACGTCCGCAGTCCAGTCGTGATGGATCGGCAGGGTTCCGTGTTGACAATAAAGGGTCCAGGCCAGTTGGAAAAGGAGGTATTGTAGCCCTAGAATTAGCTGGTACATGGGCCTAGCTGGAAAATGGTGTCATTCATCAGACATATTTTTTTACCATCAGTGCACTTATACCACATATAAATAGAATAACTGTCCCTTCTAGTTTTGCTATTTTAGAGACATAGAAAGGCCACCATGTCCCAGACAAATGTCTATTAGCAGACATGACTAAATCACTAGGATACTAGAATCAACTGAATGTGCTGGCATGAAAAGAAGCCCTGAATTCTGTGATTTCTCGCTTCCCCCATGGGTGACATCACAGTAAGACTCAGAACAGATTATGTGATGGATAGGGATACAGAAATAGATTCAGGAGCCCCTAAGGTCCCTTTGGAGCAGAAAAGGACGTGGTAGATACTGTAGATGTTTCATTTGCACAGTCAGATATGTCATCCATTACTTATGACCTAATTAGGCCGACTTTCTTTTATTTACTCTACCTTCTTTCCTCTCCTGCAGCTTGTAGACACACAATGGCTATTAGCATTATGGAAAACTGATTCTTTGATCATCACGGAAACAAAAGTTGTTCCTGGATCCCATCTTGTCTCTGGCTAGCTGGGTCTGTGTCCCAAATGTCACCCTATTCCCTACATAGTGCATTCGTTTTGACCAGAGGCTTAGGGGAATAGTGTGCCATTTGGGACACAACCGTGTCTCTGGATAGCAGCAGCAAGCAGGTATTTGCTAGGGTAAACCATGGTTTCTGTATTCTGTTCCTGTTCATTCCCAGCTACGCTAGCTACTACGACACAACTACCATCAACTAACATCGCCTCCTGTGTCTGTGTGCTTCCTTAAAAGGAGGAACAGTACCGACGCCTTCTCAGTTGATGGGATGTGGTTGGAACAGGGAGTACACACATAGCTTCAGCTATTTTTATTAGTTTAGACTTGATGGTGACGCCAAGGGAAACTCCAACGCAAGTATTTGAATGGAGCCTCAGCCTGCTATCTGGACACCAATGTCACAAGACTCATTAGGAGTGGGAGGGAGAGCTCAGTTTTCTGTTCCGTTCTAGCAAATGTCCCAGTCCCTGTGAGTGTGTGAGTGTGTGTTTGAGTGTGTCCCAGTTGTAAAGGTCAATCAATGGCAACCCAACATCATCGTCACAGGCAACACAGGCTAATGACTGATATACAAACTCAAGCTCAGCTGCAGCTGGTCTTTAAGGGTAGACTTATTTTGTTGAGAGGAAACTTTGTCAGTTTTGAGTGAGTGAGTGACAGTTGTGAAAGTAGAAAAGCCAGGTGGAGAGATCACTGATTACTTCAAGAGATCTCAACAAAAATGGCGAGTTCCCTACAGAGCATTGTCTGATGAGGGTCTGTTTAGACCAAAACAACAAACTATGTTTAATCCTAATGCCAATTGAATTGTTTGTATAATGGAGAGTGTCGCACCTCACCTTCTTATGCAGTTCCCTGCGTGGAAGCGTTCCCACTCCAGGGCACATGGACCTTTAAAGTTGGCTGTATCACCAGATTTTTTAAATCAACTACTGTAACTGTACACAAACCTGCTCAAACTGAGTCACCACACATCCCCGATTCCCTGAAGGTCATCACTACACTACACTGCATCTCATAACCTTTTTGGAGTTTGTGTCCTGGATTAAGGACAGTACCATATTTGGTCACGTGGGACAACACTTGTAAGCAGCTGCGCTTTCTTGATCGATTGCACACGCCTCTTTGCCAAGTTTATCTAGTATCTATTAGTCTCTATCCTCTTCTTTATTAATAAGGGTTTCAATGGTCGAAAACGAGTTCAATTTGAATTGTTATTCTTTATCGTTTAACTAAGGGGGCTCTGCTCTCGGATTCTGTGATAGTGAAGGGAACTCCTCTTGTCTGAACGTTCTAAGGAGTTCTATTTGAAGGCAAGGTTGTAGTTCACCGTGTAGGAGAGACAACCCCACTCACAGTGTAGCTGAACAGCCTCTACTTCTTCCCCTGGATATTTCCTGATGTGATTCGTGGGTTTAGTCCTTTCATTTATTTATTTTTTGACCCTTTTTTAACGAGGCAAGTCGGTTAAGAACAAATTCTTGACAGCCTAGGAACAGTGGGTTAACTGCCTGTTAACTGCCTGTTCAAGGACAGAACGACAGATTTGTACCTTGTCAGCTCGGGGGTTTGAACTTGCAACCTTCCGGTTACTAATCCAACGCTCTAACCACTAGGCTACTCTGCCACCGCTAAGGCAAACTAAGCATTTAAATAGGGAAAAGGCACATCATGTTTTACTGTGCCTCTCTTTGATGTTGCTGATTGATAAAGTTGTAGACATGCCTGTAGTCATGCTGTGGACAAGCGATTATTTTATCTAGTTGAGTCGTTACATGTCCAGACAGTATCTAAATAGCACATGGGGCATATATCAAAAAGGAATGTATGAAGACAGACATAAGGAAGTGCTACGTGTTGATCTAATTATGCATCTTGTAGTGGGACATACAGACTGCCTTCAACGACTAAGAAGCTGGACTATAGCTATGATTGTGACCTAGAAACGTAATCTAGAAACGTAATCGAGAAACGTAATTTTCACTGGTTGGCTTTTGTAGCGTACAGAACTGTGATTTAATTTTTTTAAATTCTCCCCAACTTCGTGATACCCAATTGGTAGTTACAGTCTTGTCCCATTGCTGCAACTCCCGCACCGACTCGGGAGAGGCGAAGGTCGAGGGCCACGCGCGTCTATTACGTCTCTTTGTAATATGAGGAGACTTTGAAATCAGACGAAGGCCTTCGGGTCAAAATGTTGCACTCAATAAAAATGTGGGAGCCTTCCAGTGTGCTGGTATCTATCTTTCTTTTGAGACGTTTGAAACAGAGCATTGCCCATCAATCGCACTAAGCCCAGGTAACATCATTCAGGATTTGATTATGACTCAGCAAGCTATGCCAGGAATATGCACCATTGTCTGGGAATGCAGAACTCTTCCTTTTCATCTTCTTTGACATGAAAACACAATAAACACATAATATATCCAATAACTCATTCTTAAAATTGCTCAGAAACCTAACATGCTATTGGTTCACAGATGGACCCGATGAACTCCAGGAGTATTTTTTCGATTCCTTTGTTGCAGTGGCTTGTATTACTGGCTGTATTATGGTTGTTGAATGTTTTCCCAGTGTGATGCTGACGGAAGGTAACTAAATAATTCTCGAACAATACATATCGATGAGGAGCAGGTAAACTGTAAGCGGGTTGAGACGGGGCAGAAGTTTTTTTTGTTTGCATTTTTTTGTGTGACTCAAGCTCCGATAGCACACGATTCATGACACTTCTGTATACACACACACCTAACAGGTCAACACACCGACTCAAAACCAGAAGCTTTACCAAAGTTTTGTCTCAGATCTTTTGTTGTCGTCATTTGCTCTTACTCAGCAACAAACTGACATGCACCCAGTTGTCCCTGTCACTTTTTATTTGATTTGATAGAAGATTTCAACACACACATACACAAACGACGATGTCATACAAACATCAACTACATCACACCGGCCCAGACCCACTAGCCCTCACCTCTGTTTTTCTACTTCTGACAGCATCGCGAGGTGTATTTATATCAATTACATTTCGATATCCGTGAATGCTGCATGGTCAGTGTCATGGCTGTGAATGTTTGACAGATAGCCAGTGACATGAGAGCAGCCAGAGCGAGCCCATGAAGGTCAGAGAGAGAGCGAGAGAGAGAGTCGGAGAGGGAAATAGAGAGGAAGATGTAGTCGATACAGTTAAAAGAAAGAGAGCGCGAGAGGGAGAGATTCAGCGAGAGAGAGAGTCCAGCTCAAACTCTGGTCCAGTTTTCTTTTTCATGACTTTGCAGCAGGCCACAGAAAGAAGTGAGAGAGTGACGGAGAGGGATAGAGAGTCTAGGGAGAGTCTAGGGAGAGAGAGAGAGAGAGAGAGAGAGAGAGAGAGAGAGAGAGAGAGAGAGAGAGAGAGAGAGAGAGAGAGAGAGAGAGAGAGAGAGAGAGAGAGAGAGAGAGAGAGAGAGAGAGAGAGAGAGAGAGAGAGAGAGAGAGAGAGAG
Organism: Oncorhynchus gorbuscha; assembly: GCF_021184085.1. NCBI lineage: Eukaryota > Metazoa > Chordata > Actinopteri > Salmoniformes > Salmonidae > Oncorhynchus > Oncorhynchus gorbuscha. The sequence goes on along the minus strand of NC_060174.1, from coordinate 54,525,894 downwards.
AGAGAGAGAGAGAGAGAGAGAGAGAGAGAGAGAGAGAGAGAGAGAGAGAGAGAGAGAGAGAGACCCATGCCCGCAAACTGAACGCGCTCCAGATGTGTACATTTCAATGTGTCCCCAGCCCCCGTCATGTGGAAGTGATTTGTGGATTTGATTCAAGTGGTACGAAGGACTGGACATAACATGGGAAGTCTATTAGATGATGTTCCCAGTCCCACGCATAAACAAAGAGATTATTATGGGACTCAATTACAGGTGTATATGAACTCCATTTTTTTTGGAGGTTTCTCGGAGACGGAAAGGTGGACAATGTGTAAAGACGTCTGTCTGTACTGTATGTGATTGAGAACAGCTGATTAACATAGCTCTGTTTCCATAGCATTGGGTTTTGCATGATGTGTCAGTACTGTTGGAGAGAAACGACCAGTTGTAACTGCGAATCAGAGCGAGTTCCACACCTGACCGCCAAAGCAAAGTTGAGAGTCTTCAACTCTTCACATGTAGAGTAGCCTCTCCCCTTCCATCACTCCATCCATCCTAGCCTGGTATTTAAACCCTTGCTGGAGCCAGGCCAACCCAAACAGGCCTGCAGCTCCAGTAAAAGTAGCAGTGGCGTCAGGCTCCCTGACATGTATGAGGGCTGGTTACCCCGACATATATGAGTTACCCTGCCGGTGGGTCAGTGTGTGGTCACTTCCCAAATGGAACCCTATTCTTATATGGACATTTCCATGTAAAAGGACCCACGTTTCTTTAGGAGCATATCAAATTTGGTGTCAAATGAAGGATAAGAGTCTATATTTTTGAAGACAATAAATGTGTTTTGAAATCATTCTCCTTCGTAAGAATTGGGAACAAGCAAAAGCTTTCATTTCTGGTCACACAAATGGAAAGGGGTTCTTAAAAAAACAACTACTAGAAAAAGTCTTAAACGGTATTAGAAATGCATCAAAACACAATCATGTTGACGTAAAGGGCCCCTGTCAATTAATATCAACATTTATTTTTAGTTTTGCAGAAATGATTTACCTTCTGTAAGTTTAAGACATTTTGCGTAGTGTCTTGGCATTCTGTTACCAAAAACCCACATACAGTATCTTTAAGATACTTTCTAATTTCTCTCCCTCTTGTAGGAGGATTATGAAAGTTCACAGAAGTAATAAGTAAAGGTATACCTAACAATTAGTTGAAGTGTTTTTACTGATCACAGTTTTGTTTATGAATTATGAAGTGATTCAAATGAACAGCACAGTACAGTAGAGAACAGCACAGTACAGCACAGTAGAGTACAGCACAGTAGAGTACAGCACAGTAGAGTACAGCACAGTACAGTACAGCACAGTACAGTAGAGTACACCACAGTAGAGTACACCACAGTAGAGCACAGTACAGCACAGTAGAGTACAGCACAGTAGAGTACAGCACAGTACAGTAGAGAACAGTACAGTACAGCACAGTAGAGTACAGTAGAGTACAGCACAGTAGAGTACAGCAAAGTAGAGTAGAGAACAGTACAGTACAGCACAGTAGAGTACAGTAGAGTACAGCACAGTAGAGAACAGTACAGTAGAGTACAGCACAGTACAGTACAGCACAGTAGAGTACAGCACAGTACAGTACAGTACAGTACAGTACAGCACAGTAGAGTACAGTAGAGTACAGCACAGTAGAGTACAGTAGAGTACAGCACAGTAGAGTACAGCACAGTAGAGTACAGCACAGTACAGTACAGCACAGTACAGTACAGCACAGTACAGTAGAGAACAGACAAGTACAGTAGAGCACAGACAAGTACAGTACAGCACAGTACAGTACAGCACAGTACAGTAGAGTACACCACAGTAGAGTACAGCACAGTACAGCACAGTACAGCACAGTAGAGTACAGCACAGTAGAGTACAGCACAGTAGAGTACAGTAGAGTACAGCACAGTAGAGTACAGCACAGTAGAGTACAGCACAGTACAGTAGAGAACAGTACAGTACAGCACAGTAGAGTACAGTAGAGTACAGCACAGTAGAGTACAGCACAGTAGAGTAGAGAACAGTACAGTACAGCACAGTAGAGTACAGTACAGTAGAGTACAGCACAGTACAGTACAGTACAGCACAGTAGAGTACAGCACAGAACAGTAGAGTACAGTAGAGTACAGCACAGTAGAGTACAGTAGAGTACAGCACAGTACAGTACAGCACAGTAGAGTACAGCACAGTACAGTAGAGTACACCACAGTAGAGTACAGCACAGTACAGTAGAGAACAGACATGTACAGTACAGCACAGTACAGTAGAGAACAGTAGAGTACAGTAGAGTACAGCACAGTAGAGTACAGTAGAGTACAGCACAGTACAGTACAGCACAGTAGAGTACAGCACAGTACAGTAGAGTACACCACAGTAGAGTACAGCACAGTACAGTAGAGAACAGACATGTACAGTACAGCACAGTATAGTACAGCACAGTAGAGTACAGCACAGTACAGTAGAGTACAGCACAGTACAGTACAGCACAGTACAGCACAGTACAGCACAGTACAGTACAGCACAGTAGAGAACAGACATGTACAGTACAGCACAGTACAGTACAGCACAGTAGAGTACAGCACAGTAGAGAACAGACATGTACAGTACAGCACAGTAGAGTACAGCACAGTACAATAGAGAACAGACATGTACAGTACAGCACAGTACAGTACAGCACAGTAGAGTACAGCACAGTACAGTAGAGTACACCACAGTAGAGTACAGCACAGTACAGTAGAGAACAGTACAGTACAGCACAGTACAGTAGAGTACAGCACAGTAGAGTACAGCACAGTAGAGTACAGCACAGTAGAGTACAGCACAGTACAGTAGAGAACAGTACAGTACAGCACAGTAGAGCACAGTAGAGTACAGCACAGTAGAGTACAGCACAGTAGAGTACAGCACAGTAGAGTAGAGAACAGTACAGTACAGCACAGTAGAGTACAGTAGAGTACAGCACAGTAGAGAACAGTACAGTAGAGTACAGCACAGTACAGTACAGTACAGCACAGTAGAGTACAGCACAGTACAGTAGAGAACAGTAGAGTACAGTAGAGTACAGCACAGTAGAGTACAGTAGAGTACAGCACAGTACAGTACAGCACAGTAGAGTACAGCACAGTACAGTAGAGTACACCACAGTAGAGTACAGCACAGTACAGTAGAGAACAGACATGTACAGTACAGCACAGTACAGTACAGCACAGTAGAGTACAGCACAGTACAGTAGAGTACACCACAGTAGAGTACAGCACAGTACAGTAGAGAACAGACAAGTACAGTACAGCACAGTAGAGTACAGCACAGTACAGTAGAGTACACCACAGTAGAGTACAGCACAGTACAGTAGAGAACAGACATGTACAGTACAGCACAGTACAGTACAGCACAGTAGAGTACAGCACAGTACAGTAGAGTACACCACAGTAGAGTACAGCACAGTACAGTAGAGAACAGACATGTACAGTACAGCACAGTACAGTACAGCACAGTAGAGTACAGCACAGTACAGTAGAGTACACCACAGTAGAGTACAGCACAGTACAGTAGAGAACAGACAAGTACAGTACAGCACAGTACAGTACAGCACAGTAGAGTACAGCACAGTACAGTAGAGTACACCACAGTAGAGTACAGCACAGTACAGTACAGCACAGTACAGTAGAGAACAGACATGTACAGCACAGTACAGTACACCACAGTAGAGTACAGCACAGTACAGTAGAGTACACCACAGTAGAGTACAGCACAGTACAGTAGAGAACAGACAAGTACAGTACAGCACAGTACAGTACAGCACAGTAGAGTACAGCACAGTACAGTAGAGTACACCACAGTAGAGTACAGCACAGTACAGTACAGCACAGTACAGTACAGTACAGCACAGTACAGTAGAGAACAGACATGTACAGTACAGCACAGTACAGTACACCACAGTAGAGTACAGCACAGTACAGTAGAGAACAGACATGTACAGTACAGCACAGTACAGTAGAGAACAGACATGTACAGTACAGCACAGTACAGTACAGTACACCACAGTAGAGTACAGCACAGTACAGTAGAGAACAGACATGTACAGTACAGCACAGTACAGTAGAGAACAGACATGTACAGTACAGCACAGTACAGTACAGCACAGTACAGTACAGCACAGTACAGTAGAGAACAGACATGTACAGTACAGCACAGTAGAGTACAGCACAGTACAGTAGAGAACAGACATGTACAGTACAGCACAGTACAGTACAGCACAGTAGAGTACAGCACAGTACAGTAGAGTACACCACAGTAGAGTACAGCACAGTACAGTAGAGAACAGACATGTACAGTACAGCACAGTACAGTACAGCACAGTAGAGTACAGCACAGTACAGTAGAGTACACCACAGTAGAGTACAGCACAGTACAGTAGAGAACAGACAAGTACAGTACAGCACAGTACAGTACAGCACAGTAGAGTACAGCACAGTACAGTAGAGTACACCACAGTAGAGTACAGCACAGTACAGTACAGCACAGTACAGTACAGCACAGTACAGTAGAGAACAGACATGTACAGCACAGTACAGTACACCACAGTAGAGTACAGCACAGTACAGTAGAGTACACCACAGTAGAGTACAGCACAGTACAGTAGAGAACAGACAAGTACAGTACAGCACAGTACAGTACAGCACAGTAGAGTACAGCACAGTACAGTAGAGTACACCACAGTAGAGTACAGCACAGTACAGTACAGCACAGTACAGTACAGTACAGCACAGTACAGTAGAGAACAGACATGTACAGTACAGCACAGTACAGTACACCACAGTAGAGTACAGCACAGTACAGTAGAGAACAGACATGTACAGTACAGCACAGTACAGTAGAGAACAGACATGTACAGTACAGCACAGTACAGTACAGTACACCACAGTAGAGTACAGCACAGTACAGTAGAGAACAGACATGTACAGTACAGCACAGTACAGTAGAGAACAGACATGTACAGTACAGCACAGTACAGTACAGCACAGTACAGTACAGCACAGTACAGTAGAGAACAGACATGTACAGTACAGCACAGTAGAGTACAGCACAGTACAGTAGAGAACAGACATGTACAGTACAGCACAGTACAGTACAGCACAGTAGAGTACAGCACAGTACAGTAGAGTACACCACAGTAGAGTACAGCACAGTACAGTAGAGAACAGACATGTACAGTACAGCACAGTACAATACAGCACAGTACAGTACAGTACAGTACAGTAGAGTACAGCACAGTACAGTACAGCACAGTACAGTAGAGTACAGCACAGTAGAGTACAGCACAGTACAGTACAGCACAGTAGAGTACAGCACAGTAGAGTACAGCACAGTAACTCAAGGTGTCATGTCATAGCTGACACCCCATTCTTTCTGCAGACATCTTTGAATTTTAAGTAGAGATTTAACAGAGTTTTTGGAAAATGTGGTCACATAAAAAATGTAAAAAGACATAATACATTTTTTAAAAAGATGATAAATTGCATCTGCCCTGTTCCTCAAGTAAATATATTTGAGTAAAAATGTCAGTGGCAATTGTTAAAAGTTAACTTCTGCATATAATGTAGGTGTATGATTTGTTAAACTTTGCAATCAATGGTATTTGCTTGGCATACATTTTAAAGTGAAAAAGTGATCCACTGCACAGATGGTGAGCTCAACTCCGCTGCCCCTGGGAGACTGGTCACTACCCAGGCGTAGGGCTGTAAACCCCCGTCCGTCCATACCACCAGCCTACCGCGCCTCCTGAAGCCATCCAGTGGTACTGGTGTGGGCTAGCCTGGCTCAAAGCCCCCTCCCTACCTGCCTTAGTCAGTCCCATTCCCCCCTTCCTCCCCATTGGTTTCCATCATGACCAATTTCACTGTAGGCAGCTCGATGGTGAGAGATTTTGACCTGCCTAGTGAGAGATTTTGACCTGCCTACAGTCTGTGGACTGGCTAAGGTTCAATGTCACCCAGATGCCCGTGTCTGAGACATCAACTCCCTTCTGCCAACAGTTCTGGCCAATTACGGTAATATTGGCACCATCGTCACTCACGTTGGGTTTAACGACATTCACTTTAGGCGATACTTGGAACTGAGGGAGGATTACCATAATAATTATCTCTGGGCATCGAAGGGGTTTGGAACGTTTCAACCCCCATGATGCCCTAAACGAGTACCTCAAGGACCTTTGCAATAACAAGATTGTTTCCTTTTGTGACAAATTTGATTTGCTCTGTGGAGCACCCAGCGCTTTCTAAAAGAGAAGGGGTTCACCCTAACCGCAGGGGTTCCCGGATTATTTCCAGCAGCATTGGGCTTTTGCACATAAACATAGCTGATTCAAATAATCAACTCATCATCAAGCGTTGATTATTTGAATCAGCAGTGTAGTGCTAGGGCAAAAAAACTAAAACGTGTACCCCTTGAGTTTGGGAAACGCTGCTTTAGATGCTGTGACATCCTGTGTGAAGATTGGGCTTGGGTGATCAGGTGACTTTAAACTTGCTATTGGTCAATGGTGGTTGGAAAAAGTTACACCTTCAGATATTATAAATGGAATTAAATCCCTTTGTTCAATCTATTATCGTGTATCCCGTCATTGGAGGAAGGTGGTGTGATCAATTCTCATTTCCTCTGCTTCTAGGCATCTCTTTATTCATGATATTTCTTATAAGTTAACCTTATGGTCTATTTGCTAATGACTGGCAATGCTTGTTAATGCCTTGTAACATAACCTGCATGCCTGGTATGTGATTTAATTCATTTTACAATGTCATTAAATATCTGCTTTTAAGTATTCCACTCAGACCAATTCTTCCATCGTCAAAATCAAATAATAATAATTGTGTCCTTCAAACTTTGCTTTCGTCAAAGAATCCTCCATTTGCAGTAATTACAGCCTTGCAGACCTTTGGCATTCTAGTTGTTAATTTGTTGAAGTGATCTGAAGAGATTTCACCCCATGCTTCCTGAAGTACCTCCCAAAAATTGGATTGGCTTGATGGGCACTTCTTACGTACCATATGGTCAAGCTGCTCCCACAACAGCTCAATAGGGTTGAGATCCGGTGACTGTGCAGGCCACTCTATTATAGACAGAATACCAGCTGACTGCTTCTTCCCTAAATAATTATTGCATAGTTTGGAGCTGTGCTTTGGGTCATTGTCCTGTTTTAGGACGAAATTGGCTCCAATTAAGTGCCATCCACAGGGTATGTACAAATCTCCCACTTTACCACCACCAAAGCACCCCCAGACCATCACATTGCCTCCGCTATGCTTGACAGATGGCATCAAACAATCCTCCAGCATCTTTTCATTTTTTTCTGCATCTCACAAATGTTCTTCTTTGTCAAACTTAGATTTGTCTGTCCATAACAATTTTTTTCCAATCCTCCTCTGTCCAGTGTCTGTGTTCTTTTCCCCATGTTAATTTTGAGACATGGCCTTTTCTTTGCAACTCTTCCTAGAAGGCCAGCATCCTGGAGTCGCCTCTTCACTGTTGATGTTGAGACTGGTGTTTTGTCCTCAACTGAAGCTGCCAGTTGAGGACTTGTGATGCGTCTGTTTCTCAAACTAGACACTCTAATGTACTTGTCCTCTTGCTCAGTTGTGCGCCGGGGCCTCCCACTCCTCTTTCTATTCTGGTTAGAGACAGTTTGCGCTGTCCTGTGAAGGGAGTAGTAACCAGCGTTGTACAAGAATAGACTGACAAGTTTCAGAAGAAAGTTATTTGTTTCTGGACATTTTGAGCCTGTAATTGAACCCACAAATGCTGACGCTCCAGATACTCAACTAGTCTAAAGAAGGCCAGTTTTATTGCTTCTTTAATCAGACAACAGTTTTCAGCTGTGCTAACACAATTGAAAAAGGGTTTTCTAATGATCAATTAGCCTTTTAAAATTATAAACTTGGATTAGCTAACACAACGTGCCATTGGAACACGGGAGTGATGGTTGCTGATAATGGGCCTCTGTACTCCTATGTAGATATTCCATAAAAAGTCAGCCATTTCCAGCTACAATAGTCATTTACAACATTAACAATGTCGACACTGTATTTCTAATAAATTTTATGTTATTTTAATGGACAAAAAATGTGCTTTTCTTTCAAAAACAACGACATTTCTAAGTGACCCCAAACCTTTGAACGGTAGTGTGTGTGTGTGTATATATATATATATATATATATATATATATATATATATATATGATGGGATGCATAGACATTATGGACAATAGTATATCTGAAGAATACGTTGGATAGAATGGTATACAGTATCTACAGCAATAGTTAAATAGGATAGGCCATGACTAGAATACAGTATATATACATATGAAGTGGGTAAAACAGTATGTAAACATTTTTTTAAAAGACCAGTGTTCCATGTCTATGTACATAGGCAGCAGCCTCTAAGGTGTGGGGTTGAGTAACCAGGTGGAAGTTGGCTAGTGACAGTGACTAAAGTTCATGGCAGGGTACTGGGCAGAGGCCGGCTAGTGGTGACTATTTAACATTCTGATAGCCTTGAGATGTAAGCTGTTTTTCAGTCTCTTGGTCTCAGCTATGATGCACCTGTACTGACCTCACCTTCTGGATGGTAGCGGGGTGAACAGGCCGTGGCTCAGGACCTTGATGATCTTTTTGGCCTTCCTGTGACATTGGGTGCTGTAGATGTCCCAGAGGGCAGGCAGTGTGCTGTTGCTGTAGCAGGCAGTGATACAGCCCGACAGGATGCTCTCAATGGTGCATCTCTAAAAGTTTGAGGGTCTTAGGGGCCAAGCTGAATTTCTTCAGCCTGCTGAGGTTGAAGAGGGGCTGTTGCAACTTCTTCATGACACTCTCTGTGTGGGTGGACCATTTCAGATGATCAGTGATGTGTACGCCAAGGAACTTGAAGCTTTTGAACTTCTCCACTTGTGGCCCCGTCGATGCGGACAGGGGGCGTTCTCCCTCTGCTGTCTCCTGAGTCCACGATCAGCTCCTTCATTTTGTTGATGCTGAGGGAGAGGGCCCTCACTTCCACCTGTGTCGTCTGCAAACTTGATGATTGAGTTGGAGACGTGCCTGGCCACACAGTCATGGGTAAACAGAGAGTACAGGATGGGGCTGAGCACACACCCTTGTAGGGCCCCTGTGTTGAGGATCAGCGCAGTGGAGATGTTGCTGCCTACCTTCACCACCTGGCAGTGGTAGGTCAGGAAGTCCAGGACCCAGTTGCACAGGGCAGGGATCAGACCCAGGGCCCCAAGCTTATCGATGAGCTTGGAGGGTACAATGGTGTTGAAGGATGAGCTGTAGTCTATGTCATTCTTACATAGGCATTCCTCTTGTCCAGAAGGGATAGGCAGTGTGCAGTGCGATGGCGATTGCATCATCTGTGGATCTATTGGGGAGGTATGCAAATTGCAGTGGGTCTAGGGTGTCGGATAAGCTGGTCGGGTAGTCAACGTCAACTCATTGCCTAATATGTTGGGTGGTCAATGTCAACTCATTGCCTAATGCTAGCTTGAATTATCTTTATCGAGCCAGATAACATTTTAATAGGCTAATTGTATAGTCTTATAATGGGTCGCTTGTGAGGTATACGGTGCATTCGAGAAAATATTCAGACCCCTGGACTTTTACCACATTTTGTTACATTACAGCCTTGTTCTAAAATGGATTAAATAAATAAAAAAGCTCATCAATCTACACACAATACCCCATAATGACAAAGTGAAAACAGGTTTTTAGAAATGTTAGCAAATGTATTAAACATAAAAAACTGAAATATCACATTTACATAAGTATTCAGACCCTTTACTGTGAGACTTGAAATTGAGCTCAGGTGCATCCTGTTTCCATTGATCATCCTTGAGATGTTTCTACAACTTGATTGGAGTCCACCTGAGGTAAATTCAATTGATTGCACATGATTTGGAAAGGCACACACCTGTCTATATAAAGGTCCCACAGTTGACAGTGCATGTCAGAGCAAATACCAAGACATGGGGTCGAAGGAATTGTCTGTAGAGCTCTGAGACAGGACTATGTCAAGGCACAGATCTGGGGAAGGGTACCAAAAAAATGTCTGCAGCATTAAAGGTTCCCAAAAACACAGTGGCCTCAATCATTCTTAAATGGAAGAAGTTTGGAACCACCAAGACTCTTCCTAGAGCTGCCCATCCGGCCAAACTGAGCAATCGGGGGAGAAGGGCCTTGGTCAGGGAGGTGACTAAGAACCCGATGTTCACTCTGACAGAGCTCCAGAGTTCCTCTGTGGAGATGGTTGTCCTTCTGGAAGGTTCTCCCATCGCTGCAGCACTCCACCAATCAGGCCTTTATGGTAGAGTGGCCAGATGGACGCCGCTCCTCGGTAAAAACACTTGACAGCCCATTTGAAGTTGGCGAAAAGGGACCTTAAGGACTCTCAGACCATGAGAAACAAGATTCTTTAGTGTGATGAAACCAAGATTGAACTCTTTGGCCTGAATGCCAAGCATCACGTCTGGAGGACACCTGGCACCATCCGTACGGCAAAGCATGGTGGTGGCAGCATCATGCTGTGGGGATGTTTTTCAGTTGCAGGGAATGGGAGACTAGTCAGGATCAAAGGAAAGATGAATGGAGCAAAGTACAGAGAGATCCTTGATGATAACCTGCTCCAGAGCACTCAGGACCTCAGACTTGGGTGAATGGTCAAATTCCAACAGGACAATGACCCTAAGCACAATGCCAAGACAATGCAGGAATGGCTTCGGGACAAGTCTCTGAATGTCCTTGAGTGGCCCAGCCAGAGCCCAGACTTGAACCCAATCGAACATCTCTTCTGCAGAGAAAGATGGGAGAAACTTCCCTAATACAGGTTTGCCAAGCTTGTAGCATCATACCCAAGAAGACTCGAGGCTGTAATCACTCCCAAAGGTGCTTCAACAAATTACTGAGTAAATGGTCTGAATACTTATGTAAATGTGATTTTTCAGTTATTTTTTGGTATGTACACTGTACATTTTGCAAAAACCTCTAAAAATGTCTTTGCTTTTTCATTTTGGGGTATTATGTGTAGATTGATGAGTGGGAAAAAAATAATCTATTTCAGAATAAGGCTGTAACGTAACAATGTGAAAAAAGTCAAGGGGTCTGAATATTTTCCGAATGCACCGTATACACTGAGTTTACAAACATTAGGAACACCTGCTCTTTCCATGACATAGAAGGACCAGGTGAATCCAGGCGAAAGCCATGATCCCCTGTTGGTGTAACCTGTTAAATCCACTTCAATCAGTGTAGATGAAGGGGAGAAGACCGGTTCAAGAAGGATTGTCTTTGTGTGCCATTGAGGTTTAAGGGTAAAACAAAATATTTAAGTGCCTTTGACCGGGGTATGCTACTAGGTGCAAGATACACCAGCTTAAGTGTGTCAAGAACTGCAACGCTGCTGAGTTTTTCACGCTCAACACTTTCCTGTTTCTATCAAGAGTGGTCCACCACCCAAAGGACATCCAGCCAACTGAACTGTGGGAAACATTGGAGTCAACATTGTCCAGCATCACTGTGGAACGCTTTCGACGCCTTGTAGAGTCCATGCCCCGATGAATTTAGGCTGTTCTGATGGCAAAATGGGGTGCAACACAATATTAGGAAGGTGTAATCTCCTCCAGTTGACTCGATGGAAGATCAGTCAACTTCTAGTGAATCTTTGTTTTCATTTCAACAACTTTCAAAATGATGTGTTGGATGCATTTGCTTAACATTGATACAAGTCAGATTTTGGAGTCAGTAGCCACGTTTCCATTCCATTGGCAACAGATTTTCTGCATAAAAACATTTTCCCATTAGAGAAATGTCCATCAAATTGAGGCGGTGCGCGCTGACGTAGTGCACATAAAAATAACTGTTGCCGTTAAAATTGCCATGTGCCAAGTAAAAAATACAAGTCATCACACTGGTTTAGACATTGGCAATACTCTCAAACATTGGATTTATATTCAGTTATTGTTATTTTGAGAGACAATGTATAGACAGACTGCACACTAAGTATATCTTCAATGTTGCTTTCTGTAGGGGAGTCAAAAACACTCCCAGAACTATCACCTTCTTAAACTAACATTTGGTTTAAAAAGGTTGCGCTCTGGCAAATATACACTTGAGTTTGATATGTTGAAGTGATTTACAGGCCTCTTCCAGACTGCTCAGGTTTTAAGCCTCTGTTACTGTATATGGTGTTGGTCATTATGAAATCTAAACCAGAATACACTAGTGCCCTGCTGTAATGCATTGTGCTGTCCTTGTGGCCCCCTCTTAAGATCAGATATCAAAGATAAAACATGTAATGGGACTGCAGCACTGAAGTAGACCATCTATAACTGGGTAGACATCCTACATTACCATATAAGGCTAAGTTTATAGGCCCACTCCTTCAAAAAACAACAAAATGGCAGTGCCACTGCTTGGTTTGGCTGATTGATCGCTGTGGATGTTGAGATCGGTGTGATTTCATAAACCTTCACTGTTCAATCCTGTCACTCCTCTCCGAGCACATATTTCACCACTGGAATTGAAAGTTGTCGCTTGTCAACATGAGTAGGGACAGCAAACAAGGGGGCGGAATAGGCAGTCATATGAAGAGTGATAAGTCACATGACCCACACATGACCCAGAGCTCACACAGGGGCGAATTTAGTATGTAAATCTTGGGGGCCAAAAAAATAAAAAATAAAATGCAGATGCATGCCAGCAAAGCCACTACACAACACAACACATTACAATGAAATGACTTTGAACCACTGTGGGAATAGACGTTGAATTGAAGTCTGTGCCCAGTGGGTTCTCTGCTGCGACTATTTCTGTCTCCAGTACTAGAATCTTACAGATCTATTGGGTACATTAAACATTCATGTGGGTCTATTTGTTTATAAGTTGCTCTTATATATACTCAAACTGCAGCACTTGATTCACTGATATGCTTAAATTGTCTTGGAAAGAAATCCCAGCATGATATTTTCCAGAGCTTTGTGTTCTAATTGAACAGATGCAAGTAGCACCTCCCCATTTGACTCCGTTTCAAAAACTTTCCTTCATACTAAACACTACCCAGGCCACACTAGTGAGACAGCCGGGAAAGGAAGTGCCCCCAGTGAAACCGTGAAAGAAGGCTTGCCTGCTCTTTTGGCTTTGCTTTTGTCACACCCTGATCTGTTTCGCCTGTCTTTTGTGATTGTCTCCACCCCCCTCCAGGTGTCACTCCACCCCCCTCCAGGTGTCACCCTGTGTATTTATACCTGTGTTTTCTCTCTGTCTGCGACAGTTTGTTTTGTATGTTCAAGTCAACCGAGCGGGTTGTGTCTCAGCGCCTGCTTTTTCCAGTCTCTTTTCTCGCCCTCCCAGTTTTGACCCTGACTCTCGACTGGTAACTCTGCCCCCTCTGGATTACCAATCTCGACCTTACCCTGAGCCTGCCTGCCATCCGGTACTGTTGCCCCACCTCTGGCTCTGACCCATGCCTGCCTTGACCTGTCCATTGCCTGCCCCTGTTTGGAACATTAAACAATTGTTTATTCGACGTGGTCTGCATCTGGGTCTTCCCTTCATACCTGATAGTTTTGCCATGTAACAAGCTGTAACTGCAGTAGCTGTACTATTGTGACTTAAATTGAGTATGCTTATTGGTCATAGTACAAATAGTTAGTATGCCTAAAGATCCTGGATGTCGTATTAAATTCACCAAAATACAAGGTATACAAGCAGTGGACACTCTGTGCTTTTAAGGCCCATAATGGCATTTTAAGAAAATGGGTGTGGCTTCGCCAAATTTTCAGATTTGAAGAAAATGGCAGAATGTGCAGCCGAAGTCTGACGAGAGCGGGTACAAATTCATTGCTTTAACTAATTCTAACAAATGTTAATGTTGCGCAATGTAATAAAGTAATGGCTTTCAAATAAGTTACATTATATGTTATGTTGGCTGACAATTTGTTAGCTACACTATCCTTACACGGAACCCAAACCGGCTCCGCGCCGTCGTGCATAAATGTATTTTGTCCCCCCACACCAAACGCCATCACGACATGCAGGTTAAAATATCAAAACAAACTCTGAACCAATTAAATGAATTTGGGGACCGGTCGAAAAGCAGTCAACCTTTATGGCAATTTAGCTACCTAGCTTGCACTTGCTAGCTAATTTGTCCTGAGATTCCGACAATTAATCCACACAAAACGGTCAACCGACTGGTTTCTAGTCATCTCTCCTCCTAGGCTTTTTCTTCTCTTGACTTTATATTGTGATTGGCATCTCATAAATGAGGTGCATTACCACCACTGACCTCGTTCGTTTTTCAGTCACCCACGTGGGTATAACCAATGAGATGGCACGTAGGTACCTGCTTCTATAAACCAATGAGGAGATGGGAGAGGCAGGACTTGCAGTGCGATCTGTGTCAGAAATAGAACTGACTTCTATTTTAGCCGATGGCAACGCAGACGCTCGTTGGCGCAATAATTGAATAATACAGATTTCTACATTTATTTTTTGCACCGCTCGCGCATGCGATGTGAGCGGTGTAGTCAGCATTTTACAAACCGCATATCATTACAGCAGTATGTACCACAGGTATGTTAGTTGGCTACTAATACATTGAATTTGTCAGTATATTAACTATATGCTATCTAAATAATTACCCAATGTTTGACTTGATTATACATGTGATTCTTATTTTAGCTAAGCTGTATAGTCGTTGTGCATTCTCAATGGACATTGTTAATCCTGGCTATCTGCTCTGATTTCAGAGCACTCTCGCCTGAGTGTGCCAGAGCAGTTATATATAAAACTCTCATTGAGTGTCAGTAAATGTTGGCAAAAGGGCGTAATTAAATTGTTGCCTCAAGCACACATAAAAACACCCTAACAAGCTCTGCTAGAGATTAAAATGGTCAGAGTGAGGTGTCATTTCATTTGTCTGCAAGTAGCTAGCAAGTTAGCCAGTTCGCTTGGGTGCTTGACTGCCTTTGTGGAGGTCAGAATGCTCGGATCAACCCAACTACTCCGGCCAGAGTGTCCAGTGTGTGCTCTGAGGGCGAAACACTCTGAATTTACGAACTGACAATAATATTATGACAACGCTCTTAATTTACGAACGCACAGTGCACATTCTGGCATTCCAGAATGAATTTACGAACACACTCAACTTCCAGTAGACAAGTGAAGTGCTAGTACGCTCAACTGAACGGATACCATTCGTTTACAGTATACTAAAATGAACTAATAGTATGTAGTATAAAGTATGGGTATTCGCACACAGCTTCAAGGGAGAGAAGGCACAAAGCAGTCAAATATACAGGTAATGGCCAAAACAATGGAAGAACTCGAGTAATGCAGGCTGTATCACAACCGGCTGTGATTGGTAGTCCCATAGGGCGGTAAAGGAGCAGGGTTGTATTTTGAGACAGGTTTGAATATGCAAATAAGCCAATAGGCAGAGGGGGTAGACCCCATTGTCCAAATCTCTGTATGGTAATAATAATTAAACGTCTCATGCAATCTAAGCCTGCATTGAACACTACATATATAGACAACTGAAGGCTATATCATAGAAATCAAAAGATATTTCCATGTGAAAATGTAATGGGATTTGCTCCATTGGGTTGGTTGGCAAGCCTACATTATGCTCAAATAGCTACAATAGCCTATTGGTTACTGTCTAAAACTGTATGGGTACAGCCTCAGTCTTCATTGTAAACACGCCTCGGAAGTTGCACAAAATTCTCACAGCATTCAAGATTCCGCTCACAAGATCTCAAATTTGCTCAGTGCCCCCCAGAATTTGAGGAAACATTGCCCCCATCCACAGGACACGAGTTGTCACTGAATGGTTTAATGACCATGAAATTGGCACATGAGAACACCATCATCAAATGATGGAATTTGTTATGGAACAATGGTGTCGCATCCCTCCCATAGAGTTCCAGACACTTGTAGAATCTGTGCCAAGGTGCATTGAAGCTGTTCTGGCTCGTAGTGGCCCGATGGCCCTATTAAGACACTTTATGTTGGTGTTTCCTTTATTTAGCCTACTTGTACACACTCCACTATTCCAACTTATGGAGTTTTGATGTATCCTCCAGAAATATTATTAGGTATTACTGTATCATTATTATTTTATGGACTAGGGTTTGTCATACAGCCAAGCACAAATTGAAATTGATCGCAGCCTCTCCCTTCTTAAACGCATATATTCTAGGATGTTTTAAAAAATCCACAGGGAACTGGAGCCGCAAACAACAACGAGCCGTTTTGATTTATTTTTATTAGCTGTTCTATGCCAACATTTTCTGGAAGTGAACTGCTTGCTTCGTGACTACTCTTTTCTCGCACACCCGTACTCTGTTCTTCTCACAGTAGACATTACTGGCAGTGAACTGCTTGCTTCGTGACTACTCTTTTCTCCCACACCCTTACTCTGTTCTTCTCACAGTAGACATTACTGGCAGTGAACTGCTTGCTTCGTGACTACTCTTTTCTCCCACACCCTTACTCTGTTCTTCTCACAGTAGACATTACTGGCAGTGAACTGCTTGCTTCGTGACTACTCTTTTCTCCCACACCCTTACTCTGTTCTTCCCACAGTAGACATTACTGGCAGTGAACTGCTTGCTTCGTGACTACTCTTTTCTCCCACACCCTTACTCTGTTCTTCTCACAGTAGACATTACTGGCAGTGAACTGCTTGCTTCGTGACTACTCTTTTCTCCCACACCCTTACTCTGTTCTTCTCACAGTAGACATTACTGGCAGTGAACTGCTTGCTTCGTGACTACTCTTTTCTCCCACAACCTTACTCTGTTCTTCTCACAGTAGACATTACAGGCAGTGAACTGCTTGCTTCGTGACTACTCTTTTCTCCCACACCCTTACTCTGTTCTTCTCACAGTAGACATTACAGGCAGTGAACTGCTTGCTTCGTGACTACTCTTTTCTCCCACACCCTTACTCTGTTCTTCTCACAGTAGACATTACAGGCAGTGAACTGCTTGCTTCGTGACTACTCTTTTCTCCCACACCCTTACTCTGTTCTTCTCACAGTAGACATTACAGGCAGTGAACTGCTTGCTTCGTGACTACTCTTTTCTCCCACACCCTTACTCTGTTCTTCTCACAGTAGACATTACTGGCAGTGAACTGCTTGCTTTGTGAATACTCTTTTCTCCCACACCCTTACTCTGTTCTTCTCACAGTAGACATTACTGGCAGTGAACTGCTTGCTTCGTGACTACTCTTTTCTCCCACACCCTTACTCTGTTCTTCTCACAGTAGACATTACTGGCAGTGAACTGCTTGCTTCGTGACTACTCTTTTCTCCCACAACCTTACTCTGTTCTTCTCACAGTAGACATTACAGGCAGTGAACTGCTTGCTTCGTGACTACTCTTTTCTCCCATACCCTTACTCTGTTCTTCTCACAGTAGACATTACAGGCAGTGAACTGCTTGCTTCGTGACTACTCTTTTCTCCCATACCCTTACTCTGTTCTTCTCACAGTAGACATTACTGGCAGTGAACTGCTTGCTTCGTGACTACTCTTTTCTCCCATACCCTTACTCTGTTCTTCTCACAGTAGACATTACTGGCAGTGAACTGCTTGCTTCGTGACTACTCTTTTCTCCCATACCCTTACTCTGTTCTTCTCACAGTAGACATTACTGGCAGTGAACTGCTTGCTTCGTGACTACTCTTTTCTCCCATACCCTTACTCTGTTCTTCTCACAGTAGACATTACTGGCAGTGAACTGCTTGCTTCGTGACTACTCTTTTCTCCCACAACCTTACTCTGTTCTTCTCACAGTAGACATTACAGGCAGTGAACTGCTTGCTTCGTGACTACTCTTTTCTCCCATACCCTTACTCTGTTCTTCTCACAGTAGACATTACAGGCAGTGAACTGCTTGCTTCGTGACTACTCTTTTCTCCCACACCCTTACTCTGTTCTTCTCACAGTAGACATTACAGGCAGTGAACTGCTTGCTTCGTGACTACTCTTTTCTCCCACACCCTTACTCTGTTCTTCTCACAGTAGACATTACAGGCAGTGAACTGCTTGCTTCGTGACTACTCTTTTCTCCCACACCCTTACTCTGTTCTTCTCACAGTAGACATTACTGGCAGTGAACTGCTTGCTTTGTGAATACTCTTTTCTGCCACACCCTTACTCTGTTCTTCTCACAGTAGACATTACTGGCAGTGAACTGCTTGCTTCGTGACTACTCTTTTCTCCCACACCCTTACTCTGTTCTTCTCACAGTAGATATTACTGGCAGTGAGCAGAGCGACTGTCAACTTAATGTGAATTTACAGTAGAGGGAGCTGTCAATGACATGCCAAGTCAGTATCAGGATTATGTCAAAATAGAATACACAGGTACTTTACAAAACCATAACAGGTTGTGATTACCTTGTTTGATTACCTTGTTTGTCTATGCTATTAGAACTCTTTGAAGGTAACGGATGGAATTTGATAAATTAGCTACTACTAAGGGAAACACTGCTTTGAAGATACAATACCACGAAGGAATAAGTGTCCATTTACTTCCAGTGTTGTGGTTCTGGCATTACCAAAGCATGCCTGGTCTATTCATGTCAGAAGTACACATGTACTCCAGCTGAGTAATTCAATGAAAGGCTGAAGGCACGAGCCCATAAATCCCTTCTTTCAGCATCTGTTTATTCCTCATCGACGACTCTATTCTTGTATCTGCCAATCGAGTCTCTTCACAGTGGAAGCAGACTCTCTCTGAACAACACAGCCTCCAATTAACAGCTTAAGTCAGTCAGTCACTTATGAACATAGAATCATCAAATTTGTACGTCAAATAATGTTCAGCTATTATTGTGGTGTATAATTTAAGAAATGGGGCTGCTCTGACAGATCTCAAATCAAATCAAGTTGTGTTAGCCACAAGCGTCGAATACAACAGGTGTAGACCGTACAGTGAAATGCTGACTTACGAGCACATAACCAACAATACAGTTATAAAAAATATGGATAAGAATAACAAAGAAAAAAAGTAACAAGTAATTAAAGAGCAGCAGTAAAATAACAATAGCTGGGCTATATACAGGGGGGGTACCGGTACAGAGTCAATGTGCAGGGGCACCGGTTAGTTGAGGTAATATGTACATGTGGGTAGAGTTATTAAAGTGACTATGCAGAGAAAATAACAACAGAGAGTAGCAGCGGTGTAAAAGAAGGGCGGGGGGGGGGGCAATACAAATATTCTGAGTAGCCATTTGATTGGGTGTTCAGGAGTCTTATGGCTTGGGGGTAGAAGCTGTTTAGAAGCCTCTTGGACCTAGACTTGGCGCTCCGGTACCTCTTGCCATGCGGTAGCAGAGAGAACATCCTATGACTAGGGTGGCTGGAGTCTTTAACAATTTTTAGGGCCTTCCTCTGACACCGCCTGGTATAGTGGTCCTGGATGACAGGAAGCTTTGCCCCAGTGATGTACTCGTCCATACGTACTACCCTCTGTAGTGCCTTGCGGTCGGAGGCCGAGCAGTTGCCATACCAGGCAGTGATTCAACCAGTCAGGAGGATGCTCTCGATGGTGTATCTGTAGAACCTTTTGAGGATCTGGGTACCCATGCCAAATCTTTTCAGTCTCCTGAGGGGGAATAGGTTTTGTCATGCCCTCTTCACGACTGTATTGGTGTGCTTGGACCATGTTAGTTTGTTGGTGATGTGGACACCAATGAACTTGAAGCTCTCAACCTGCTCCACTGCAGCCCCGTCGATGAGAATGCCCGGTCCTTTTTTCCCCCCCTGTATTCCACAATCATCTCCTTTGTCTTGATCATGTTGAGGGAGAGGTTGTTGTCCTGGCACCACACAGCAAGGTCTCTGACCTCCCTATAGGCTGTCTCGTCATTGTCGGTGATCTGGCCTACCACTCGTGTGTCATCTACAAACTTAATGATGGTGTTGGAGTCGTGCCTGGAGCTCTATCAGCCAGCCAGTGAGTTTTTTCATTTGTAAGTTGTAAGGTTTTTACAGGCTTACAGTGTTACACAATGGACTGCACTTCACTAAATGACCCCCTGGCCTGCCTGGCTATACCATCCTAAATACAGATTTATTATCATGAACTAACAGTGTTTTATAGATATTTAGTAAATATGCTTTGGCAGAGATACCCATTGTACTATTATCTCTTTAATATCTTTTGTTATTTACTTTCACGACATGTAATGCATTTTCAGATGCTCTTTTCCCCCCTTTCTGGCAAGATAAGTGTGTTCATGATGAGAAAAATAGATACCCACACACTTTTGAAAAGTTGAAAAAGTCCAAAACCAAGGCTGTAAATGCTAAAATACTTCTGTTTGTTTTTCTTTCTCATAATGACATTATGGCATTTATGTGAATGCCATAGACAATGGCTTCTGCAGCACAGAGGGAGAGGGAAGGAAGTGAATCGAGGGAATACAATCTGCAACCCTGTATAGTACTGTCCTGGGGCCGTACTGTATCTTCTTGGCATGTTTGTGTCTTTCCTGTCTCTGCCCCGACCCTGGTCCACTCTGTGGGCTGGAAAATCAGTTGCCGGGTAGTTTTGGCCACACAGAGGAAGTGAAGGCCTCTAGGAGACTGCCTGCCTGCTTGCCTGCCTGCTTGGCTGCCTGCTTGCCTGCTGCCTGCCTGCCTGCCTTTAACACCCTATTCCAACCAGCGCTGCTGAGTTTAGCTAACCAGTGACAGCTCTGTAAACACAAGCAGGCTAAAAAGAAAATGTAGATACTGTAGGAGGGAGGTAGAGAATGGTGAGCGAAGGAGCGAGAGAGAAAGGTAGAGGGAAAGGGGTTGAGAGAGAGGCAGAGATGGAAACAAAAAAGAGAAAAACCAGGGGGATAGACAGAGAGCTAGAGGGGAAGAGACATCAGGAGCGTGTGAATAGAAGGAGAAGGCAAAACAAGAGAAAATAGTTTGAGTAAGATTGTCTGCGCAAGACAGAGAGAGAGAGGGGAGGGGAGGGAGCAAGCAAGAGAGTAAGGAGGGAGGGAGGCTGAGCAAGAGAGTAAGGAGGGAGGGAGTCTGAGCAAGAGAGAGAGAGGGAAGAGACAGGCTTTGCCTTTTCTGGTAGTTATAGTTGCTGAAAGAGCAAGCAGGAATTCTTTGTGCTGTAGCAGAGAGAGCTGAGATATAAACCAGACTGTGGAGTTGATATACTGAGAGAGGAGGGAGTGCTGCCCATGGACTAAACCTAAGCGTCCGCTACTCACTACAGCTAAGGTATTGTATAGCTATGGGATTTTTTCCCCCTACTATTCAGTAGCCCATAGAGAGCCAGGGAATGTCATAATGCTGAGTGTTGAATGTTTCTTGGGTGGTCCTACTTCGAGTCATGTCCAGTGAATGTTAGTGTGTTTCTGTGTTGACTGGGGAGCTTATCTTGTGTTTTGTCTTTACTTTGTGCCTGTTTTGTTTGATAGAGTTCCCATCCCAGTTAGCCTAGTTAGTCCCAGAGAATTGTGATTGGAATGATGATGATGATGATGATGATAATGATTATGATGTTTCATCATATTTCTATTTATTCATATTATTTATTTGATTTATTTCTTGCGGCTTTAGGTGTGACAACTAAGAGCTCTGATGTAAGAAAAGCAGGGGTTGGTTATACCACAGCAGTTTTAAGCACCCAAATGTTTGTGCAGGTCTTTACGGTGTCATGCTACTTCATGTGAATGAGTTACAGGCACTTAATCACCAATGATGTCACTGTCAGGGTTCTTCTGATGTAAGGTCAAAGGTTATGTCATTTGGAGTTAAACATTGAACGTGTTGAGGCTAGATTTGGCATTTTCCCTCACGGCATCAATGAAAACCTTTTTGCACGTCCTCATTTCAGCATACTGACCTCTGTACAGAGTCTTACGGCATAGAAGTTGTGTAAATTTGTAATGATGTTAAACTTTACCAGTCTGTGTTGGTTTCTTTCAGTCTGAACACAGAAGAAACTCTCCCAGGCCACCATGGATGACGACTTTGACCAGCGCATGGAATTGAGGAGGCAGAGGCGTGAGCAAATGCGTCTAGACGCAGAGAAGTGAGTGACCTGTCTGTCTAGCACGCACATACAAACATGCATTTACACACACACGCGCACACACACATACACACACGCATTTACACACACGCACACAAACACACACACACATTTCACTGATGGTCTACACCTGTTGTTTACAAAGTATTTGACAAATAAAATGTGATTTGATCTAATATGGTGGATGAGCTTTAAACCCAAATGTGTGCTCTCCTCCAGTTAAGCCCATTGCCTCATCTGAACCCAGTAAGAGTTCTCTGATCTCTTTGCCAAATTCATCCTTCTCACTGGGCATTTTTACTGGTACATCTCATTCAGCATTTATTGTATCTATTGTCATGCAGGTACACTTGTATGCACACACAGGATAACAGGAGAAGTCATTCCAGACAGCTTTGGGCCCGTCTCCTATCCCCCGACATCAATCTGATTTGTTAGTTTCAGTGGTGTCCAATTCTATTCGAAACCTGACTGTTTGACTGACTGACTTACTGCACACAAACAAACAAACTCTATAAATGTTCTATTTTGGCAGCGGATTTTTTTTGGGCTCCTAGAGGCTTCCATTTCTTCAGATTTTAGGGTTGCTCATCTCTTCTTGCTTGCTATAAGGTACTGTAAGGTACTATAAGGTACTGTTGTTTGTTTTGTATGGGCAACCATCACTCTACATCAGCTTCTAAGTCATTCTAACTTGAACAGATGCAGGCTTGCCTAGATGTCCATCTTGTTCTGTGTCGCCATTGGCAGGCAATCAATCGATTCTGCTTATGATTAAACCTTACGTATTCCGTTACTGTGGAATATATCCGTTTGCTATAATGATGTTTTATGGAGAATAAATGAACAGCATTCGAGGTTTGTTTGAATGAAACCGGCGATTCCTTGGTATGCAGTGTTTACATTGTGCAGAGTCATGAGGCACTTTCCCTTCCTCCTGAACCTCCCATAGTCCCGCAGCCATATATGGGCTTGTAAGACAGATAATGACCAGTTGTGCTTGTACAATTTGAGTGTGTGTGTGTGTGCATGTGTTAGCACCTTTTTTTCTTTCGAAGAGTGTACAATCTAGAACCTAAAAAGGGTTCTTCGGCGGTCCCCATAGGAGAACCCTTTGAAGAACCCCTTTTGGTTCCAGGTAGAACCCATTTGAGTTCCATGTAGAACCGTTTACACAGAGGACTCTACGTGGAACCCAACATAATTATATCTGGAACAAAAAGGGTTCTCCTATGGAGACAGCCAAAGAATCCTTTCTGGAACCATTTTTTTTCTAAAAATATATCCAAGCATGTGCGTGAGTGTATGTGTGAAAGCACAGTATATGTACTGTAATGGTTTCTGTCTTTGTCTGAGCATATCCATGTGTTGGCCCAGCAAGCCCTGTGCAGTAGACAGGAACAGACAGAAGACTTGGATGGAGCGGCAGGCTGAAGTGATGACTGCTTAATGAGCTCGATTGCTTTGCTCATTCATTAGTGAACAGATTGGCTGGGCTGTTTGGAGAGTTCAGACCTCCGTCTGTGTGTGTGCGTGTGTGTGTGTGCGTGCGTGTCTGTGGAATTTAAGGGTGAGTACAATCGTTCGCAGACAAAGTCACGGATTACTGCAATGCATCATCTAAGCTGCCACTGTGACCACGCCTAAATGTCAGTTTGGATCTAGAAGCTTTCGTCCAGCGAAGAGGAATGGTTCTATTGCTCAGCAGGAAGCACCGCCAGCGTGTGGGTGTGTGAGAGAGAGAGAGAGAGAGAGAGAGAGAGAGAGAGAGAGAGAGAGAGAGAGAGAGAGAGAGAGAGAGAGAGAGAGAGAGAGAGAGAGAGAGAGAGAGAGAGAGAGAGAGAGAGAGAGAGAGAGAGAGAGAGAGAGAGAGAGAGAGAGAGAGAGAGAGAGAGAGAGAGAGAGAGAGAGAGAGAGACTACGTCTGTAGTGCTGCGCGTGTGCTGGACTGATCAAAAGGAAAAGTTCATTGAAATTGATGTCTTCAAAATCCCAGCCTCACTGCAGAATAAAGAACAGATTTGTCACATTTCAGTCTGTCTTTATACTGTAGACTTGGTTTAAAACATGTCCAGAAGAGACCAAGTATTCCCAATTGGAGCGTGAGTATCAATCTAAAAGTGTCACATCTCCGTCAACAGTCGAATGGAATAGGCTGTAAATGACAGCATCTGTATTGTTGGGTACAGGAGGCTGTGAGAAGTCACTGTATGTATGTCACTCTCTGTTTAATGAAGGAGACAACGATCGGTGCATTGTTTGTTTGCTCATGGATGAAACTACAGCCCATTGCATGTATGGTATCTACAATATTATCTGAAGTCCCATCAGCCCCTGCTCTGACTGTGGTCTGAAGGGCGGGCCTGCAGTTTTCTCACAGTCCGGCTCCTGCCCTGCATTTCCTGTGCAGCCTCACACACACGGGGCCTCGCTGCAGCACGGCCTGGGCCCGAGGACACGTTGTAGACGCTAGGATGTTTTGACTGCTGTTTTTATTTCAGAGCTGACAACTTGAGTCTCTCCCCCCCCCCATCCCCCCCTCCCCAATTGTTATAATCTGTAACATATCAACATGAGTATGTACAGTATGATGGTATTCTTGAAGAGAAATACTGATGGTTCAGACCTCAGAGCAACCTTTGTCATTCGGAAAACCCGCGCACTTCCTCCCCTCCCCAGCATCTGTAAATTATTGAGTGTGTGTGTATACACACAACATGACCAAAAGTATGTGGACACCTGCTCGTCAAACATCTCATGCCAAAATTGTGGGCATTAATGTCTAGTTTCACTCACGCTGCCAAACATACCCTCGTAAAACTGACTATCCTACCCATCCTTAGCCTCCAACACTCTATTCAGCAAACTGGATGTAGTCTATCACAGTGCCATACTTTTTGTTACCAAAGCCCCGTATACTACCCACCACTGCGACCTGTATGCTCTCGTTGGCAGGCCCTCACTACATATTTGTCGCCTAACCCACTGGCTCCAGGTCATCTAAGTCTTTGCTAGGTAAAGCCCCACCTTATCTCAGCTCACTCAGGTCACCATAGCAACACCCACACGTAGCAGACGCTCCAGCAGGTATATTTCACTGGTCATCCCCAAAGCCAACACTTCCTTTGGCCGCCTTTCCTTCCAGTTTTCTGCTGCCAATGACTGGAACGAATTACCCTCTCTAAATTTAAGCATCAGCTGTCAAAGCAGCTTACCGATCACTGTACCTGTACACATTCCATCTGTAAATAGCATACCCAACTACCTCATCCCCATATTATTACTTACCCTCCTGCTCTTTTGCACCCCCAATATCTATTTGCACATCTATAACTCCAGTGTTAATGCTACATTTTAACTATTTCACCTCTATGGCCTATTTATTGCCTACCTCCTTACATTTGCACACACTGTACATAGATTTTTCTATTGTGTTATTGACTGTACGTTTGTAACTGCTTTGCTTTATCTTGGCCAGGTCGTAGTTGTAAATGAGATCTTGTTCTCAACTGGCCTACCTGGTTAAATAAAGCCAATTTTTTATTATTTTTTCAATTGGTCCCCTCTTTGCTGCTATAACAGCCTCCACTCTTCTGGGAAGACTTTCCACTAGATATTGAAACATTGCTGCGGGGACTTCCTTCCATTCAGCCACAAGAGCATTAGTGAGGTCGAGTACGGATGTTGGGTGATTAGGCCTGGCTCACAGTCAGCGTTCCAATTCATCCCAAAAGTGTTTGATGGGGTTGAGGTAAGGGCTCTGTGCAGGTCAGTCAAGTTCTTTCACAATGATCTTGACAAACCATTTCTGTATGGACCTCGCTTTGTGCATGGGGTCATTGTCATGCTGAAAGAAGAAAAGGACCATCCCTAAACTTTTGCCACAAAGTTGGAAGCACAGAATTGTCTAGAATGTCATTGTATGCTCAAGCGTTAAAATGTCCCTTCACTGGAACTAAGGGGCCCGAACCATGAAAAACAGCCCCAGACCATTATTCATCCTCCACCAAAATGTATAGTTGGCACTATGCATTGGGGCAGGTAGCATTCTCCTGGCATCCGTCAAACTCGGATGCTTCCGTCGGACTGCCAGATAGTGAAGCGTGCTTCATCACTCCAGAGAACGCGTTTCCACTGCTCCAGAGGCCAATGGCGGCGAGCTTTACATCACTCCAGCTGACGCTTGGCATTGCACATAGTGATTTTAGGCTTGTGTGCGGCTGCTCGGCCATGGTCACCCATTTCATGAAGCTCCTGATGAACAGTTGTTGTGCTGAAGTTGCTTCCAGAGGAAGTTTGGAACTCGGTAGTGAGGAAAGACAATTTTTCGAGTCTAGGAGCAACAACGGCTCAGCCATTTCC
This sequence comes from Oncorhynchus gorbuscha, assembly GCF_021184085.1. Lineage (NCBI taxonomy): Eukaryota > Metazoa > Chordata > Actinopteri > Salmoniformes > Salmonidae > Oncorhynchus > Oncorhynchus gorbuscha. The sequence continues at coordinate 54,499,411 of NC_060174.1, read as the reverse complement.
ACTTCAAAATAACAAAATAACAGTGGTCTAGGGCACTGCATTGCAGTGCTAGCTCTGCCACCAGAGACTCTGGGTTCGCGCCCAGGCTCTGTCGCTGCCGGCCGCGACCGGGAGGTCCGTGGGGCGACGCACAATTGGCCTAGTGTCGTCCGGGTTAGGGAGGGTTTGGCTGGTAGGGATGTCCTTGTCTCATTCCGCACTAGTGACTTCTGTGGCGGGCCGGGCGCGTGCACTGTGGCGGGCCGGGCGCGTGCACTGTGGCGGGCCGGGCGCGTATATGGTCCCACAGTTGACAGTACATGTCAAAGCAACCAGTCAGGATTGAGGGAAAGATGAATGGAGCAATGTACAGAGAGAGCCTTGATGAAACTGCTCCAAAGCACTAAGGACCTCAGACTGGGGCGAAGGTTCACCTTCCAACAGGACAATGACCTTAAGCACACAGCCAAGACAACACAGGAGTGGCTTCGAGACAAGTCTCTGAATGTCCTTGAGTGTCCCAGCCAGACCCTGGACTTGAACCCAATCGAACCTCAATCAAATGTATTTTTAAAACCCTTTTTACATCAGCCGATGTCACAGTTCTATACAGAAACCCAGCTTAAAACAGCAAGCAATGCAGATGTAGAAGCACGGTGGCTCTGAAAAACTCCCTACAAAGGCAGGAACCTAGGAAGAAACCTAGAGAGGAACCAGGCTCTGAGGGGTGGCCAGTGCTCTTCTGGCTGTGCCTTTTTTGAGATTATAACAGTACATGGCCAAGATGTTCAAATGTTCAGAGATGACCAGCAGGGTCAAATAATAACAATAATCACAGTGGTTGTAGAGGGTGCAACAGGTCAGCACCTCAGGAGTAAATGTCAGTTGGCTTTTCATAGCCGAACATCTCTAGAGAGACCTGAAAATATCTATGCAGCGACACTCCCCATCCAACCTGACAGAGCTTGAGAGGATCTGCAGAGAAGAATGGGAGAAACTCCCAAAATACAGGTGTCTCAAGCTTGTAGTGTCATACCCAAGAAGACACAAGTCTGTAATCGCTGCCAAAGGTGCTTCAACAAAGTACTGAGTAAAGGGTCTGAATACTTATGTAAATGTGATATTTCCGTTAAAAAAAGTATTATTTTTTTCTAAAAACGTTTTTTACTTTGTAATAATGGGGTATTGTGTGTAGGTTGGTGAGGGAGGAAAAAACTATTTAATACATTTTAGAATAAGGCTGTAACGTAACAAAAGGTGGAAAAAGTCAAAGGGTCTGAGTACTTTCCGAATGTACTGTATGTGTGTGTGTGTGTGGGGGGGGATAATACCCATTCTCTATCAACGGGACATTTCAAGCTCTCTGCTCACCTCATAAACAAGGCAAGAGACGGCATGGCATGCTCTGCAGCCACGGATCCTCTCACACACACACATGAGATGAATAAGGAAAGAGAGAAGGCAAGGCGATAATAAGAAGATTAGATTGTTTGATTTCTCCATTTCTCGCACCCTCCTATCTCCGTATCCCACTTTCCAGAGCTGAGACGATAAACCAAAAGTTATCATCTCCGAATAAACCAACCAGTTATCGTGGATATTTTCTTGATATGGTTTGTTGCGATAAATAATCTACCCCTACCATAGAAATGTGAAGTTTGAAATGAAACAAGTATGCTAATATGGGTGATTGTTAATGAACCACTTGATAGCTACAACATTTTGTAGTTGTAAGGTTAATAAAATTAAAATAAATTAAATGTGCTCCACATTAATGTGTCATTCAATTGGTCGTTATCGAGATAATTCAGTCAAGTTATCGTGATATGGATTTTGGTTTCTCTTTATCTTGGCTGGGAGTCCAGTTGATGAGCATTGTGCTCCCTCTGGGGCTCTCCCTATTCTCTCTCTCTCTTTCATCTCGGTGACGTGTTGATTCACAACACATACATACCTGTGTGTGTTATCAGTCTGACCTTCCTCCACCACGACACTATGCATCCATCCATCCATCCGCCGTTTTTCTGTAATTCCTCTGGAGGTCAGATCACTGGGAGACAACATGGTGGATCAGTACAGGGTCACGTGTTTGACTGACGAGACCTGATAATTCATCTTTGAATAGTTTGTGAGACCGTCGGCACTACTGTGCAGTGTAAGGTCTATGGCTGGATCATCTCTCTCAAAGCAGTATGAGATTGTTGGTTAGACGGATGAGCAGTCTGAACTTTAGCGTTTTCCTGTTAGTCTGAACCTGTGTGTAGCTCCATTTAGCATGTTCTTTGTCTGTAGTGTAAACCCATCTACAAATGAATCTGTTTAAGACAGCTCTTTTAAAAGCTGTGGCTGTATCTACAGTAAGGTGTCTTAAATACGTGTATGTACTGTATATAATCACACTTTGGGACATAAGGATTAGGCCATGACTACATGGCAGATTTAGTGTTGTATAAAGAATGGAGATGGAATGAGGCTCTTCTCAGCCCAACATACTGTATGTTTGTACCTGCCTATATACACACAATTTACATTCACCTCCCATGTAGATAACTGTAACAGAGACCAAGTCCAGTACATCACTTCTCTCTGCTTCCCCATCTCCATGTTTGGTTAAAGACCAAGATTGCATCCCAAATGGCATCCTATTCCCTACTAATTGCACTACTTTTGACCAGAGCCCTATAGTGTTATGCAGGTGAATGAGGACCAAAAAGCGACTTAACGGAAACAGAGTCTTTATTCACGTCTTAAACAAAAGCGATAATCCTAATGCAAAAACAGAAAAACTGAAATCCACTCGTCAGTAGAGAGGAATGACTGGAGACGCGACCACAGACTGCAGGTCGCTTCGGGAAGGCACCGGCCGTAGCAGACATTGACACCTGCTCACACGCAGCATCTGAAGAAGGCAAAACACGACAGGGCGGAACAAGGACACAGAACAGCGAACATCAAGCAAGGATCCGACAAGGACAGAAGCGGAAAACAGAGGGAGAAATAGGGACTCTAATCAGAGGGCAAAATAGGGGACAGGTGTGAAAAGAGTAAATGAGGTAGTTAGGAGAATGAGGAACAGCTGGGAGCAGGAACGGAACGATAGAGAGAGAGAGCGAGAGAGGGAGAGAGGGAGGGGGAGAGAGGGATAAAAAGAGGGAAAGAACCTAATAAGACCAGCAGAGGGAAACGAATAGAAGGGAAGCACAGAGACAAGACATGATAACCAATGACAAAACATGACATATAGGCCCTGGTCAAAAGTAGTGCACTCAATAGGGAATAGGGTGCCATTTGGGACACAATGTAAGCAACTCCCCAGGGTGGAAATAAATGTCCGGAAGCTTATAAATGTCCCTCTGTAAAACGCTTGATGAAACAAAAAATTGATTTCTTACAATTGTTATGTGAGCCACTATAGGTGAAAATAATTGTAGTGATGGTTTGGTATGTATGGGAATCCTAATGATATGCAATAGGCATTGGGATAATATCAGTCATTTGTATGGCAGTAATAATTGTACGCAAAAGGCTAACATCTCCCATTTATGTGTACTTGGCTTGTTTCAGGGGCTTCAGCACAACTGATGATGATGAGGAGGCGGCTCGCGAGCGTAGGAGAAACGCTCGTGAGGAACGAATGAAAAAGGCGGAGATGGAGGAGTCTAGCAGCAGCACCGTGACAACAGAGGTCAACAACACTCACAGGTAGAGAACACAGGACACGCAGAACATGAACAAATCCTTGAAAACCAAAATGTCTTCCACAAATTTTAGGTAGAACCACCCCATTCTCCCTACTGAACAAGACCCTGATCTGTATAAAGAACCCATCTGGTAACAATAATATAAGTTCCAGTGTTAACCAATAGCTTGTCTACAACTAATTCATTCTGTTTTCCCCTCCACTCCACAGTGTGACAGAGACAGAGTCCTCCTCCACCGGTGCAGAGGTGAGCTCCTCAGCAGGTGATGGGGATGACGTGGTACTCCTGGACCGCCTGGCCAAGCGGGAGGAACGCAGACAGAAGAGGTTGAAAGAGGCACTAGATAGACAGAAGGAGTTCGACCCTACCATCACCGATGGTAATGAGAACAGCCAGGAGGAGCCCTTCCCTAGCGGGCGCCACCGAGGCACAGAGGAGGAGAAGGAGGAGAAACCAGCCCAGGAGGAAGTAACCACCAACTCCTGGAGTAGAGAGGAGGAGAAGGAGGTGAAAGAAGAGGAGGCGACGCCAAAGGAGGAAGAGACTGAACCCGTCACAGAGCCTGAGAGAGCTGAGGAGGTGGAGGAAGAGAAGAAAGAGGTAAAGTATGGCTTCCTAGAGTAACGTTAAAGGGCATAAATGTTGGATGGGAGGTTTTGTTATTTACAGGAAGTTATATTGACACAAAATGTACTTTATCTCATAGGAAGACATTGAAGAAACACAAATAGTACAAGAGAAATGTATTGAATTTGTTGTACCCGCTGCACCACTACAAGAGTGCGGGTTTGAAATATCAATTATGCCCAAGATGGCAGTAGAGGATAAATCTGTTGATGAGATCTCTAAGAAAGAAGAGGAAGAAAAACAGAAAAAAGAGTTGGAAGAAAAAGAGGCTGCAGCAAAACTCAAGAAAGAGGCTGAGGAAAAGGTTGAAAAAGAAAGGAAAGAAGCTGAAGAGAAAGCTGCAAAACTTAAAAAAGAAGAGGAAGAGAAAGCTGCAAAACTTAAAAAAGAAGAGGAAGAGAAAGCTGCAAAACTTAAAAAAGAAGAGGAAAAAGCTGCAAAATTGAAGAAAGAAGAAGAAAAAAATGCACAACTCAAGAAAGAGGCTGAAGAAAAAGAAAAGGCTGTAAACCTGAAGAGAGAGGCTGAAGAAAAAGAAAAAGCTGCAAAACTCAACGAAGAAAAAGCTGCAAAAATCAAGAAAGGAGAAGAAGAAGAAAAAGCTGCAAAACTCAAGAAAGAAGCTGAAGAGAAAGCTGCAAAACTCAAGAAAGAAGCTGAAGAGAAAGCTGAAAAACTCAAGAAAGAAGCTGAAGAGAAAGCTAAACAATCAAAGCAAGCAGAGGGAAAAAATCAAGTTGAGGTATCAGTGTGACTTTTAGGGTGATTGCCTCCATTCACATCCTGGATAACTCCAATGTTCCTCATATCTACTGTATCATAATACAGTACGCTCAATAATACAGTTATATTCAAGATATTTTAAATGACACATTGTTGAGGATATATTTGGGTTATCCAGGTTTTTGCTGCGTTTTACATCTTCGCTGTTTGGGCCCCTTCCATATCCACATTCTCCCATGCTTTAAGGTGTGGTCACAGATCTCAGAGTGGTCACGATGTGTTGCTTTGCATCATTGAGAACTTGGGCAGTTGTGTCCTAGTCTGGTCCCAGATCTGTTTGTTCTGTCCTGCCAATTCCTATGATCATTGTCATGCCAAACTGAGCCATAGAAGTTGGCACGAACAGATCAGCAACCAGGCTAAGTTATGTCACAGTGTTGTCACAGTGTGTGTGTGTGTCTGTGGTCAGCATCAACGTACATCTGCATTGCTCTCACCTTGCAGGCTGCAGTGGGACACCATTGTATGGCAATTTGCCTGGCTTCTACAGTTCACATATGTAGATAGATGCCACAGTTATCTGACTTCCCTTGTTATGTTTCCCTGTGTTCCTGCCCACCAAGGAGGAAAAGTCCAAAAAGCGGGTAAGATCAAGTGGAAATGTCGACTCAAATAGAAATATTATGTCGGTGATGATCTAAATCATAGATTGTAAAAAAATGTCCATATTATGCTGGACACCATTTGTTTATTTTCTCTAACTTTGTCTTTGTTTCTACGTCGTTGGACTTTGATGCAGGAGGCTACGAAGGTGGAGTTGGAGAAACCGAAGTTAAGATCAGTGAGGAAAGACGAAGTGAGCATCATTTTCTGTCCACCCGACAAAACAGTTGCCTTGTTATACTACCACCGTTTGTTGCATTCATTACCTATTCTCTACATCTATGCTTTTTATTGGTGTAGAACTCATCCACTGGTCTGTTGCTCATCCACTGGTCCGTCACTCATCAATTGGTTTCCATTGGTGAATTGATAGAAATAGATAAAGCATGTTGGATGGGGTATTGTAATCTCATTCCAATGATAGACCAATGGATTCATGATAGACCCCTATCTATCTGTGCCCTCTATTGAACAGAAGGAGTCCTCCCTCTCCAAGCAGCAGAACGGCGGAGTGGCGCGCTCCGCCGAGGACCAGGAGCGCCTGGAGGCGGAGCGTAAGCTGGAGGAGCTGAAGCGGCGTCGTGACGAGGCGGACAGCGAGGAGTTTGAGAAGATGAAGCAGAAACAGCACGAGTCTGAGGCCGAGCTGGAGGAGCTGAAGAAGAAGAGGGAGGGGAGGAAGAAGGTCATTGAGGAGGAAGAGAAGCAGAAGAAGGCAGAGCTGGCTGAAAAGAAGGCCAAGGAGCAGGTGGGTGGGGATGTAGAGACAGACAGACAGGTGGGAACTGGGGACGGACAAACAGACAGATGTGGAATGTCCCTGCAGTGGATAGCAGCCGTTGTACGGGCTCCTGACCAATTCCGCTATGTTGTGGAGGTTTTTAACGCTGATCTTAACTTATTTTGTACATAATGTCCCCGAAAATAGCTTCTGGAGATCAGAACAGCTATCACTAATCTCGATTTGGGATGACAGTTCATACCTCAACTCGTCTACAGTTCTGGATGCTCTGTTCACTAGATCAAGCCCTAATTCCCCGGGACTCGAAAGAGGAAGCGACGGCGGAAAAGTGGCAGACGAGCCGGGCATCCTTACGAGACTACGTTGGCGACCAAATAAACTGCCTTTACCCTCCATTCTGTTTGAGAACGTACAGTCACTAGAGAACAAACTGTACCAGCTCCATTTGAGTCTATCTATTCAACGGGACCTGGAGAACTGTACTATTCTGTGATTCTTGGAGACGTGGCTGAACAAAGACATGGATAATATACATCTTGCATCAATGCATCGTCAAGACCTGTCAGCAGCCTTGAGGAAGATGAGGGGGGAGGTGTGTGTCTCTTTGTTAACAACAGCTGGTGTGCAATGAGACTACACTGTTTACTAAGAGTTTTTATCTACATTTTTCATAGCTGTCTATTTACCACCACAAACCGATGCTGCCACTAAGACCACACTCAACAAGCTGTATAGGGCCATAAGCAAACAAGCAAATGCACACCCAGAGGCAACGATTCCTGTGGCCGGTGTTTTTAAAGCAGTGAAACTGAAATCCCTTTTACCTCATTTTTATCAGCATGTCACCTGTGCAAGTAGAGGCGACAAAATTATAGATCACCTTTACTCGACACACAGAAAAGTATTAGAGGACTTCCCGAGTGGTGCAGTGGTCTAAGGCACTAGAGATTCTGGGTTCGAGTCCAGGCTCTGTTGCGACCGGGAGACCCATGGGGCAGCGCACAATTGGCCCAGCGTCTTCTGGGTTAGGGGGAAATTTGGCCGGCAGGGATGTCCTATCGTGCACTAGCAACTCCTGCGGCGGGCCGGGTGCAGTGCACGCTGACACGGTCGCCAGGCGTACGATGTTTTCTCCGACACATTGGTGCGGCTGGCTTCCGAGTTGTGTCAAGCTTGGTTGGGTTGTGTTTTGGAGGACACAAGGCTCTCGACCTTCGCCTCTCCCGAGTCCGTACGGGAGTTGCAGCGATGAGACAAGACTGTAACTACCAATTGGATACCACGAAATTGGGGAGAAAAAGGGGTAAAAATAGTATTAGAGGTTAAAATAGTATTAGAGGTTATCTCTCACCCTCCCTTTTGCAAATCTGCCAACAACTCTCTCCTCCTGTTCCTGCTTACAAGTACAAACTCAAACAGGAAGTACTAGTCATGTGCGCGATACGGAAGTGGTCCAATGAAATGGATGCTAAACTACAGGACCATTTCGCTAGCACAGACTGGAATATATTCCAGGATTCATCTGATAACATACACCACACCAGTCACCGTATGTACATATCCCAACCAGAAGCAATGGATTACAGGCAACATCCGCAGTGAGCTAAAGACTAGAGTTGCCACTTTCAAGGAGCGGGACATTAATCTGGACACTTATAAGAAATCCCGCTACGACTATGATGTGGTGAGGGTAGGCAACAACACATCTGCCACGCTGACCCTCAACATGGGGGACCATCAGGGGTGCGTGCTTAGTCCCCTCCTGTACTCCCTGTTCATCCATGACTGCGTGGTCGCGCACCACTCCAACACCATCATTAAGTTGGCTGACAACACAACGTTGGTAGGCCTGATCACCAACAACCATGAGACAGCCTATAGGGAGAAGATCAGTGACCTGGCAGTGTGGTGCCATGACAGCAACCTCTCCCTCAGCATCAGCAAGACAAAGGAGCTGATTGTGGACTGCAGGAAACGGGAGGGCTGAGCACGCCCCCATCCACATCGACGTGGCAGTAGTAGAGGGGATTGAGAGCTTCAAATTCCTCAGTGTCCACATAACTATTGAATTAACATGGTCAATACACACCAACACATTCAGGAAGGCACAGCAATGACTCTTCCCACTAAGGAGGCTGAAAAGATTTGGTATGGGCCCTCAGATCCTCAAAAAGGCAACTTGTTGGTATATGACCGCAAGGCGCTATACAGGGTCGTGCGAACGGCCCAGTACATCACTGGGGCCAAGCTCCTTATCATCCAGGACCTCTATACCAGGCGATATCAGAGGAAGGCCCTAAAAATGTTCAAAGGCTCTAACCTCCCAAGTTATAGACTGTTCTCTCTGCTACCGCATGGCAAGCGGTACCGATGCACCAACAGGACCCTGAACAGCTTCTACCACCAAGCCATAAGAGAGCTAAATAGTTACCCAAACAGCTACCCAGACTACCTGTATTGACTCTTTTGAATCACTACCTGCTTTATTGAACAGCTAAATTATTTAAAAAAAACATGTTTTCACCCCATTTCAGAACGTTTTCTTCAATTTTGTGCCTAGTAAAAAAACCTAACCCTAGCTTCATGTCTTCATCCCGGGTTTAACCTTAACCCTAACGATAACAATGATGGTTAAATGGGCTATTGCTCTGGTTCTAACAGGAGGAGAGGAAGAGGTTGAAGGAAGAGATAGAGCAAAGAAGAAAAGACGCTGCAGAGAAGAAGAAACAGATGATCGAGGAATCGGGCGACGGAGACAAGAAACCCTTCACATTGGGTGTCACGCCCAAGGGCAAGGTGAGGCCCTATAGGCTTCCGCTACAGATGATACCATTACAGTAACTGAGAGAGATCCGTTGACGATTAACAAAAGCTATCGCCTATAGATATTGTGTCCATATTGATGTGCAATGTCTTCCCATAAAGCAATACAATGCAACACCTTCAGTAAAGATCCACAGAATTATTCTCATACAAACATGGGGAACTGCTATGTAATTAATTAATTGTTAAGCCTGTTTCTATTTCCTCTGAATGATAGACAGCTTTTCATAAAAACAGAAATTCTCCATGACAAGTGCAGATCAGGGATTTTCCTGCTGGTTTCACAACTGTGCTCAAATATGGGTGTTTAGAGGAGGTCTAGGACTGAGAGGAATTTATTGTGACAAGTATTTTGGGAGCATCCACAGCTAGCAGTGTGTGTGTGTGTGTGTGTGTGTGTGTGTGTGTGTGTGTGTGTGTGTGTGTGTGTGTGTGTGTGTGTGTGTGTGTGTGTGTGTGTGTGTGTGTGTGTGTGTGTGTGTGTGTGTGTGTGTGTGTGTGTGTGTGTGTGTGTACGTGTGTGCCTGCCTGAGTGTAAGGCTTGCATGTGTTTGTGCGCACATTCGTTATGGACTTGTCATTTATCATAAACAGCAGCTCTGGGTTCCCGGCCCGGGGCTCAGGAGCTGACAGGACCCTGCTTATACTGGCTCTGTGACAGTATAGTCTCACAGAGCCAGAAAATATAGTCTCTGACTCCTCAACCCAACACTGAGTCATCACCATTGGGTTCACTTTGTTCAGATCTCACAGAACTAACTGCCCAAGAATGGTACGAATTTTAGTCTAAAGGGAGAAAAGACGAAATGGAAAGAGAGGGACCGAGGAGGTGAAAGAGAGGGAGAGAGAGAGAGCAGCAGACAATTGCATCACCTGTGTGTTGCATGTCAACAGTGTGTTTACAAGTGTAATTAAGTTAGTCTATTCTCTGTGTTTATAGATTGGGGAGAGAGCAGAATTCCTGAACCAGAGAGCCCAGAAAGGGTGAGCATTCCTTGCCTTTTACTTCTACTATGGTATTCATGTAAACCTTCAGTCTAGAGTGTACTGCATTGTACTCACGGTTTGTGTGTTCTCGCTCCTACAGCTGTAAGACATCACATGCTCCCATTGTCTCCAAGATAGGCAACAGACTGGACCTATACACTGCTGCAGTTCAGGTAAGGCATAGACACATCCTAAATGCATAGTGTTCCAGGGCATCGTGAGGCCGACTCATCATGTCATAAGATGACAGAATGAGTACAAAAATTCAATAAAAAGCTATGAGGCAGAAATGAGGTGATTGTGTCTTGTTGAGGACCTTTTTGTCCATTTGTAGTCATCATTGTGAATTGAGAAGTGGCTCTCATCTGACTTTTATGGTTAAATAAAGGTTAAATAACTAAATACGTGGAATACAAACACAATCACTTGTCTCCTAGTTTCTCTATTTATTTATTTTTAAGTGGCATTGTCTTGATGTCTGACTGTAAGTCGCTCTGGATAAGCGCATCTGCTAAATGACCAAAATGTACAAATGAAATGTCTCCTTTCCCTCTCCATAGACCAACCGGGATGTGAGGTCTCCTAAGTCTCCGGTCTCAGACCTGCCAGAGACACCAAGCATCCGCAACATCAAGAGCATGTGGGAGAAAGGGAACGTTGGGGTGGCCACTGAAAGCCCCAAGCCTATGAATAAGGTGAGGGAGGAGAGGGAGTCAGGAGAGGGACGGGGAGACATGGATGAAGGAGAGAGAGAGTGTGTGGGGGGGGGATTGAGAGAGGGAAAGGGAGAGAGGGAGAAGAAGGGCAGCAGGTAGCCTAGCGATTAAGAGAGTTGGGCCAGTAAGTGGAATGTCGCTCGTTTGAATCCCCGAGCTGACGAGGTGAAACATCTGTTGATGTGCCCTTGAGCACTTAACCCTAATTGCTCCTGTAAGGCGCTCTGGATGAGAGCATCTGCTAAATGACTCAAATTTCAAAATAAGAAGCGATTGGGAGACAGGAGGACAATCGCTGACTGTAAGTCATGAATGACGGCATACTTCTCCATCTTCTTCCCAGGATGCTGCTGATATTAAAGTGGGTGTGGCTGGACTGACCAAAGGCTGGGGCAAGAGCCCAGCAGACACTGGCAAGGCAGCTGCAGCCGCAGCTGAGAAGGCTGACGTAAGGACAAACACACACGATTGAGCTCTTTAACTTTAACTTAAATATGGCTAGCTGTAGTCTAATGACCCCAAATGGCCGACCTGGTGAGTCTATACGATCATCCATTTGTCTTTCAACTTGTGACCTACACTAGTGGAAACACGCTGAAATAGGATTTATATACGCATCATGTCAGACGTGGAGACACTACACAAACGGTCTGGGAGCACTGCGAACGTATTGCCTGGTTGGAGGTGTGACTGCAGGGTACATTGAAAACCATTGGCTCCTAATTCCAACATGCAGGACTGAGTGAAATAAAACAAATAGTATCTGGGGTCCCTTCTTCTTGGCCTTCCTGCAACACCTGGTGTTGTAGGTGTCCTAGAGGGCAGGCAATGGGCACCCAATGGTGCATTCGGCTGTGCATATCATCCTCTGAAGCACCTCGCGGTCCGCGGCAGTGGAGTTGCCGTACCAGGCTGTGATGCAGCCCGACAGTACGCTCTCGATGAGCCCTCGGGGACAGGCCCGAATTTCTTCAGCATCCCGAGGTTGAAGAGTCGCTGTCGGGGCATTCTTCACCACGGTGTCCATGTGGTTTTACCATTTCAGCTTCTCTGAGATGTGTACGCCAAGGAATTTGAAGTTATCGACCGTCTCCACAGCAGCTGCGTTGATGAGGATGGAGGTTGTCATTCAGTTCAGTTACCTTCCCTTTCTTGGGCACTGGGATGATAGTGGGTATCTTGAGTGGCCACCTGAGCTACAGAGACATTGAAAATGTCAGAGAACAGCCAGCTGGTCTGCACATTGCCTTGCTAGGGTTAACACGTTTGAATGACTTACATACGTTCTCATTGAATACCATGAGCCTGTAGCCCATGTCATCAGGGTCTCTCCTCGGGAGCTCAGGGCCATTATGCTTGAATCATGCGAAAAAGGTGTTTAGCTAGGGTGGGTGGTGTTGGTGATCGCGATGCACCTGGCTTTCTTTTCGTAATCCGTGATTGTTAGGAGCCCCTGCCACATACGCCTTGTGTCTGACCCGCTGAATCTCGACAGATCTGCGTAGGTTGTATCTGTACTGTTCAACCAAACTATTATCTCCAGTCACCTGTTCATAAGCAGCATCTCTCTCTTTCAATTTCAGGCGAGAAAAAGACCAAACAAACAACAGAAGTACGATAGTTAGGTGGCAGGATGCCAACATACACTACATGACCAAAAGTATGTGGACACCTGCTTGTTGAACATCTGATTCAAAAACATGGGTATTAATACGGAGTTGGTCCCCTTTCTGCTGCTATAACAGCCTCCACTCTTCTGGGAAGACTTTCCACTAGATATTGAAACATTGCTGCGGGGACTTCCTTCCATTCAGCCACAAGAGCATTAGTGAGGTCGAGTACAGATGTTGGGCGATTAGGCCAGGCTCGTAGTCGGCATTCCAATTCATCCCAAAGGTGTTTGATGGGGTTGAGGTCAGGGCTCTGTGCAGGACAGTCAAGTTCTTCCACACAGATCTCAACAAACCATTTCTGTATGGACCTTGCCTTGCACACAGGGTCATTGTCATGCTGAAACAGGAAAGGGCCTTCCCCAAACTGTTGCCACAAAGTTGGAAGCACAGAATTGTCTAGAATGTCATTGTATGCTGTAGCTTTAAGATTTCCCTTCACTGGAACTAAGGGGCCTAGCCCGAACCATGGAAAAATATCCCCAGACCATTATTCCTCCACCAAACTTTACAGTTGCTACTATGTATTGGGGAAGGTAGATTTCTCCTGGCATCCGCCAAACCCAGATTCACCCGTCGGACTGCCAGATGGTGAAGTGTGATTCATCACTCCAAAAAACACTTTTCCACTGCTCCAGAGTCCAATGGTGGCAAGCTTTACACCACTCCAGCAGACACTTGGCATTGCAAATGGTGATCTTAGGCTTGAGTGCGGCTGCTCGGCCATGGAAACCCATTTCATGAAGCTCCCGACGAACAGTTATTGTGCTGACGTTGCTTGCAGAGGCAGGTGACACTTTGAAAGTCACTGCAATAAGTCCATTATACTACCAATGTTTGTCCGTGGAGGTTGCATGGCTGTGTGCTCGATTTTATACACCTGTCAGCAACAGGTGTGGCTGAAATAGCCAAAACCACTCATTTGAAGGGGTGTCCACATACATTTGTATATATAGTGTACCTCCCTGGTTCTGCCCTCTCCACATCAGCCACTGTCAGAGGTAATATTTCACCTTGCTTGGACTGGATAGTTACTTTAACGTTATCTTACTGCTGACAGAGTACGATAAGAGAAGTTTGCGTACATCAAGTTTGCATACATCACGCCATGGCACATGAGTGTGTGGTTTATGGAAGTGTGTAAACAGTGTCTTGAGGGGACGTTTTAGATCTTGGTGACAATGTGACTTTCTGTATAGGACCAATCAAAAAATGTAAAGTCTCTCAAATGTTTTCAGTTGACGACCAGTTTCATAAAAAACAACTTTTGCAGTTGATTTGTTTTCATTTCTAATTTAGTTTAAAACTAGAGAGTTAAACTAGATCATTTCTGTGTATAACCGATGTGTAGGATACAGGTATCCTAAATTGGATGTATATCTAAAGTAAATGCCATATCCAGTGTGATGTTGAGGCCATTTGTGACAGCCAGTGCATCCTATTCTTTATAGCTTGCTAGCAGGCTAATTTGACCAGTTCTATTAGAGACAGGCAGAACAGTACTGTTGAATTGGCAAGCCACTTTGTTCGAACCTGACATTTATGAGGTTTTTATCTTGAGTCCCATTCCTTCTGGCCTCAAGTACTTGTAAGAGCCAAGTTGCTTCTACATGAACGCTACAAGGTTTCCCTCTCATGGAGAGAAGTTGTAAAGCACTCCTTCTGTGTGTTATATGAAACGTTTCGCTTCCATTTGCATTTAGCTTTTGAGGCAGGCTAATTGTTTTGAGAAAATGTCTGTCTATCAATTACTGTTGTTTAACAACTTCTTTATTTTCTTCTCTTCTACTTGACGAGCTCTGCAGTTTTCCTCTTCCGGAACTTTCCTTCCTTCTGTACTTTTCTGTCCTGTCTTCTGATTGATTTTATCTGTGGGAAAGGTACAGTATGATCCAGTTTTGTCACGTTAGCCATATGCATCTGACATCTTTCAAAAGTACTTTCTTGAAAGCGCCATTGGTGGAAACATGTACATGTTTAGTTCCTCAATACACGATTAGCAATTTAGTCGTGATCATTCACCACCCATTGATGCACTTCTTAGCATCCAGTGTAGTTCCATCTATGCTTTTGATCAGATGAAATGCACTATGGCTTCTTCCCCCACGTTATGCTCTGTGTTCTCTTGCAGGACCTGAAACCTGTTGATGTGGGCAACAAGCGCAGCCTATGGGAAACAAAAGGCTCCTCCCCTGCTAAGGTGAGCTAGTAGATCAGACGATGGCCCTGCCCCGAAACAGCCCCTACCCCCAGACACATGGAGAACAGAGAGGATTTGATGTTAACAGTATGGGGATAGCTCCACCTTGCCCTCTAACAGGCTAGGTGTATTTTTTGCCATATTGCCAACATCTGTCCAATCTCTCAGATCTCCACAAGTGTTGGGTTTAGGGTGATTAGGCAACAGTACTGATTAGGCAACAGTACAGTGTGCCAAAGATTAATCACTTCTTAGGATGTACAATAACACAGGATTCTGTGATTCTACTCTTCCCCATTTGAAACAGTCAACGTAATTGACTGCACCTTTAAACCTCGATAAGCAGAAGAGGTATTGAGCAAAAGCAAAGTTTTGCACGTTACACCACCAGGTACTTAGTCTTTAGCCTGATCCCAGACCTGTTTGTCACACCAAACAATGGCAAAACAGCTGAGTTATCTTAACCTGCTGTGATTATACCCCTATGTATTCTACGTCACCAACGCCATGACACATAATGGGTCAGCTGCACCTTTACAGTAAATGTTCCCAGGAATGTTCTCCAACTGGTTTGACATTGGGAATGTTCTCAAATAGTTCCAGGAATGTTAACAAAGGATGTTCTTCTGTCGGAATTTTAGTACTCTAGGATAACGTTTCCTAGTCATGTTCAATTCTGGTTTGCTGATACATCGTTGTCACACTTTCTTCACTCTCATTCCTGAGTACACTCCTTGTGTGTCAGTTTAGCATATTAAAATGCATGACCCTGAAGTATATGACGTTTGAATAAGTAATAATGATTGCCCCTTGGTAAAACATGATTCACCTTGAAATAGTCATTTCACTGGCAAAGATTAGACGGTTTAGTAACTTTGTGTCCCCTTGTTTTCTGTTAACAGGTGACAGTTGGAGGCAAGAACAAATCTGTCACAAATGGTAAGTGAGTTTTCTCACCATGATGTGAACGTGTGCACGCGTGCTTTTTCCGAACCTGTTGTGAGTGACATCGTCACAGAACGAAAGAAGCTGAGGCTACGGAGACGTTTTCCTCTCATGAAGGACACCCACCCACACAAGCCTTGAATTGATTTACATCCCCCAATGGAGCCGTGTCCATAACTCCTACGTCTGTCCTCCACTCTGCCCGAGTTCGCTGGCCACCGTAAATCAAATCCTTTGGACGGACATATTGGGCATGTTCCTATGCCTCATTGCATTATTGTTCTATATTTAAAGGGCCCGTTCCCACTGACCTTATTTCTCTGTGCAAGGAACCTGTCATGTCCTGTGTCCCAAATGGTCTAGGTAGCGTGGGGGTTAAACAACGCAGGGCAGCGGAGGCATCCCAAATGGAATCCTATTCCCTATATAGTGGGATGCCTCCGCTGCCCTGCGTAGGTCACCCCTCGCCACCTGGACCTGACGAATACTGTGCATACCGTCGGCATGATGCCACGCATGCCACAGTGCAGCTGCTATTGTCACACTACTGTTGCATTATGCCCATAGGGCTGTGGAGGATTACCAGCCGTTTGAGCTGTAAAGTAGCCTCCCTCACTCGGCTTTTACACGCAACCGTAATGTTGTCAAGGCTTATACTCTTACGGGGTCAATTGTAGTTGCTTACGGTGTAATCTCAGTGGCTGTTGAGTGAGACTAGCAACAGTAGATGCTGACACATCAAAGAGATATGATTCCTATGGGTAACAAGTTATATTGATTATACAGTACACGTTTCTGCCCAATTACCTTTCTCACTACTGTGCTACTTTTATAGTTCCCCCAATACGGTATATACTGTATCATTAGTAGCACCCTCAGCCCAGTCTAAGCCAAACTGGGGATATCCCTCAAACACCCACTGTCAGAGTCAGACCCTGGGGGAAGGAAAAGCTGTCCGCACTCGCTTGGGTGTCACCTTATCTAGCGCCCCAACCCATGCAACCTTCCCAGATCTTCAGCTGAAATAGCCCACTGAGAATGAACT
Source organism: Oncorhynchus gorbuscha (assembly GCF_021184085.1). NCBI lineage: Eukaryota > Metazoa > Chordata > Actinopteri > Salmoniformes > Salmonidae > Oncorhynchus > Oncorhynchus gorbuscha. Next base: position 54,482,590 of record NC_060174.1, on the reverse strand, counting down.
GAAGGGCAAATTACATTGTTTGAGCTATCAATCACTAAAACTAGTGTCACTGTAGGGGCCTCAGAATATGTGTCAACAAAGGTAGCGCCTACTGGGTCTGATATACACAACTGCACACACACGCGCACACACACACACACACATACACTAACTCACTTGCGCACACATGCATGCTTGTACACAAACACACACACACACTTCACTGTACTTGAACACATTCACGCACACGTGTGTACGTGCATACATACACACACATATATATTTTGATGAACAGCTCTAAAATTAGATGACTTGTTAATCAGTCAGTGTCTCTATTAACACCGAATAACGTTTGATAAGCTATGCCATATTCTGAAGGAGTGGATACATATTTACCTCTGGGAGTTAGAATTGAATAACTATGACTCACTTAGAAGTAGAAGTATACTTATTTTAGTGATTCTTAGTGATTCTTTTTAAGAGACATTTTTAAGAGTTTGTCTGTACTGGTTGTTCTCTGTTTCCTTGCACCGTTTTGTCACTTTTTGAGACTTTGTTTGTGACTTTTTGCAATTTTTCCTCAGGACTAATGATATTTTCCTCCCTATCTCTCTCAGCAGGTGTGGGCCGCTAATGATCCAAAGTATAAACCCTGAGGAAGAAGCCCAAACTGATGAAATACAAGACTCTACTCTGTGTATTCATAACCAAAAATATCTCCATAACAGCCCTGCGGGGGTTGGCACCCAAATTATCGTTCAGTTCTGAACAGAAACATTTTTCTTTTTTTTTCCGTTCCACTGTTCTGACCAGCAAGTTCTGAACCTGTTCGAAACCCCCCAAAATAAATATAGCGTTCCTTTCTGTTCCTTTTTAAACCTCTAAAATCTATTTTTCTATTTGACTTCACCAATCATTGCGGATAGAGCAGCATGCTATGGAGTGGGCAAGATATAGTTGTTAACATGCATTGGACAGACAAGTGTAGGTCAAGAGATGCAACTAAAATGTTGCGGGTGGGGAGAGATGGTGGAGGAGGAGGAGGCTTGGCTTGAAGTGCTGGGCATCTTGTTATGACATGCATTTTCTGAATTAGACCCACAGAATTATAGGTACGGAGGAGCGGCTTCTATGAAGGAACTTTGAATGTCTTTGAACTTTCGAGAGTTGGCTTAATGTTGGACTAGAGCTATTCAGCTAGATAACAAGCTTGTGTGTGCTATAGTATCCTTAACTAGCAATGAAAAAGTTAATCCATTCTTCTCTACTAAAAAAATTCTCTCCTTAATTTCTGAATCACGCTTGTAACATCAGTAGGCTACAGTAGCCTATGCTTCAGAGGGGGTGGGGCATGTAGCCTACACACACATAAACACCGGTGAAGATTTTCAGCTGGCAGGCACACACTGGAATACGTTTTTGAGTGTGGGCTTTGCAGAGGTGCTTTGTTTTTTTGTTTTTGTGGGACTGGAAAACAATCCCCAGAATGTATAAAATAACGTTATTAAACAGTTCCCATGCTTGAACAATAATGCTTCTGTTCCAGAACAGTATACTGTAGATCACTTTAATTCCTGGTTCTGATTCTGTTCATCGAAAGATGTCATTCTTTTCCGGTCTGATCCCTGAAATGGTTCCAACCCCTCCAGCCTTTGCACAATCCCTTGTACATCCTCATAGAATTTATGCTGTGAAAATGACATTTGGAAATAATTTATGTTAGTGTAATGACAAATATTGTATCCCCCCACCCTTTTGGGCTCGACTTAATTTCTTTGATCAACAAAAGAAATTCAAAGAATAGATAAAAAACCTTTAAAAAAAAACGTTTTCAAAGTTATCCAAAATGTAATGCGTCTTCTGAAGAGATACACTAAGAATTGAATAAGGTATCTATCCAAATAGCCATACTGAACTGAATTTTGTTGTACTTTTATTTTGTTCTATTTTTCAAGAAAAGCTTCCATAAGGTTGACATTAGCTGGCAGTCTGATCATATACATGTACTACCTATATGTCAGGATAGATGTTTGTCACATTCATCACTTCGATATCTTTGCTCACAGTGTAATGGTGACGTGATGGTGTCATTGTAGTGCATATTCACATTATTCAGGCGAACGGGGTATTTTAGTTTTTAGTTATGAATTAGCAGTATCCACGATCACAGCTTTTTTGAGATGTGTTCACATTTTGTATTCCATTTATGGAAATATCAAAATGAGTTTTATGGCATCACAGCTGTTTTTTCCTCCCAAATATACTTTTCGTTGACTGATACTTTGGTCCCGCTTAGCTGGGTTTGGGCTGATAAGCCCCTAAATACTTGACTTATTTTATGTTTACGGATGTCAATATTCGGACTGCCACATGGTCACGAGGAGGCTGTCCTAATATGGACACCGTATACATGTATATTGAATGGCTCTGCTCTCCAGGTGACATAAACCATGAACGACAACTTATTTCCCAATAAGCACTGGTTGCTAAACTAACCCCCTCAAAATCATTTGATAAATAATGCCCAGGACTGTAGCAAGATTATCAGAGGGTTAATCACTCCTTGGTTGGGCTTAAAGGTCTCAATGTATAATAAGGCTATTGGTAAAGTAAGGACTATCCAGGAAAGGTGTGACTGTTTGACTGAAGTTAACAATCACCCAAAGAGACAGGAGTCATATCTCATTGTTCCATGAAAGATATTCACAAATAAGCCAAAGAGACTAGTTTTTTTTAGACGAAAGTTTTAAACAATGAGGAGGCATAGATGCCGTAAAGAGGCCAATGGAACATAGACCATTGGGGGATAGAAGAAGGACACCGGATTGGCGCACGTTCAACAAATCTCAAATCAAATTGGATTGGTCAGGTACACGTGTTTAGCAGATGTTATTGCAGGTGTAGCAAAATGCTTGTAAGAGCTAGAAGCGAGGTAGCCCTCTCTGTCGGATATATTGTTGGATATATTTGGCTGTCTATGCTGCACAACATTTAGAAGTAGTCCATTTCCAGGTTTAGAAGAAGTGACTGCTAAATGCTAACACCCGTTCGTAAAAGCTGGTAGCATAGCTAGCATAGAAAAAGCGGTGGTGGCAGTCAGTAGTTTTTAACTGTAATGCAGTTGATTGATGAGGATGACATATGTATTGGGGTTGACATCAATACAAGCATTATACTCTGATTATTTTTTATTTTTTACCTCAGCATAGTTTCAAAGACAATAGCCTAAATGTAGGCACATTTTCCTGGGGACAATAAAGAGATTCGGGATCTTTCCTCCGTGGCTTCTTTCCCCTGTGCGTTTCCATGGCATTTCCATTGTTTTGGTCGACTTCTATTGACCTCATTACCGCATCTTATCATTTCAAAACCAAATATGTCAAATGTTCTGGGGATTCTTAAGTATGTCCTCTTTTGTTTACACATTTTCAAGTAATTCATTGTATTTGATTTTTTTTAAGGATTCTTTGCATCATTTTGAAACACCATGGGAAATGTTCCCACAGAGTAACATTAGCTGAGATTTGCACCGTATTGCAAGTGCAAATATACAGTTGATTTTACTGATGTATACCAAAATACAATACTGTACTAGGCGTCTAATTAAAATGCAGTTCTTTACTCATTGATGTTTCACTTTAGCATTCTGAGTATGACGTGGTATCAATCTCTGTGAATGCTCCTTTTTCTTTTAAACTTGAGGTAAAGGAGAGTATTGTAAGTAAAGTAAGTCCTAATGTCTATTATAATGAACTGCATTGTTCAGAGGTTTTGATTCAAGATTTTCCTTGTCCCCGCTACATCAATAAAACAAATGTAAAAAGCTAAGAATGTGTCATAGTTTTGTTTTTGGATGTTGTGTTTTTATTCAATAGCTTGTGAATGTTTTAATGGATGAATGATGTTCTCAAAAAGCGAAGGTCAATGAAACCCTGTGTCTGTACGTGCACGTATGCATGCCTTCAGATATGTTGGGGTTCCATTGTCTTAAGGTTCGAACAATATCTGAACAACCATAGGGCAATGCAGTCACATGAGCAGGAAGGGCCACACTACATACCCTTTTTTTTGGCCAAACAAACCTGTTAGGATTCTGAACCCTAATGAATTGCAGCCTCTGTATCTGTCTCTCCCTCTCCGCCTTGGGCTCGGGTAAGGGCTATTACTTAATATGCTTGTTGGCTGCTTATCCCAAACCATCTCAATTGGGTTGAGGTCAGGTGATTGTGGAGGCCAGGTCATCTGATGCAGTATTCCATCACTATCCTTCTTGATCAAATAGCCCTTACACAGCCTGGAAGTGTGTTGGGTCATTGTCCTTTTGAAAAACAAATGATAGTCCCACTAAGCGCAACCAGATGGGATGGCTTATCGCTGCAGAATGCTGTGGGAGCCATGCTGGTTAAGTGTGCCTTGAATTCTAAATAAATCACAGGCAGTGTCACCAGCAAAGCACCCCCACACATCCTCCTCCATACTTCACGGTGGGAACCACACATGCGGAGATCATCCATTCACCTTCTCTACGTCTCAAAAAGACACAGCGTTTGGAATCAAAAATCTCAAATTTGGACTCATTAGACCAAAGGACAGATTTCCACCGGTCTAATGTCCATTGCCCGTGTTTCTTGGGCCAAGCAAGTCTCTTCTTCTTATTGGTGTACTTTAGTAGTAGTTTCTTTGCAGCAATTCAACCATGACGGCCTGATTCACGCAGTCTCCTCTGAATAGTTGATGTTGAGATGTGTCTGTTCCTTGAACTCTGTGAAGCATTTAATTGGGCTGCCATTTCTGAGGCTGGTAACTCTAATGAACCCAATAAGTCTCGATCTTCCTTTCCTGTGACGGTCCTCATGAGAGCCACATCATAGCGCTTGATCATTTTTGCGACTGTACTTGAAGAAACTTTAAAAGTTCTTGACATTTTTCAGATTGACTGACCTTCATGTGTTAAAGTAATGGACTGACATTTCTCTTCTCTTACTTGAGCTGTTCTTGCATTAAAATGGACTTGGTCTTCTGTATACCACCCCTACCTTGTCACAACACAACTGATTGGCTCAAACGCATTAATAAGGTAAGAAATTCCACAGTTGAACTTTCAAGGCACACCTGTTAATTGAAATGCATTCCAGGTGACTAACTCATGAAGCTGGTTGAGAGAATGCCAAGAGTGTGCAAAGCTGTCATCTCAAATATAAAACATATTTTGATTTGTTTAACACTTTTTTGGTTACTTCATGATTCCCTATGTGTTATTTCATAGTTTTGATGTCTTCACTATTATTCTTGTAAAGAGTGCGCTGAGAGTCAGAAAGCAAGTGCAGGGAGTGAGTATTTGAATAAATAAATAAATAAAACAATTAACACGAACCACAAACAACGCACCGACATGAAAACAGAGTCAATAACACCCAAGGGGAGTGACAGATATAGGGGAAATAATCAAGGAGGTGATGGAGTCCAGGTGAGTGTCAGGTGTGTTTGACGATGGTGACAGGTGCACGGGATAATCAGCAGCCTGATGAACTAGAGACCGGAATTCTGCAATGTATAAAATCGTAAGAATAAATAAAAACCCTTGAATGAGTAAGTGTGGCCAAAATGTTGACTGGTAGTGTTCTTCTAAGAGCAGCTAAGTAATTGATCAGACTGACAATGTCCTCTGAGCAAGTGAACAAGCCAGAGTAAATACTTCAGATGTCGAGAGGAAGATTAAGTGCTGTGATGGTGGGAGGTGATGATGGTAGTTTAGACTATAATAGTTTGTTATTCCATGTGTTTGAATCCGGTATGGGTTACTCCCGGGGATGGAATTGAATGGTTTTAGGAACTGGACCGTCGGGCTAGTAGACCAACATCTTAGAGCCATATTACGGTGTATTTTGTATTTTAGGGTTCAAATAAAACAAGCCAGACACAGAAGTGGAGGAAGTGCAGTGAGTATCATGTTTCTTAAAAAACATTTTTTTAAATCTTCTGCTATATCAAACTAATGAAATATTTATTTTGTTTTCATGCCACTACTTTTGAAGGGAGGAAGGTAAAGATTTATTTTGGCTTTGTCTGAAAGTCTGTCGATAAATTTAGGTTTTCATAAAATTATTATAATGAATTAGACTAGTACAGAACATGTTTTTTAAAACTGACTGCTGGTGTATACACTGAGTGTTCAAAACATTAAGGACACGTGCTTTTTCCATGACATAGCTTTCACCTGGTCAGTCTGATCTCGTATTGATGTCACTTATTAAATCCACTTCAATCAGTGTAGAGGAAGGGGAGAAGACAAGTATTTTTAAGGCTTAAGACAACTGAGACATGGATTGTGTATTGTATGTGTGCCATTCAGATGCTGAAATGGGCAAGAGAAAATATTTTAAGTGCATTTGAACAGGGTATGGTAGTAGGTGTCAGTTGTGTCAAGAACTGCAATGCTGCTGGGTTTTTCACACCCAATAGTTTCCCTTGTGTCAAGAATGGTCTACCACACTAAGGACATCCAGCCAACTTGAATATGCACCGAAGCTGGCTAACGCTACCCAAATGATCTTTCTAAACGTTAATACACCTCGCTTCCGATACGGGTTGGGAAATATTTGGAACTTAACCTTAATATATTTTTTAAATATACACTTACTGTACGCAGTTTAGCGAAGTTGCACCCGGCTGTGTTTTGAGTTACACCTGCTTCAGGGCAGAAATGTGGAATAGAATGGTCCAATGGAAATGCAAGCGCAAAGTGAGAGGATTTGTTGTAGCCTACTTCGGCTGGAGGGTGTGAGAGCACAGCCATGTGCAACTTTGCTAAACTGAGTACTAGAAGTGTATTTGAAAGATTATTTCTTGCTGATAGGAAAGTTACGTTACAAAGGTTTGCAAAACTGTATAGCAAGCGAGGATTATTAACATTTCTAAACGTTAAAACGGCAGTTCGGGATTGTAGTTCACATGGAGCCAGCTGTGATTCATATATATATATTATATTATTATTCATACCTTCAATTGAGAACCCTAGGGCTGGGTATGCTCCCCTTTGCTTCTTGAGAGCTAGTGTATATGCAACTCTATATAATGGATATTTTCTTACATAATTATACTTTTATGACCCCATGCAGTAAAACTAAAGGACTTTTCTATCCCAGTTAACATACACAATTATAATAATGCTTAACCTTTTGTATGATATCATCAAGCTAAGAGTCACTTTTATTTTAAAATTCCAGATGGATTTAAGCCTAAACCAAAGTAAGTTTTTGATTTACCACAATCGTAAGATTCAATTTGACAATGTGACTTACTTGATTAAAGTCTTAAGACCGTGGCTCCTATAAAGGAGCATAGGTTGTTGAATATCCTCCATCTCACTCTGTTCAGGGCAAGTCTTTCCAGGTCACACCAGTTGGTCATGCTTAGTCATCTCTGCCCAAACATCTGTTTCTGGGTTGCCCGCTCTTTCTGTTGCCCTGACGGATGACACATTTTATGTGATTAAGGATCACATTTAAAGTTTACTGAAATGTGCATACTGAGATTATATTCCATACATTTTTCATTTCCATAGGTTCATGCAAAACCTCTCTGCACCAAAGATGGCTGATGGTGACAAAGTGTATTTTGATGTGAGTTGAACCATCCAACACACACAAACAATGGTAAGAAAACTCACCGTTTGTGACAAGTTTGCTCTTGCCTTCAGCTGCCATCTGTCATATTTAGCAAGAGGTACCGAAAGTCAATGACGCCAAAAACAATAGTCTATATGGTGATATGGTGTAATATATCATGTCTTACCAAAGCAATTCTTATTACGAAATCTGTTTCTTCTTTCTGGTGGTCAGGACATGCACAGGAAGCGTCAGGAGAAGGACCTGTCTGAGCTCCAGTCTCTGAGTCTCACTTCATCCGGAGGAAGAGGAGCTCATCTCCCTCGTAAACAGGATTGTGAGTCGGCCGTTTTAGCACGTGACTGTGCTTTCCATAGAAATATAATTAAATAATAACATTTATATTTCTACAGTGCATTCACTGTTAAAAAAAAACATTACAACTAACAAGCAAACACCTAACTACTGTGCGTCTGTGTACATATGCGTTGGAGAAACGCTCCGCGGAGGGTTTGTGTGGAGAGGGAGAAGGAATGGCAGCTCAGGGTTGCTGTAAGTTCCTTCTCTCTTCTATCAAACATTTTAGGGGGTCAAACATATTGTGGATTTAGTTTATTTGAAAGATCTCTTGATTGGTCTTTTCTCCAAGTAGAAATTTGGACTGTTATTTTTACACAATGTGAGGTCCCAGGCAGTGGGTACACCAGAGGTGACCTATAGTACTACTGAACAGGTGAACAACAGGTGAATTCTTCTACAGTATCACCATGTTCCTCTCCATCGCTCCGATGGACTACACTTGTACAGGTTTCCTCTACAGTAACTAAAATTTGTTTAAATGCTTATAGCCAGACTTACAGTATAGTATGTGTGTCCTTACAGATGAACCAGCTTCTCACTCGGGTCCAGGATCACCAAAGGTAAGTAACACTGAGGTTCTGGATTTTTGACTTTGAGGGACATAATAATTCATGTTTATTAGGGTACGAAATGGAAACAAGCGGGAGACAAACATTTGAGAACAGTTTCTTCAACTTCGTGCCCAATGAACAAGACCTATCATTTTGGTTTTCATCTTAATTCGGCAGTCACTGGTTTCTATTCCATTAACTATTTTTCTCATCATTCCTTTCAAACCCTCAACCAGGGATGGTCATGGTCATAATCAGTCCATTAACAGTGGAACAATCATTTATTTGAACAAGTCTTTCATTATCCATTGATACCCAATTATACAATGCAGAAAACCTGGCTGAGACAGAACTGAAAATAATAACATTTGTAGAGGAACACAATCAGAACTGGGAAAGAAAGTAATTTATCCTGTTCCAGAACAGAACCGTTATTTTAAAAGCATTAAAAAAGGTAATTTTATTTGAATTCTGGTGCTGCTCTGCACACGCAAGCTTGTTAGCTAGCTAACGTCCAATGCTAGCTCTGGCCCAATGTTAAACCAACTCTTGGAAGCCACTACTCCATAGGTATAATTGTGCGAGCCTAATTCAGATAATGCATTTCATAGCAAGATGCCCAGTGCTTCATGTCAAGCCTCCTCTGTCCTCTCTCCCAAACCACAAAATTTCAGTTGCATCTCCCGCCCTACACTTCTCTGTCCGAAGCATGTAGCTAAATTATAGCTTCCCAACCCCTGATCATTTCACCATTCATATCCATTGTTTACACAGCATCTGTGTCCAGATCTGTGTATCTACACTGTATGTAGCATCTATGCACTAGCTCCTATTCATTTTAAACGGAGAACCTGACAACATGGTGTGGTCTGAAATTGCAGAATGAAACAATTCCCCATTATTACAACAGAAAAAGAGCCTAAAAACACGTACACCGGATTGATTGCACTGAACTTGACATCTGACTGAAACCATTAAACTCATTCACACTTGAGTTGTAAGTGGACCACATCTGCAGTCCCAAAGTGTGTACTCAAACACTCCCCCTCACAGACTGAAAAGGAATGGACTGGTCATGATTGCACAAATCCAATGATTTTACATGAGTGAGGGAGAGTGAACAAATGCACACTTGAGTGGAGGGTAGATAATTAGAATGAACAAAACTGCTGTAATTGACATCCACTGGCACCACAGGGCTGGCTTACTACCTGGCTACTTGGCGAGCATGGCAGGTTGGAGATTAAGCTGGAATTCTTTCCTGCCCCTTTCAGCATCAAAGTTCACATCAAGAATATGGGCCAGGTGAGGTAAGAGCAATCGCTAGTCAGGTGAACCACCACGACGCTAGGGATCGGTCCATGATGTGTTAATCTGTGTTCTGTCTGGCATAGCTTTTCTTAACGCTGTGCCACGCCATTTTCCCCCACGTGGGCTGACCCTGTAGCAATTCAAGTTCTAACCAATGAGCTTCAGCTCCTCGCTTGAATGACAACTAGCAAGAGGCCAGCCTAGTGTTATCTAATGAGCGAGAACTGATATGGTGATGTATGAAATGATGCTAATGTGTTAATGGGACAATTGATTGCTACAACAAACTAGTAGTAGTTTAAGGGATATACATACTTTTTCCCTCTCATCCCCCCCTTTAAGATTTAGATGCACTATTGTAAAGTGACTGTTCCACTGGATGTCATAAGGTGAATGCACCAATTTGTAAGTCGCTCTGGATAAGAGCGTCTGCTAAATGATTTAAATGTAAATGTTAAAGGATTAAGCCTTGAGACTGAATGAAACACAGAGGGTGAATGGGCAAGACAAAATATGTAAATGCCAGGTGTACACTGGTTTGAGTGTCAAGAACTGCAATGTTGCTGGGCTTTTCACACTCAGGTTTCCCGTGTGTATCAGCAATGGGTCACCACCCTACGGACATCCAGCCAACTTGACAACTGTGGGAAGCGTTGGAGTAAACATGAGCCGGCATACCTGTGGAACGCTTTCGACACCTTGTACAGTCCAAGCCCTGACAAATTGAGGCTGTTCTGAGGGTAAGAGGGGAGTAACAAAACAGGTGTCCCTGTTTTATGGGTGTTAACTAAATTCATATACTACTATACCACATTTTCATTTGCCAGTGAGAGACACCAAGAAAAACAAATATCACATGGGCCATGGATAATTCAGTAGTTGCAAACACATTGTGTTTAGGCATGGTCAGGAGTAAACTAATCATGAGACTGTGTGTAGCATACATTTACATGTTAGTTGAAAAATACAACAAATCACACAAACTGACCCAAAACGTATGTGTAAAAAAGTGGTATTTCTCTCTGGGAAAATCAACGCAAATGAATTACCATGTAATGACATGTTCAACAGTAGCATAGACAGCGACACATGTAGATAAGACAACCATGATCAAAACAGACAGCATTTTAACACAGCATCCAGCCAGAGACTACAGTAAACATCTAAGGTTTGCCATTTCTAGCTTTATTTTAACTACATTTAGGGACAAACATTCTTTAGGTATGCCTCACACCTTACATGGTATTTACTGTACTTACATATGAAAGATAATTTGGACAGTAGAGCTTGTGTGTGTGTTTGTGTTGCAGGCAAAGATATGTACTGCCCTTCGTGTACATAATACATCATAAAACTATATTCAAAACGTACCTCCAGATTCTCCACCCATCTCCAAAAGTGTGCACTTCTACACTCCCTGTCATGGAATTAACAATAGGGGAAGCTCCCTCCTGCCAATGCTAACACTAATCTAACGCTTTAAATCCAAGACTGCGTGTGCACACTTCAGGAGAAGGATGGGGAATTGAAGCTTTCAATAAATTGACACCAGTGCATTTAAGTTGGCCATCTCTGCACTGCAGTCCAGGAAGGTTTGAGAGAACAGGGCTTAGGGGAAAGAGTATAGGGCATAGTGTCCATGTGGGAGGGAGAGTGTATGGAGGTAGAGGCCCTCACCACAGGTGTGTTTCTCTGATCTCAGCAATCACCTGACTGGCTTTCTGCAAGGCCTGTGGACAAAGGATGGAGAGGGGGTCAAAACCTTCATAGAAATTCAGCAAGAAAAGAAATGTCCTCTCACGGTCAACTGCGTTTTATTTTTTTTAGCAAACTTAACATGTAAATATTTGTATGAACATAAGATTCAACAAACTGAGACAAGCTGAACAAGTTCCACAGACATGTGACTAACAGAAATTGAATAATGCGTCCTTCAACAAAGCAGGGGATCAAAAATCAAAAGTAACAGTCAGTATCTGGTGTGGCCACCAGCTGCATTAAGTACTGCAGTGCATCTCCTCATGGACTGCACCAGATTTTCCAGTTTTTGCTGTGAGATGTTACTCCACTCTTCCACCAAGGCACCTGCAAGTGTTTGGACATTTCTGGGAGGAATTGCCCTAGCCCTCTGATCCAACAGGTCCCAGATTTGCTCAATGGGATTGAGATCTGGGTTCTTGCAGGAAATCACGCACAGAACAAGCAGTATGGTTGGTGGCATTGTCATGCTGGAGGGTCATGTCAGGATGAGCCTGCAGGTAGGGTACTACATGAGGGAGGAGAATGTCTTCCCTGTAACGCACAGCGTTGATTGCCAAAACCGCGACTCGTCAGTGAAGAGCACTTTTTGCCTGTCCTGTCTGGTCCAGCGACGGTGGGTTTGTGCCCATAGGCAACGTTGTTGTCAGTGATGTCTGGTGAGGACCTGCTTTACAACAGGCCTACAAGCTCTCAATCCAGCCTCTCTCAGCCTATTACGGACAGTCTGAGCACTGATGGAGAGATTGTGCATTCCTGGTGTAACTCGGGCAGTTGGTGTTGCCATCCTGTACCTGTCCCGCTGGTGTGTTGTTCGGATGTACCGATCCTGTGCAGGTGTTGTTACACGTGGTCTGCCACTGAGAGGACGATCAGCTGTCAGTCCTGTAGCGCTGTCTTAGGCGTCTCAAAGTATGGACATTGCCCTGACCACATCTGCAGTCCTCATGCCTCCTTGCAGCATGCCTAAGTCACGTTCACGCAGATGAGCAGGGACCCTGGGAATCTTTCTTTTGGTGTTTGTCAGTCAGTAGAAAGGCCTCTTTAGTGCCCTAAGTTTTCATAACTGTGACCTTAATTGCCTACCTTTGTAAGCTGTTAGTGTCTTAATGACTTTCACAGGTGCATGTTCATTAATTGTTTATGGTTCGTTGAACAAGCATGGGAAACAGTGTTTAAACCCTTTACAATGAAGATCTGTGAAGTTATTTGGATTTTTACGAATTATCTTAGAAAGACAGGATCCTGAAAAAGGGACATTTCTTTTTTTGTTGAGTTTAGATACAAATAGTATGCGTACGTATACACATGCGCACACACACACACACATTACCTTGAGCATGTCTGCAGCCTCATTGCGTCTCTGGGCCATGTCTTCAGACTCAGTGAGCAGGTCATCTAACAGACCTGCCTTATACAGCTGACCCACCAGCTCACTCTGCAGGCTGTCTTTCACATGGTTCACTAAGAAGTGCATCACCGCCTTGGGCACGCTGCAGGGAGGAGCGCAAAGGGAGAGAGAAGTATTGAAAGGGTGGATGAGAGAGTGAGATTGAGAAACAAATTGGGACTCTTAAGTGCAGGAAACAACAGATCTTTAAGCAATCGAGATGGCACCAAGTAGAAAGAAACAAACTATTTTAACATCGTACAGAAACCACAGGAGAGGGAGTCTAACAGCAAGTAAAGCAGAGCAGCACCATACCTGTCCTGGATGTTTTTCCTGACGATGAGGAAGTAGGACTTGATGAGTCTCTCGATGACCTCACAGTCCCTCTGCTCTCGAGAAGACAGCTTCCTGGAAACGGGAACAGGCTGGAGGATACACAGAGTCAAACAGACCAATCACTTACGTGCTACTTCTCAGAGGTCATTAACATTGCGTTGCTATGGAACTTGTTTGGACTTCGAGCAGTAGCTAGTCCCATTCCATTCCTACCCCTCCTTGGCCCTAACCCTTCAATGTCTGCAGATCTGAAGGGGTTGGATAGGCATAAGCAGAGTAGTGAGAAGTATCCACCATATTAAATGGCTTACACGTCACAGTTCTGCTCATCACTTGTGGACAGATCTACATCAACATAACCGGTACTCAATCTGTCAGGAAGGAATGGGGTAATGATCAGCAGTAGTTCCAGTGTTTTTCGTCACTGGTTATTTAGAGACGTTAAGATTTCGAAGGTTGTTTAAGTTTTACACACACACACACACACACACACACACACACACACACACACACACACACACACACACACACACACACACACACACACACACACACACACACACACACACACACACACACACACACACACACACACACACACACACATATAAATAATATACTCAACTAGAAAAAATACAAATAGATTGAAAAAAAAAAAGCTTTAGACAAGTTAAAACACACCAGGCAGAATGCTAAAGGACAATCTATAGTACAGGGACAGAGCAAAAACCTCACCATTGTTGCTGTAACCAGTCAAGGGATAGGGGTGGAGAAATGCAAGCACTCACAGACCACTGGACAAAAAAAAAAGTTTACAATGCTTAAGAAAAATAATAATAATCATTTTATGTAGGCGTGAACAAAATGTAAAAATAAAAATAACTGGGAAAAACAAGCTCCCAATTCAGTCTCTGCCCGGGAAAGATGAACAAGGCATCAAACGGGTCACAATCAATAAACACATCAACCTTAATGCCCCCCCAGACAAAACACAAAGAAAAGCTCATCCAACCCTTAAGTCACAGGAGGGTCAAATACAGGCTTATTTTGGTTTTAATAGGAGTGCCATCAGAGAAAGGACTGTTTGAAGTAAGACCAGAATGGAGCCCAAGCCTCATTAAACAGTTTGGGGTTCCCTCGTGAATTGAATTTTTTCTAGTTTCAGAGAGCACAGATATAAATATATATATGACAAACATTTAAATATTAATTCCCAGAAACCTGACAGTTTATGACAGCCCCAAAACATATGTAACAGTGTGGCTGGTTCCATTTTACATCTGACACAGGTAGGATCAAAATCAGAGAATATTCTTCCAAGTTTGGCCCCGACCAGTGGATACGGTGAACCACCTTGAATTGAATGAGGCTGTGTCTAGTGCTAAACGAGGACAGTGCACCCTGTGCAGCATAGATTCCCAGGTGTCTTCCCCAAGTTCCTCCCCCAAATCCTTTTCCCATCAAGTCTTTAAAAAGGCACCAAAGAAGGGTTCTGTAAGTCATGAATGATTGCAAATACATCTGAAATTGCACCCCTAGGAAGCTTGTTCAGCTCCAAGATGCTCTCTATAGCTGTATTCGCAGGCCTATGGGGAAATTCAGGTGTGTTAGCTCTGACAAAGTTCCTAGTCTGGAGATAGCGGAAAAAGTGGGATTGGCTAAATGGAACTGATTCTAAATTTTAAGGGACTGCTTTACAATTGGGTTGACACACCTTTTGCCTAGGGATACTGGGAGAGACGAGCACAACACAGAGGAAAGTGCTGCAGGTTTACACGATTGACTCCATCTGGACCCAGAGTCTAGGGCCAGTAGGATCAGTCTACAGCCAGTACAGAAGGGCTCTGAAATTTGCAGCCCAATAGTATGTCTGAAAATTTGGTAGAGCTAAACCCCCCAATGACTTAGGCTTCTGTAAATGTTTTCTACCAATCCGTGGTACCTTTCCATCCCAAATAAAATGCATGAATGTTTGATCCATTGAAATAAAAAAAAGATTTGAATAAAAATGGGTAAACATTGAGAAAAATAATAATTTGGGCAACACACTCATTTTATTGACATTAACCCTTCCTATAAGATAAAGAGGTAGCGAATTCCCAAAATTAAAAGATTGTTTCAAACTGTCTGCTAGAGCAACAAAGATAACTGTGGTGGCACCAGATGGGGTCCTTATCTGTGGGATTAAATGTGAGGCCTCAGATTTACGGATCTGATGTGCAAGGAGTTTACTGGCCTTGTCGCCTTGTTCATAAACTTTGTATCGAGCTCGCAAGAGTAACTGTTCAGCTTGCTTGGTAGAAAGCTCATCAAATTCAGATTGGAGGAGTTGGCGCTCTTTATGCAGATCAGAGGAAGGATCTGTAGCATACTTCTCATCCAGTGTGGCTATGGACTCGCTCAGGTCCCGAAGTCGCTGAGAGCCAACTCTGTTTTGGTTGGCTGTATAAGAAATCATTTGGCCACGTAGGTATGCTTTGAGAGACTCCCATATGGTAGAGCAGGACATACCTGGTGTTGAATTAGTTTCTAGGAACAAGGTGATATCAGAAGAAATTAAATTGACAAAATCCTTTTCTGAGAGTAAAATGGGGTTGAGGCGCCATTGATAACACATATGAGGTCGCTGGGGAAACTAACTCAAGCACTAATGGTGAATGGTCAGAAATAACAATACTCTCGTAAGTACACCGCTGAAGGTTAGGCAGAAGTTTTGTCCAAAAAGAAGTAATCAATCCGGGAGTATGTTTGATGAACATGAGAATAAAAGGAATACTGTCTATCTGTAGGATGTAGGAAACGCCAGGCCTCAAACATAGCATATTTCTGAAGAAAGGATTGAATAAGTAGGGCACATTTAGATGGGCCTGTAGTTGTTCGTGAGGACTTGTCAAGAACTGGGGACATTTTACAGTTGAAATCCCCCCTAAAAATCAACAAATGATAATCTAAATTGGGTATAGCAGACAAAAAGGAAGAAATTAAACTTGTGTCATCCCAATTGGGAGCATAAACACTAGCCAAAACAAGAGGAGCATAGAATGGAAAAGCAATGAGCACCCAAAAACCCCAGAATAACTTGTCTCAGAGTAAATGTATGGTGGTAGATTAAAAAGTACAGAAAAAAAACTAAGACAGAATGACAACATCAGAACTGAACAATTCAACCCCAAACGAGGTACAAGCCTAAATAGAACATGTTCTCTTCGCACAGTATGTCTGTGAGAGTGCGGGCCTTAAACCTAAACCCACAGTCCCGCTCTTTAAAGTCGCGTTTTGTTAGTGGATCAAACAGCAAAGAGATATTTTTAGATAGAAAAAGTGAATCCCTTGTGTAAACGAAATTACAAAAGCACCACTTGTAGATGTGTATAATTATATTCCCAGTCTTATAACAGGCATTGAGAGAGAAAATAAATCAAATGTATAAAGGCTCTCAGCCAAAAACCTAATTTGAAGGAAATCGTAATAAGACAATCAATAATAATAATAATAGTCTAGTTTGACACTGAGACAACATACAACCAATACCAAAAAACTATGGTGTGCGTTGAACGTTTGCTGGGCATAAATGATGCTCAAAACTTTAAAAATTGAAGTGAGACCCCAAAAAATGTGTAGCCTCGGGAAGTATTTACTGTTTACTGGGTCAATGCAAACGGTTGCAGTAAACAAATAACCAAAAATATTTTGAGTCACTGAGACACTATGTAAACAAACTGAATAGGTGAGCGAGACAGCCTAGAAACACAGGAGTTAAGTAAAACCTGAATACAATGAAATTAAAAATGACTGAATGCTTGTAAGGCAAGCACACTAGATGATCAAAACATTAGATCACATCAAATAAGCCTGAATGGGTTCGCCAACTATACAAGACGAGCCTGTTATAACTAAACATAATTGTACCACAGGTGGGTTACTTACTATCCACAGTTCGCACGCAACAGTTGCTGAACTGTAAGCAAGTTCAATACTTCTTGATGTGACGTTGAATGTGAGCCATAGCCTCATCCGGAGACTCAAATGTGTAGTCTTTACCGCCATAAACGGGCCGGGAATCGCAGTCCATACTTCACACTTGGATGGTCCCGTAGTAGTCGTTTGGCCTGCCCGAAAGCTGCCTGGAAACAGTGGGGGAGTAGTCCTGGTAGATGGAGAAGCTCTGTCCTTGAAAGCTCAGTGTGGTATTGCGGGCTCGTCGGAGAATCTCCATCTTCTCATGAAAAAAGTGCACTTGAAGAATTATGTCACGGGGCCTCTCCCCATCCCGGGGCTTTGGGCGCAGCGACCGGTGGGCACGATCAATCAGGGGCTTTTCATCTAAGGCAAGAACATCCTTCAGCAGCCCT
This sequence comes from Oncorhynchus gorbuscha, assembly GCF_021184085.1. Taxonomy (NCBI): domain Eukaryota; kingdom Metazoa; phylum Chordata; class Actinopteri; order Salmoniformes; family Salmonidae; genus Oncorhynchus; species Oncorhynchus gorbuscha. The sequence continues at coordinate 54,464,946 of NC_060174.1, read as the reverse complement.
GAAATTAAATCCGTGGCGCGAGGCTTTTCTGCTGACTCTGGGACCGATACAAGTCTCAGGTTATTGCGGCGAGAGAATCCCTCTAAACTCACAGCTCTCCTTCACCTTTTTCAAATCCGCAGCCAGGCGTTTCACGTCAGCCTCCAGGGATGTAGTAAGTCAGAGACATTGGTAGCGGAGGTCTCCAGTGCTGCGATCGTTGTAGTGTGCTACGCCGTTGTTGCTTTGAGTGATGTGATTGCTGGCATCGTCTCATTCCGCAGGATGGTTAAATCTGCTTTTAAAGTATCAGAAACCTCCTGTATTCGGGCCTCAATCGTAGCAACCACCTCCGTTTTCATTTCAACTATCTCAGAGCGTAGTAGTTTGATGGACTCTAATGTTCATATCTGCGCCGCATGGCCACACCCCCGGGTAAAGTGCGAGTCCCCGGGTCCTCAGACTCAGGAGAGGGCGCTGATGAGAGTGGGTCTTGTTGGCCGGGTTCTCTCAAAGTCATGCTTTTGACCTTATGTTTCGTCGACATGCTGACTTTCGGAAGCAAAGTAGTCTTGGTTTTTACGGAAAAGGATCACCAAACTAATATTTGAAAATAAATACAGTTCTGCTGCAAAATTCACATAAACTTTAAGAATACCACGGGAGCAAACGGAAAACACGTCTGTCGCACATGGCGTCCCTCCAATTGCCCTGTCATCTTTTGATTTTCGGACGGGGAGGAGACATTCGGCCCATAACTTGCAGAGGGTGGAGCGCCTCGTTCCGGTCTACCATCTCCTATCACGTGTTGGACCCAGAACTTAATCGAGCAGCTGACTAATTACGTGAGACTTTAGTTTCGGGTTAACCAAGATCACAGTTCTGCAAACATCAAAAGGTATAGTGATAGAATTGGGACTGAGTATCTGACTAGAAGTGATTACCCACCACATCCAGCAGGTTGACAGCATGGCCCCTCTGAGGGCTGGCAGGGTTGGAGGTCTGGAGCATGGATCTATCTCCACCCATCCCCTCATCTCCCTTCTTCAGCATGCCCCTCCAGTTCCCTGTCCCTCCATCCTGATCCCCCTGGGGACCCCCACCTGCAGCCTAGAGACAAGGAAATAGACAGACAGACTGGTTAGAGATCCTGTCTAGTGGTTTATTCAATGGTAAGGATTCATCCTTTACTTATACAGTTGTCTCCTTGAGATTAAAAATCTATTTTACAAGAGAGAACTGTTCCAAGACCGCAACAATCAATATGCTCGTTACAATTTATTCCCAAAGATGGAGCATGCTTGTGTCAGGGCTATTACATCACCTTAGGCTTGTATGATGTAACATCTACAGACTATACGGCCTGTAGATACATATACTGACTTTCTGGATTAAAAACAGCACTCTGACAGAGGCAGGGCCATATCGTACAAAAAGATCACTCCAGGACCCTTCCTCCGTATAGAAGCACACATGCCGGAAAGAGGTGTAAGATGGGGAATGTAATGACAGAATCAAAAGGTCATCCTCAGGGGGTGGAGTTAGTTAGGGTGGGGGCTCATCAATTTATTAAAACACATCTGTGGGACATTGAAGGGGAACAGATGAGGGGAATTCAGAATTGTGCCCTACACAAAGTAGGATCGTCTACAGGTTTGCAGAGGGGAGTATGAGGGTGGGTCAGTGGAAAGTCCATTGCAATTCAGGAAATTAACTGACATTTTAAGGAACTAATGAAAACAGGATTTTCAGTTAACTTCCGGAAATGAAATGGGCCCCAATCTTGGTTGAGGTAGGATGCAGGCAGGGCCATGCAAGCATTGGGTTGTTGAGTGGCACACAGTGACACACCTTGGGTCCCTCTCCCTCGGGGGGAGGAAGCTCAGTGGGGGAGAGAGACTGACCACCTGGGCCCTTAAAGGACTAGAGAGAGAGAGAGGGAGAGGAGGAAGAGTGGACAGAGTTCGAAATAGGACCTAAAAAGCCAGCAACGGAAGAAAAACTTTACTGAATGAGCTGCGACAGTCTGGTGTGGAATCAAAACAACATATGGCTTATATCTCTGCTGTAAAAGGTAGAAATCTTCACTTGGCGCAGTAAAGAAACAGTCTTTGTAGCAATTCAACAAATTAAAAGCACAATGAAAGAGGGAGAGTCTTGAGTGTGTTCGGTTACCTTTTCCCTGGGAACCGAGGACGGAAGCTCTCTCATTCTGTTGCGTCTCTGTTCCTAGGAGACGACCATTACTACTGATTAACAACGCAGTTACAACACTTCTTGTACTTTATAAGAAAGTTAGAAAACACAGAATGAAGTTATTTCTAAAGCTGTGAATGTTTCTTACCTCTATGTTGTTGTTCATGAGGCCACAGGCATCAGCAAAGTCAGGGTGCTTGGTGTTAATATAGGCCAACTCTATGGCCACCAGGTTGTGAACCTGAGGAGTTGGAATGAGTACACTAAAGATAAGCAAACGCACTACAAGTGGAGCAGAGAACATTCAAGAAGAATCCATTTGAAATGCAGTGGAAAAACGTCTCACCATCTCATTGGTGACCGGTAACCGTTTCCTGAGGAGGGACGTGACCACTTCTACTATGGCATCGTGGAGCTTTGGAAACCTCAACAGCTCCTGGAGAGAGAAAGATAACACTCATCAGTGACTGTGGCCAGATGTCAAGAGTCATAGCAAGTGTTGTTGATGTGAATGTGTGTATGAACAGGCTACCTGGGTGCTGCAGTTGCTGTGTGTGTGTGTGTCTATAGTCTACCTGTGTGCTGTAGTTGGAGCAGTGTTGGATGATCCTCTGCATCTCCTCGTGGACCAGCTCTACACAGCGCAGACTGGGATCCTCCAGTCTCTTTACCTGTCTCTTCACAAGCAGCTCAAACGACACCTCGGGCACAAATAGGGCAGGCCGCGGGCCCTACACACACACACACACACAGACAGACGACTACATTACCCAACAGCCGTGCTGGCTAACAACCCGCAACTCATCACAACTCACAATAAATCCGTGCTGCTGCTCCAGTTTCAACTGTTCTGCCTGCGGCTATGGAACCCTGACCTGTTCACTGGACGTGTTACCTGTCCCAGACATGCTGTTTTCAACTCTCTAGAGACAGCAGGAGCGGTAGAGATACTGTCAATGATCGGCTATGAAAAGCCAACTGACAGTTACTTCTGAGGTGCTGACTTGCTGCACCCTCGACAACCACTGATTATTATTTGACCATGCTGGTCATTTGTAAACATTTGAACATCTTGGCCATGTTCTGTTATAATCTCCACCCGGCACAGCCAGAAGAGGACTGGCCACCCAGTGATGTGATTGTTCTATTGGGGTGCCCAAATTTATGCAACAGTCTAATTTTGTTTTGATGCATATTGCACATTTTCTGTTAATCCAATAAACCTCATTTCACTACTGAAATATTACTATGTCCATCAGTTATTTGATAGATCAACATGAAATTGCTGATCCAAACACCCAATTATTTATAAATGGAAATCATGGAAATTGTCAGGGATGCCCAAACTTGTTCATACGACTGTAAATATGAGTCTGTATAGATAAACATACTGAACAAAAATATACAAAACACAACATGTAACGATGAATGATTTTACAGAGTTACAGTTCATAAAAAGGAAATAAATAAATGTGTTAGGTTCTAATCTATGGATTTCACATGACTGGGCTGGGGCGCAGCCATAGGTGGGCATAGGCCCAAACACTGGGGAGCCAGGACCAGGCAATAAGAATATACCAACACTTTACATGTTGCGTTTATATTTTTGTTCAGTTTAGTAGCGCACAATACAGTATATAGCATTGCACACTCACCGTAGCATTCCTAATAGCTGTCAGCACATCTATGGTGGTCAGACCTCCTAGTGGGTCCACAGACTCCAGCGTCCGACCAAAAGTCTCATGGAAAATATAACAGATTCGCGCTCCACCACACCTGAAAGAGAATGGTTCACTGTTACATATACAAGCAACAAAATGTTTAACATTTGTGATCAACGTATTAGCCTAGTTAATTTAGCTCACGTAATCTTCCCACTACACTGCAAAAGCTTCAAATTGGTTGACTTGTGATGCTATAGTTGTATGCCCCCTTCTGGTATCTAGAGGTACAAGAATGTTTGAAAAAGGATCTCCATCCTTCCCATCTATCTCTTCAAATAAATGAAAAAAATAAAATAATAATAAACACACACACACAAAAGTTTAGTCAGCCACCAATTGTGCAAGTTCTCCTACTTAAAAAGATGAGAGGCCTGTAATTTTCATCATAGGTACACTTCAACTATGACAGGCGAAATGAGAAAAATAATATTTTTCATGAATTTATTTGCAAATTATGGTGGAAAATAAGTATTTGGTCACCTACAAACAAGCAAGATTTCTGGCTCTCACAGACCTGTAACTTCTTTAATAGGCTCCTCTGTCCTCCACTCGTTACCTGTATTAATGGCACCTGTTTGAACTTGTTATCAGTATAAAAGACCCCTGTCCACAACCTCAAACAGTCACACTCCAAACTCCACTATGGCCAAGACCAAAGAGCTGTCAAAGGACACCATAAACAAAATTGTAGACCTGCACCAGGCTGGGAAGACTGAATCTGCAATAGGTAAGCAGCTTGGTTTGAAGAAATCAACTGTGGGAGCAATTATTAGGAAATGGAAGACATACAAGACCACTGATAATCTCCCTCGATCTGGGGCTCCACGCAAGATCTCACCCCATGGGGTCAAAATGATCACAAGAGCGGTGAGCAAAAATCCCAGAACCACACGGGGGGACCTAGTGAATGACCTGCAGAGAGCTGGGACCAAAGTAATAAAGCCTACCATCAGTAACACACTATGCCGCCAGGGACTCAAATCCTGCAGTGCCAGACCCTGCTTAAGCCAGTACATGTCCAGGCCCATCTGAGGTTTGCTAGAGAGCATTTGGATGATCCAGAAGAAGATTGGGAGAATGTCATATGGTAAGATGAAACCAAAATATAACTTTTTGGTAAAAACTCAACTCGTCGTGTTTGGAGGACAAAGAATGCCGAGTTGCATCCAAAGAACACCATACCTACTGTGAAGCATGAGGGTGGAAACATCATGCTTTGGGGCTGTTTTTCTGCAAAGGGACCAGGACTACTGATCCGTGTAAAGGAAAGAATGAATGAGGCCATGTATCGAGAGATTTTGAGTGAAAACCTCCTTCCATCCGCAAGGGCATTGAAGATGGAACGTGGCTGGGTCTTTCAGCATGAATGCAGAATGATCCAGCAGAATGATCCCAAACACACCGCCCGGGCAACGAAGGAGTGGCTTCGTAAGAAGCATTTCAAAGTCCTGGAGTGGCCTAGCCAGTCTCCAGATCTCAACCCCATAGAAAATCTTTGGAGGGAGTTGAAAGTCTGTGTTGCCTAGCAACAGCCACAAAACATCACTGCTCTAGAGGAGATCTGCATGGAGGAATGGGCCAAAATACCAGCAAAGGTGTGTGAAAACCTTGTGAAGACTTACAGAAAACATTTGACCTCTTGTCATTGCCAACAAAGGGTATATAACAAGAAAGAAGGCAAGAAACCTAGAATTAAAGGGGCCTGTAGACAGGACCCCAACACCCAACAATGGGATAGAGTACAGTGAAAACACATTTTTTTAAACCTGGACATGCCAAACCAGGCCAAGTGAGCTAAATAATGCAGGATGCACTTCCTGAGAACCGAAAAAAGGTGCCGCCAGTGGGTTGGGTACCACTGGTGAAATCTTCTTATCTTGACCCAGTACAGCCTCGGAGGAAGGGCCACTCCAAGGAGCCGGGTCCTCCCAGGGTTTCTCCACTGGGCCCGACTAATTGGGAGTTTTTGCCACTGGCTGCCGTGCAACATTTTCAAACACTGTGAGCTCCAAGGAGTACAGGCTGGGTCAAGGGACCCCTTGAAGTACCAATTTACCCCGTTTTCCGTCACCAGTTCGGAGCTTTCCGAAGGGCCCATCAGTAGGGAAGTCTGTTGATTACGCCGAACATCCTCTCGTTCAACTAAGGCTGGGTTAAAAGCTAGACATGAGGAGTTAATGGGAATTTGCGCCACGATTGTGTTGCATCGTGGTTATGTCGCGATATAAAGTCTCCGGTCGGAAGGAAGGCGGCTGATGCGCAGCCCAAAAACGTAGAAATGTCAAGCTCGCTGGGTTTGGCGCATCAGGATATCAAAGTGAAGAGATCCGACCGGCGGAACTCCTGTAGTGGCCCGTGCTCCTCATGCGTAGCATGTAAATATCGAGGTCGCGCAGGTTACGTTAAAAATCCTACAATGTGATTTTCTTTCTCTCATTTTGTCTGTCATAGTTGAAGTGTACCTATAATGAAAATTACAGGCCTCATCTTTTTAAGTGGGAGAACTTGCACAATTGGTGGCTGACTAAATACTTTTTTGCTCCACTGTGTGTGTGTGTGTGTGTGTGTGTGTGTGTGTGTGTGTGTGTGTGTGTGTGTGTGTGTGTGTGTGTGTGTGTGTGTGTGTGTGTGTGTGTGTGTGTGTGTACATACATATATATATATATACAGACACAGTGGGGAGAACAAGTATTTGATAACCTGCAAAATCGGCAGGGTTTCCTACTTACAAAGCATGTAGAGGTCTAATTTTTATCACACTTCAACTGTGAGAGACTGAATCTAAAACAAAAATCCAGAAAATCACATTGTAGGATTTTTAGTAATTAATTTGCATTTTATTGCATGACATAAATATTTGATACATCAGAAAAGCAGAACTTAATATTTGGTACAGAAACCTTTGTTTGCAATTACAGAGATCATACGTTTCCTGTAGTGCTTGACCAGGTTTGCACACACTGCAGCAGGGATTTTGGCTCACTCCTCCATCCAGACCTTCTCCAGATCCTTTAGGTTTCGGGGCTGTTGCTGGGCAATACGGACTTTCAGCTCCCTCCAAAGATTTTCTATTGGGTTCAGGTCTGGAGACTGGCTAGGCCACTCCGGGACCTTGAGATGCTTCTTACGGTGCCACTCCTTAGTTGCCCTGGCTGTGTGTTTCAGGTCGTTGTCATGCTGGAAGACCCAGCCACGACCCATCTTCAATGCTCTTACTGAGGGAAGGAGGTTGTTGGCCAAGATCTCGCGATACATGGTCCTATCCATCCTCCCCTCAATACGGTGCAGTCATACTGTTCTCTTTGCAGAAAAGAATCCCAAAGAATGATGTTTCCACCTCCATGCTTCACGGTTGGGATGGTGTTCTTGGGGTTGTACTCAACCTTCTTCTTCCTCCAAACACAGCGAGTGGAGTTTAGACCAAAAAGCTCTATTTTTGTCTCATCAGACCACATGACCTTCTCCCATTCCTCCTCTGGATCATCCAAATGGTCATTGGCAAACTTCAGCAGGGCCTGGACATGCTCTGGCTTGAGCAGGGGGACCTTGTGTGCGCTGCAGGATTTTAATCCATGGCAGCGTAGTGTGTTACTAATGGTTTTCTTTGAGACTGTGGTCCCAGCTCTCTTCAGGTCATTGAACAGGTCCTGCCGTGTAGTTCTGGGCTGATCCCTCATGATCATTGATGCCCCACGAGGTGAGATCTTGCATCGAGCCCCAGACCAAGGGTGATTGACCGTCATCTTGAACTTCTTCCATTTTCTAATAATTGCGCCAACAGTTGTTGCCTTCTCACCAAGCTGCTTGCCTATTGTCCTGTAGCCCATCCCAGCCTTGTGCAGGTCTACAATTTATCCCTGATGTCCTTACACAGCTCTCTGGTCTTGGCCATTATGGAGAGGTTGGAGTCCGTTTGATTGAGTGTGTGGACAGGTGTCTTTTATACCGGTAACAAGTTCAAACAGGTGCAGTTAATACAGGTGATTTTCTGGAATTTTGTTTTAGATTCCGTCTCTCACAGTTGAAATGTACCTATGATAAAAATTACAGACCTCTCCATGCTTTGTAAGTAGGAAAACCTGCCAAATCATCAGTGCATCAAATACTTGTTCTCCCCACTGTATGTATGTATGTATGTATGTATGTATGTATGTATGTATGTATGTATGTATGTATGTATGTATGTATGTATGTATGTATGTATGTATGTATGTATGTATGTATGTATGTATGTATGTATGTATGTATGTATGTATGCATGCATGCATGCATGCATGCATGCATGTAAGGTATGAGGCTGGAATAATACTGTGACATTTTGGAAATGATAATGCCTATTAGTGTAAGAGAGCTGTTTGACAAGACCATCTGAAATGTCAGCTTGTTCAGTGGGATGGAGTTCAGGTCTTCCATGGTGACATCACCAGTTGGTAAATGAGTTAATAGACCAATAAGACAGAATAAAAAATATTTAAAAAATAAAAACAATAAGACAGAATTCCATACCGCTCTGCCAATATCAGCCAATTTCCCCCTCCCCACTCCCAGAGTCCTATCAAAAGTCTTGCCTGAGAAATTGCTAAGAAATTGTTAAGAAATGTTTTAATATATTTTTTAACCATTTTAATTGAAAACAATAACCGAAAGGTACTTAATTGTTACCCAGAAATCATTTGATAGAGAAAAACAGCTGCATTGGAAAGAAGAAGTTACTCACAACTCTGTTGTCTCTATGTACTTGGCGGTGCCCTCGATGGTGTGGCAGTACTCTGCAGCAAACTTCGTGATGAGCTGGAGCAGTGTGGAGCTCTGGTCCTCTACAGGTTCACCATAGCTGCTCAGCAGGGACTGGTACTGGGCCGCCAGCACGTTGATACGAGTCTTTAGCTCCGGGAGACAGTCTCTGATGTGGTGCATCAACAATCTAGCAACAAGGAGAAGAATGAGAAAGTAGAAAAGGCAACAGACAACATGATAGTTGTTAGTTTCTAGAGTGACATTACACTCTAAAATCATAGTTGGCCAGATGTTTTCAAACCTCAAAACTACTCTTCTGTTGAGGCCTTGTATGCCTAATATATCATTTCTTTCTCATTCCCAATGTTCCTTCTAAACTGCGCGCGTGCAGTAGCCCCAAGACTGCAGCGCAGAGGAAAGAAATCAGCCCACGGAGAAAAGCACGAGATTAGAAAGTTAAGTTCAGAGTTTTCCCTGTTAATTAACACTATCAACGTTTCCCTGTACTGTGGCAATTGTGAACGAAATCAATGCAAAATTAGCCACTTTCAATGCAACATACCGAAACAAAACCAACTATGCAAAATATTTTACAGCAATAGGGGCGTGATTGCTTCCTACAAGAGCACAAAACGTACATTTCTGGACATCTTTGAAAAGCGAGTCAGGTAAAAGCCTTTTTTTTGTCTTAAAGGAGCATTGTATTTTGAGACAGGCTTGAATAAACTAAGTAGTATAATTTGTCGGAGTCTCTGTAATAAATGGTATGGGAATAATAATACATTTTATTTTTGTAAAATGGTTTCTTGCACCAAACACAACAATTTCAGTCACCTCCTTGTCTGAAGGACAAGTGGATAAACAGGTTAATGTCAAGCCCTGCATGTGTTTTTCAAAAGTTTAAAGGAATGTAGGCCGACATTGAACACCACACATTGGTTGCTACTGTAGGCTGATTGACAGAATAGCTATTTCTATGTTAAAATGTTATGGGATGGATTTTCTCCATTGTTTGTGATGGTAGGCCACTCTGACAGACCTACATTATGATCAAATAGCTACAGTAGCCTACTTGGCCACTTAAAACGAACTTAATGCAAGTACAGACTCAGAGCTGACAGTGAACGCGTGCTGGAAGTCACACAGAATATTTACAAAATTCCAGTTTGCGCTAAAGCAGACCTAAAATTTGCTAAGTGCCCAATTTTTTGGGGAGGGAACATTGCTCATACCTGTTCAATGTTCTAGCCAGGTATTTGGTTCCGTTTCTGTTGGCGAGGGAGGGATACTTCTTCTGTAGGAAGGCATATTCATCACGGATGGCGTCGGCCACTGTCTTCTTATTGTTGATGTCCAACTGACTCCTGAAGAAAGTCGTGAAGGATAGGACTATTTGAGTTATTTTACTACCTTTACTATCAGCTCCTCATTCAGTCAGCCTATTGAGTCCACTGGTCCCACTCACACAGAACTACCCTATGCCTTGACCTCTTTATCCTTTCCCTCTCCAGATGAAATACAGTGACTAGTGATGACCTGCCACCCGACAAGCTGCCCGCTCGACACCATCCCCGCCTCCCTTCTCCAGACCATCTTTCCCATTCCTCATCCCTCATCCCTGACCACCGGTTTTCACTGGCAACTCCTCCTCAAGAAACCAACACTCGACCCGACGTAATTTAAAAAATAAATAATACAGACCGGTATCCCATCTTTTCTTTCCAAAAAAACTTAAGCATGCCATCTCTCCAACTCCCTCACATAACGATCTTCTTGACCCTAACCACTCAGGCTTCAAGACGGGTCACTCAACCGAGACTGTTCTTCTCCGTGTCATGGAGACACTCTGCACTGCCAAAGCTGACTCTCTCTCCTCTGTTCTCCTCCTCCTAAAATCTATTCACTGCCTATGAGAGTGAACCATCAGATCCTCCTCTCCACCCTCTCAGGGCTGGGCATCTCAGGCACTGCACACTCTTGGATTGCATCCTATCCTATCTGGCAAGCCGCTCCTACCAGATGATGTGGATAGGATCTTTGTCTGCACCACATGCTCTCACTACTGGTCTCCCCCCAAGGCTCAGTTCTCCATATAGACACTCTACTCAGTCATATCCTCACATGGTCTCTCCTATCACTGCTATGCATATGACTCAACTTCCCCTTCCAAACTTCTGACACTCAGGTGGCGACACCATCTTGTCGAGGTTGAGTTTGAGATGCAAGCTACTTTTCCTCCCGTGGAAGACCTGCCCTCTCCAAGTCTTTTCCATCATGGAGAGTGCAAATAACTTTGCCGTGAGCATGGACAACACCATGTGGTTCTCTGCAAACATCAAAGCAGTGAATCTCTCCTGCATGTTTATCCTCTAAAACTACCCTACCTCACACAGGAAGTGGAGCAGGTCCTAATCCAGGCACTTGTCATCATCCATCTGGACTACTGCAACATGCTGTTGGCTCGGCTCTCCGCTAGTGCCATCACACCCCTGCAACTTATCCAGAACTTTGAGGACAAATGTACTTACTATGACTGAGGTAATTATATGGTTGTCCCACATAGCCATCTTAAGATGAATGCACTAACCTAGTCGCTCTGGATAAGAGAGCCTGCTAAATGACTCAAAAGTAAATGTACATAGTACAGTAAAAGAAAATCCTAACAGAACTTAAGGAATGCTGGCCCCTTTCCCATTTTGATCCTAAGTGACTGTTGGCTTCTAACACCCTTACATACTGGATTTTCCATAGGGCTGAACCCTTGCTATATGCAACATGTTAGAGACGGAAGATGATTGTGTCATGGTGCAGACCTGTTGACCACGCCAATGAGGCCAAGCTTAACAGGGATGACCCGGCCCATCAGAACGTCCATAGCATCGGTCCCAGCGTCCATCAGGTCCAGTTTGGTCACCACCGCTAACGTCCTCCTGCCTACACAGTGACACAAACCCCAGAACCCATAGTCAAAAAAGCATATCAGAGTAGGGGTGTTAATCTAGGATCAGATCTCCCCCTGTCCATAAACTCTTATTCATTATGATCTGAAAGGCAGATCCTAGGTCGTCTACCTTACTCCGAGATGCTTTATGAATATGGGACCAGATCCACAGCCATGATAACTAAACCTTTCCACAATTACCTGCAAATAGGGAAAGGAGTTTAGCCTATTACTAGAGGCTATAATTTTCCTGGTCAAGTGAGATAATCAGGGAAAACTCCTGGGCCTACATCCAGGTAATCAAGAGTTTTTGTGAGGCGATGTACGCCATGGCGCGTCTGATATAAGGATTAGAGGAAACAGTAGGTGACAGACCATTAAGGTTAACAGAGAGAGCAAGAGCGGTGGAGAGAGATGCAGAGACCAGCAGAGCGAGAGTCAGACACACAAAAATAAGAGGCATAGACAAACAAAAAAAAAGAGAAAGAGACCCGAGTGAAGAAGAGAAAGTGATTGAGGTGTTTACCGTCGGGGTCGACCTCGCGGGCAACTTTGAGAGCCTCTGAAGTGGCCATGTCTGTGTTGGCCGCAGTCACAGCCAGGATGATAGAGTTGGGGTTAGAGATGTGCTTCACGATCAAGTCTTTGATCTGCAGCTCGATGTCTTTGGGCTGGTCTCCCACTGGGACCTGTGTAGAACATGTTCAAACCATACTTGGAGTTCTATCTCCCTCAATAAACTTGGAAAGAGAGGTGGTTCAGTGCATGAAAGATAGGATCCCAGGCACTGAGATCACCTAAGACTTGCCTTAGCTCTCAAAGCTAATGCCTAGGCGTTAGCGCAGACAGCTAAATAAGTATTGTGGCGGGTTCAAACCAACTCGATCACACTTGAGCAACTCAATTAGCTTTTATATTTGAAATAAAAACACCTTGCTTTGCGTGTACCTTTGTGATACCTGGCAGATCCACTAGTGTGAGGTTGACTACGTGAGGGGAGAAGATCTTCAGGTGAATGGGTTCATCAGTGATTCCCTGGAAGAAAACAAAGAAATGTCAGTTCAGCAGTTGGCAGTGATAATGTCTGTTTGACATTGCTTAGGACTACCTTTGCATCAAATCATTTTTTATTGTTGACATACCTTGTTATTGCCAGAAACTCTTTCGGTTTCAGCTTCGATCTCAAGCCTGATTTCGTCGAAGTCCGTGTAGATCTAAAAACAACAAATACATGTTTATGGGTACTGCGCAGTATAACAAATTATTAAATTATGGTTTATATAGCTGCATATGACAAATGTAAATGTGATTTACTATGATCTGGACCCAACAGCAAAAGACCACTACAGAAATCTAAATACAAACAAATATAATCATAAAGAAAGAAAACATCCTCCATCACCCACCGCATCAACGCCATTTACAGTATAGCACATCACAAGGGTTTCTCTGTTCACGCATGGAGGACCTAAAGCACCAGAGCAAATTACTGTCTGCACACATCTCGACCGCATGTTCCGCCCTGCTCCCTCATCTCGACCGCATGTTCCGCCCTGCTCCCTCATCTCGACCGCATGTTCCGCCCTGCTCCCTCATCTCGACCGCATGTTCCGCCCTGCTCCCTCATCTCGACCGCATGTTCCGCCCTGCTCCCTCATCTCGACCGCATGTTCCGCCCTGCTCCCTCATCTCGACCGCATGTTCCGCCCTGCTCCCTCATCTCGACCGCATGTTCCGCCCTGCTCCCTCATCTCGACCGCATGTTCCGCCCTGCTCCCTCATCTCGACCGCATGTTCCGCCCTGCTCCCTCATCTCGACCGCATGTTCCGCCCTGCTCCCTCATCTCGACCGCATGTTCCGCCCTGCTCCCTCATCTCGACCGCATGTTCCGCCCTGCTCCCTCATCTCGACCGCATGTTCCGCCCTGCTCCCTCATCTCGACCGCATGTTCCGCCCTGCTCCCTCATCTCGACCGCATGTTCCGCCCTGCTCCCTCATCTCGACCGCATGTTCCGCCCTGCTCCCTCATCTCGACCGCATGTTCCGCCCTGCTCCCTCATCTCGACCGCATGTTCCGCCCTGCTCCCTCATCTCGACCGCATGTTCCGCCCTGCTCCCTCATCTCGACCGCATGTTCCGCCCTGCTCCCTCATCTCGACCGCATGTTCCGCCCTGCTCCCTCATCTCGACCGCATGTTCCGCCCTGCTCCCTCATCTCGACCGCATGTTCCGCCCTGCTCCCTCATCTCGACCGCATGTTCCGCCCTGCTCCCTCATCTCGACCGCATGTTCCGCCCTGCTCCCTCATCTCGACCGCATGTTCCGCCCTGCTCCCTCATCTCGACCGCATGTTCCGCCCTGCTCCCTCATCTCGACCGCATGTTCCGCCCTACTCCCTCATCTCGACCGCATGTTACGCCCTAGTCCCTCATCTCGACCGTATGTTACGCCCTATTCCCTCATCTCGACCGTATGTTACGCCCTATTCCCTCATCTCGACCGTATGTTACGCCCTATTCCCTCATCTCGACCGTATGTTACGCCCTATTCCCTCATCTCGACCGTATATTACGCCCTATTCCCTCATCTCGACCGTATATTACACCCTATTCCCTCATCTCGACCGTATATTACACCCTATTCCCTCATCTTGACTGTATATTACACCCTATTCCCTCATCTCTACTTTATGCTCTGGGCCATTCACTCTAGAAGACAGTACTACTGTACATCCTCCTGTGTCTTCTTTGCCTTGCGACTGTGAAAGGGTGTGTGCCTGAGGTGATTAAAATAAGATTTTCTGTCAAACAAAGTCTCCAGACAAAGCTACAAAATCCATATAGGTTTTCCAGTGATCTTCAGTCAGTAAATAAATACAATGCCTATAATTAGGTCAATCAAGTATTTAAGCTGCATGTCTATTTGTAGCAGTGAAAGGGCAGTGAACTCGACTGAGGTGAACAGATAGTTAGAGGTGCTTCGCTTTGTTAGCAACCTGCAGGCTTTGAACCAACAAGGAAACTAGCTCTGAGGAATGGTTACGGAGACATACCTTGCTTTTGGTGTGTAGAAACTTGCCCCATTCCTCTCCATCGACACCTATGGGAACATAAAACACAAGAGTGTCATTGCCATTCCCCAGCCTGTCTGGCAGATGTCATTTGGAGTAGTACTTTAATGACCAGCAGTGTTGTGATTATAGAGCAGGTGCCAATTCACTCCCTCCTTTTTACCTTGGCCCTAACCCATGTTTGCATATCTGAAGGGTCTGGATAGACATAAAAAGTGCAGTGGTGGAGCATCCACCAGATCAAGTACGTCTTACAGATCTGTAAAGAAAGGTTAGGGCCAGGTTAGGGCCAGGGGAAGGGGAGTGAATTGGGACCGGCTGATACGGTCATTGGGTCGGGTTGAGTTGTTCAGCTGGGATGGGAATACATCCTGCAGGCCAATAAACCAGAGGTATAGGGCCAGAGATTTGAACAAACAATACAGTGAGAAATGTTGTTTGTCAATAAAAAAAAGAAAATATGCCTGTGAGACAAGCCAAAGCATGGTTGGTGCGTTATGGGGAGCACAGGCATACGATACTACCTAGGTACCAAGCACCTTTGATAAGCAACAAAAGTTATTCTTTCAACTAATAAATCAATGTATTAGTTGGATTATTTAAACAAATAATTACCTACCAAACTAAGAAAACAAAATCAGCTGTTTGAGGACAGCTGATTCTTTTATTTGCCCTTAAAAAGGTCATACTTACCATGATTTATGACAAAGTTGACACCGATCATGCACTCCGGAATAGTTTTTATTTTATACAGGATGTCCTTATACAGACAATCAAGTGTTTTGTCTGAAACACGAGACTGACCTTGTTGGGCTTGATTCGCTGAATCAAGTTAAGCCAAAGTTTGGCAGCTTAATCAAGGCTACAAAAACAATAGGCAGGATGGAAGGGGGGCAATATGAAAGGGATAGGCCTAGAGTAAGAAGCTGATGATCGAACACAGAGACAAAAGGCAAGGAGAAACAATGAAAAGGAGACCTTTGTAATAGCGCCCGTTTTTCCAGGCATTGGGGTCTGTGGTTCAGGAGAGATCAGATGACAGGTGAAAATGGTTAGCAGTTAGCCTAGCTGCTGCACCATGGCCATCTGCAGCAATGCAGTACTTTTTGGCATGATCCATCCGGTGTGTAACTACTCCCAACAGCAGGGCACAGGCTTGGTTTTGTGTTCAAATGTCTTGGGATGACAATGACGATTGAGTAACATGACATTGCACGCTGTTGTGACTTAATGGCTCAGTAATAACATTCAGGAGCCTCTAGATATAACTTGAGTAGAATCTAAGGGAATCCCTATTTATTTGTCTATAACTTGCCATATTTACTGCAGTATATTAGCTAGCTATTATGGATACTAGCTGGATAGTAGCTACTACTCAGACGGAGTGCTGCAGACTTGAATATATGCCCAGTTATCAACACACAGTGACAAAAAAACAGCAGAGAGTCACAGAAGGACAACGTCTGACCTAGAGAGATTTCAACAGTCATCTAATGGCTGTAGACATGAGGGAGACAGGACGGGGAAGAGGGGTCTACAACATGTGCCCTACACCGTGCAGCACAGCTCCCATGCAGAGGAAATGTCAGCCCAGAGAGAGAAACACAAGGTTGAACTTCATTCAACTTCTAGAATTTTCCCTGTTAACGTTTCCCTTTGCTGTGTTGAATCAACTCAATATTAGCCACTTTCAATGCAACATACTGAAACAAAATTAACTATACACGACTTAGTACGCAAAACCAACTATGCTGTTGTAAACAGAACACATCGGAGTAGGATTCTATTGCATCGACACGCACGACTCAGCCCGTACTCTACACAGAGCGGTGCGGCATAACCAGTCAGAGCTGCAGGTCTATATGCAAATTGACCATTGCCATATATGGATCTGTGCCATTTACTTTGAACAGGACTGTGTTTACAGCATGAGCAGTCATGAGCAGATGTGTTTGTTTTGAGATCAAAGCAAGAGCTGCATGTAGCTATTTTGTTCATATCCTTTGCAATTTAATGAATTATTAGCCCAGTTATAGATCATTTGTAGTCAACGATACAAGAGCACAAAACGTACATTTCTGGACATCTTTGAAAAGCGAGTCTGGTAAAGAGCTTTTTTTTTGTCTTAAATGGGCAGTGTTGTATTTTGAGACATACTTGAATAAGCTACGTAGCCAATAGGCAGAGGGTAGAAAAATGTGTCTGACTCTCTGTAATAATGGGATGGGAATAATAATACATTTTATTTTGTTAAGTGGTTTCTTGCGTCAAACACCACAACATTTTCAGTCACATGGATAAACAGGTAATGTTAAGCCCTGCATGTGTATTTCAAAAGTTTAATGGAGTCTAGGCCTACATTGAACACCACACATTGGTTGCTACTGTAGGCTGATTGATAGAACAGCTATTTCTATGTTAAAATGTTATGGGATGGATTTTCTCCATTGCCTACATTATGATCAAATACCTACAGTAGCCTACTTGGACACTGTTAAAACTAACTTAAAGTGGGTACAGCCTCAGTGTTCACAGTAAACGCTAGCTGGAAGTTGCAAAGTATTTTCCTAACGTTCAAGTTTGCACTCAGCAGAGGTACAGAGGCATCTTTTTCAAATACCTTGGTTGGAGGATTCCCTTGCAGAATTAGAAGGGAATAGCTTAAGCAGAGGAAGGCTCCTCCAACCAGGGTTTCTGAAAACCTGGGAACTTTGGGGAAATTCACAGAATTGTGCAACCCTAAAGCAGTGATAGTGTTGTATTCACAGTACCATTCTCCTCGCTGGTCTTCCTGCGGTCCTCTGGGTCCACGTGGACCAGCTGGAGGATGAGGGGCCGACGGGTGACAACACCAGTACCACGGGGCAGAAGGTCTCTGCCCACCAGAGCCTCTAGCACCGAACTCTTCCCACTGCTCTGGAGACAGAAACACATAGCATGCTCACCTACAGAGTGAAAGTAGAAGTGAGCTAGTAGTCAACAACATCGCTTACAAAACTAAAGGTCAAATGACTCATCACAAGTCCATGACTCATCACAAGTCAAATCGTTCCACAACATTTGAAACTACCCGTTCTCTCCTCAGCTGCGCCTGGATACAGTTGACCTAATTTAGCTTGAGCTCGATTCATGTGTGGCAATTATAGAACTGACAGGGTCAAGGATTTTTCAAAAGATCCCCTCTATGTGAATCTGTCCTTTTGAACAGCACTAATGAATACCGAGACAAGAGCAGACACACACTTGGAGCCTCCAAGGGGTTGCCTTACTGTCGCCATGGCACCTTCAGTTCAGATGGTTGCCAAAGGGCTGAGACAGTAACCAAGAAGGTGACAGACCAGTGAAGGTGTCAGCGAGGATGCCATGCTACTGTAAACCTATCAGGTAACACCTAGGCCAACAAGAGCTGTGTGTGGAGAGAAGAGTACAGGTGTAGCCTATATGATGATAATAATTCATTGGATTTATATAGAGCTTTTCTACCAACTGAGGAACTCAAAGCACTTTAGGGGGAACCTCGTCTCACCCATCACCAATGTGTGGCACCCACCTGGGTGATGCAGGGCGACCACCTTTGTGCCAGAATGCTCACCACACAAGCTATTAGATGGAGAGGTGGAGTGATATGCCAATTAGGAATAAGGGAGATGATTAGGTGGCCATGACACCGGGGTTAACATCCCTACTCTTACGATATGTGCCATGTGATTTTGAAATGATCACAGAGTCAGGACACCCGTTTAACATCACATCCGAAAGACGGCACCCTACGCAGTGCAACGTCCCCTTCACTGCATTGGGATCTCTATCCTTAGACCAGATGGAAGAGTGCCCCCTAGTCAGGGTTTCTGTTAAGAGAATTTGGCACCAGACAACATGATGGGCAACATTTAAAATGACCTGACATACATTTGCATTGAGTGTGTAACACATTAGGGCATCCACCCAAGGTGCTCAAAAATCACATTTAGATTATTGTAATTCATTTTAATGGAACAGAAATATGCCTGTAACGTTGTAATAAAATAAAGTAGAATATTCTTATACCAACATGACAAGTTTGGAGAAAAAAAACATTGCCCATTGTGTCTTAATCCCTGGTATAAATCATAAATGAATATATAATTTAAGAAAAGACATTTAGCCTAGAAGAACAAGACCCCTACACAGTAATACAACTTCAAAATATATTAGTATAATATAATTTGTGAACAACCTGTCCTATAGGAAATTTGTATGAAATATTTTATTAATAAATAACATCTGTTTTCAAATACAATCTAGAACTCTCTAATTTAAAATGTAGCATAGGCATGAGCATTTTAATTAGGTGTAATAACTAAACATGGCCGCCCCACTCCCACTGCAATTCAGCAGTGGAATGAGGACACTAGGCAGCCACAAAATTAAGAAATTATAAAACTGATGTTGTACAATAAAAACTAAATCTGTAAATAAACTACATTTGTTAAGGCTGGTTCATTGAGAGAAAGCTTATTTTACAACGCTCCTGTAAAACGAGGCCCGCGCCATGCATTCATGAAAGCACTTGTTTCCAAAACTCAAAATTAAGGAGGCTGTAATTTGCCTCTAATTTACTTGCGTTTGGGGCAGACCTTGGCCTGCTCAAAATGAGCCGCTGCTGTTGGGAAGTCAAAACTGTCCAACTACTTGGAACAGCTTGCACTGTGCTCCTTGGAGCCTCATTACTTTGTCCTCAAGAAGGTACAATCTTGAGGCAATCTTTACTGTTGGCAGGCACACTGGACACGGGGTACACTTAGCTGAAGTCCCTTACATGCTGACCAGACCGCTCATCCTCCTGCGCATGTTGATTTTGTCCACCCACATGTAATCAGGACACGCAGCTTGAAATATCAAAACGAACTCTGAAAGGAACTATATTAATTTGGGGACAGGTGGTAAAAGCATTAAACATTGAAAGATGAATCACCCACGTGGGTATATGCTCCTAAAAACCAATGTGATGGGAGAGGCGGGACTTGCAGCGTATCACCAATAGAACCAAGTCCTATTTTAGCGTCTGGCTACGCACGCGCCTGTTGATAGGCGCGAGCAGTGTTGGTGCAATGATTGAATAACATGTGTACATTTATTTTGCAACGCTTGCGCAGGCGGTGTGGTCAGCTTGGTACATTCAATCATTGCACCCACACTGCTCGTGCGTCTGTTTAGCCAGTTGGTAAAATAGAACTTGGTTTTATTTGTGGCATGATGCGCTGCAAATCGCCTCATTGGTTTTTAGCTGCATATACCCACGTGCCATCTCATTGTTTTTTGGGAGCATATACCCACGTGCCATCTCCTCATTGTTTTTTTGGGAGCATATACCCACGTGCCATCTCCTCATTGTTTTTTGGGAGCATATACCACATGGGTGAATGGAAGCTGAACTAAGGTCCACACTCCAGTCCAGTTGGTGGTGTTAATGCACCAGTTGGTTGCCAACTGACATATAATGAATGATAATTTAACCAATAAGAAAGGGGAGGGATGGAGGTCTTGGAAGAATTCATTCATGTTTTCATTCATAAAAACCACTGAAGTCTTCAAAGGCTAGGAGGGGGATACCAGTGTAAACAACTCAGTAAATGTGCAGTACGTACATGTAGAGACATGTGATGCCATTACATTTCAATGGCACCTTCTGCTGAGCACAGCTGTTTTAACATTACACAGGGCTAACGTTAGCCGGGTTCCACTGCCTGTCAAATTCGCTATAACCAACTAGTTAGCAGGTCATGATTCATAGCCACGAGCCAAGCTAACTATCTAGCTGCCTTAACTAAGTTGCTAAAGTTAAGGTAACTATAGTAACGTTAGCTAACCTTTCCTCGAAAACACAGTACAGGTAAATGTTCATGTACTATGAAATATCTCGAAGTGGAACTGCGTGATACAGACAACAGTACTGTAGCTAACGTTAAGGGAATGAAACGAGGTGACGGGATGCTAGTTAGCTGGCCAGCGATTCTTACCTGCGTTCCAACAACAGCAATCTGCGGTAGCTGGATAATGTCTGCGCCAACTGTATTAAACACATCTTGTAATTTATTTATGACAGGGATAAGGGCCTCCATGGCTCTGAAAATGTAGTACCTGTCAAATTAACGACCTAACTAGCCTGCTGAACACAGGCACAAAGTCATCCAACGTCCCTCACACAGCCACCTTTTACCCGGGCCAGAAAACTGCGCACAAAATAATTCGGCGTTGCATTATGGGACTTTGAGTTTAAAAAACAACAACATATTTGGTATATTTAACTTTAATTTAACTAGGCAGGTCAGTTAATTAAGAACAAATTCTTATTTACAAAAGGCCTCCTGTGAGGACGGGGGCTGGGATAAAATATATATACATATTAAAATAGGACAGAACACACATCACGACAAGAGATACAACACAACACTACATAAAGAGATCTAAGACGACAACATGTTAGCAGCACAAAACATAGTACAAACATTATTGCGTACAGACTACAGCACAAGGGGCTGAAGGTAGAGGCAACAATACATCGCGCAAATCAGCCACAACTTTCAGTAAGTGTCCATGATTGAGTCTTTGAATTAAGAGATTGAGGAAAAACTGCCCAGTTTGAGTGTTTGTTGCAGCTCGTTCCAGTTGCAGCGAACTAGGTATGTGTGCTTTCGGTACCTTTAATAGAATGTGACTGGAAGAACGGGTTTTGTATATGGAGGATGAAGGCTGCAGTAGATATCTCAGATTGGGGGGAGTGAGGCCTAAAAGGGTTTTATAAATAAGCATCAACCAATGAGTCTTGCGACGGGTGTACAGAGATGCCCAGATTACAGAGGAGTATAGAGTGCAGTGATATGTCCTGTAAATATTTAGGCACTGATTAATGTATTGAGAAAATCAGGGTTGGGAATTTCCTTGGCATTACCAAAGACAAAATATCTACTATGAGGTTGCATACACACATGCCAAAATTCAGCACAACGCAAAAAGAATGCAAATAAAGTTTATTTTCTGGGACGATACACACAGGGACGATACACAATTTTTCTGTCAAAGTAAAACATTTTATCCAAAGGATTCAAATAATGAAAGTGCTTATATGGGTCAAGGTATCACAACGATAAAGCCAGCAAACAGTGGCACAAAAAAAGACGGAAAAAAGAGTGCTGGCTTTACACATGACATAACAAAACATACATTTCTCATCTACAGTCTAGGGAAACAGGTAACGGGTGTTTATGAGGTGTTGGATGAACAACACTGGATTGTATTTACACCAACGTGAGCTGATGAATTCAAGTGGTCCATGCAGACAGGAGGAAAGATTGACAAAGAAGCAATGGCCAGCACACAGCAGCAACAGAAACAGCTGGCTACATGAACTGCAAGTAGTTTCCAATGTGTTCCCTTGGCCATACGAGTTCTTGTAGAGCTGAATAGTTTGACCCAATTTCAACTATAAGTGGTGAGCATCCCTTTACAAAGCAGTACATCAAAATGCTGCATTATAGTTTCACTAAATGTTCAAACTGAGGGGACATATTTCTGACATTTTTCTCCATCTATCAACCGAAAGCAAACGTGTCCCAGCATCATTGTCCACACCGTTTTGTTCCAACTAAAAGTTGCTGGAGTCACACAATGAAGTCGTGTAGGCTATACAAACTACTAAATGCACACAGAAAATGTCTGGGAGTGGTAGTAGTTACTCAACACTTTTGGCTAATGAGTAAGAGCCTTTGTAAATATTCAAGAGGGGTACTAAATATACTGTACATAGAATGATAGTCTAATGCAGGGTTTCCCAAACTTGGTCCCCAGGACCCCAAGGGGTACATGTTTAGGTTTTTGCCCTACCACTACACAGCTGATTAGAGTGATCAACTAATCATCAAGCTTTGATCATTTGAATTAGCTGTGAAGTGTTAGGGCAAAAACCAAAATGTGCACAGAGTTTGAAACGTTGGTCAAATAGATATAAAACAATTTCTTAACATTATTCCCAAAAATATTCTCCTCTACCACGTTCAAATTCTTAACTATACTTGATGTAAACTGTGAGCAATAAGCTTCAAAATCTGTTCAGTGCTTGAATTATTATTATTGTTTTACAAACAGTGTCTGCTCAAGTGTTTTCATTAGCTACTTACTTTAACTCAAAAAAGTAGCAATGACCAGCACTTAGGTCACAGCATCAACAAAAACACCTAGCTCCCACCAGATGCCTACTCAGTTGCAAGCTGTTGCAAGCTGTTGCAGGGTGATGTTCATTAGGGCACACCATAGAGAAACATTTCAAAATGTTGTGCAATGGTAAACGAAAACAACCTTTTCTTATTGGACAAGTGAAAATCAGTGGAGGCTGGTGGGGGGAGCTATAGGAGGACAGGCTCATTGTAATGGCTCCCAAGTGGTACAGCGGTCTAAAGCATTGCATCTCAGTGCTAGAGGTGTCACTGCAGACCCTGGTTCGATCCCGGGCTGTATCACAACCGGCTGTGATCGGGAGTACCATAGGGCGGCGCACAATTGGCCCAGCGTCTTCCGGGTTAGGGGAGGCAGTCATTGTAAATAAGAATTTGTTCTTAACTGACTTGCTTAGTTAAATAAAAGGTAAAATAAAAAACATTTAAAAAATGGCTGGAATGGAATGAAGGAACGGAGTCAAATGTGGTTTCCATGTGTTTGATACCGCTCCATTAATTCCATTCCAGCCATTACAATGAGCCCATCCTCCAATAGCTCCTCCCATCAGCAACAACTGGTTCAATTAGTACCTCCCCATTTCAAACCGCTTTCTTCCATTTCATGCCTGATGAACACAACCCAAGTGATGTGGATACGGACTTTGCCCCTGTCCTCAGGAGCCAGTGCAGTCAGTGTACGTGGTGACCATGTTCCCCCTGCGTTGTGTCACTGTTCTGCAGTGTTGCTTTGCTGTAGTACTCTGAAACCTGCTCTCAGTCTGCTGAGTAGTGTCCCTGTGAAAAGTAAACTTCTTCATGTCGTTAAACATGCCGTCAAAGCCACCACCACCCGCTGCTCCAAAAGCCCCCTGGGAGTGTCTCTTGTGTCTGCTGTGATGGGCCTCCTGGTGGGCCCGGAAGTGATCCTCGAAGTGCCTCTTGTGACGGGCGTGCCGGTTCTGGCTGTAAATATCAAAGTCCTTGAACATGTTGCCAAAGTTGAAGGGCTGGTGGACGTTTGGACCGTTTCTGCCTTTGGTTCCATCATTATGGAATGTGCCATGTCCAAACTGGTCATACTCTTGTCTCATCTTCTCGTCTGACAATGTTTCATATGCTGTAGATGAGAGAGTTGCAAAAAAGGGTTTCAGATCATACCAATGATTCTATTAGCAGTAGTGTAAAAAAAAACAACCCACAATAATAAGAAAGAAAGCGCTGGAACGTGAGTAGACATTTCCATAAATAAGGGCACGGCAGTAAAGTATCAACCTGTAACAGGAATATTTAAGATGACTAAACTTCATATCTAATTTGGCATGATCAACACAATGTTTAGCATATTTAAGAGGTTTTGTAATAGAAAATCCTTTGCAGAGTTACTCAAGGTGTGGGTTGATGGCTGCTAGACTGGAAGTCAAATGTTAGGGATTCTCATATCTGTTGATGATGATTGACTCCAGACAGGAGGTACATGGATGCACTGTTGTACTGCATTGATGACATTCTGAACACTGCGATTCTGTAGCAGCCTGACAGCGTCACTGCCTTTTTTTGTTTTGACCTCCTACAGAACACTTGGCACTTTTTGATTAGGATACAGGGGCCTGCTCAGAGAAGGCTAGTTAGACATGTTCCTCTGCTTGTGCTGGATTTGCAATTTATAATAAACCAGATTGACTCTTAATTTACATTATCTGGGACTGCTCTTCTCCTTTGTTCACCTGGAAATCCATATTACGCTTACCCTCAGCAATGTCTCTGAACTTTGTCTCAGCATCTGGGCTCTTGTTCTTGTCTGGGTGATACTTCATAGCCAGCTTGTGAAAAGCCTTCTTTATCTGACGCTCGTTGGCATCTTTCGGCACTCCCAATATGTCATAGTAGTCCTTTTTGGCCAGTATTAACTCCGTTATTATCAGGATACAAACTGCAAATGTGAAGGCTGACTGTGAAGTTGCCATGGTGCTGGTGGCTTCTGTAGAGTAAATATGGGAGGAGAAGAACAGTTGACGCTACAATACAGCACACGCGTTTAAAAAACGTACAATGCATCAACTGAGACCACAGTACCCTGTATTATTTATGCAAAGGAGTGGGCAGAAAAGGTATACTACTAGCATTGATGTAATCTCCAACCTAAATACCCCACTGTTCCCACATCATGTAGTTTCTGCTAATCGTGCGACATATTTCACTATCAACAGTTTCTTGAGTTGAGAAAAGTGATATCACACGTACTCCGATCATCTGCATCTTGACGAAACTAGTTAACAGTATTGATGGAGACAGGCAGGCAGATTTGAGCCTGGTTGAACTAGCTAACGTTAGCTAAGACAACTCAGTTAACCTGAACTGACACGATATTAGCGATATTTTGTATTTTTTTCATTCATCCAAAGATAAGGGCACAACAAACGACACATTGCTGGTGATGTTGGCTATCTTATATAACGTTAGCTAACGTTTGCTAATTAATGTTAGCTGATGGTTAGTTCACAATTTAACGCAAGCAAGTTTGATTGCCAAAAAACAATGATTGAATGACCCTAATCATGGAGTTATGCGAAGAGTCAAAACTGCAACAATATAGTTTTACTTACATTTTTTGCTGAATTGCGAAGGATAACTTCAGTTAATAAGTCGCACTATTTTTGATATGTTGATGCTCCATTGCGCACCTTCCTCTTTGGTGGTGTTTTGGGCGTACTACACCGGAAAAGGTTTATTGCTGCCAACTACTGGATGCGAAGGGGAAAAAGAGTGGAAATCGAAAACGTAATTAAACTGAAACCAAAGACAGTAGCTACAGCATGAAGAACACTAGATGCATCCTAATTTTTTTTAAACAACTTTATTTTACAATGAGTGGATGGCGAAAGGTATCTGGTATTTTCCGGTTAAAGGATTCTACATGGAACCCAATAGGGTTTTACTTGGAACCAAAAAGGGTTATCCTATGGGGACAACCAAATAACCCCTTTAGGTTCTTGTAACGGATGTTGGTGGAAGAAAGTGAAGACCAAGGTGCAGCGTGGTACGTGTTCGTCATTTTTATTAAATAGAACTGAACACTAAATACAAAGTAACAAGAGGAACAACTGAAACAGCTGTGTCAAAACTCATGTGGGAAAAGGCTACCTAAGTATGGTTCTCAATCAGAGACAACTATAGACAGCTGCCTCTGATTGAGAACCACACCTGGCCAAACAACAAAGAAAAAAGAAAACATAGAAAATTAACATAGAATGTCCACCCTAGTCACACCCTGGCCTAACCAAAATAGAGATTAAAAGCCACCCTATGGCCAGGGCGTGACAGTTCTAGATAGCGTCTTTCTTTGTAAGTGCAGTCATCCAAGAAATAACCATATATATACTCTAGTGCTACATCAATAGGGTCTGTAAAATATTTTGTTCTTTACATTGATTTAAATACTGAACAAAAATGTAAACACAACATGGAACAATTTTAAACGATTTTACTGAGTTACAGTCCTTATAAGGAAATCAGTCATTTGAAATACATTCATTAGGCCTTAATCTATGGATTTCACATGACAGGGTAGGGGCACAGCCATGGGTGAGCCTGGGAGGACATAGGCCCAGCTAATCAGAATATGTTTTTCCCCACAAAAGGGCTTTATTACAAACAGAAATACTTGATAGTTTCATCAGCTGTCCAGATCTCAGACAGTCCCACAAGTGAAGAAGCCAGATGTGGAGGTCCTGGGTAGATGTGGAGGTCCTGGGCTGGCATGGTTACACGTGGTCTGCGGTTGTGAGGCCATTTGGCCTACGGCCAAATTCTCTAAATGACGTTGGAGGTGGCTTATGGTAGAGAAATTAACATTCAATTTTCTGGCAACAGCTCTGGTGGACATTAATGCAGCCAGCATGCCAGTTGCATGCTCCCTCAACTTGAGACATCTGTGGCATTGTGCTGTTTAATCCGCTTCTTGATATGCCACACCTGGCAGGAGGACGGACTATGGAACATGTCTGGGATCTTTTATTTCAGCTCATGAAACCTGGGACCAACACTTTACATGTTGCATTTATATTTTTGTTCAGTGTACTTAAGCTAGAACCATTTATCAACATGCTCCACCTTATAATATGATTTATCTTGTGTAAAGTAATAATTATCTTTAGTTTACATTTTTTGTAACGTTATTTTAACATTGTGCACAATGCAAAGCTGCAAAAATTCTTGATTTCGTATCATACACATAGCGTCTTAACACATTTTATTTTGAACACTAAATCAGAAAACTGGAAGTCTTAATGTTGCTGCCATGGTGCTAATGAAACTAGGCCTAACCCGACGTGGAATTGTGATGTTTGTTTGTGTTTTTTCCACCCAGAGGGAGCGGCTGCTCTGAGCCATGCATCCTCAGGTCAATATCTATTTATTGCTTTGCTCTTAGGAACAGGGCACCATTGAAAGGAGGGATTTCTGGGTTAGCGTTAAGGGTGGAGATGACGCCCGTCATTTGGTGCAACGGAGACCCGGCGCGGAGCGTGGTGAAACAGAGGTGTCAGAGACTGTCCTTTTGAGTTGCGAATTAGAGTTTTTACCGACAAAGTCATGTTAGGACATATCAGTTACAGAGGAGGCTGGTGGGAGGAGCTATAGGAGGACGGGCTATTTGTAATGGTTGGAATGGAATGATTGGAACGGAGTCAAACATGTGGTTTCCATATGTTTGATGTGTTTGAAAATGTTCCATTTAATCCATTCCAGCCATTTCAATGAGCCCATCCTCCTATAGCTCCTCCCACCAGCCTCCACTGATCAGTTATCCTGTTAGAGCTTTTGTGCTGAATCCAGTACAGTGTTGCAGGCAGTGTGTCCAATCTGTCCATCCTGATCAAATCCTCTAGCCCTAAATCCTTCATTTTGACACCACCTCACATCAGAGCAGCATGCAGTACAGCATTGTTTTTTGCCCTCATAATCATGTTGTGTCTGGTGAGATTCTGGGGCAGCTGATTTGCATGTGTTGTTTTTCTATACTGGGTCTAGAATGGCACCCTACACCCTATAGTGCACTTCTTTTGAACAGGGCCGAGTGCCCATTGGGCTCTGGTCAAAAGTAGAGGTCGACCGATTAATCGGAATTGCCGATTTAATTAGGGCTGATTTCAAGTTTTCATAACAATCGGAAATCTGTATTTTTGGACACCGATATTTTTTTTAACACCTTTTTATTTAATCTTTATTTAACTAGGCGAGTCAGTTAAGAACACATTCTTATTTTCAATGACGGCCTAGGAACGGTGGGTTAACTGTCTCGTTCAGGGGCAGAACGACAGATTTTTTACATCGTCAGGTCGGGGGATTCAATCTTGCAACCTTACAGTTAACTAGTCCAACGCTCTAACCACCTGATTACATTGCACTCCACGAGGAGACTGCCTGTTACGCGAATGCAGTAAGCCAAGGCAAGTTGCTAGCTAGCATTAAACTTATCTTATAAAAAACAATCAATCATAATCACTAGTTAACTACACATGGTGTAGTTCAAGCCTATCAACTCCTGAGATTAGGCTGGTGTAACCGATGTGAAATGTCTAGCTAGTTAGTGGGGTACGTGATAATAGCGTTTCAAATGTCACTTGCTCTGAGACTTGGAGTAGTTATTCCCTTTTCACTGCAAGGGCCGTGGCTTTTGTGGAGCGATGAGTAACGCTGCTTCGAGGGTGGCTGTTGTCGTTGTGTTCCTGGTTCGAGCCCAGGTAGGAGCAAGGAGAGGGACGGAACCTATACTCTTACACTGGCAATACTAAAGTGCCTATAAGAACATCCAATAGTCAAAGGTTAATGAAATACAAATGGTATAGAGAGAGAGTCCTATGATAACTACAATCTAAAACTTCTTACCTGGGAATATTGAAGACTCATGTTAAAAGGAACAACCAGCTTTCATATGTTCTCATGTTCTGAGCAAGGAACTTAAACGTTAGATTTCTTACATGGCACATATTGCACTTTTACTTTATTTTCCAACACTTTGTTTTTGCATTATTTAAACCGAATTGAACATGTTTCATTATTTATTTGAGGCTAAATTGATTCAGTATAGGTGTAATTGTCATTATTACAAATATGTTTTTTTAAATCGTCCGATTAATCGGTATCGTTTTTTTTTTTTTGGTCATCCAATAATCTGTATCGGTATCGGCGTTGAAAAATTATAATCGGTCGACCTCTAGTAAAAAGTAGTGCACTATTTAATAGGGTGCCATTTGGGACACAACCTTAAGCTCTCTGATGTCTTCCTAAATGTCAAGTTTTGCTATGGCAACAGCATAGCGTACATAATGTTATATAAGATGAGTCAGTCAATGAGAGAACTGTCTTACTATGTAGTAGGGATGTTAAACGTTCAGCCTGCTGCACAGACCTTATGGATGCTCTACTCTAGAGTGCTTGGTTAAACTGTGCTTAGGAGCATTTTTTACTCTCATGATTAAATTAGGAATAAATAAATGTCATTGTTGTAAAAATGTGTGTGTGCTTTATTTACTATCATCATAAATGAACATATTGAATTACTTTGACATATTTAATTATGTTATATTACTCACATTTCCTTATTGTTACGGATACAGTTATCCTGTGTGTGTGTGTATCCTGTGTTTCTTTTCTCTCCTTCTCCCCTCACAGGTGAAAACCATCACTCCCCAATCAGTCAACAATCAATCATCAACCAGAAGACACACCTCCTCCTACTTCCTATCCTATCACAGTTCCTTCCCCATGGTTTAAAAACCCCATCATTTGTTTGTTCTAGAGCTCGGCTCAGTTCAGCTCAATCTCTCTGTAAATGCCATGTCTGTAGGTCTCTGTGTTTCACTCTCGCTTTGTGTCTTAACCTCTCTTTTGTTTAAGCACCTCCATAGCACTTTGTCATCACCTGTGAGTATTGTTTTTGGTTATGGTGTTTGTTTGTTTGCTGGTGGGAAAAAGGGGAAACCAAGACAAGTCGCCCATGGGCATACACTACCCGTAGGTGAACTTTGTTAAATACACTAGGTAGAACTGGGCGGACCACCCACTGTATTTTTGGTTAGTTAGTTAGCTGTTAAAGTAGGCAAGTCTAGCTTAGGGGTGTGTTTTTGTATATTTATTGTTTCTTTCCTTGGGTCCAGCTCAGCCCCTTTTCCTGCTCCCCTCATTACCGTGTGTTTATAAATAAACCTAGAGTTTGACGGTAGATTTCTGTTGTCGTGGTTATTTCGTGCACACTTTTACTTTGTCACAATAATAATTTGCATGAGTTATGTTACGGGTCTCATTACCATCCCCCCCTAGACTGTCGGGCCAAAAGGGATTCGTAACACTTATGGTGGAGAAAACAGGTTACTACTTTACAGAAGCTTGCTTTTTTACCACATTACATATCATTTTTGCTTCAGATTGGTGATCTTTAGTTTACAGTCATCACCAATACATTAAAATCAATTGCTTTAAACAGATTCATATATTTGGTTTGGTACTGTTGATTTTGTTATACTCGCCTGTCCGTTGCAGGACTTGTTGTTATTGATTTGGAAATGCTAAAACTGTGTTTTGACATTGGGCTATTTATCAAAATGTCTTGTCAACAGGAAGCAGCGACAGAATCATTATCAACTTAAGTTTTAGGGATATAAATGTAACATTAATTTCCATTGGTATAGATCTTAATCGGGTAAAAACTGCAGAATTATGTCCAAAAACGAGATGTGATTTATTTATTTTGATGATTTGCCAGAAATCACCAAAAACGAGTTTGCACTGCCCTGTTTGTTCCCTTATCAGTTAGGCTATTTATATTACAGATAGCCTTATCTGTAGAGACTTTTCGATTGGACACTTAACCCATTTTAACCCAGGGCCTTTGTTTCTGGCCTTGCATAAAAACTAGCAATGTAGAACTGAATAAATGAGTGTATGTTCACCATGTAGTATTACCGTGCCTACTTTGTCTCCGACAGGCTGAGAATCCGTCTCTGAAAGCAGAGGTCAGGGAGGCCCTCACTCTGGTGGGTTATAACAACCCTGTTAAAGGCCTAGGCATCAGGGTTCGACGGAGGGCGAATCAGGTACAGTAATATGTAAAAATAAAAATAAAATTTGTCTGTGTGGTTTGTCAAACGGTCACTGCGTTCAAGTTTATCCAATGTTCTCCATTGACTGCGTGTGTGGCACTGGCGGATGTTATTACCAGTCTCTGTGACAGACTGACTGACTCTGCTACCTAATAATATAATAATAATAATATATGCCATTTAGCAGACGCTTTTATCCAAAGCGACTTACAGTCATGTGTGCATACATTCTACGTATGGGTGGTCCCGGGAATCGAACCCACTACCCTGGCGTTACAGGCACCATGCTCTACCAACTGAGCTACAGAAGGACCAATACCCATGGCCTGTTCAGCAACAACCCCTAGCCCCTAACAGCCCAGAGTCTAGACACTTGTGGAGATCTGAGAGGGATTTATGGCTGGTGATGACATGGTGAGAGCTCCACCTTACCCTCTGAAAGGCTTGGTGGAATGTATTGCTTACACCTGTCCAATCCTCTCAGATCTCCATAAGTGTCTATGAATAGCGGCTAGGGGTGGCTTCTGGGCAGGACCCCCACAACCCTCCGGGTGTGTGGTGGACCTTCTACTGTACATCACGACTTGAGGCATTGGTTGGTTGTTACATTCCATTGCTATACACACACACATGGATTTGCACAGGTGGAAGCTGGACACACTCACAGCATTTACATGTCTACTATTCACACCCTTGATTTATTCCAGCTAGTTAGATGTGTAACCACTGACTAAATATACTCAGGGCATATCTCTAGCTAGATACTGTTGTTTCGGCTGTATGGCATCGTTGAATGAGATTACCAATGGTTAGTTAGGTAACTAGAATATATGAGTCAGCTAACTATTTACAGTAACAGCAGTTCATTAATAAGTCAATACACACTAAATCTTAAGCAGATGTTTAGAAATCTTACTTTATCTTGGCACAGTGGCATGGTATGGGGAGCTATTAATTGATGAATTAATAGATTCATATAATGGCATTAGCAGGGTGAACTACTTTGAAAGTACAGGAAGTGTTGGCTGTGCATTTAACCAATGACAGGCATTCCACAATTAACCCCACCCACATGTGAAAATTGAAATATCAAGTGGTGTGTTTTGATTTAATATGCAGTTATATTTTGAAAAATGAATAAACAAGCAGTTCCCGATTGCTCCATTTTAAGTCGGGAAAAAAATGATCAAAACATATACAGACCGTAATCTTACCTCAGGAACATGTTGTCCAAGACAGGTTAATTATCTTCACCGACTTAACAGCATAGACACCAACATGTCGGTCAATTCTCCAGATCAACATTAATTGCCACACTTTGGCTGTTGTTCAATCGTGTGCATTATCACACCAGCTCTTTATCACTTGTCTGTCATTCAGGAAAAAAATTCCTGAATCAGCTGATGTTGCACTATAATTTCCCCACATAACTAAACAGCAAGACATCAAATGTGCATTAATCAACTGGTATGCATAATTATTGAAGAACCCCATTAAAACTTCTTATGGCTGGGGGTAGTATTGGGTAGCTTGGCTGAATAAGGTGCCCAGAGTAAACTGCCTGCTACTCAGTCACAGTTGCTAATATATGCATAGTATTAGTGTACTTGGATAGAAAACACCCTGAAGTTTCTAAAACTGTTTGAATGATGTATGTGAGTATAACAGAACTCATATGGCAGGCAAAAGTCTGAGACAAAATCTAACCAGGAAGTGAGAAATCTGAGGTTGGTCGTTTTTCAACTCATTCCCTATTGAAGATACAGTGGGATATTGGTCATGTTGCACTTCCTAAGGCTTTCACTAGATGTCAACAGTCTTTAGAACCTAGTTTGATGCTTCTACTGTAAAGTGAGGCAAATGAGAGGGGAATAAGTCAGAGGTCTGGCAGAATGCTTTGAACTCGTGACGCTCGTTCACATGAGAGCGAGCTCTGTTCCATCTCAATTCCACAGACAAAGGAATTCTCCGGTTGGAACATTATTGAAGATTTATGTTAAACATCCTAAAGATCAATTCTGTACATCGTTTGACATGTTTCTACGGACTGTAACGGAACTTTTTGACATTTCGTCTGCTCCGAGGGAACGCGCTTCTTGACTTTGATTTGTTTACAAAACACGCTAACAAAAGTAGCTATTTGGACATAAATGATGGACATTATCTAACATAACAAACATTTATTGTGGAACTGGGATTCATGGGAGTGCATTCTGATGAAGATCATCAAGGTAAGTGAATATTTATAATGCTATTTCTGACTAATGTTGACTGCACAATATGGCGGATATCCTTTTGGCTTGTTTGGTCTCTGAGCGCCGTACTCAGATTATAGCATGGTTTGCCTTTTCCGTAAAGCTTTTTTGAAATCTGACACAGCGGTTGCATTAAGGAGAAGTGTATCTAAAGTTCCATGCATAACACTTGTATTTTCATAAACATTTATAATGAGTATTTCTGTAAATTGATGTGGCTCTCTGCAAAATCACTGGATGTTGTTGGAACTACTGAACATACCGTGCCAATGTATACTGAGATATTTTTATATAAATATGTCCTTTATCGAACAAAACATATGTATTGTTTAACATGAAGTCCTATGAGTGTCAAAGGTTAGTGATTCATTGTATCTCTATTTCAGATTTTTTTGACTCCTCTCTTTGGCTGGAAAAATGGCTGTGTTTTTCTGTGACTTGGCTCAGACCTAACATAATCGTTTGTGGTGCTTTCACTGTAAAGCCTATTTAAAATTGGACAATGTGGTGGGATTAACAAGAAGTTTATCTTTAAAATGGTGTGAAATACTTCTATGTTTGAGGAATTTTAATTATGGGATTTCTGTTGTTTTGAATTTGGCGCCCTGCACTTTCACTGGCTGTTGTCATATCGATCCTGTTAGCGGAATCTCAGCCCTAAGAAGTTTTAATGACCGTATTGATTTTTGGTTTGATTTCATCTTGTTGAAGTTACTCTTTCTGTTAAAAACATTTGATTTTGCAATCCATACATTATTTTGGATGTGTGCCCATGAAAACTGTTTTCACTATATACCATAGGGAGATACGAAATATTATGAGGTTACAGTGCACTTCTGAGATCTCCATACAATGTGAAATTCAATTGATAAATGCTTAGTATATGATATAATGACAAGCACCAGTATCATTTACATTGACATTTTAGTCATTTAGTAGATGCTCTTATCCAGAGTGACTTACATAAATGTATGGAAAGAAAGGTAGTGTTTTATGTCATGAGTTTGTCCAAATCTGTGAAGACACCAAGCCTGAGAAAGAGTTTAAACATAGGCTTTGATTCAACTCATGAATTATATTTGAATGTACCTGTTTTTTATAGCTTAATGTTTTCACATGAAAAAAAGGCTAATTATTATTAATGACTTTGTAACAGCTTCAAGTAGTTGTTCACTACAAGAAATGCTCACTGGTACCCTCGTTTATAGAAAGACCCATGTACGTACACACACACATACAGATACACATAAGATAGGGGACCCTGCAGCCTACTTACTGTAGTGTGGAGCAGCAACAGTTGAGACGGTGCAAAAATAGGTGGAATTTATTTAACAGTTCAAATCAAAGGTATTTATAAAGCACATTTTACATCAGCATATGTCACAAAGTGCTATACTGAAACCCAGCCTAAAACCCCAAACAGCAAGCAATGCAGATGTAGAAGCACGGTGGCTAGGAAAAACTCCCTAGAAAGGCAGTAACTTAGGAAGAAACCTAGAGAGGAACCAGGCTCTGAGGGGTGGCCAGTCCTCTTCTGGCTTTGCCGGGTGAAGATTAAAAGAGTATTATAGTATTATAGATTGTTCTCCAAGATGTTCAAACGTTCACAGATGACCAGCAGGGTCAAATAATAATCACATTGGTTGTAGACGGTGCAACAGGTCACCATCTCAGGAGTAAATGTTAGTTGGCTGTTCATAGCCAAACATTCAGAGGTTGAGACAGCAGGTGCGGGACAACGTAGCACGTCCGGAGAACAGGTCAGAGTTCCATAGCTGCAGGCAGAACAGTTGAAACTGATCAGTTGGACTGGGGACAGCCAGGAGTCATCAGGCCAGGTAGTCGTGAGGCATGGTCCTAGGGCTCAGGTCCTCCTGGAGGGGAGGGAGAGAGGGAAGTGATGAGAAGACTGATCAGAGAAGACTGGATCCAGAGGTTGTATTTGCAAAATATACAAGCATTGAAAAATTGTAAAAAATAATTGTCAAATATATCATTTTGAAAACTACAAACTTAAATGGTCTTTAGCAGAATAACCTCCACACGAGGACTAAGGCAAGATGCCTTAAATAAACTGCAAAATGTCCATAAACTCACATATCTGAGATGAATATGGCAGAGTAATACAAACAGCATGTTGTCTGACAAGCAGCCCTCCGTGAATGAGGAGAACGAGGATCCTAAATGGACCTTCCCTAGCCTGGCATAAACCCTTCTCACCTTTAAACAGAAATTCTCAATGACAACGGCTGATTGTTAACTCATGAATGAAAACAAAGACATTATTTGCACAAACATTAATGTTTTAGCGTAACAATGAAACACCCCTTAAATGGGATAAACCAAGTACAAATAATGGTGAGTAGAACAAGTTGGCGATAGAACAGAAGAATTACAAATGCTAAATATTTCTAAATAAATGACATTATTACCAGACATTGGCATTTGTGTTCTTTACATGATACAATGCACCGTTTGAGGCTATTAGCGAAATCATAGTCTATTTAGCAAGCAAATGTCTGTTCGTGTAGGGAGAAGTTGAGGGAAATTTCCAGACATGGCAATGGCTCAAAGGCACATTGTCACACACACTCTATAACCCAGATATCATGTAGGACCTGAGATTCTGCAGAGTCTGAAGGGCAATCAGTCCCCTGGAGAGTAGAAAACACACACACAAGCACACACACACATGGGTTGTAAGGCCAGGACGATATCAGTATTGTGACATTTTTTCCATGGCAAAAATGAAAACACGAAGCAGACCAAACTCTTTGGTCCTTTAACACTAGAACCACCATATACCAATGGCTACTGAAGTTTGATTTGGTAAATAAAGAAAAATCAGCCCGAAAAACAAGTATGTCCTGCTCCATCCCGGACTTTTTAAGTGTTTACATCTTACACTGCTCATTTGTCAGAATTTTGAAATCAGACACTGAAAAGTAGTTTTCACACCTACGGTATTCCCAACTTAACCACCAAGCAGTGTGCTGTAAAACGTTGGTACCCAGCCAAGACGCTAACGCGTCTCCCTCTCTCCTCACTGAATTAATGACAAATGGATGAATGGGCGATAGTTGTGCACTGTACTTCACAATTGAATTTAAATTAGGCCTAACTGAATGGTAAAGGAGGTTGATTTAATTTAGAAAGACAATCGTGTAATGAAGAGTTCGTGTTATGCCTATTTATCA
Source organism: Oncorhynchus gorbuscha (assembly GCF_021184085.1). Lineage (NCBI taxonomy): Eukaryota > Metazoa > Chordata > Actinopteri > Salmoniformes > Salmonidae > Oncorhynchus > Oncorhynchus gorbuscha. The sequence goes on along the minus strand of NC_060174.1, from coordinate 54,428,555 downwards.
GCAGCAAATAATTTGACCGTGCCTTTGGGGTTGATACATTCTCTTTTTTATGTTTTACTTTGTAAAAAGAAGCTGTTATGGGACTGTTTTTTATTTACTGTAACTGCTACTAATCACATGTATTGTCCAAAACACATCCTTGACTCTATCCAGCGACGCAAATGATGCCAGCCCACTGATTGAATGACAAATGGATGGAATGGACAGTAATTATGCACCTTACTTCACAATCAAATTTAAATTAGGCCTAACTGAATGATGAGGGCGATGAGGTTGATTTAGTTTAGAACAACAATAGTGTAATGACGAGGTTGTGTTATGCCTATTATTAGGTTTGGTGCTCATGTTAATAATTTGACCGCGCGGCTCGCAGTTTGACAGCATTCTCTGTTACGCTTGACTTTGTAAAAAGAAGCTATAACAGGACTGTTTTATTTACTGTAACTACTACTAATCACATGTATTGTAAGGGAAATGAAAACATGCTGTGTGTTGCAGTAGGCCTTCAGAATGATGCAAAACACATTTGTATGTCTGTAGGACACTCGGCGGAAACAGCATGGATGTGGAGTCATGGTTTGATAGGTGATAGGGGTGGCATTTTTCTGAGAGACCATGCCATGCAACCGCTTCAGGGAGATTACACAACCCCTGCGACAGGTGCACACGAAACAAGGCCAATGAAAACTGTATGCAGTGCAACCGATTGGTTTGTAGGGCTTGCTCACTCAAAGCCCCGAAGCTGTGTGCTGACTGTGGACCCAAAGCATAAAGAGAAGACAAGATTGATTAATGCAGTACAGTGTCCGATACAATCAACAAATGACTGTGTTTATATCTTGTCATGAATATACTGCCAATCAGAGCTGTGTATGTAAATATATTCAGATTTGTTTCCTAACACCCACACAATCAGACTGAGCATTTCAAGGATCAGGAAAATAAAGGATAGCATTTTTATTTTGGAGGTATTTTAACACACACAGTGATTTATCAAAAATACAGAGATTATTTAAATACAATTACCAAAACTGCATGGGGGCTTTAATAGTTGTCAAATACTCAATTCCTCGGTGCTTGGGAGAATCTCAATTTAATTTCCTTGATTTGTCACATCCTCTCATCCAATGGGTTTTGAGAAGGAGACGAGGAGAGAAGGTCAGAGGTCCTTCCTTTTCATGGATTTTTGTCTCAATTATTATTATTATTATTTTTAAATCTGTCTGTGAACACATTGAACAATAGTGCAATGTTGCATACAGCATTTTTAAGGAGACATATAAAACAGGCCTGCTGAAACTCTTGAGTCCTACTTGGATATACCTGGGCACCCTATTCTGCACTTGGGTATTTTCTGCGCAGACAATTGCCTACTGCTGCTTTCATCCTTCCACTTGACATTTTGTCTTGGATGTTTTTGGACTACTGTCAAACTTGAACTCCACTTGGATGTACTCTTTTGGACTCTCCTGCGGCCAGGTGTAGCGCTTGCCACCCTCCCGGCTTTCCACCGGCCTGTACTGGAAACTACTTCCCCTCCAATGTGCTTCTCTCCTGGCTATCATACTGGTAACACGGCCTCCATTGCATTGCTGTTTTGATGGGCCCCAGCATTTAATTGCACTGAGTAAATCACCGCTCTCTCCTTGCTGTTGTTATGCTGGCAAGTTTTGTGCCTTGGTTGTGTTCATTGTGGGTCCTAGTGCTGACTGTATTTGAGTCTGTGGTTGCGTTCTGGCCTGTTGCCTATAACTGTGGGGATCCCACAAACTGTGTGATTCAATCTAACTATCACACTGTGTGGATTGATTGACTTTTAGCTGATTCCTCTCCAACCTATCTTTTTTTCCAACTTTCCACCGCACAGGTAAACTGAACTTTTCAATATTGGCTGCTACCACCTTCAGAGACTACGGTGTACGTTTCATCCCATGTAGGAGCTGCACCTATTTTGGACAGTTTTGGGATAATTGGCCGGTTTTCCGGTGTGGAAACTGTCAGCTTATTCAGGAATGTATGTCTGAGCTGGACGTCCAGAGTAAACACATTGAGATATTGCATTGTATCCTGGATAGGTCACAATCTGCCTGGTTGTTGTGCCACTGCTTCGCCACTGTGCTGCCACTCTCTGGCTGTTTTGCCAGGGTTGCCCTGCAGAGACCTCTCCCCAATGAAGTCACCTCTTGCCTCCCATCTCACCTGCCCTTCACATCCTACCTTGACCTCCCATTGAGGGGTTGTCATGTGTTCAGAGCTGACAGACAGGGTAGAGGTGGGGGAGTGGCCATTTTTATTTAAAAAAAAGTTTCTGTCTCTACATTTCCCTTGCCAAAACTACAGTCAGATTTTATAGCTATGCACGAATCCCTTGTTGATTTTAAACGTGTGCTTAATGCGGCAAAACAAAATTCATATTGTTCTTTAACTCACGTAAGTATGTTTCAGATTAATTACTACATGTTCACAAGATGGTTCTCCAAATGAACGTGTTCCCGCATATAAATGCTTAGGCATTTGGATTGATATGAATTTGATCTTTAAAAAACATAAGCTGGTTAAGAAGCTAAGATTTAAATTGGGCTTTTTCTACAGAAACAGATTGTGTCTTTCTCTAAGCAGCAGGAAGCAGATTATTCAGTCAACCTTTTTTTAATCTGTTCTTGATTATGGTGATAGTATTAATCAAAGTGCAGCTGCTACTACTTGTAAACCTTTGAATGCCATCTACCATAGTCACCGTTGTGGTGTTACTGGCCACAGCTTTGATACTCATCACTGTATCCTGTATCAAAAGGTTGGCGGGACTTCGCTAAAGACCCATAGATCTCTACATTTCTCCCATTTGTGTTTAAAAGGCCCTACTTCATAAACTTCCATGTTATCTAACTTTGCTATTGAAGTATAGACACCTAAGTCTTAAGGTTCCTAGGGTCTCCACCGAGCTAGGTAAATCTGGTTTTAGTTGTAATGCATCGTATTTATGGAATGAAATTCATCTTGATGTTCTGGTGTTGTTCGGGCAAAGTGCAGACTTTCAGCTTTAATTTGAGGGTATTTACATCCAAATCGGGTGAACAGTGTAGGAATTACAGCACTTTTTATACGTGGTCCCCCAAATTTTAGGGGCTCAAAAGTAATTGGACAAACTAACATAATCATAAATTAAATGGTGAGTTTTAATACTTGGTTGCAAATCCTTTGCAGTCAATGACTGGAACCCATAGACATCACCAGATGCCGGATTTCTTTCATGGTGATGCTCTGCCTTTACTGCAGCTGTCTTCAGTTCCTGCGTGTTCTTGGGGCATTTTGCCTTCAGTTTTGCCTTCAGCAAGTGAAATACATGCTCAATTGGATTCAGGTCAGACTATTGACTTGGCCATTGCAGAACATTCCACTTCTTTGCCTTGGGTTACTTTCGCAGTATGCTTCAGGTCATTGTCCATCTGCGCTGTGAAGCACCGTCCAATGAGTTTTGAAGCATTTGGCTGAATCTGAGCAGATAATATAGGCCTAAACACTTCAAAATGTATCCTGACGCTTTTGTCAGCAGTCACATCATCAATAAACACAAGGGAACCAGTTCCATTGGCAGCCATACATGCCCATGCCATAACACTACCTCCACCATGCTTCACAGATGAGGTGGTATGCTCTGATGATGAGCAGTTCCTTCCCTTCTCCATACTCTTCTCTTCCCATCATTCTATTAGAAGTTGATCTTTGTCTCATCTGTCCACAGGATGTTGTACCAGAACTGTACAGGCTTTTTTTGTGATGTTGTTTAGTTAGCCAATCTGCTCTTCCTGTTTTTGAGGCTTACCAATGGTTAACATCTTGTGGTAAACCGTGTGTATTTACTCTGGTGAAGTCTTCTCTTGACTGTTGACTTTGACACAGATACACCTCCCTCCTGTAGCGTGTTCTTGATCTGGCCAACTGTTGTGAAGGGGTTTTCTTCACCAGGGAAAGAATTCTTCTGTCACCCACCACAGTTGTTTTCCGTTGGTCTTCTGGGCCATTTTGTGTTCCTGAGCTCACCAGTGTGTTCTTTCTTTTTAAGAATGTGCCAAATAGTTGATTTGGCCACACCTAATGTTTTTGCTAATGATTTTTCAGCCTAATGATTTCTTGCCTCACTGGCAGTGACAGCTCTTTGGACTTCATATTGAGGGTTAACAGTAACAGATTCCCAATGCAAATGCAACACTTGAAATCAACTCTAGACCTTTTATCTGCTTACTTGTAAATTAACTAAATTAGGTATTAACACACACCTGGCCATGGAACAACTGAGCAGCCAATTGGCCAACTTTTGGTGTAAAAAAAAAGTGTTGTAATGCCTACACCGTTCACCCGATGTGGATGTAAATACCCTCAAATTAAAGCTGGAAGTACTTTCAGCTCATATCCATTAATTAATTTCAACTCCAATATGCTGTGGTAGACAGCTAAAAACAATATTAACTTGGTCAATGTCCAAATATTTATGGACCTGACTGTACCAGTTAAAAGTTTGGACACATCTACTCATTCAAGGGTTTTATTCAAGGGTTTTTATCTTTATTTTTATTTTCTATTTTCTACATTGCATAATAATAGTGAATACATCAAAACTATGAAATAACACATGTAGAATCATGTATTAACCAAAAAAGTGTTATTTTATATATTTTATATAAGATTCTTCAAAGTAGCCACCCTTTGCCTTGATGAAGCTTTGCACACTCTTGGCATTCAACCAGCTTAATAAGGTAGTTATCTGGAATGCATTTCAATTAACAGGTGTGCCTTGTTAAAAGTTAATTTGTTGAATTTCTTTCCTTTTTAATGGGGCGGCAGGGTAGCCTAGTGGTTAGAGAGTTGGACTAGTAACCAGAAGGTTGCAAGTTCATACCCCCGAGAGAGCCCTATTTGGTAATAGACCAAGACCATATTATGGCAAGAACAGCTCAAATAAACAAAGAGAAATGACAGTCCATCATTACTTTAAGACATGAAGGTCAGTCAATTATTATGATTATTGTAAATTATTTGGTTGACAGAACACATTGTATTCTATTATTGTCATGTTCTGACCTTATTTCATTTTTTAAGTCTTTATTTTAGTTGGTCAGGGCGTGAGTTGGGGTGGGCATTCTATGTTGTTTTTCTATGTTTTGTTCTGTTGTTATATTTCTATGTGTTTGGCCTAGTATGGTTCTCAATCAGAGGCAGGTGTCAGTCGTTGTCTCTGATTGGGAGCCATATTTAGGTAGCGTGTTCTATTGCATTTTCTGGGTGGTTGTATCCTGTGTTAGTGTTTTCACCATACGGGACTGCTTCGGTTGTTTGTTTCTACTTTTGTTCAGTTGATTTTATTAAATATATCATTATGGACACTTACCACACTTACCACGCTGCACATTGAACGTTTAGCATGGCTGTAAATGATAGAGAAGCACAAAGACCTGGCAACTAACCATGACAAAGAAACATGCAGTGTCTATGCTTCTTGTGACATTTTCAATAACGTGCAGTAGATGTTTTGTTGTTGCTAGGTGGAGTTATGGTCTCGTTGTGCCTACCTATACCTTTATTCCTGTAATCACACGTGTGAATCTGCAAATGTGTATCAAACCATTTTGAAAATGTGACCCTTCTGTCACTTGTTGGCCTCTTTATTTATAGAAAGACCCACATGCCTGTTTGTGAGGGCAGCTTGGCCTGCAGTAAAGGGAAGGTGGATTAACCTAAAGGGAGCCGCTCCTCCCAGTCACTACAATACTTTGCTGAACCCATTTCACACCCATGGGTGACCCAGTTCCTGGCAGTGATGTAAAAATACTTTAAAGTACTAGTTAAGTCTTTTTTTTGTATCTATACTTTACTATTTATATTTTTATTACTTCACTATATTCCTAAAGACAATGTACTTTTTACTGCATACATTATCCCTTACACCTAAAAGTACTTACATTTTGAATGCTTGGAAGGACAGGAAAATGGTTGAATTCTGTCACGGATCCCTCCAGAATTTTCATTATGCACACCTGTCCCCTATTCCCACTGATTAGTACTTGTATAAGTGTTCCCTTTGGTTCACATTGAGCTGTTGATTATTGCTACAATGTCAGTTGGAGCGTGTGACCACCTGTGCTGTGTGTTATGGCTTTTGTGCCGTTGTGGATTGCGCAGTTAGTTATGGGTCTCGTTCCGTGTGTTAATCATTGTGAGCTTGTGTTATTTATTCGAGGTACTCCTCGCTCTTTTGTTTGGGTTTCTACCCTGTGTTTTGTTACGTGTTTGTTTGGTCTTCGTCCCTGTGCCTTTACACGACACGCTGTAATTTAGGCTTAATAAAAAAATTACTATTACGCATTCCTGCACCTTTCTCCCGAATCGTTCATGCCAATGTGACAAATTCAAGCACTTATCAAGAGAACATCCCTGGTCATCCCTAATGCTTCTGATCTGGCGGACTCACTAAGCACACGCTTCATTTGTAAATGTCTGAGTGTGCCCCTGGCTATCCATAAATAAAAACAACTAGAAAATGGTGCCATCTGGTTTGCTTAATATAAGGAATTTGCAATGATTTTGACTTTTGATACTTAAGTATAATTAAAACCAAAATTTTTAGACCTTTAAAAAGTTGTATTTGACTGGGTGATTTTACTTCAGTCGTTTTCTATTAAGGTATTGTCACTCCCTGGCCATAGAGGCTTTTTATTCTCTATTTTGGTTAGGCCAGGGTGTGACTAGGGTGGGCATTCTATGTTTTTTTTTCTATGTTTTTGTATTTCTTTGTTTTTGGCCGGGTATGGTTCTCAATCAGGGATAGCTGTCTGTCGTTGTCTCTGAGAACCATACTTAGGTAGCTCTTGCCCACATGGGTTTTGTGGGTAGCTGTTTTCTGTTTTGTGTATTGCACCTTGCAGAACTGTTCGGTTGTTGTTTTTCTCTCCAAGTATTCGTATTTATTAAAAGGTATTATGAATACTTACCACGCTGCACCTTGGTCTTCTCCCTCTCCCGACAACAGCCGTTACAGGTATCTTTACTTTCAATAACAATTGGGTACTTTTTCTACCACTGGTTCCTGTACTGGCCTCGGCCCTTAGCCTTGCTCTCTAATCTGTACCCTGCATCGCACGCCAGGCCACAGGTTATAATGGAACATTATGGAGCCTGTAGGGCAAATGGATGTCAAATCTTTGGTCTATTTATCCTTTCCTTTTGTACTGTTTTGGGCATGCTCTCAATTCAACAGATCTCTTTTCTTATTTGAGACTTGATTACAATGGTCTCCAGTTTATACTAGAGTTTTCAAGTAAAAGCCAGAGATTCCAGAGAAAGGGAAATCCCTATAAATCCAACGACATGCAGACTGTAGGCTATCATGTCGTGTTTTGTCTATCGGTCTAGTCTGTCTAATATTCTAGGATCTTAGGCTAAACCACCACATTGTGGTGCTGTTTACCATAACTCCCTGCCTCTCTTCTCTCCTCAATATCCTGGCCATGTCTCTTTATCACAGTCAAAAGAGAACTAAATGCTTTTCCCACCAGCGACTCGCAAAGAAGCTACCGCAGAACTTCCACATCTGACCCAGACATGCTCTCTCTCTGTCTGCCTGCCCCTCTGCCCCTATTCCCCTCTTTCATATCCATTTCCTTAAACCTCTCCAGTTGAAAGTAGCCAGTCTAGCCTTTAGCGCTCAGATGGCCGGCCAGTGTGTGTGTGTGTGTGTGTGTGAGAGAGACAGCTGGCAAGTGTGTGCTGCAGTCAATGGACAGGGTAATCCCCTTCCACCAGATAGGCTAAGTGAAGTGCACACATTAACATTAAGGACAGACACATCTGGACCACCACATCTGGTGTCGGCTGCCCACTTTGGTCACGCTGGTCTGGGTACTCCCTGTCATGACAGTTTCGGGACAAGGGTCTCTTTTCTGGGGCGGTGGCTGGCAGCAGAGGCCGCCAACCCAGCGGCATCCTCTCTCTCCTCTCCCAAAGAAGGGATTGGTCCCCAGAGGGAGTGGAGCAGGAAGGCAGAAACAGATTTGGGGAATTCCAGCTGGTTTTGGAATTGGTTTGTGTGTTGGATTATGAAGGAGCTGCTGGGAGTAGATCGGTTTGGTATTTTAGAGCAGGTAGCAGTAGGGGTCTGACAACTAGTGAGAAACGGAGGAAAGGCTACTGGAGAATCAGAGTAACATTTTGTCTCAGGGCAAGATGATGCAGGCGTATCATATACGGTGCCTTCAGAAAGTTTTCACACCCCTTGACTTATTTCACATTTTGTCGTGTTACAGCCTGAGTTCCAAATGGATACACAAACAAATAGTCTCGCCCATCTACATACAATCACCCATAATAACAGAGTGGGAATATGTTCATAGACATTTTTGCAAATGTATTGAACATTAAATACATTAAATACAGTAATATCTCATTTACATAAGTCAAGTTAATACACTTTAGAATCACTTTTGGCAGCAATTTACAGATGTGACTCTTTCTGGGTCTTTATGAGCTTTGCACACCTGGATTGTACAACATTTGCACTTTTTTTTTAATTCTTCAAGTTCTGTCAAGTTGGTTGTTGATCATTGCTAGACAGCCATTCTCAAGTCCAAACTATAAGTCCAAAATGTTGTCTTGGTAAGCCACTCCAGTTAAGAGTTGCCCTGTTTTATTTTATTGTCCTGCTGAAAGGTGCATTTGTCTCCCAGTGTCTGTTGGAAAGCAGACTGAACCATGTTTTTGCCTGTGCTTAGCTCAATTATATTTATGTTTCTATCCTGAAAAACTTCCCAGTCCTTAACAATTACAAGGACACCCATACAAATTATGCAGCCACAACTATGCTTGAAAATCTAGAGAGTGGTACTCCGTAATGTGTTGTATTGGATTTGCCCCAAACATAACACTTTGTATTCAGGAAAAAATTACTAAACCATCTAAGGTGTAATTAATAACTTCACCCTGCTGAAAGGGATATTCAATGTCTACTATCTACCAATAGGTGCCCTTTGTGAGGCATTAGAAAACCTCCCAGGTCATTGTGGTTGAATCTGTGTTTGAAATTCACTGCTCAACTGAGGGACCTTACAAATAATTGCTTGTGTGAGGTACAGAGATGAGGTAGTCATTCATAAATCATGTAAAACACTTATTTAGGCTTGCCATAACAAAAGTGTTGAATGCTTATTGACTCAAGACATTTCAGCTTTTCATTTGTAATTAATTTGTAAACATTTCTAAATGTTGTGTTACAGCCTGAATTTAAGATGGATTACAATTAGATTTTTGGTCTCTGGCCAACACACAACTGTCACACCCTGACCTTAGAGCCTTTTTATTTCTCTATTTGCTTAGGTCAGTGTGTGATTTGGGTGGGCATTCTAGTTTTTCTATTTCTTTGTTGGCCGGGTATGGTTCCCAATCAGAGGCAGCTGTCTATCGTTGTATCTGATTGGGGATCATACTTAGGCAGCCTTTTTTCCACCTTTAGTTTTGTGGGATCTTGTTTGTGTGCAGTTTCTTTCTGCACTGCATGTAGCATTATGTTCGTTTTTTGTATTTTGATGTTTTTTCGGTGTCATTTAAATAAAAGTCAAATGTACGCTTACCACGCTGCACCTTGGTCCAATCCATCTCTCAACGATCGTGACAACAAAATGTGAAAAAAGTTAAGGGTTGTGAATACATTATCAATGCACTGTATATTCCATGTGGTCAGGTGATGCTGGTGCTGGAGGAAGCTAGCAGTGATCTGCCTGTGCCTCTCACTGTGGTTGATTCATTAGTGACCATTTTAATCCCAGTCAATGGCTGTGGATGGATCATCCCTGAGTAATGATGCCCATAACGGATTATCCTGCCGGCAATTAGTCTCCCATCCAGCCGCTCTCTTCTCTAAGCCTCAGACCTGGGTTCACTTCAAATACTATTTGAAATCTTTCACATAATTTATTTTGAGCATTTGCTCTAGCCTGCCTGGAGTGACAAATGTGCAAGGTTATCCATTTTTGGGACTATTCTATTGGACAATTAAGCCAGGCAAGCACAATTAATTACAGATCAAGTATTTGCAATGATAAATAGTATTTGACCCAAGCTGGTCCACGGTGGACTCAAAGAATGAGATTTAAATTGTGGTTCCATTATTAGATAGCATATTGGATTCCTTGTGGAGGGAGTGTCAAGAGAGGCTGTAGTGCTTATAGTGTATATTTACAAGGGTGTGTGTTTATGTATGTTTCTCCTCTAAAAACCTGCTGGTCTTAATAGCCTAACAAAGAAGCATTTGTTAAATATACTTCCTTCATCCTCCACGTGTGGCTGAATATCCTTCTCATCCTGCTCAGGTGCCATCCCGGGCTTCATGCTGGGTGTGTTCCAGATCCCTCTAAATGATTGTGAGGAGCTCTACAGGAGCTGGGTTCTGACGCCTTCAAGCAGAACGTCATCGTTGGCACCATCAAGATGGGCTGGAGCCATTTCTTCTGCGACTCGCAGACCTTGGAGCAAATCCTCAAGTGAGTATGGAATAGAATAGCTTCATAGATACAGCACAGCACGCTCATTTTGTCTCAAAGTTTATTGGAGGAGATTATCAAAGGTCCCTTCCTCAGGTATGGATGAAACGAGGACAGAGGAAGCAAGGATTTGAAGACTAAGTAACATTTTTAGACACAGCCTTCTAGTAACAAAACTCCTTTTTCCTTCTCTCCCACAGAGAGAAAATGGGCTCTCATGGTGGAAACATCAAGAAACTCCAAATGCCCAAAGTTAAGCTTTGACACATGGTATGACTCATTTACACTCTCTGGAGTGTGGCGCTGATGATCACACACACACACGCCCTCTCATGGATGGCAAGGTGGACAGTGAGGAAGGAAGGCCCTCACGATCTCTTAAAGGTCCTAGTAGTCATTTTTTTTCAATATCAAATAATTTCTGGGTAATAATTGAGTACCTAACTGTGATTGTTTTCAATTATGGTCAAAAATAAACAAAAATAGATTTTTAGCGAAGGGCAATTTCTCAAGCAACAATTTTGCTAGGACTGCCTGGGATTGGTCTGAGCAGAGAGGCGAACACTGAAAATGTGCTTTTATTGGCAGAGAGATTTGGAACTCCCTTAGTGTTTTACACGTAGTCCCTTTCAGCAGAATGTTTGTGAACTCAGTGCAGGAACTCAAACCCCTCAAAAGAGCCCCCGAAACTAACTGAACTGAGAGCCATCTCGAGAGGGGGTCTGAGTTTGGGTTCCCTTTAATAGGACAATGTGGACATGAAGCTCCCCAGGTTCCCTTGTCATTATTCCCGCCCCACACCTAGATTACTGCAAACGTTGTTTCCCCTGGCATAAGCCCTCACATTGGAGCCAAAAGAGAGAGAAGATGATGATGTACAGGTTCAAGAAAAACAACGTGTGCCGTTTTTGAATGTTGATTAACGATTGTCATGGATGCTTAGAAATTCCAGAATATGTGTGGTTTTTAGTTCAAATGATTTGTTTTCAATATGTGATCTGTAGGCTAAGAGAGCTTCTCAAGCTGTTTAGTTGATTGTGGGGTTTGAATAGTGTGAAAACATATTTGTTGAGAATCACAACCATGTCTATTTTAGCTCTTAAAGGGGAAGTAGCCTACATTGAGTGTACAATTTTTTTAAGTACAACATTATGTAATATGCAGTTATTCGTCTGCTATTTAGTTACCAATCATTTTTGCATGTTAACAGTATCCTCGGATTACAATTATTGTCTTATATTTGCAATCTATTGCCTCCCAAAATATAAGTAGGTGTATCAAGGTGTCTGATAACACATTCTGATGGAATGGCTTGTCCAGCACATTGTAAAAACCCAAAAGGCATTGAGTGAAAAAAAATATTGTTTCCTTTCTAAACATATCAATGTGAATTCAAAGAGGACTCGGATCACAGAATAGTTAAAGTGAACTGACAAAAGAGTTGAGTCCTCATTCAAGGGAAGGGTGCATTGAGAATACAAAGGTACAGTAACTGAGTTATTTAGCTTTTTTTTCCTTTTTTTTACCCCAGAGTTCACTTCTTTTAAAGAAGATTATATGTGAAAACACCCTTGGTTTAACACATTTTCCACATGGTGATAACACCACGGAAGGCCTAAACTCCATCCTACAAAAACAGCCTGAAATTTCAAGCAGTCTTTTCAAACAACTCTTATGCATAAAGGGAATTGTCAATCAAATCAAATGAAATTGTACTTGTCACATGTGCCGAATACAACATAGACCTTACAGTGAAATGTTTACTCACAAGCCCTTAACCAACAATGCAGTTTTAAGAAAAAGTACCTTAAAAATAAATAAAAGTTACAAATAAATAAAGAGCAGCAGTAAAATAACAATAGCGAGGCTATATACAGGGGATACCGGTACAGTGTCGTTCATGTTCACATTATCTTAATTTACAAAATTGAACAGTATTATTCCAAACTCATGGTGTGGAAATATATATATATATATATATATATATATAGAACATAAAACATAGAAAAAAACACATTTTTGACTGGACTGGGCCTTTAAAGGCCCCATGCAGTTTTTGAATTTTCTTTTTCAATCATCACTGTATGTATCAATATATTTGATGTTTATTTAATGAAAATAACTTCAACCTGTATGTTTAATAATGTATCACCATGAACTTCCTTTGGCCTTTGAAATGCTCAGTCGGATCGTGTGAGCAATAGGAAACAAATGTGAAAATATTTACATACACATCTCTAAATGGCTGATGGTCTATTATAATCAGATCACATTGTGACATCATGATGTGGTTCACCTGAACAGGTCTTCCACAAAAAGGGCATTGTCATAATTGTACAATTTCAGACCGTTATTCCACCTCATAGTGTGGAAATATCATAATGAAAACAGAAAAATCACGTATTTACCTGCATTGCCCCTTTAATAATGAGGTCACTCAGAAAGCTTCTGGCCGGTGGCTGGCTGGCTGGCTGGCACTCGAGCATCAGTACATTACCCATCCACCAACACTGTCAAATCAAATGTTGTTTGTCACATACACATGGTTAGCAGATGTTAATGCGAGTGCAGCGAAATGCTTGTGCTTCTAGTTCCGACAATGCAGAAATATCCAACGTGTAATCTAACCTAACAATTTCACAACAACTACCTTATACACAAGTATAAAGGAATGAATAAGAATATGTACATTAACAAAATATATGAATGAGTGATGGTACAGAACGGCATAGGCAAGATGCAGTGGATGGTATAGAGTACAGTATTTACATATGAGATGAGTAATGTAGGGTATGTAAACATGATATGAAGTGGCATTGTTTAAAGTGGCTAGTGATACATTACATCAAGATGGCAAGATGCAGTAGATGGTATAGAGTACAGTATATACATATGAGATGAGTAATGTAGGGTATGTAAACATGATATGAAGTGGCATTGTTTAAAGTGGCTAGTGATACATTTATTACATTAATTTTCCATTATTAAAGTGGCTGGAGTTGAGTCAGTATGTTGGCAGCAGCCACTCAATGTTAGTGATGGCTGTTTAACAGGCCTTGAGATAGAAGCTGGTTGTTGTCCTTGATGATCTTTTTGGCCTTCCTGTGACATCGGGTGGTGTAGGTGTCCTGGAGGGCAGGTAGTTTGCCACCAGTGATGCGTTGTGCAGACCTCACTACCCTCTGGAGAGCCTTACGGTTGTGGGCAGAGCAGTTGCCGTACCAGGCGGAGATACAGCCCGACAGGATGCTCTCGATTGTGCATCTGTAAAAGTTTGAATGTTTTAGATGACAAGCCAAATTTCTTCAGCCTCCTGAGGTTGAAGAGGCGCTGCTGCGCCTTCTTCACCACTTTGTCTGTGTGGGTGGACCATTTCAGTTTGTCCATGATGTGTACGCCGAGAAACTTAACCCTTTCTACCCTCTCCACTACTGTCCCGTCGGTGTGGATAGGGGGGTGCTCCCTCTGCTTTCAACCAAGAGTCAAGACTAAACCAATTCACCTTGGTGGTGTATAGACAGTTTTTTTTTGCACAAACTAGCAAAAAATGCAACAATATGTCCGTGAAACTATATTTTCACAGTATCGTGAATTAATTGTGGTTTATTTGGTAGCATTTCCTAGTGTGACTGATTATAAATAATTGCATTAGTAACGTACAAAGTTAGAGGTGCACCATTTGATAGATTCCACCGCTCCCCCGACCTCAGGCTTCCAGTCGGGAGACCTAACCCCGCCCCCCTCCCCATCTTGTACTTCTGAGTGGAAGACCTTCCCAGGCAGTAGCCTGCCGAGCTCACAAACTAGAATCGGGGCGGCCACTCCAACAAGGTTAATTGACCCACAGTCACATGATATCATTGACGTGACGTGCAAATGAGGGATAGAAAACCGATCACACACATGTCACCGCTACAATTTTTTTTTTGTGCGGGTGCCCCATGCCGCCCCCGGCAAGATGCCACCCCGGGCGGCTGCCCATGTCGCCTATACCTAAATCTTCCAGCGCTCCTAACCCTAAACCTAACCACTAACCTGTTCCCCTTACCCTAATTGTAACCCTGAACCTAACCCCTAAGCTTAAAATAGCCTTTGTCCTCATAGGGACATGGGAAATGTCCCCACGAGGGAGAATTTTCCTTGTTTTACTATCCTTGTGAGGACTTTGAGCGATTTGTAGATCCCCACAAGGGGATCATGTATATGTGCCGCCCCTCCTATATCTGCTATGTGGATGACTTGGCTATAGCAACACATTCTATTAATATCACTCTTATTCAATACATGGCTATGTTCATTTACATAACCAACATCGCCAGCAGCTTATGGGGCCAAATGGAAAAACAACAAATGTGATGTCATACCCTACTCCTACCTCCAGGTAGCATCATTGAGCACTCCTCTGAAGGCCTATGTGTTCAGGGAATATAACCTCCAGCCAACCGAGCCAGGGGTGCACTCCCACTACCTCGGGGGCTATGAACACAACATGTGGCAGGCAGTCAGAGCCTCCTCCGCTGCCATGGGACACAACCTCCATCAGGTAAGACCAGGACCGGGTTGGCTCAACAGAGAGCATTGGGGATCAATTGGGCTCTGATTCCGTGTAATTATTATTTTGTAAGGGTGAGGACCCTCTCTCGTGCTCTCTGTTTATTTTCCTCACCCGTTCTCGTCTGCTCTGTTTTTTTTCCTCATCCCTGTACCCACTTTTCTATAATGAGCAGGGGTGGGAACAGGCATTATAATTCATAGTAGAATACTTGAGGTTTTATCCTACTTCACCCAGCAGCAGCCTGTATTTAAAGGACTGGGTGACATGTATGGCCTCCCTCCAGTGTGTAGCCTAGTTCATATAATCCTGCAAAATCCCCTTTCCCCATCCCTGTAATACACTTCTGGAGTTTTGGATTCATGTGAAAACCATCAGCATTTGTTTCCAGGCAGTTACATTTGGACAGAGAACAGGAAGAGTCAGACAGACTTGTGTGGCCCGAATGGTGCCATATTCCATACACAGTGCATTACTTTTTACCAAAATGAATGCACTATATAGGGAATAGGATGCCGTTTGAGACGCAATCTGCCTGAGAGATAGTTAACTCTATCCATTCTAAACAGGCATCTAAAGAGACAAGCCATTAGACAGGACAAGAGCTCAGCAACCACAAATACCCACAGTGCCTTCAGAAGTATTTGGACTTATTCCACATTTTATTGTGTTAAAGCCTGAATTCAAAATAGGTTAAATATTTTTTTCTCACCCATCTACACACAATACCCCATAATGACAAAGTGTAAACATGTTTTTAGAATTTTTTTCAAATTTATTGAAAAAACTTTCTACAGCTGTTAGTCTTTCTGGGTAAGTCTCTAAAAGCTTTCCACACCTGGATTGTGCAATATTTGTCCATTATTGTTTTCAAAATTCTTCAGGCTGTGTCAAATTGGTTGTTGATCACTGCTAGACAACCATTTTCAGGTCTTGCCATAGATTTTCAAGTAGATTTAAGTAAAAACTGTAACTCTGACGGCCACTGAGCAACTCCAGTGTGAATTTGGCCTTGTGTTTTAGGTTATTGTCTTGCTGAAATGTGAATTCATCTCTCAGTGTCTGGTGGAAAGCAAACTGAACCAGGTTTTGCACTGCTCGACTGAGGGACCTTACAGATAATTGTATGTGTGGGGTACAGAGATGAGGTAGTCATTAATAAATCAAGTAAAACACTTATTGCACACAGAGTATGTCTATGCTACTTATTATGTGACTGGTAAGCATATTTTTATTCCTGAACTTATTTAAGCTTGCCATAACAAAGGGGTTGAATACGTATTGACGCAATAATTTTCAGCTTTTCATTATTTTATTCATTTGTAAAAATGTAGAGAAAAAAAAGAATAATATCACTTTGACATTATGGGGAATTGTGTGTAGGCTAGTGACAAAACATCTCCATTTAACCCATTTTAAATTCAGGCTGTAACACAAGAAAATGTGGAAAAAGTCAAGGGTTGTGAATACTTTTTGTACATCCTGAATCCTCTCCACTCAGCTATTTTACTGATCAATAATATAGCCCTTCTGCTCCTGATTACCTTCCTAATTGAGTTGTACCCACCCTTTTGCCCTCAGATCAGCCTCAATTCGTAGGAGCATGGACTCTGCAAGGTGTCAAAAGCGTTCCACAGGGATGCTGGCCCATGTTGACTCCAATACTTCCTAGAGATCGGGAAACTGTGATACAAACCCAGAAGTGTTACAGTTCTTGTAACAAACCAATGCGCCTGGCATCTATTACCATAACCTATTCAAAGGCACTTAAATATGTTGTCTTGCCCCTTCACTCTATGAATGGCAAACATACATAATCTGTCTCAATTGTCTCAAGGCTTAAAAATACTTCTTTAACCTGTCTCCTCCCCTTCATCTACACCGATTGAAGCGGTTTTAACAAGTTATAGTGCATTCGGAAAGTATTCAGACCCTTGACAATTAAATTGTTTTTTTCCCCCTCATCAATCTCCACACAATACCCCATAATGACGGAGCAAAAACAAGTTATTAGACATTTTTGTAAATGTTTTAAAAATAAAGACTGAAGTATCACATTTACATAAGTCTTCAGACCCTTACAGCCTCGAGTCTTCTTGGGTATGACACTACAATATTGGCACACCTGTATTTGTGGAGTTTCTCACATTCTTCTCTGCAGATCCTCTCAAGCTCTGTCAGGTTGGATGGGGGGCGTCGCTGCACAGATATTTTAAGGTCTGTCAAGACCGACTTAATCGGGTTCGAGTCAGGGCTAGGGCTGGGGCACTCAAGGACATTCGGAGGCTTGTCCCGAAACCACTCCCGCAATGTCATGGCTGTGTGCTTAGGATTGTTGACCTGTTGGAAAGTGAATCTATGCTCCATTCTGAGGTCCTGAGCACTCTGGAGCAGGTGTTCATCAAGGATCTCTCTGTACTTTTCTCCATTCATCTTTCACTCGATCCTGACTAGTCTCCCAGTCCCTACCGCTGAAAAACATCTTCTTGGTCACCTCCCTGACAAAGGCACTTCTCCCCCAATTGCTCAGTTTGGCCGGGCAGCCAGTTCTAGGAAGAGTCTTGATGGTTCCAAACTTCTTCCATTTAAGAATGGAGGCCACTGTGTTTTTGGGGACCTTCAATGCTGCAGACATTTTTTGGTACCCTTCCCCAGATCTGTGACTTGACACAATCCTGTCTCGGAGATCTACGGACAATTCCTTTGACCTCATGGCTTAGTTTTTGCTCTGACATGCACTGTCAACTGTTGGATCTTTATAGACAGGTGTATGCCTTTCCAAATCATGTCCAATCATTTTAATTTACCACAGGTGGACTCCAAGTTGTAGAAATATTTCAAGTATGGAAAGGATGCACTTAGCAAAGGGTCTGAATACTTATTTCAACAAGGTATTTCTGTTTCTTATTTGTTATACTGTAAATGTGCATGCATTTCTAAAAAACTGTTTTTGCTTTGTCATAATGGGGTAGTGTGTGTAGATTTATGAGGAAAACATTTACTTTAATCCATTTCAGAATCAGGCTGTAATGTAACAAAATGTGTAAAAAGTCAGGGGGTCTGAATACTTTCCGAATACACTGTACATCAACAAGGGATCATAGCATTCACCTAGGTTCACCTGGTCAGTCTGTCATGGAAAGAGCTGTTTTGTATACTCAGTGTATGCTAACCTAAATTTTCCTTTCAAAATCCTACTTTCCTTAAACCCTAACCCTAAACCGTACCCTAAACCTAAACACTAAACCTTTACCATAACCCTAATTCTAACCCTAATTCCACTTTTAATTGTAACCCAGCACTAAACCTAACCCCTAAGCTTAAAATACCCTTTGTCCTCATGGGGACGTGGGCAATATCCCCACGAGGGAGAATTTTCCTTGTTTTACTATCCTTGTTGGACTGGGGGATTTTTAAGTCCCCACAAGGAGAACCCCCCCCCACTCACACTCACACACATGTGTTTTTCAGTAAGCCTACCTGGCTACTAGAGACATCAAATCATAATGTAGCCTCAAGGTGTAGGTGAAGGATGTGTGTAGTTTCTTATCTGCCTAGGTTGGAATTCTCATCATGTCATCCTCCCAAATTGGCTTAGGAAACACAGATGTAGCATACATCTGGGGTGGCCTAGTGGTTTGAGTGGGGGCAGTAACCTAAAGGTTGCTGGATTGAATCCCTGAGCTGGTAAGGTAAAAATCTGAAACGCTCTGGGTGTCATGGGTGTGAAGTCAAGCACAGGAAACAGAGAGTTCAATATAGTGCTATTTAATGCACACACGGTGAACAACGGCCTCTCCACGAAACACTGGGTGCTCAAAACAAATGCCCCAACCACGGGGCACGAAAACAGTCCAGCAAAATCCACGACCATGAACAAACACGTTTGTCTACTACATACACAAAGGTTACAACAATTAATCCCGCACAAAGAAACGGGCGGGTCGGCTGACTAATAAAGCCCAACTAATTACCACAAACTCATAACAGGTGTAACCAATAAACACATAAGGAGGGGGAGGAAAGAAGCCACCCGAACGGGAAGGGGAGCCACCTTCGGTCGGAATTGTGACAAAATCTGTTGTTCTACCCCTGAAAAAGGCAGGCAGCCCACTGTTCCCCAGTAGGCAGTCATTGTAAATAAGAATTTGTTCTTAACTGGCTTGCCTAGTTAAATAAAGGCAAAATAAAAGATGCACATCGCACAGAGGTGAGATCCACACACTTGTTTGTTTTCATCAAAGGTGGGAATCCCATGCTACCACACTTTTAATTGGAACCGGTGTAGGTGAGCGGGGAACGCTCTGAAAACGTGTGCTGAGAAATGAAACAGAATGGTTGATGAAAACCGCCTTCCTACCGTCTTCCAAGTCTCCCTCCTCTCCCAGATACTCATACAGTATCCAAACAAAGACCCTTCTCCACAAACATACACACACACACACACACACACCTTTTGAAATCTACATCAGACTCGTTAAAACAGAGAAGCATGTGCTTGTTAAATCTCAGTTATCCCACTAGGTGCTAGCTAACTGTGGAAAACTCTTACCTCTCACTGGGAAAGTGTGACACCTTAGGTAGTTAAACATGTTTACAATGACAACAGAGTTATACAATGTTCTTGTCATTGAGGGAGGAATTTATGAGGATTTTTAAAAATTGTATAGTTGCGAAGGAAAAAGGAAAAGCAGTTAAATCTGTCTGCACAGCTGGCAAACGTACTATGAATTGATCACAAAACCATCTGATATTGCCAACTACTTTAATGCCTTTTCATTGGCAAGATTAGCAAACTTAAGCATGGCATGCCAACAACAAACTCTCATTCTTCATATTCATGCATAACTGACAAAATAATGAAAGACGAGCATAGTCATTTTGAATTCTGTAAAGTGAGTGTGGAAGAGGTGAAACAAAAGTATTGCTGTTTATCAATAATGACAAACCACCTGGTTCTGACAACTTGGATGGAAAATTCCTGAGGATGGTAGCGAACTACACTGTCGGTCAGCGGTTTTAGAACACCTACTCATTCAAGGGTTGTTCTTTTTTTTGACTCTTTTCTACATTGTAGAATAATAGTGAAGACTTCAAAACTATGAAATAACACATATGGAATATTGCAGTAACCAAAAAAGTGTTAAATCAAAAAAGATGTATACTTGAGATTCTTCAAATAGCCACCCTTTGCCTTGATACAGCTTTGCCCACTCTTTTAATTTGTTTAACACTTTTTTGATTCCATATGTTTTATTTCATAGTTTTGATGTTTCACTATTATTATACAGTGTAGAAATGAAGAAAAACTCTTGAAAGAGTAGATGTTCTAAAACTTTTGACCGGTAGTGTATATTGCCACTCTTATTTGCCATATATTCTATCTAAGCCTAGAGGAAAGTGCTTCCCCTCAGACCTGGAGGGAAGCAAAAGTCATTCCACTTCCCAAGAATGTCAAAACACCCTTTCCAGCCAACCAATCAGCCTGCTACTGGCCCTAAGTAAACATTTGGGAAAAAATTGTGTTTGACCAGATACAATGTTATTTCACTGTAAACAAATTAACAACATACTTTAATCATGCTTATAGGGAAGGGCAATTGACATTTACTGCACTGACACAAATGACTGATGATTGGCTGAAATAAATTGATAAGAAGGTTGTGGAGGCTGTATTGTTAGACTTCAGAGCAGATTTTGATATTATTGATCATAATCTGTTGCTGAGAACATGTGTTATGGCTTTACATCCTATGCCATATTGTGGATTGAGAGCTACCTATCTAATAGAACACAGAGGGTTTTATTTATTAGAAGCCTCTAACGTAAACCAGGTATAGTGTGGTATACCTCAAGGCACCTGTCTTGGCCCTCTACTATTCTCTATTTTTTATTTATTTTTACAAATGACCTACAACTAGCCTTGAATAAAGCCTATGTGTCTATGTACAGTTGTGGCCAAAAGTTTTGAGAATGACACAAATATTAATTTTCACAAAGTTTGCTGCTTCAGTGTCTTTAGATATTTTTGTCAGATGTTACTATGGAATACTGAAGTATAATTACAAGCATTTCATTAGTGTCAAAGGCTTTTATTGACAATTACATGAAGTTGATGCAAAGAGTCAATATTTGCGGTGGTTTTGTTTTTTGTTTGTCCACCTGCTTCTTGAGGATTGACCACAAGTTCTCAATGGGATTAAGGTCTGGGGAGTTTCCTGGCCATGGACCCGAAATATCAATGTTTTGTTCCCGAGCCACTTAGTTATCACTTTTGCCTTAATGCAAGGTGCTCCATCATGCTGGAAAAGGCATTGTTCATCACTAAACTGTTCCTGGATGGTTAGGAGAAGTTGCTCTCGGAGGATGTGTTGGTACCATTTTTTCTTCATGGCTGTGTTCTTAAGCAAAATTGTGAGTGAGCCCAATCCCTTGGCTGAGAAGCAACCCCACACATGAATGGTCTCAGGATGCTTTACTGTTGGCATGACACAGGACTGATGGTAGAGCTCACCTTGTCTTCTCCGGACAAGCTTTTTACCAGATGCCCCAAACAATTGGAAATGGGATTCATCAAAGAAAATGACTTTACCCCAGTCCTCAGCAGTCTAATCCCTGTACCTTTTGCAGAATATCAGTCTGTCTCCTGTAGAGAAGTGGCTTGTTTGCTGCCCTTCTTGACACCAGGCCATCCTCAAAGTCTTCGCCTCACTGTGCGTGCAGATGCACTCACAGCTGCTTGCTGCCATTCCTGAGCAAGCTCTGTACTGGTAGTGCCCCGATCCTGCAGCTGAATCAACTTTAGGAGACAGTCCTGGCACTTGCTGGACTTTCTTGGTCGCCCTGAAGCCTTCTTCACAACAATTGAACCACTCTCCTTGAAGTTCTTGATGATCCGATAAATGGTTGATTTAGGTGCAATCTTACTTGCAGCAATGTCCTTGCCTGTGAAGCCCTATTTGTGCAAAGCAATGATGATGGCACGTGTTTCCTTGCAGGTAACCATGGTTGACAGAGGGAGAACAATTATTCCAAGCACCACCCTCATTTTGAAGCTTCCAGTCTGTTATTCAAACTCAATCAGCATTTACAGAGTGATCTCCAGCCACTCACACCTGTGTTAACGAGAGAATCACTGACATGATGTGAGCTGGTCCTTTTGTGGCAGGGCTGAAATGCAGTGGAAATGTTTTGTTGGGATTCAGTTCATTTGCATGGCAAAGAGGGACTTGCAATTAATTGCAATTCATCTGATCACTCTTCATAACATTCTGGAGTATATGCAAATTGCCATCATACAGGCAGCAGACTTTGTGAAAATCAATATTTCTGTCATTCTCAACACTTTTGCCACGACTGTACACTGATGACTCAATATTATACACGTCAGCTACCACAACAAGTAAAATGACAGCAACCCTTAACAAAGAGCCATAGTCCGTTTTAGAATGGGTGGCTAGTAATAAGTTAGTCCTAAATATATAAAAAACTAAAAGCACCGTATTTGGGACAAATCATTCACTTCACCCTAACCTCCTAAACCTAAATTTAGTAATTAATAATGTGGCAATTGAGCAAGTGGAGACAACTGCTTGGTTTAAGCCTAGATTGTCAGCTGACATGGTCAAAACATATTGATTCAAACAATGGTTGCTAAAATGGGTCGAGATCTGTCCGTAATAAAGCTTTGCTCTGCTTTCTTGACATCACACTCGACCAAACAAGTCCTATAGGGCCCTAGTTTTATCATACCTGGACTACTGCCCAGTTATATGGTCAAGTGTATATGGTCAAGTGCTGCAAAAATAGGACATGTAGGCAAATTACCATTGGCCCAGAACAGAGAAGAATGTCTGACCCTTAAATGTACACGGACGGCTAATATCAATAACATGCACATTCATCTCTCCTGTTTCAAAGTAGAGGAGATATTGACATGTTAAAAGTTCCAAACTGTCTGTTCAATCGGTTAACACACAGCTCAGACACTCATACATACCCCACAAGACATGCCACGGCCACCATAGGTCTCTATACAGTCCCCAAGTCCAGAACAGAGGCTACGAAATGCACAGTACCATACCATATAGTGCAAGGCAGATTGACTCCCCCTCTCCACGGCACTGCAGGCACTGTTAGCAGAAAACCGGGTCCCTCTTATAGAGAATGGAAAAATGGCAATCTTTGGGTAAATAAAACATTTTTTGGAAGACAATCACGGTACCAATAATTGCTTCTAATGCACCAAATACTTTTCCTAGAACTGATTGTTTTCAAATCGCACACAGAAGACATTTTAAGGATCATTTAGTTGCTAATGACAGCCTGCAGTAACCCGGTCGACCTTCAACTTGGGTTACTCGATGAGAGGGGTCAGCACTTAGCTAGCCTGCAACGTCACTTCCCGGAGTAGCTCAAACTGCGCATGTTATGTCTCCATGAGACCATCTTAATTGACTACATTTGACTTCAATGCGCTATTGAGTCTTCACATAGTGATGAATGGTGTCACATGATCGATGGCTTTGTCATTGACATAGAGCCATGTCTCCATGGAACTCTCTTCCACCTCAGATAACTCAAGCTAGCAGTGAAATCTGATTTAAAACAACACCTCACAACGCAGACTGTGAAGAGACAAACACACAGTTGTGATTTTAGCATGTAAATCTTGGTGGGCAAACAACATTTGTTGGGGGACGATGCATGCCAGAAAAGCCACTACATAACACTAAACACTAAACAATACATTAATTGCACTATAATGGTGACAAACAGTCCCCACAAACTGTTAGGGCCTACATAAAGCTGTCACAACAGCAGGGTCCCAACAGCAGTCCCAACACCTTACCACTGCTACACCTGGCTACCAGCAGGGCCTTTCCCGGCAGTGAAACAGTTCATTCAGCCTCATTTAATGCCTTTAAAAAAACATAGCTGATATGGTTGACTTGCTTAAACAAATGTGGTTTCTGATGACAATTGAGATGTCCCCTTATGCCATAGTTTGTACAACAAGAGGATAAGAGGCAATCCATCATTTCGATGAAGACGTTAATGAGCAAGCTAGGACGGACGTAGTCAATATAAGTATTTGTTCAGCACTTTTGAAATGTACAGCAACAGAATTCAGAACATGGGCTGTTCTTACAGTATTCTCCTTGTACACCAAATCGGAACTGTAGGAAAAGTAAAGGGGGCATATAAGCAGACGATGAAATTACAATATTATATGATTACATTTCTCTAAAACAGGTTATAGGTTACATGTGCACCACCAAGTCAGAACAACAGGCAAAATTAAGAGGTGAAAATAGACCAAATTCTTAGGGTAAGGCACATGGACTACTAACAGTTTACTACACAACATACACTTAGTATTGCTTTCTTAGCTACAGTATATATATCTCCCTGGCATATTACATAATTTATACAACAGCATGCAAGACATTTTTGGACTCA
Source organism: Oncorhynchus gorbuscha (assembly GCF_021184085.1). NCBI lineage: Eukaryota > Metazoa > Chordata > Actinopteri > Salmoniformes > Salmonidae > Oncorhynchus > Oncorhynchus gorbuscha. Next base: position 54,404,015 of record NC_060174.1, on the reverse strand, counting down.
CCTTGTTGCGCTCTGCTCACTTGAACAGGAAGGCGGCACGGTGGTTCTTTGTGGGCAAATTTTGTCATCAGACTTCGACATCAAATTCTGGCATTATCTGGATTTATGGTGCTTTCAAGACAACTGGGAACTCTGGAAAAAAACAAGATCAAATCATGATAATGTCAGTGATCTTCAGATCGTAGCTCTAGAATGAGACCTGAGCTCCCAACTTACAATTCTGATTTGGATGACCGTTCAAAAGGTATTTTCCCAGTCGGAGCTATTTTTTTCCCGTGGTCCCAATTGTCTTGTCAGATTTCCTAGTTCCGAGTTTCAAGTTGTTTTGAGCGTGGCAAAAATCATGCTGGATTGACAGCAAGGCCAATTTTAAATGTTTATCATTTTAAGCTTGTAAAAGAGACCCTTAAACCCAGACTTCGGACCACACACCCACTCCACTCCACTGAATAGCAGGCTAGTGATTGCTTTGCAATGCTTGCAAGTTAGCCACTGACTCCTTCCAAACCACTCATTGTTGAATTTGCAACTTGTTGTGTGATGTTTTTTGCTGATGAACACCAATATGTTTTATCTGTAAATTCTCTTCATATGACAAGAATTAAAAAGTATTTGCCAGTAGATTATCGACTTGATTCATGATGATGACTGCTAGCTAAAAAAAATAATGTTTTTTTGACATGATCAGTTCAATCAAAGCTACTGTAGATATAACGTGATTTGACCTCATTTTATCTGTGGCCAATGAATTGAGCCTTCTTGGATGGGCACTTCTAATGTAACTTTATGGCAGCACCCAAGGGGCTTGAATTTTCGAGCTCTACCCATAGATTTGGTGGTGACGTAGTGTCCCCATGAGTGACAGAACACTGAGCCAATCACGGCGCAACTAGAGAACATTACCAACCCCTACGCTCTGTATTTTCCGCTGGCTGCCCCACCACCACAGAAAGCACTAGGCTCAAACACCTGCATTTTGGAGCAAAAGAAAAGCAAGAAAAAAAAGAATAATAATAAAAATACATTGTGGAGCTCAAAACACACGCTCTAAAACAGCCACACATTATTCTTAGTAATGCAATGTAGTATTGCCACATTGTAACAAAGTAATGGAATAATGTACATGTGTAAAATACACAATGCTTTGTTTGATGTAATGTTTTATCTCTGTTTGGACCCCAGGAACAGTATCTGCTGCCTTGGTAACAGCTAATGGGGATCCTAATAAAATACTTAATACTAAATTGTCATCCACTACTGCTGTCCAAAAAATATCTAAGAAAAGTGAAACTGAAATGAAACGTACATTTTAATTTCAAGCTGTGAATATACAAACTTTCCATCGTATGTAGGATGTTTTTCAGTAAGGTTAATATACAGTTGAAGTCGGAAGTTACATTCACTAGAGTCACTGAAACTTGTTTTTCAACCACTCCACAAATTTCTTGTTAACAAACTAGAGTTTTGGCAAGTTGGTTAGGATATCTACTTTGTGCATGACACAAGTCATTTTTCTAACAATTGTTTACAGACGATTATTTCACTTATAATTCACTGTATCACAATTCCAGTGGGTCAGAAATGTACATACACTAAGTTGACTGTGCCTTTACACAGCTTAGAAAATTCCAGAAAATGATGTCATGGCTTCAGAAGCTTCTGACAGGCTAATTGACATAATTTGTGGATGTATTTCAAGGCCTACCTTCAAACTCAGTGCCTCTTTGCTTGACATCATGGGAAAATGAAAAGAAATCAGCCAAAACCTCAGAAAAATTATTGTAGACCTCCACAAGTCTAGTTCATCCTTGGGAACAATTACTAAATGCTTGAAGGTACCACATTCATCTGTACAAATAATAGTACGCAAGTACAAAACCATGGGACCACGCAGCCATCATACCGCTCAGGAAGGAGACGCGTTCTGTTTCCTAGAGATGAACATACTTTGGTGCGAAAAATGCAAATCTAACCTAGAACAACAGCAAAGGACCTTCTGAAGACGCTGGAGGAAAGAGGTACAAATGTATCTATATCCACAGCAAAACGAGTCCTATATCGACATAACCTGAAAGGCCACTCAGCAAGGAAGAAGCCACTGCTCCAAAACCGCCATAAAAAAGCCAGACTACGGTTTGCAACTGCACATGGGGACAAAGATCGTACTTTTTGGAGAAATATCCTGTGGTCTGATGAAACAAAAATAGAACTGTTTGGCAATAATGACCATCACTATGTTTGAGGAAAAAGGGGGAGGCTTGCAAGCCGAAGAACACCATCCCAACTGTGAAGCACGGGGGTGGCAGCATCATGGGAGTGCTTTGTTGCAGGAGGGACTGGTGCACTTCACAAAATAGATGGCATAATGAGAAGGAAAGTGATGTGGATATATTGAAGCAACATCTCAACATCAGTTAGGAAGCTAAAGCTTGCTCACAAATGTGTCTTCCAATTGACAATGACCCCATGCATACTTCCAAAGTTGTGGAAAAATGGCTAAAGGACAACAAAGTCAAGGTATTGGAGATGCCATCAGAAAGCCCTGACCTTAATCTTATAGAAAATGTGTGGGCTGAACTGAAAAAACATGTGGGAGCAAGGAGACCAACAAACCTGACTCAGTTACACCAGCTCTGTCAGGAGGAATGAGCCAAAATTCACCCAACTGTCACACCCTGACATTAGACTTTTTTATGTCTATTTTGGTTTGGTCAGGGTGTGATTTGGGTGGGCATTCTATGTTCTAGTTTCTTTGTTTTGGCCAGGTATGGTTCTCAATCAGGGACAGCTGTCTATCGTTGTCTCTGATTGGGAACCATACTTAGGCAGCCCTTTTTCCCACCTGTGATTGTGGGTAGTTAACTTTGCTTGATGCATTTAGCCCTGGTAAATGCATTTTTGTCATTTTTATAATAAAAGAAAATGTACGCTGCACCTTGGTCCGCTTCTTTCGACAGCTGTGACACCAAGTTTGTGGAAGGCAACCTGAAATATTTGACCCAAGTTAACCAATTTAAAGGCAATGCTACCAAATACTATTTGAGTGTATGTAAACTTCTGACCCTCTGGGAATGTGATGAAATAAATCAAAGCTGAAATAAATCATTCTCTCTAATATTATTCTGACATTTCACATTCTTAAAATAAAGTGGTGATCCTAACTGAGCTAAGACAGGGAATTCTTACTAGGATTAAATGTCAGGAATTGTGAAAAACTGAGTTTAAAGGTATTTGGCTAAGATGTATGTAAACAACTTCAACTGCATGCATTTCCCAGGAGGTTGGTGGCACCTTAATTGGGGAGGATGGGCTCGTGGTAATGGCAGGAGCGGAGTAAGTGGTTTCTATGTGTTTGATGCGTTTGATGCCATTCCATTTGCTCCGTTATGTGCCGTCCTCCCCTCACCAACCCTCACCAACCTCCACTGATGCGAGTTCAAACCCCCGAGCTGACAAGGTACAAATCTGTCATTCTGCCCCTGAACAGGCAGTTAACCCACTGTTCCCAGGCTGTCATTGAAAATAAGAATGTGTTCTTAACTGACTTGCCTGGTTAAATAAAAGTCAAATTTAAAAAATAATAATAATAAAATTTAAGTAACTAGGCTAGATTGGAGTTTGCGTGGGAGCAGTAAAATCAGGACAAATTTCGCAATTCCATAAAGTCTTTCACAATTTCATAACTTCTCAAGTCCAATAAGCAATATTTAAAAGCCCCACCAGCAGTCAACACCCTTCTGTTGTTTGAGTGGGTGTTTTTCTGAAAGGGCCACCGGTCCAAACGAAGCGTCAGTGGAGCATAAGGTTGTGCCTTCGTGTGTGATCTCAGGATCCCCCAGCGAGAGAGTCATCCCGCCCTTTTTCCACAAGTCGCCCTACCCACAGAGTATTCCATTGACTCCCAACTCCGCAACAATCACCTATCTGTTTCGGAAGTGCCAGAACACGGCCAAGTCCGTGTGCTGAACGAACGCTGGAATTGTGGAATTATCAAGCAGCTGTTTGAAGAATGTTCTGATTGTCCCTTTATGATGCATTTCCAGTTTCAGATTCAACAGGCCTGGAATGTTGGAAATTGTAAACTAATTGTAAGCTGGGGCAGGATTCTGATTCTATAACTGTGGTAAACAACATAGGAGAAAGACACTGTGACTGGGAGCAATAATTCTGAAGCCTAGTAGCTACAACACTATCACAGTCACCACAACCATGGAGAGAATGCCTCTGAGACAGAGAAAGAAGGAGAGGAGGAGGAGTGAGGAGCCTTTTCCACATTTAAATCCTGTATTATCTCTGCTCTGAACACCATAGAAATATAAGACTTCAGAAATTGACAAAGGATGCCAGGGATGCCAGCCAGGGAATGCCATGCATGGAAAAGGCCCTGTGATTCTCCTTGCGTTGGTTGCCATGGCGTCTCCCTTGGCGGTGGGCAGGAATGGGGCATGTTTGTGTGTGCCCATCACCTCCTTCAGTCTTTGACAGATGCCTCAGAACCCTGGGATCACAGCACACACACAACCACATGTTTGTGCCCACCTCCTCCAGTCTTTGACAGAGAAAGACCTCAGAGCCCAGGGATCAAAGCAAGGGACTGGAGAGCCTCCCATATGGCGCCATCCCAAACAGAAAGACCCCTCGCAGGAATGGAGCCTGTCACCTCAGTACTTTGAGTACACACCATCAATGTCACTCACATGGATAGGGGAGGAGAGGCTTGTTCCTATACAGAGAACTCATAACTCTCAGAGAGGGTGTTTGTTGGTGTGAGTAATCAAAAGCTTCCATAAAAATTCCTTTAAACAAGATATTTGAGTTAAGTGGTTTCACCTCTCTTCAAGTACCAGTGTACTAACCAAATATAAGAAATGCGGGCTATTGTCAAGTATTGCTAGTAAACTTGGTGGAGTTGTCTTCTTCACCTTTCCGTGTTGTTCTCATTGGCTGTTATTGGTGCTTTCAGCTCAGTCTGCCTCATCTCCTCTCCTCCTCAGGGCCAGCGTTCCTCCTGTGTTAAAGGCCCAGTGCAGTCCAAAATAGGATTTTGCTGTGTTTTATATACGTTTCCACACTATGAGGTTGGAATAATACTATGAAATTGTAAAAAAATAGTTTTAGTGGAAGAGCTGTTTGAAAAGACCACCTGAAATTTCAGCCTGTTTTGGTGGGATGGAGTTTTGCCCATCTATGGTGACATCACCATGCAGTAAATGAGTTAATAGACCAATAAGAAAGATAGTTCCAAACCTCTCTGTTTTCTCCTCCCCACTCAGACCACTCCTAGACAGTCCTAGCAAAATTCTTGCTTTAGAAATTGCCCTTTGCTTTAGAACTTAAGCTTTTTTTGTTTTTGACCATTTCATTGAAAACAATCACTGTAAGGTACTTAATTGTTACCCCGAAATCAAATAAAATCGAATAAAATTGTATTGGTCACATTACACATGGTTATCAGATGTTAATGCGAGTGTAGCGAAATGCTTGTGCTTCTCGTTCCGACAATGCAGTAATATCTAACAAGTGATCTAACATTCACAACAACTAACTCATACACACAATGTAAAGGGATGAATAAGAATATGTACATATAAATATATGGATGAGCGATGACAGAGCGGCATAGGCGAGATGCAGTAGATGGTATAGAATACAGTATATGCATATGAGATGAGTAATATAATATGTAAACATTATTAAAGTGCTGTTATTTAAAGTGACTAGTGATACATTTTATTAAGGTCCCATCTGTAAATAGCCCACCCAACTACCTCATCCCCATATTGTTATTTTTTAAAATCTTTTGAACCCCAGTATCTCTACTTGCACATCATCATCTGCACATCTATCACTCCAGTGTTAATGCTAAATTGTAATAATTTTGCCACTATGGCCTATTTATTGCCTTACCTCCCTAATCTTACTACATTTGCACACACTGTACAGAGAGTTTTCTATTGTGTTATTGACTGTATGTTTGTTTAGCCCATGTGTAACTCTGTGTTGTTTTTGTCGCACTGCTTTGCTTTATCTTGGCCATGTCGCAATTGTAAATAAGAACTTCTTCTCAACTGGCCTACCTGGTTAAATAATGGGGAAATAAAAAATAATTATATTAAAGTATTTGAGTCTGTATGTTGGCAGCAGCCTCTCAATGTTAGTGATGGCTGTTTAACAGTATGATGGCCTTGAGATATAAACTGTTTTTCAGTTTCTCTGTCCCTGCTTTGATGCACCTGTGCTGACTTTGCCTTCTGGATGATAGCGGGGTGAACAGGCAGTGGCTCGGGTGGTTGTTGTCCTTGATGATCTTTTTGGCCTTCCTGTGACATCGGGTGATGTGGGTGTCCTGGAGGGCAGGTAGTTTGCCACCGTTGACGCGCTGTGCAGACCTCACTATACCCTCTGGAGAGACTTGTGGTTGAGGGCGGTGCAGTTGCCGTACCAGGCGGAGATACAGCCCGACAGGATGATTGTGCATCTGTAAAGGTTTGTGAGTGTTTTAGGTGACAAGCCAAATTTCTTCAGCCTCCTGAGATTGAAGAGGCGCTGTTGAGCCTTCTTCACCACGCTGTCTGTGTTGGTGGACCATTTCAGTTTGTCCATGATGTGTACGCCAAGGAACTTAAAACTTTCCACCTTCTCCACTACTGTCCCGTCGATGTTGATGGGGGGGGGGGGGGGGGGGGGGTGCTCCCTCTGCTGTTTCCTGAAGTCCACGATCATCTCCTTTGTTTTGCTGACGTTGAGTGAGAGGTTATTTTCCTGTACCCCCCTCTGTGGGATGAGAACGCACCCTTGTGGGGCCCCAGTGTTGAAGATCAGCAGGGTGGAGATGTTGTTTCCTACCTTCACCACCTGGGGGCGGTCCGTCAGAAAGTCCAGTACCCAGTTGCACAAGGCGGGGCCGGGACCCAGGGTCTCAAGCTTAATGACGAGTTTGGAGGGTACTATGGTGTTAAATGCTGAGCTGTAGTCAATCAACAGCATTCTTACATAGGTATTCCTCTTGTCCAGATGGGATAGGGCTGTGTGCAGTATGATGGTGATTGCATCGTCAGTGGATCTATTGGGGCAAATTGGATTGGGTCTAGGGTATCAAGTCAGGTGGAGGTGATATGATCTTTGACTAGTCTCTCAAATAATTTCATGATGACAGAAGTGAGTGCTAATGATAGTCATTTAGTTCAGTTACGTTAACTTTCTTGGGATCAGGAACAATGGTGGCCATCTTGAAGCATGCGTGGACAGCAGACTGGGATAGGGATTGATTGAATACCTTCGTAAACACACCAGCCAGCTGGTCTTCGCATGGTCTTAGGACGCAGCAAGGGATGCCGTCTGGGCCGGCAGCCTTGTGAGGGTTAAGACGTTTAAATGTTTTACTCACGTTGGCCATGGAGAAGGAGAGCCCACAGGCTTTGATAGTGGGCCGTGTCAGTGGCACTGTATTGTCCTCAAAGCGAGCAATGAAGTTGTTAATTTGTCTGGGAGCAAGACGTAGATGTCCGCGACGGGGCTGGTTTTCTTATTGTAATCCGTGATTGACTGTAGACTGTAAATATGATATTGAGATAAAAACGGCTGCATTGGACCTTTAAGCATTTAGTGCTGGAGGAAGAGGGAACTTTTCAAGCGGGCTACTGTCCATCTACTGTATCCTCTTATTCCCATATAGACGGTGTAGTGCTGTCCCCCGGTACACACATTCACTTGGTTATTATCCACATTCACACGCACATTTTCTCCCTCTCTCTTTCTCCTCTAGTATATATATATATATATATATATATACATACATACATACATACATACATTTATAGGATTTCATGGTCGGCGTAATCACGCAGTAAACCATGTTGTTTCTCTCTGTTTGTGTGTCCCATATGCATCCATCTTAACTGAACAACCACACACACACACACACACACACACACACACACACACACACACACACACACACACACACACACACACACACACACACACACACACACACACACACACACACACACACACACACACACACACACACACACACACACACACACACACACACACACACACACACACACACACACGCGATTGCGCTGACACACTTCTTTAGGGATTAGGCCAGTCCACTGATTACATTGACTGACTGACTGCTGTGTGGAAGACTGCCTCCCTCGATCCTTCTCTGTTTCCCTCCATCCCTCCTTCCCTAACCCCTCACAGTACTGCTTCTGCACTTAACAGCACTCTCTCTGTGGTGGCTCAAATGAGATTTCCTCAAAGAAATCTCTGCATTAAGTCTGCCGTTTTAAAGACGGGCCATCAATCTCATGCTTGTATTAATGCATTCATATGCACGCACACACGTTCAGCCACGTCGTTTTTTTCAATTGTTTAAGCACAATTTTGATAACAGGGCCCGGTTTGTCAAAACACTACACACAATTAGCACAACCCTACACCAAAGTAGCACAACACTTCAGATCATTTGCAAAAATGGAACACATTTGTCAAAACTATACACGACTTAATAAAAATAATATTTTGTTACCATACGAAACACACATTTCATATGACTTCAATCTTTTTGAACCAGTTACACACTGCTGTTGCTAACCTAAAGCACTGCTGTTGCTAACCTAAAACACTGCTGTTGCTAACCTAAAACACTGCTGTCGCTAATCTAAAACACTTCTGTTGCTAACCTAAAACACTTTCAGCAAGTCTAAGTGTCAGTGATTAGAGTGCTGTAAATGAAGTACACGGAGAAAGTGCAACTATACAAACACTACACATGACCAATGCTGCAGACTGAGGAAAACATCATTTATTTCTCTCTATATACCCAAATCAGTCAACATGTCAACATGGAGAATCACAACAAAACATGTCCCAGTTTTCATGCTACTACAGTAATAATAATAACACTGTTAGCTCAGCAAACAACAGACAAACTTAAAATACTGTATCCAGTACAGGTTACAATTACAGTAAATAACAACAACAACAAACATAAAATACTGTATCCAGTACAGGTTACAATTACAGTAAATAACAACAACAACAAACATAAAATACTGTATCCAGTACAGGTTACAATTACAGTAAATAACAACAACAAACATAAAATACTGTATCCAGTACAGGTTACAATTACAGTAAATAACAACAACAACAAACATAAAATACTGTATCCAGTACAGGTTACAATTACAGTAAATAACAACAAACATAAAATACTGTATCCAGTACAGGTTACAATTACAGTAAATAACAACAATCATAAAATACTGTATCCAGTACAGGTTACAATTACAGTAAATAACAACAAACATAAAATACTGTATCCAGTACAGGTTACAATTACAGTAAATAACAACAAACATAAAATACTGTATCCAGTACAGGTTACAATTACAGTAAATAACAACAACAACAAACATAAAATACTGTATCCAGTACAGGTTACAATTACAGTAAATAACAACAACAACAAACATAAAATACTGTATCCAGTACAGGTTACAATTACAGTAAATAACAACAACAACAAACATAAAATACTGTATCCAGTACAGGTTACAATTACAGTAAATAACAACAACAACAAACATAAAATACTGTATCCAGTACAGGTTACAATTACAGTAAATAACAACAACAACAAACATAAAATACTGTATCCAGTACAGGTTACAATTACAGTAAATAACAACAACAACAAACATAAAATACTGTATCCCGTACAGGTTACAATTACAGTAAATAACAACAACAACAAACATAAAATACTGTATCCAGTACAGGTTACAATTACAGTAAATAACAACAACAACAAACATAAAATACTGTATCCAGTACAGGTTACAATTACAGTAAATAACAACAACAACAGACATAAAATACTGTATCCAGTACAGGTTACAATTACAGTAAATAACAACAACAACAAACATAAAATACTGTATCCAGTACAGGTTACAATTACAGTAAATAACAACAACAACAAACATAAAATACTGTATCCAGTACAGGTTACAATTACAGTAAATAACAACAACAACAAACATAAAATACTGTATCCAGTACAGGTTACAATTACAGTAAATAACAACAACAACAAACATAAAATACTGTATCCAGTACAGGTTACAATTACAGTAAATAACAACAAACATAAAATACTGTATCCAGTACAGGTTACAATTACAGTAAATAACAACAACAACAACAAAATCTACCAAGACCTGGCCGTCCCTCTAAACCTTCAGCTCATACAAGGAGAAGACTGATCAGAGATGCAGCCAAGAGGCCCATGATCACTCTGGATGAACTACAGAGATCTACAGCTGAGGTGGGAGACTCTGTCCATAGGACAACAGTCAGTCGTATATTGCACAAATCTGGCCTTTTCACCTGTGTCTCCCAGGTGGCAAGAATAAAGCCATTTCTTAAAGATATCCATAAAAAGTGTAGTTTAAAGTTTGCCTCAAGCCACCTGGGAGACACACCAAACATGTGGAAGAAGGTGCTCTGGTCAGATGAAACCAAAATTGAACTTTTTGGCAACAATGCAAAACGTTATGTTTGGCGTAAAAGCAACACAGCTCATCACCCTGAACACGCCATCCCCATTGTCAAACATGGTGGTGGCAGCATCATGTTTTGGGCCTGCTTTTCTTCAGCAGGGACAGGGAAGATGGTTAAAATTGATGGGAAGATGGATGGAGCCAAATACAGGACCATTCTGGAAGAAAACCTGATGGAGTCTGCAAAAGACCTGAGACTGGGACAGAGATTTGTCTTCCAACAAGACAATGATCCAAAACATAAAATAAACATATCCAGGTGTTAGAATGGCCAAGTCAAAGTCCAGACCTGAATCCAATCGAGAATCTGTGGAAAGAACTGAATTACTGCTGTTCACAAATGCTCTCCATCCAACCTCACTAAGCTCGAGCTGTTTTGCAAGGAGTAATGGGAAAAAAATTCAGTCTCTCGATGTGCAAAACTGATAAAGACATACCCCAAGCGACTTACAGCTGTAATCGCAGCAAAAGGTGGCGCTACAAAGTATTAACTTAAGGGGGCTGAATAATTTTGCACGCCCAATTTTTCAGTTTTTGATTTAAAAAAAGTTTGAAATATCCAATAAATGTCGTTCCACTTCATGATTGTGTCCCAATTGTTGTTGTTTCTTCACAAAAAATACAGTTTTATATCTTTATGTTTAAAGCCTGAAATGTGGCAAAAGGTCGCAAAGTTCAAGGGGGCCGAATACTTTCGCAAGGCACTGTATATTGCTGTGGTAAATCTGTTCGCTTTTCTTATTATGATAGACGGTGAAAATCTACCATTGGAACATGAGGTAGCCAATTGACCTATTCATGACATGGTGGGTAGAGACCAATCAGATATCATAGGGAGAAGCCACACCCATTTAGTATTTCAACTGCTGCCACACGCTCCAATCTCAGGGTCTCAGCAGGAGTGCTTTAATATTCAGTGTGTGTGTGTGTGTGTGTGTGTGTTGTGTGCATGTGAATGTGAATGTGAGAGAAAAAGAGAAAGGGAAAGAGGAAGAGGGAATCAAGGCATGTGTGAGAGAGAAGGGGGGAAGGTGGTTCTCAATGGCAATAGCGCTCAATTGCTTTTCCTAGCCTGAGGGCATAGTTGGCTCTCTCTATCTTTCTCTCCCATACAGAGTCCCAAAATCCCTCTCCATTCGCCGCCTGGGATGACAACTTGAACCACATTCGTACCCCTCTGTCCTCTTGGGTCAAAGGTAAAAGAGAAAAACCGGGCTGTGCAATTACATAATGTGGCATGGAGACCTCTGTCCTGACCTGGGCACTCCTAGACCGTGACAGTCATCGTGACAGTCATCACACTAACACCATTGTCTGTCTGTCTCCTCCTTATTGGTGACAGGGACGATATGGATTATATGTTATCTGGACAATTAATTCATTGAACGGACAGATTTATTCACTTGATCGGATGGATGAACATTATTTACTAAGGAAGGTTGTATATCTTCTTGAACAAACACCCTTGACTGGCAAACCTTGTTCGATATACACGTGATTACATAGCTAAGATACAATTTTATCTGGACAATTGATGAGTTGAGCGGACAGATGAATGAACTTGATTGCATGGTAAATGTGATTTATATCGGTTTGAGCATAACAACCTGGGTTGAAGAGGAAGACTCACGCTAAACCTCATTCAATATACACGTGACAGCATCGCTGAATATGACAATTAAGGCTGAATGATCAGCTCATTAAAACAGAGCTGCTATTGTGACACACTGGGTAGCATCCATCAGATGGTCTGTGACTTATGTAACCTTTCCCCAATTAAACCTTATTCAGAGGAAAATAATCCTTGTGGGTAAATCAAGGCAGCAGAGCTGAGCTCCAGCTCGGCCAAAAAACCCTTTAGCCCCTGGGCTAGCCAAGCCTTGTCTGAGATGGACGCTCTGATAGGAACTTCTAATGACCAGAGCTGCCTCCCAAATGGCAACCGATTACCTATGTAGCACTACTTTGACCTGGGCCCATAGTGCTCGAGTCAAAAGTAGTGCACTATATCAGGAATAGGGTGCACTTTGGGATATAGACAAGAGCAGCTGACCTGGAGCTGAAGCTGAGAGGAGAGTGAATGCCCTGTTGAACACAAGTACTGGACCAGGCTCTTTGGACCAGTGTCCCCTGTGTCCCCCTCTGTTGGGACCGCTCAACTTGGCCCTCACACAAGGCTACCATTGGAGCATAGCCGAGAGAAAGGGAAAGGGAGATGAAGATGGAGAGACGGGGATAACTCAGAGGCAAACATTTAGATGGAGGAGGAAGTTGCTAATGGGAGCTGACAAACACTGATGCGTGAAATGAATTTTGCTGATCACAACGATAGATGGCACAACACCCCTTTCCCATTTGAATCACACCCCTTTCCAATTTAAAGCCCCATATAAAAATGGCTTAGTGGAACAATGAAGATAAGCCAATTGTACTGTAAGTAGGAACTAAACATCCTTTAAATTGTAGCTTCTTGTTTTAATTCTATCCTTTCATCATCTTACTGATACTGGAACTTATATTCCGCAACTTGTTTACACATACATAAATCATTCAGTTTAAATTCCTGGGGTTTTAGCAGTGAAACATGCTCCCCCGGGTGCAGTGTAGAGCCCAATTAGCTAGTAGGAATCTCATTTTAGTCAGGCCATAGCAAAAGGAAAGAAGCAGATTTGTGAAACAGCCATTAATGCCTGAAGGAGAGAGCACATCACCCAATGAGGGATTAGCCCCGGGAGGTGTATGAGTACGAAGGCACTCTTTTAGCAGCAGACAGTATACACTGAGTCAGTGGAGGCTCTTTAGAGGAGGAAGGGGAGGACCATCTTATTCAGTGAATTTCATACAAATAAAAATGGTAAAACATTAAAAAAGGTTCTCTTTTAGCTAAAACTATACTAAATATACTCACCAAATAACTGATTAAAACACACTGTTTTGCAGTGAAGGTCTACAGTACCCTCAACAGCACTCTGCAGAGTAGCACCATGGAACAGCTGGAGGACAGCTATCTTCCACCCTCCTCTATATACATTGACTTCAATAAAAAAAACTAGTAGGCTCATAGTTCTCACCCCCTTCCATTGACATACAGTGTAATTATGACAACTCCCAGAGGACGTCCTCCAACCTATCAGAGTTGCAGCATGAACTGATATGTTGTCCACCCAAACAAAGTATCAGATAATTAATCTAGAACTGAAAGCTACAGCTAGATAGCACTGCAGTGCATCAAATGTGGTGAGTAGTTGACTCAGAGGGAGAAAGACAATAGTTAACCTGTAACGGCTTTCTTCTCTTGAAGGAGAGGAGGACCAAAATGCAGCGTGGTTAGAGTTCAACATGTTTAATCAAGACCATACATGAGAACACTACAAAATACAAAACAACAAAAGTGAAAACCGAAACAGTCCTATCTGGTACAAAGACCGAAGATAACCACCCACAAACCCCAACACAAAACAAGCTACCTAAATATGATTCCCAACCAGAGACGATGACTAACGCCTGCCTCTGATTGAGAACCATATCAGGCCATACATAGAAACGGACAAACTAGACACACAACATAGAATGCCCACCCAGCTCATGTCTTGACCAACACTAAAACAAGGAAAACACAAAATAAATATCGTCAGAACGTGACATAACCAGTTTTGAACTAAATTAATTTATTTCAAAATGGAGAAGCAAGAAATGACACTTTCAGTTTCACTTACTTAGCTAGCAAATGCAGCTAGCTAGTTTAGCCTACTCAAACAATCTGCTTAAACAGAGGTATGCTACGTTAGCAAGCTGGCTAGGATTATCCAACACCACACTGCAACTCTTCCAAGTCAAGGTAAGCTATTGGTTCTACTACTGTATTGCCATCCGGGCCCGCCGGTGTAAGTGCTAAACTGCTTACTGACAGGTTAACTAACATGTTAGTTCTAATAGCTATGTTGACTATGATGTTACTTTAACCTATGGTGACAACGATGTAGGCTGTGTATAGTGGTTATGATATGGTTTAGCTTGGAAAGTGTTTTTTGCCTGGTCACATACAGCTGATGTGTTGTGCATTGAAGTCCACAGGCAAAGGGAAAAGGTGAGAGGAGGAGAGCGCAGAGATGCCAGAAATAGTACAACATGAACCATGTTTACGTGTGATCAGGTTGTGTTCATTCCACCAATTCTGTTAAAAATGTTTCTTGAACGGAAGCACATGGGGAAACTGTTGAGTGTAAAAAACCTAGCAGTTCTTCACACACTCAAACCGGTGCCCCTGGCACCTAGTAGCATACCCTGTTCAAAGGCACTTAAATATTTTGTCTTGCCCATTGTCTTCATTAAACTAATCATGTAACTTTAATTAACTAGGAAGTCGGGGCTCCAAGGGAAAATGTTTATAGAGTCTCTATTTCCCAAATAAACTTTTAAGATATTTTCATATCTTATCGATCTTCTATTAATGTATTATTACCTCATCAATCTCATTCCTGAATGTTGCAAACCCTTGGATATCTGCATGAACCCTAGCATCATAAATCATGAATCAGCTATATACAAATGGTCTTAATTATTTATTTACTAACTAACTAATCAATCACAGAATTACATAAATACACACACAATAGTTATACATTGGTTCCTGACATGATACACTGAAAAGTCTCTAGTGGGCTAAGCCAATATGACGGCTTTGTAGACAAAGGAAAGGGGTGGGGCCAGCTCAAGGGCGGGAATCTCAGAGTGGAGCCCCGTACATACACTACACTCATAAATATGCTTATACTTTGAACACAAACAACCGCTCATTCCAAAATAAATCTCAATTTACATATTTACGAGTGTATGGCTTTGTCCCTCTCTGCGAGCGCCGGACCACCTGCTGGATACATCATCAATGGAAAGTCTCTGGTTTGTCCACCAGAGATCAAAGTCTTTCGCAGTTGTAGCATACGTCAGAATAACATTCGGTCGTTCGTCCGGTTGCGTTTACCAGCTGCAGACTGAATAATTGTTCTTTAGTTTGTAGATTTCTTAACCATTTCAACGTGGGAATGATCTCCAAGTTCTCTAGTTTTGTCCTTTGGTAGAGTTGCCAAATATTTAGCGAAAGCTTCCATGTTTTCTGCTCTATTGTAAGTTTCGTTAGAAGTGTTTTTTATACTGGTGTAGAAAAGAACACCCCGTTCCATGACACCGATGTAAATGTCTGTGTTCACGGGATTGATTGATTGATTGATTGAGAGAGAGAGAGAGAGAGAGAGAGAGAGAGAGAGAGAGAGAGATCCATGATCACGTCATGAGACCATTCACACTGAATGTAAATGTCTGTGTTCACGGGATTGATTGAGACACAGAGGAGGACAGAAGCTTTCTGTCCTCTGGCTACACCATGGTGCTAACCTACAGAATGTTGTTGAGGCTACTGTAGACATTCATTGCCTTTGGCTTTGGGGGTTATAATTTGTAGGGGTGCTAAGTTTCCGTCCTGAATCTTTCTTCAATATTTCAATTACAGTTTTGCCTTTGGTCTGGGTTTAAATTCTGTCAAATCACCTCAATAAAGAGGGTTTGTACCTTTTCATTCAAAGGAGGACATTTTAACTTGTGGTAAGAGCACTTTCTATACAGGCATTGGCCATGGTAAGAGAGTGAGAGTAGCATTGGCTCTAAATCCCTCTGAAGAGAAGCGAACCCTGACCTGTGTCATGCTGAGTTTGACAGGCAGCTTGTGTGGCAGGTTTCTGTGTGCCCAGCTCATTTGCCACAGTTTGGCCCCTAAGTAGATCATTGTTTCTAACTTTAACCCTCCTATCCAAATGACTCTCGTGGCCTGAAGAGATGCTTAATGTGAGAACATGGCAATGGTCCAAGTATATACTGTAAGCTTTCCAAGTATGGATCTCAGATGAAGAGTGCGCCCAAAGACCTTAAGCAGTGCTTCGGTGTGGCAATGGCATCAGCTGGGAAAGAAAAGTGGACTGAGAGTGTTTGTGTGTGCATGTGTGTGTGTGTGCTTGTGTGTATGCCCCCAAAAGATAGCAAGCAGCGCTGCAGAGCCTACGATCGCAGTTGGTGTCAGAAGAAGTCTGCCAACTGGTTTCTATTAGTGTGGGGCCCGGCTCCATCTCCCTCACGGAGGCTTATTTGTCTCTGACAGCTGTAGATAGATAGAGAGAGATGACGGATCTATGCAAATGAGACTCTGAATGATGTATTATGCCAAAAGTTCCACAGTGGACAAAACCCGTCTTTGGAACCCAGTCTTCCGTCCAAACCCAATAGCACCATGGAGCCTCTTCATAGTCGTCAGACTGTGGACGCATCCCAAATGGCACCCTATCCATTTTTCAAACGTTTTACCATATGGTTTTTTATCCAGATCGACTTTGTGAGCGCATACATTTTCTTACCGGTCTGCAGTGGGAATCAAACCAACATCGATGGCATTGTAAGCACCATGCTCGACCAACTGATCTTCACAGGACGCGTGGACAGTTCCTTTCATAGTGAACTACTCATAGAGCTCTGGTCAAAAGTAGTGCACTATGTATGGAATAGGGTGTCCCTTGTCACAGAATGCGCTTCAAGGCGACGCCTCTCTTCTCCATTGGCTATTAAATTCCCCTAACAGGTGCAGAGTCATTGAGACAAGTCGTATCATTCTACTCCCGGATTTGGTGGGAGAATGTGTGTGCTTGCTTGCCACACTGGTTATGAGTGGAAGGCATTGTGCTCATTGAGAACTGACAAATGGCCTCTGGCTATCAAGGAAAAGAAGCCGCCACAGCTACTAGGTCCTGGACCGTAAAATGGAGTCACTCCCAGTGGTGTAAGTGGTAAGAAGGTACAGAGCTGTTTTGTTCCAGCTGTGGTCGGCCAAACGTTATCTATTGCTGTTGGCTGCAGCATTATCTCCTCCCATTAATTATCCGTTTGCAGGAAATCCAGCGCACAAACACACACATCAAACACGCACACACACACACACACACACACACATCAAACACGCACGCACGCACACACACACACACTTCTTCTGTGATTAATTTCAGGAACTGCCAGACCAGACGACGGCCCCTCTGGCGCTGAATGACGTGGCCTTGCCAACTCAGCACTTCCTCTTCCTCTAGGTTTTTTTTTGTGGAAGGGGACGGTGAGATGGCGATGGCTTTTTGTTCTCTCTGTGTTCTTGTTTTTGGTCTTGAATGCCGACTAGACCGGGCGCAAGCGTGCGTCCGCGTGCGCCTTCGCGCGCATGTTGATTTTGTCCACCCACACCAGACGCAATCAGAACACGCAGGTTGAAATATCAAAACGAATTCTGAACAAACCATATTCATTTGAGGATAGGTCCAAATGCATTAAACATTCATGGAAATTTAGCTAGCTTGCTGTTGCTAGCTAATTTGTCCTGGGATATAAACAAGGTCCTCTACTCTGACAATTAATCCACAAATAAAAGGGTAAACCTAGTTAGTTTCTAGTAATCGCTCCTCCTTCAGTCTTCTTCTTTGGACTTTATATGGCGGTTAGCAACCAACTTTAAGGTGCTTTACCACCACCAACTGGACTGGAGTGTGTACCTCAGTTCATCTTTCATTCACCCACGTGCGTATATGCTCCTAAAAACCAATGAGGAAATGGGAGAGGTGGAACATGCAGCGCGTCACGCAACGCAAGTGGTTTAAGTCAGCATATAAGTCACCAAGATGAGATGAGAACTCGCCATTTGTATGGCAGACCTGGGTTCAAATACTGTTTGAAATCATTTTAAATACTTTAAATTTGCTTTATTGAGCTTGCATGACGCAATGAACCAATAGAAATGTCCCAAAATAGCCAACCCTGTCGACCTGGCACTCCAGCCTGGGAAAAAAAATTGCTCAAAGTTGGCTGTAGGCCACGTGACATTTTTTAAATGTATTTTAAACCAGGTCTGGGTCTACCAAGTTTTTATTTGACCTTTATTTAACGGGGCAAGACAGTTAAGCACAAATTCAAATTTACAATGACTGACCTCCC
Organism: Oncorhynchus gorbuscha; assembly: GCF_021184085.1. Lineage (NCBI taxonomy): Eukaryota > Metazoa > Chordata > Actinopteri > Salmoniformes > Salmonidae > Oncorhynchus > Oncorhynchus gorbuscha. The sequence continues at coordinate 54,385,422 of NC_060174.1, read as the reverse complement.
CAGCCAACCCCTATGGGACTCCCAATTACAGCCAGTTGTGATACAGCTTGGAATCCAACCAGTGTCTGTAGTGACACCTCTAGAATTGAGATGCAATGCCTTAGACTGCTGCACCACTCGGGAGTACATGATTCCATATGTGTTATTTCATAGTTTTGATGTCTTCACTATTGTTCTACAATGTAGAAAATAGTAAAAAATAAAGAAAAACCCTTGAATAAGTAGGTGCGTCCAAACTTTTGACTGGTACTGCATGTGGACACCCCCTCAAATTAGTGGATTAGTCTATTTCAGCCACACCCATTGCTGACAGGTGTATAAAATCGAGCACACAGCCATTCAATATCAATAGTCAAACGGTGGCAGTAGAATGGCCTTACTGAAGAGCTCAGTGACTTTCAACGTGGCACCATCATAGGATGCCACCTTTCCAACAAGTCAGTTCATCGAATTTCTGCCCTGCTAGATCTGCCCCGGTCAACTGTACGCATTTTTATTGTGACATAGAAACGTCTAGGAGCAACACTGGCTCAGCTGCGAAGTGGTAGGACACACAAGCTCACAGAACCGGACCGGTGAGTGCTGAAGTGCGTAAACATTGTATGTCCTCGGTTGCAACACTCACTACCGAGTACCAACCTGCATCTGGAAGTGACGTCAGCACAAGAACTGTTCAGCGGGATCTTCATGAAATGGCTTTCCATGGCCGAGCAGCTGCACACAAGCCAAACATCACCATGCGCAATGACAAGCATTGGCTGGAGTGGTATAAAGCTCGCCGCCATTGGACTCTGGAGCAGTGGAAATGCGTTCTGTGGAGTGATGAATCACGCTTCAGCATCTGGCAATCTGACGGACGAATCTGGGTTTGGCGGATGCCAGAAGACCAAAGCATAGTGCCAATTGTAAAGTTCGGTGGAGGAGGAATAATGGTCTGGGGCTGTTTTTCATGGTTCGGGCTAGATTCAAACTGGAAACCCTCGCCTCTCTAACCGCTAGGCTACGTGCCAACCCATGAGAGCTTGTTTTCTCTCCAAACTCGAGAATAGCTCTTTATGAGACAACATGAACTAACATGACCCAGAAACTTCACCGTTGTCAAAATCGAAGACAATGTTTTTATTAAAAGTTCTACTGTTTTCCATTTTGAACCACTAACCCATGCAACCATGTTAGCTTGTGCTACATATTTGTCCCTTGGTAGTTGAGCTTTTTTCACCTGTCTTGCAAGTCCTCCAATCCCTCAATGTCATTCATACTTGACTTTCCATTTGAGGGGGCTGTGATATTAAGAGCCAAAAATCGCACTTGGTGTCCGCACTGTCAATGTGCCTCTAATAATTCCGTCCACAGGGCTCTTCTCTCTCTCTTTCGCTCAGCCGCCAGGGTCCCAATCATGCTCCCACATCCAATTCCCTTTTTCTTTATTTTCTTCTTTCTTTTTTTTGGGGGGGGGAAACCTTGAGGCAATGATATAATACTTCAGTCCAGCTCCCTGGATGATTAACAGACCTGGCTTGGTGGTTGGTAGGCTAGGATGCAGCCCTCCCTGATATTCCCCATCATGGCATGCTCTCTGACCTTGTTACATTAAACAGGGACCCTCTTTCTCATTATCCTATATGGGTACTTGAGTGGTATGGAGAGATATAGGTCTAGGGATTGGCAATGTGGATTAGAGCGGGAGAAGGCCCCCCTACCCCTGACTTTCCCTTCCGCACTCACACACATAATTGCATACATACACGCACACTGCACACCCAAGTGTATCACACATATACACAGAGAAATGCATTCACACCCACAGGTGTCTATATCTCTCTCACACACACACACACACACACACACACACACACACACACACACACACACACACACACACACACACACACACACACACACACACACACACACACACACACACACACACACACACACACACACACACACACACACACACACACACACACACACAGCAAAACATATACATTTACAGGCATGCAAAGAGACACACACATACACACCACCCACTCCTCCGAGAGTCCCTAGACACCCCGGGTCCTAGAGCTCCCCCCCCCCCCCCAGCCTGGCTGCCCTAATGAGGACTGTCCCTCAGTGTTTGATCCTGTAGCCAGCAACCCCTCCAGCCCCCCTTGGGTCCCCCAGCCTCATGCCTATTCAACACCCACCTCCCCTCCTTCAGCCTTCTACCCTACTTACTCCCCCATTGCCCTGGGTAGTCTATGGATCTTCACCAGATTGCTCCTGGGTGGCTTCTTGATATCAAAGCCAGTCAGACACAATGAATAGAGGCAAGGGGGAAAAGCAACTACAGCGTAGCTGGAGGTGGAGCTGAATCCTAGAAGCTGTGCCACAACTACAGTAGCGATCTGTCCCATTTTGTTCATTTTGGCAGACGTTCTTGTATCATTTTAAGTTTTGATCTTTTGCCTTTTCTTACTTTCCAAACAAACAAAACAAATGGACATTTAATTACATCAATTTTGAATAAATGCTAAATGCCCGCTGGTCGCTGCAACATAACTGTAGCCATAACATCTCTCTGCCTCTACCACTCTCTCTCTCAATTCAATTCAAGGGCTTTATTGGCATGGAACAAACATATGTTTATACTGCCAAAGCAAGTGAAGTAGATAATTCTTTAAGTTTGGGTCAGGTATTCTGCCACTGTGTACTCTCTGTTTAGTGCCAAGTAGCATTCTAGTTTGCTCTGTTTTTTTGTTAATTATCTTTTTGTTTTCTCATGATTTGGTTGGGTCTAATTGTGTTGCCGTCATGGGGCTCTGTGGGGTCTGTTTGTATTTGTGAACAGAGCCCCAGGACCAGCTTGCTTAGGGGGACTCTTCTCCAGGTTCATCTCTCTGTAGGTGATGGCTTTGTTATGGACGGTTTGGGAATCGCTTCCTTTTAGATGGTTGTAGAATCTAACCGCTCTTTTCTGGATTTGGATAATTAGTGGGAATCGCCCTAATTCTGCCTTGCTTGCATTTTACGCTGTACACAGAGGATATTTTTGCAGAATTCTGCATGCAGTCTCAATTGGGTATTTATCACATTTTCTGAATTCTTGGTTGGTGAGCAGACCACAGACCTCACAACTATAAAGGGCAATGGGTTCTATAACTATTTCAAGTATTTTTAGCCAGATCCTAATTGGTATGTCGAATTTGATGTTCTCTCTCGCTCTCTCACTCTCTCTTCCCTCAAATCAAATCTAATTTATTTATACAGCCCTTCTTATATCAGCTGATATCTCAAAATGCTGTACAGAAACCCAGCCTAAAACCCCAAACAGCAAGCAATGCAGGTGTAGAAGCACGGCGGCTAGGAAAAACTCCCTAGAAAGGCCAAAACCTAGGAGGAAACCTAGAGAGGAACCAGGCTATGAGGGGTGGCCAGTCCTCTTCTGGCTGTGCCGGGTGAAGATTATAACAGAACATGGCCAAGATGTTCAAATGTTCATAAATGACCCTCACCTTGTTTCTTCCTCCTCATCAACAACCCCACAGCGTTAGCTATCCATGAATGTAAGTGCTTATGGCCCAACACGTCTGTGCAGTGTGTGGTATCCCTGGGTACGGTTCGCGTGGAGACGGCCGGCAAGAACAACACCACCTACACCAGCCTCAAGACCAAGCTCCCCAATGTCATCAGCTCTGTCACAGACACAGAGCGTAACTTGACATCTGTCTGGGCCATTGTACTTTTTGGTCCAGTTTCCTAGACACAGATTAAGCCGAGTCCTGAACTAAAAAGCATGTTAGATTTCTGAGATCAGCCTATGTTTGGACACATCATGTCAGAATTAGACTGTTTCTCAAACGTCAAATTTCAAAGTTGTTCCAAACGACACATTTCAAAGTGTTTAAGGTTAAGTTTAGGCATTAACTCGGCATTGTAAGGTTAGGGGTTAAGTTTAGCCATTAACTACGAATTCTTCAGGTCAGGCATTAACTCAGAATAGATGAGGCAAGGGTTAAGGATGAGCTTAAAACAAACATGCAACCTTTCCAACCAGATGCTTATGCCCATCCGCCATCCCCGTCCATAACGCCATAGCAAAACCGCAAAACCGCAAACCCACAAAAACGCTCACTGTTGCCCCTAGTGGCCGTTTCCCACGTCATCTCCCGACGTCCTCAGACATGGATGGACGTCGAATACTGACATTTCGACATCACCTCAGCAATACACCCCCAGTGTAACTATGGTCTAATGATCACTTTAATTCTCACCACATTTGCTCTGGGATGGAATGAAGTCGGTGATTAGGGTGAAACGTGCACACACACACAGCCCCCGGATGTCTTCGGATCTACTTGGCAGTCGCTGTAAACCAACCGGCTGCACCACACAGAAAGACAAACACTCAAAACCTTCCTTGTCTGCGCGCACATCAACACAGACCGAACGCTACACCCCCCCTGGGACACTCTGAGAAGCGGACGAGGAGGTCGCAGCTGTGGTGGAAGCAGAGTTTTTGAGAAGGAAAATAGGAAATCCGGGTTTTAAGCATGTTCATCTCGTGGGTATAAATAACCTGCCTGATTAGAGAGGGACGGGAGGAGGGGAGAAGAGATGGATCCGAACTACAGGAGCACCCTGCAGAGAGCAGCAGAAGCAGCACAGCAGCGGCACAGCAGACCTAATCTAAAATGTAAATGTAAAACAATATACATGTCGTTTGCAGTGCAGTAGGAGCACGCCATAATGTGCATGCTGGAATTGATCACGTATCGCTAGGGGGGAGTGTGTATTGGAATGAGGTCACTTAGAAAATTCAACACTTAAAAACACTCCCTCTTCCGTCATCTTCGCGAACTTGTGGTCATAACTATATCGTACCGAGCAGCGAACCGCTAGGCAGGTAGACAAGTAACTAAAAGGTTGCTGGTTTGAATCCCTGAGCTGACACCTTAAGAATCTGTTGTTCTACCCCTGAGCAAGGCACTTAACTCACTGGTTCCCTGGCGCTGTGGATGTTAATTAAGGCAGCCCCCTGCACCTTTCTGGAGAAGACACATTTCGTTTGGAGCCATTCAGTTGTACAACTTTACTAAGGTATCACTCTTTCCCATTGGTTGAACCCTGAATACACAGCATCCAGATACATGTATGTTGTCTTAAAAGTGTGTTGAACAGAGTCAAACTCAATCATGCATTTATTACATACTATAACGGGAACGTGTTTCAGCTCCTGATCTGAGACTCACCTCATTCACTCCTCTGTGGGAACTTAAAGGTGACACAAACAGCTGGTGACACAAACAACAGTATTTACTGGGCTGTGGCCCTCCGTCAGGCTTGTATAAAACTGCAACCACTCACTTAATCTGTTCCTATCTTAGTGAGAAAAGTAGTGAGAACTGATGCGACCGTTAGATATAGTGATAATAACAGCCCCCCAGACGTGTAGTTTGAGAATCGTGTTGTAGCTATAATGGAACCCGTGTCTTGTCTTAGCTCCTGAACTAAGATTCACCTCAACCTCTCTCACATTTCTCTGGGAACATTGACACGAACAGCTGCTATTACTTATTGGACCAGCTCCTTCAGGCACATCTAGCCTATTATTACCTATGTGTGTGTGTGTGTCTTGCTGGTCCTACCGCTACAGACACGCCATTTTAACACATCCATGACTGAATATACTCTGAGAAACAACCCTCACACACACACGCGCATGTACACACACACACACACACACACACACACACACACACACACACACACACACACACACACACACACACACACACACACACACACACACACACACACACACACACACACACACACACACGCATGTACACACACACACACACACACACACACACACACACACACACACACACACACACACACACACACACACACACACACACACACACACACACACACACACACACACACACACACACACACACACACACACACCATTGAGAAACAACACTCGCTCAGACGTCTGCACCCTGAATAACCCTGCTTCTGACACTGTCAGAGCTCACAGATCCTCGCCGCTAAATGTTGGCCCATCTGAAATTACGCGATCCTGTCAATGTTGCTGACAGAATGGGTTTGACGAGCTTGATCTCTTGACTCTCTCAAGCTCTTTTGACTTCGGACTGTTTACGCATGTTGTGACAATTAGGTTTATTTGTTATGTGGGGTTGAATGTTTGTTACTGTATGTCAACCAATGTCCAATGTGGTGTGTTTGAATGTGCGTCCATGTCTGTGTCTGTGCCTGTAAATGCACATCTACATACATACATGTGCCCTCACTCCCACCCCCCCCCCCTCCCCTTCTATGTCTCCAGTGGTTCACAATGCCGTCTTCTCCCACGGCTAATTTTTCCACTTACAATAACTAATACTTAACTAGATGCACCAATAACTTGATTATAGTTCGCCTCACTCCTTCGCTCCCTCCCAGAGGTCCACGTCATGCTGGACGCCCTCCTTTCTCCCGACTCGTGCTTGCGCTTCAACCCCTATATGAACGAGAACATCACCCTGGACGAGAGCCGTGGTGAGAAACTGAAATGCTGCAGGCCAAGGGCCTCCACTACCTGGACAGGAAACTGGAGAAGCTGCAGAAACCTGCCAGGATACTCACCAGGGAAAAGAGCCCCGTCCAAAAGCTGTAAACCTGAGCTAAGCTCAAACATGGCATGTACGATGGTATGCCCATCTTCAACTGCGAGCTGTAGGTGGGTCTGGGCTGATGCTTGGCCACCAAACAACATAACACCACCTTCGCCTAAAACTGGACTCAACTATACACTGAAGCACGCACCCCTATAAGGCTACGACAGCCAGTATATCCTCACGCTGTAATTATTTCTATTTTCATACAAAAATAACTGGGATGTTTTTTTGATTGAAATTGGTTTCACTTTTTTACTTGAACCCAATCTACCACCAATCAATAACTAAATTTCAACATGCGCGTAAAACGAACATTGTAAACAACAAGAATGTAATGCAAAACAAACGTTGACAATCACTAGCTTGTCACGTGCAATGGTTGGTATCAAGGTTTTATTTGAACGAACGGCTTTATTTGAACACCAATGCAGCTAGTGATCCTTGATTTGATCGTTTCATTATTGGCGGTGATATTGGTACATACAGTTGAAGTCGGACGTTTACATACACCTTAGCCAAATATATTTAAACTCAGTTTTTCACAATTCCTGACATTTAATCCTAGTAAAAATTCCCTGTCTTAGGTCAGTTAGTATCACCACTTTATTTTAAGAATGTGAAATGTCAAAATAATAGTAGAGAGAATTATTTATTTCAGCTTTTATTTCTTTCATCACATTCCCAGTGGGTCAGAAGTGTACATACGCTCAATTAGTATTTGGTAGCATTGCCTTTAAATTGCTTAACTTGGGTCAAACGTTTCGGGTAGCCTTTCACAAGCTTCCCACAATAAGTTGTTGAATTTTGGCTCATTCCTCTTGACAGAGTGTCACGGTTGTCGTAAGAACTGTACCAAGGCGCAGCGTACATAGAGTTCCACATCTTTATTAACAATTGGAACTTAAGCAAAACAAAACAATAAACGAACATTGAAAAGTGACTACGTGGTGCACATGCACAAACATAAAATAACACAGTATGGGAAAATAGCTACTTAAATATGATCCCTCAATTAGAGACAACGATTACCAGCTGCCTCTAATTGGGAATCATACAAAACACCAACATAGAAAAATTAACTAGAACACAAAATATAGATAATAAACTAGAATACCCCCTAGTCACGCCCTGACCAACTACACCATAGAGAAACAATGTCTCTCTATGGTCAGGGCGTGACACAGAGCTGGTGTAAATGAGTCAGGTTTGTAGGCCTCCTTGATCGCACACGTTTTTTCAGGTCTCCCCACACATTTTCTCTAGGATTGAGGTCAGGGTTTTGTGATGGCCACTCCAAAACCTTGACTTTGTTGTCCTTAAGCCATTTTGCCACAACTTTGGAAGTATGCTTGGGGTCATGGTCCATTTGCGACCAAACTTCCTGAACTGATGACTTGAGATGTTGCTTCAATATATCCACATAATTTCCCTACCTCATGATGCCATCTATTTTGTGAAGTGCACCAGTCCCTCCTGAGCAAAGCACCCCCACAACATGATGCTGCCACCCCAGTGCTTCACGTTTGGGATGGAGTTCTTCGGCTTGCAAGCCTTCCCCATTTTCCTCCAAAAATAATGATGGTCATTATGACCAAACGGTTCTATTTTTGTTTCATCAGACCAGAGGACATTTCTCAAAAAGTATGATCTTTATCTCCATGTGCAGTTGCAAACCGTAGTCTGGCTTTCTTATGGCGGTTTTGGAGCAGTGGCTTCTTCCTTGCTGAGCGGCCTTTCAGGTTTTGTCGATATAGGACTTGTTTTGCTGTGGATATAGATACTTTTGTACCTGTTTCCTCCAGCATCTTCCCAAGGTCCTTTGCTGTTGTTCTGGGATTGATTTGCACTTCTCGCTACAAAGTACGTTCATCTCTAGACGACAGAGTGGTATGACGGCTGCATGGTCCCATTTCTGAGTGGTATGACGGCTGCATGGTCCCATGGTGTTGATACTTGCGTACTATTGTTTGTACAGATGACCGTGGTACCTTTGGAAATTGCTCCCAATGATGAACCAGACTTGTGGAGGTCTACAATTCTTTTTCTGAGGTCTTGGCTGATTTCTTTTCATTTTCCCATGATGTCAAGCAAAGAGGCACTGAGTTTGAAGGTAGGCCTTGAAATACATTCACTCAAATGATGTCAATGAGCCTATCAGAAGCTTCTAAAGCCATGACATAATTTTCTTGAATTTTCCGAGCTGTTAAAAGGCACAGTCAACTTGGTGAATGTAAACTTCTGGCCCACTGGAATTGTGATACAGTGAATTATAAGTGAAATAATCTGTTTGTAAACCATTGTTGGAAAAATGACTCGTGTCATGCACAAAGTAGATGTCCTAACCGACTTGCCAAAACTATAGTTTGTTAACAAGACATTTGTGGAGTGGTTGAAAAACTAGTTTGAATGACTAAGTGTATGTAAACGTCCGACTTCAACTGTGCATCAGGGTGTAATTTTGGACATATACTGTAGAAATAATTTTATTTTGAGAAACATTTTAGTCACAGACCTGGCTAGCTTGCACATACAGCTGCTTTAAAGCCCCGAGGTCTAATCAGGATAAATAGGTTCTGTATTGTATATGGATGTATAAGTTTCAAAATGTTCACGCCTCTCTGTGATTTTCAGAATGCATCATTAGAAAAATGACTTGACTGTACGTATTACTACTTTAAAATTGTAATTATACACTGAAAAAAATATATAAACACATCATGCGACAATGTCAAATAGTTACAGTTCATATCAGGAAATCAGTTAATAGAAACAAGCTAATTAGGTCCTAATCTATGGATTTCACATGACGGGGAATATAGATATGCGTCTGTTTGTCATGTTTTGTCTTATATTGTCTTGTCATTTTGCTTTCCCTTCTGTTCGTTTTCCCCCTGCTGGTCTTATTAGGTTCGTTCCCTTTTTCTCTCTCCCTCCCTCTCTCTCTTCTCTCTATCGTTCCGTTCCTGCTCCCAGCTGTTCCTATTCCCCTTAATCAATCATCTAATCTTTTCACACCTGTTCCGTATCTTGCCCTCTGATTAGAGTCCCTATTTCTCCCCTTGTCTTCCGTTTCTGTCCTGTCGGATCCTTGTATATTGTTCACCGTGCTGTGTCTTTGTCTCGCCCTGTCGTGTCTTGTTTCCCTCAGATGCTGCGTGTGAGCAGGTGTCTGAGTCTGCTACGGTCGGTGCCTTCCCGAGGCAAACTACAGTTTATGGTCGAGTCTCCAGTCTGTCCTCGTCACTACGAGTGGAATTAGTTTTTTATGTTTTGTTTTCTGCTCCGATTTGTCTAGGAGTATTGCCTATTTCCTTTACTGGAATAAAGACTCTGTTTTCGCCAAGTCGCTTTTGGGTCCTCATTCACCTGCATAACAGAAGGATCCGACCAAAGAATGGACCCAGCGACTACAGACGCTCGTAACACTGCCGTCGAGATCCAAGGAGCCATGCTCGGCAGACACGAGCAGGAATTGTCTGCTGCTCGTCATGCCGTGGAGAACCTGGCCGCTCAGGTTTCCGACCTCTCTGGACAGTTCCAGAGTCTTCGTCTCGTGCCACCTGTTACTTCCTGGTCCGCCGAGCCTCCGGAACCTAGGGTTAATAACCCACCTTGTTACTCTGGGCAGCCCACGGAGTGCCTCTCCTTTCTCACCCAGTGTGATATTGTGTTCTCTCTCCAACCCAACACATACTCTAGAGAGAGAGCTCGGGTTGCTTACGTCATATCACTCCTTACTGGCCGGGCTCGAGAGTGGGGCACAGCTATCTGGGAGGCAAGGGCTGATTGTTCTAACAATTACCAGAACTTTAAAGAGGAGATGATTCGGGTTTTTGACCGTTCAGTTTTTGGTAGGGAGGCTTCTAGGGCCCTGGCTTCCCTATGTCAAGGTGATCGATCCATAACGGATTACTCTATAGAGTTTCGCACTCTTGCTGCCTCTAGTGACTGGAACAAGCCGGCGCTGCTCGCTCGTTTTCTGGAGGGACTCCACGCAGAGGTTAAAGATGAGATTCTCTCCCGGGAGGTTCCTTCCAGTGTGGACTCTTTGATTGCTCTCGCCATCCGCATAGAACGACGGGTAGATCTTCGTCACCAAGCTCGTGGAAGAGAGCTCGCGTTAACGGTGTTTCCCCGCTCCACATCGCAACCATCTCCCTCCTCTGGCTCAGATACTGAGCCCATGCAGCTGGGAGGTATTCGCATCTCGACTAAGGAGAGGGAACGGAGGATCACCAACCGCCTGTGCCTCTATTGCGGACTTGCTGGACATTTTGTCAATTCATGTCCAGTAAAAGCCAGAGCTCATCAGTAAGCGGAGGGCTACTGGTGAGCGCTACTACTCAGGTCTCTCCATCAAGATCCTGTACTACTATGTCGGTCCATCTACGCTGGACCGGTTCGGTTGCTACATGCAGTGCCTTGATAGACTCTGGGGCTGAGGGTTGTTTTATGGACGAAGCATGGGCTCGGAAACATGACATTCCTTTCAGACAGTTAGAGAAGCCTACGCCCATGTTCGCCTTAGATGGTAGTCATCTCCCCAGTATCAGATATGAGACACTACCTTTAACCCTCACAGTATCTGGTAACCACAGTGAGACTATTTCCTTTTTGATTTTTCGTTCACCTTTTACACCTGTTGTTTTGGGTCATCCCTGGCTAGTATGTCATAATCCTTCTATTAATTGGTCTAGTAATTCTATCCTATCCTGGAACGTTTCTTGTCATGTGAAGTGTTTAATGTCTGCTATCCCTCCCGTTTCTTCTGTCCCCACTTCTCAGGAGGAACCTGGCGATTTGACAGGAGTGCCGGAGGAATATCATGATCTGCGCACGGTCTTCAGTCGGTCCAGAGCCAACTCCCTTCCTCCTCACCGGTCATATGATTGTAGTATTGATCTCCTTCCGGGGACCACTCCTCCTCGGGGTAGACTATACTCTCTGTCGGCTCCCGAACGTAAGGCTCTCGAGGATTATTTGTCTGTGTCTCTTGACGCCGGCACCGTAGTGCCTTCTTCCTCTCCTGCCGGGGCGGGGGTTTTTTTTGTTAAGAAGAAGGATTGGTACTCTGCGCCCCTGCGTGGATTATCGAGGGCTGAATGACATAACGGTTAAGAATCGTTATCCGCTTCCCCTTATGTCATCAGCCTTCGAGATTCTGCAGGGAGCCAGGTGCTTTACTAAGTTGGACCTTCGTAACGCTTACCATCTCGTGCGCATCAGAGAGGGGGACGAGTGGAAAACGGCGTTTAACACTCCGTTAGGGCATTTTGAGTACCGGGTTCTGCCGTTTGGTCTCGCCAATGCGCCAGCTGTTTTTCAGGCATTAGTTAATGATGTTCTGAGAGACATGCTGAACATCTTTGTTTTTGTCTACCTTGACGATATCCTGATTTTTTCACCGTCACTCGAGATTCATGTTCAGCACGTTCGACGTGTACTCCAGCGCCTTTTAGAGAATTGTCTCTACGTGAAGGCTGAGAAGTGCTCTTTTCATGTCTCCTCCGTTACTTTTCTCGGTTCTGTTATTTCCGCTGAAGGCATTCAGATGGATCCCGCTAAGGTCCAAGCTGTCAGTGAGTGGCCCGTTCCAAGGTCACGTGTCGAGTTGCAGCGCTTTCTAGGTTTCGCTAATTTCTATCGGCGTTTCATTCGTAATTTCGGTCAAGTTGCTGCCCCTCTCACAGCTCTTACTTCTGTCAAGACGTGTTTTAAGTGGTCCGGTTCCGCCCAGGGAGCTTTTGATCTTCTCAAAGAACGTTTTACGTCCGCTCCTATCCTCGTTACTCCTGACGTCACTAGACAATTCATTGTCGAGGTTGACGCTTCAGAGGTAGGCGTGGGAGCCATTCTATCCCAGCGCTTCCAGTCTGACGATAAGGTTCATCCTTGCGCTTATTTTTCTCATCGCCTGTCGCCATCGGAACGCAACTATGATGTGGGTAACCGCGAACTGCTCGCCATCCGCTTAGCCCTAGGCGAATGGCGACAGTGGTTGGAGGGGGCGACCGTTCCTTTTGTCGTTTGGACAGACCATAAGAACCTTGAGTACATCCGTTCTGCCAAACGACTTAATGCACGTCAAGCTCGTTGGGCGTTGTTTTTCGCTCGTTTCGAGTTTGTGATTTCTTACCGTCCGGGTAGTAAGAACACCAAGCCTGATGCCTTATCCCGTCTCTTTAGTTCTTCTGTGGCTCCTACTGATCCCGAGGGGATTCTTCCTTAAGGGCGTGTTGTCGGGATGACAGTCTAGGGAATAGAAAAACAGGTTAAGCAAGCACTCACGCACACTGCGTCGCCGCGCGCTTGTCCTAGTAACCTTCTTTTCGTTCCTGTTTCTACTCGTCTGGCTGTTCTTCAGTGGGCTCACTCTGCCAAGTTAGCTGGTCATCCCGGCGTTCGAGGTACTCTTGCTTCTATTCGCCAGCGCTTTTGGTGGCCGACTCAGGAGCGTGACACGCGCCGTTTCGTGGCTGCTTGTTCGGACTGCGCGCAGACTAAGTCAGGTAACTCTCCTCCTGCCGGTCGTCTCAGACCGCTTCCCATTCCTTCTCGACCATGGTCTCACATCGCTTTAGACTTCATTACCGGTCTGCCTTTGTCTGCGGGGAAGACTGTGATTCTTACGGTTGTCGATAGGTTCTCTAAGGCGGCACATTTCATTCCCCTCGCTAAACTTCCTTCCGCTAAGGAGACGGCACAAATCATCATCGAGAATGTGTTCAGAATTCATGGCCTCCCGTTAGACGCCGTTTCAGACAGAGGCCCGCAATTCACGTCACAGTTTTGGAGGGAGTTCTGTCGTTTGATTGGTGCGTCCGTCAGTCTCTCTTCCGGGATTCATCCCCAGTCTAACGGTCAAGCAGAAAGGGCCAATCAGACGATTGGTCGCATACTACGCAGCCTTTCTTTTAGAAACCCTGCGTCTTGGGCAGAACAGCTCCCCTGGGCAGAATACGCTCACAACTCGCTTCCTTCGTCTGCTACCGGGTTATCTCCGTTTCAGAGTAGTCTGGGTTACCAGCCTCCTCTGTTCTCATCCCAGCTTGCCGAGTCCAGCGTTCCCTCCGCTCAAGCGTTTGTCCAACGTTGTGAGCGCACCTGGAGGAGGGTGAGGTCTGCACTTTGCCGTTACAGGGCACAGACTGTGAGAGCCGCCAATAAACGTAGGATTAAGAGTCCTAGGTATTGTTGCGGCCAGAGAGTGTGGCTTTCCACTCGCAACCTTCCCCTTACGACAGCTTCTCGTAAGTTGACTCCGCGGTTCATTGGTCCGTTCCTTGTCTCCCAGGTCGTCAATCCTGTCGCTGTGCGACTGCTTCTTCCGCGACATCTTCGTCGCGTCCATCCTGTCTTCCATGTCTCCTGTGTCAAGCCCTTTCTTCGCACCCCCGTTCGTCTTCCCTCCCCCCCCGTCCTTGTCGAGAGCGCACCTATTTACAAGGTACGTAGGATCATGGACATGCGTTCTCGGGGACGGGGTCACCAATACTTAGTGGATTGGGAGGGTTACGGTCCTGAGGAGAGGAGTTGGGTTCCGTCTCTGGACGTGCTGGACCGTTCGCTGATTGATGATTTCCTCCGTTGCCGCCAGGATTCCTCCTCGAGTGCGCCAGGAGGCGCTCGGTGAGTGGGGGGGTACTGTCATGTTTTGTCTTATATTGTCTTGTCATTTTGCTTTCCCTTCTGTTCGTTTTCCCCCTGCTGGTCTTATTAGGTTCGTTCCCTTTTTCTCTCTCCCTCCCTCTCTCTCTTCTCTCTATCGTTCCGTTCCTGCTCCCAGCTGTTCCTATTCCCCTAATCAATCATCTAATCTTTTCACACCTGTTCCGTATCTTGCCCTCTGATTAGAGTCCCTATTTCTCCCCTTGTCTTCCGTTTCTGTCCTGTCGGATCCTTGTATATTGTTCACCGTGCTGTGTCTTTGTCTCGCCCTGTCGTGTCTTGTTTCCCTCAGATGCTGCATGTGAGCAGGTGTCTGAGTCTGCTACGGTCGGTGCCTTCCCGAGGCAACCTACAGTTTATGGTCGAGTCTCCAGTCTGTCCTTGTCACTACGAGTGGAATTAGTTTTTTATGTTTTGTTTTCTGCTCCGATTTGTCTAGGAGTACTGCCTATTTCCTTTACTGGAATAAAGACTCTGTTTTCGCCAAGTCGCTTTTGGGTCCTCATTCACCTGCATAACACTGTTGGTCACATATATCTTTAAAAGAAAATTAGGAATGTGGATCAGATAACCAGTCATTATCTGATGTGACCACCATTTGCGCCTCATGCTCCTTTGCATAGTGTTGATCAGGCTGTTAATTGTGGCCCGTGGAATGTTGTCCCACTCCTCTTAAATGGCTGTGCGTAGTTGCTGGATATTAGCGGGAGCTGGAACACGCTGTCATACACACCAATCCAGAGCATCCCGAACATGCTCAATGGATGGCATGTCTGGTGAGTATGCAGGACGGCTGGGACATTTTCAGCTTCCAGGAATTACAGATCCAGGAATTACAGTACAGACACTTGTAGCATGGTGCCATTCATTGTCATGCTGAAACATGAGATGATGGCGGCGGATGAATGGCACGACAATGGGCCTCCAGTATACATTTACATTTACATTTAAGTCATTTAGTAGACGCTCTTATCCAGAGCGACTTACAAATTGGTGCATTCACCTTATGACATCCAGTGGAACAGCCACTTTACAATAGTGCATCTAAATATTTTAAGGGGGGGGGGTGAGAAGGATTACTTTATCCTATCCTAGGTATTCCTTAAAGAGGTGGGGTTTCAGGTGTCTCCGGAAGGTGGTGATTGACTCCGCTGTCCTGGTGTCGTGAGGGCGTTTGTTCCACCATTGGGGAGCCAGAGCAGCGAACAGTTTTGACTGGGCTGAGCGGGAACTGTACTTCCTCGGTGGTAGGGAGGCGAGCAGGCCAGAGGTGGATGAACGCAGTGCCCTTATTTGGGTGTAGGGCCTGATCAGAGCCTGGAGGTACTGAGGTGCCGTTCCCCTCACAGCTCCGTAGGCAAGCACCATGGTCTTGTAGCGGATGCGAGCTTCAACTGGAAGCCAGTGGAGAGAGCGGAGGAGCGGGGTGACATGAGAGAACTTGGGAAGATTGAACACTAGACGGGCTGCGGCGTTCTGGATGAGTTGTAGGGGTTTAATGGCACAGGCAGGGAGCCCAGCCAACAGCGAGTTGCAGTAATCCAGACGGGAGATGACAAGTGCCTGGATTAGGACCTGCGCCGCTTCCTGTGTGAGGCAGGGTCGTAATCTGCGGATGTTGTAGAGCATGAACCTACAGGAACGGGCCACCGCCTTGATGTTAGTTGAGAACGACAGGGTGTTGTCCAGGATCACGCCAAGGTTCTTAGCGCTCTGGGAGGAGGACACAATGGAGTTGTCAACCGTGATGGCGAGATCATGGAATGGGCAGTCCTTCCCCGGGAGGAAGAGCAGCTCCGTCTTGCCGAAGTTCAGCTTGAGGTGGTGATCCGTCATCCACACTGATATGTCTGCCAGACATGCAGAGATGCGATTCGCCACCTGGTCATCAGAAGGGGGAAAGGAGAAGATTAATTGTGTGTCGTCTGCATAGCAATGATAGGAGAGACCATGTGAGGTTATGACAGAGCCAAGTGACTTGGTGTATAGCGAGAATAGGAGAGGGCCTAGAACAGAGCCCTGGGGGACACCAGTGGTGAGAGCGCGTGGTAGGAGACAGATTCTCGCCACGCCACCTGGTAGGAGCGACCTTTCAGGTAGGACGCAATCCAAGCGTGGGCCGCGTCGGAGATGCCCAACTCGGAGAGGGTGGAGAGGAGGATCTGATGGTTCACAGTATCGAAGGCAGCCGATAGGTCTAGAAGGATGAGAGCAGAGGAGAGAGAGTTAGCTTTAGCGGTGCGGAGTGCCTCCGTGATACAGAGAAGAGCAGTCTCAGTTGAATGACTAGTCTTGAAACCTGACTGATTTGGATCAAGAAGGTCATTCTGAGAGAGATAGCGGGAGAGCTGACCAAGGACGGCACGTTCAAGAGTTTTGGAGAGAAAAGAAAGAAGGGATACTGGTCTGTAGTTGTTGACATCGGAGGGATCGAGTGTAGGTTTTTTCAGAAGGGGTGCAACTCTCGCTCTCTTGAAGACGGAAGGGACGTAGCCAGCAGTCAGGGATAAGTTGATGAGCGAGGTGAGGTAAGGGAGAAGGTCTCCGGAAATGGTCTGGAGAAGAGAGGAGGGGATAGGGTCGAGCGGGCAGGTTGTTGGGCGGCCGGCCATCACAAGACGCGAGATTTCATCTGGAGAGAGAGGGGAGAAAGAGGTCAGAGCACAGGGTAGGGCAGTGTGAGCAGAACCAGCGGTGTCGTTTGACTTACCAAACGAGGATCGGATGTCGTCGACCTTCTTTTCAAAATGGTTGACGAAGTCATCTGCAGAGAGGGAGGAGGGGGGGGGGGATTCAGGAGGGAGGAGAAGGTGGCAAAGAGCTTCCTAGGGGTAGAGGCAGATGCTTGGAATTTAGAGTGGTAGAAAGTGGCTTTAGCAGCAGAGACAGAGGAGGAAAATGTAGAGAGGAGGGAGTGAAAGGATGCCAGGTCCACAGGGAGGCGAGTTTTCCTCCATTTCCGCTCGGCTGCCCGGAGCCCTGTTCTGTGAGCTCGCAATGAGTCGTCAAGCCACGGAGCGGGAGGGGAGGACCGAGCCGGCCTGGAAGATAGGGGACATAGAGAGTCAAAGGATGCAGAAAGGGAGGAGAGGAGGGTTGAGGAGGCAGAATCAGGAGATAGGTTGGAGAAGGTTTGAGCAGAGGGAAGAGATGATAGGATGGAAGAGGAGAGAGTAGCGGGGGAGAGAGAGCGAAGGTTGGGACGGCGCGATACCATCCGAGTAGGGGCAGTGTGGGAAGTGTTGGATGAGAGCGAGAGGGAAAAGAATACAAGGTAGTGGTCGGAGACTTGGAGGGGAGTTGCAATGAGGTTAGTGGAAAAACAGCATCTAGTAAAGATGAGGTCGAGCGTATTGCCTCCCTTGTGAGTAGGGGGGGAAGGTGAGAGGGTGAGGTCAAAAGAGGAGAGGAGTGGAAAGAAGGAGGCAGAGAGGAATGAGTCAAAGGTAGACATGGGGAGGTTAAAGTCGCCCAGAACTGTGAGAGGTGAGCCGTCCTCAGGAGAGGAGCTTATCAAGGCATCAAGCTCATTGATGAACTCTCCGAGGGGACCTGGAGGGCGATAAATGATAAGGATGTTAAGCTTGAAAGGGCTGGTAACTGTGACAGCATGAAATTCAAAGGAGGCGATAGACAGATGGGTAAGGGGAGAAAGAGAGAATGACCACTTGGGAGAGATAAGGATCCCGATGCCACCACCCCGCTGACCAGAAGCTCTCGGGGTGTGCGAGAACACGTGGGCGGACGAAGAGAGAGCAGTAGGAGTAGCAGTGTTATCTGTGGTGATCCATGTTTCTGTCAGTGCTAAGAAGTCGAGGGACTGGAGGGAGGCATAGGCTGAGATGAACTCTGCCTTGTTGGCTGCAGATCGGCAGTTCCAGAGGCTACCGGAGACCTGGAACTCCACGTGGGTCGTGCGCGCTGGGACCACCAGATTAGGGTGGCAGCGGCCACGCGGTGTGGAGCGTTTGTATGGTCTGTGCAGAGAGGAGAGAACAGGGATAGACAGACACATAGTTGACAGGCTACAGAAGAGGCTACGCTAATGCAAGGAGATTGGAATGACAAGTGGACTACACGTCTCAAATGTTCAGAAAGTTAAGCTTACGTAGCAAGAATCTTATTGACTAAAATGATTAAAATGATACAGTACTGCTGAAGTAGGCTAGCTGGCAGTGGCTGCATTGTTGACTTTGTAGGCTAGCTGGCAGTGGCTGCGTTGTTGACACTACACTAATCAAGTCGTTCCGTTGAGTGTAATAGTTTCTAAAGTGCTGCTATTCGGGGGCTAGCTGGCTAGCTAGCAGTGTTGATTACGTTACGTTGCGTTAAAAGAACGACAATAGCTGGCTAGCTAACCTAGAAAATCGCTCTAGACTACACAATTATCTTTGATACACAGACGGCTATGTAGCTAGCTATGTAGCTAGCTACGATCAAACAAATCAAACCGTTGTGCTGTAATGAAATGAAATGAAAAATGTGATACTACCTGTGGAGCGAAGCGGAATGCGACCGGGTTGTTGAGTGCGGAAGTTCTATTCAGTAGACGTTGGCTAGCTGTTGGCTAGCTAGCAGTGTCTCCTACGTTAAGGACGACAAATAGCTGGCTAGCTAACCTCGGTAAATTAAGATAATCACTCTAAGACTACACGCTCTAAACTACACAATTATCTTGGATACGAAGACAGCAAAGACAACTATGTAGCTAGCTAACACTACACTAATCAAGTCGTTCAGTTGAGTGTAATAGTTTCTACAGTGCTGCTATTCGGTAGACGGTGGACGTATGCTAGCTGGCTAGCTGCTGGGCAGATAGCAGTGTAGACTACGTTAGGACGACGAAATACGAAGTTGCAATAGAAGTGCTGACTGTTACACTTTGTTGTCCTCTTTCTTTTCCTTTTTCTTCTGTCCTTCTTTTGTCCTTATTTTGTCTTCCTTTCTTCTGTTAACTAGATATTTTTTGTTGTTATTCTTTGTAAACTAGCTAGCTTCTTCCAGGAGAGTCCCTAGCAACTGCTTAGCAACAAGTAAACAATTCTGTTAGCAATTCAGCTAGCTAAGATAACTGTACAATTTTATGAAAAATAGTTAATTTTTCAAAAGCCTGTCTTTTTTGGTTTGTTCCTTGTTTTGTCTTCTATTGAGTCTTGCAGTTTTCTCTTGATTTTTTTGATGTACTTCACTCTAAAAAACCATTTAAATCTCAATATATACAGGAGCTAATTTTTAGCAGCTGCTCAATTTAGAACTCCGGAACACAATAGTATCTCATCACGTTATCTCTGTGCATTCAAACTAGATTGCTCTACACACCAACAGCTCTGCTACAGTTGCTGTAGTCAATACTTTTCCTCCAGGACGGTAATTGGGTTTGGAAGTAATGACTCGCGAAGATAACAGCCACAAACATGCCAGACAGTAATGGCAGGTGGTGCTTTCATTGAAACGGAATTACAGTACCATATCAATGGTACTCGCCATATTTCTATTGGTTTTGAGAACACATTTTGATGTGTATTTAGATTTGGATTTTGACAGACGCGGTGTTCTCACTCCCTTCCATCTGAACACTTATGTAACACTTATGTAATGTTGTTTGTACGCTTGGGGTGTCACTGGCACTTAATTATCCCTGGGATTCAGCCGCAGTGAATAACCTTGCTCATTAGCTCTTAATTGGTTTTGAAGTGAATAGTGGATCGGGGGTTATGAGTGGTTTAGATAGAGGATGGCGCTTATACAAGCATTTCGCTACACCTGCAATAACATCTGCTAAAATGCAATTGTGCTTGTTGTCCTTAGCTTATGCCTGCCTCCCGAGTGGCACAGCGGTCGTAGGAACTGCATCTCAGTGCAAGAGTTGTCACCACAGTCCCTAGTTTCAATCCGGGCTGTATCTGCCCGTGATTGGGAGTCCCATAGGGTGGCAGACAATTGTCCGGGTTTGGCCATGGTGGGCTGTCATTGTATATAAGAATTTGTTCTTAACTGACTTGCCTAATTAAATAACAGACAGTTTGTGCAGAAATTCTTCTGCAAACTGACCGTTTCATTAGCTGTCCGGGTGGCTGGTCTCAGACGATCCCGCAGATGAAGATGCCCGGATGTGGAAGTCCAGGGTTGGTGTGGTTTGCGGTTGTGAGGACGTACTAATGAATTCTCTAAAACAATGTTGGAGGCGACTTAAGGTAGAGAAATTAACATTCAGTTCTCTGGCAATAGCTCTAGTTGACATTCCTGCAGTCAGCATACTGATTGCATGCTCCCTCAGAACTTGAGAAATCTGTGGTGTGTAAAATAAACTTGTATTGTCCCCAGCACAAGGTGCACCTGTGTAATGATCATGCTCTTAAATCAGCTTCTTCATATGCCACATCTGTCAGATGGATGAATTATCTTGGCAAATTAGAAATACTCACTAACAGGGATGTAAAACTATTTGTGCACAAAATCTGAAAGATAATACGCTTTTTGTGCATGTAGAAGATTTCTGGGATCTTTTATTTCAGCTCATTAAACATGGAACCAACACCTTACATGTTGCATTTATATTTGTGTTGGGTATAGTTTGAAAATGCATTAAGATTGAAAATGCTCCCGAATTAACAAAAATGTAGTCTTGCAATTCTGTATTATTTTAGCTTTAGAGGAGATTTTAATCCATGCTGTTTTTGTTTAGATTTTGAGATTTTCTTTTGCTCAGAGTCATTTAGATTCTTTCATCATTTATCTGCATGAGCAATGTTATAGATGTTATAGATGTTATAGAGCCACTAATAACAGGTTATCATGAGCACTCCAATGTGCCGTTTTCCAACAGACCTGGGTTCAAACACTATCGCACACTCAACTGTGCTCGATTGAGCTTGCCTGATGCAATGGAACCAATAGAATAGTTCGACAAACCCCGCCCAACTGGCACTCCAGGCAAGCTCAAGCAAACACTCAAAGTATTTGAATGATTTCAGGTCTGGAGTGTGTGTGTGTGTTGTGTAATTAAAGTGTGTCACTGAAACACTGTCTCTTCTTGCCTCGTTATTATGAATGTTATCTTTTGAGTGCTGCTGTTTTTTTAATTCACAGACAACTTGTTCATCAGGAAGGAAGAGTATGTCCTGGTTGTGTTTTTGTTAGTGTTTTATTTAACCATGCTTTCACATGGGTGACACGGCACATGCACACAAGCACATTCACATCCCACTTCTAAATTCCACTGCAATGTAAATGCAGATGCCTAAGCTTTCACCCTGGCTGTTCAATTCACTGGGATTCTACTGAGCTTATGGAGGATTCATATTTATATTTTCATACTTATATAACCATCGACACACATGAAAAGCCGCCAGCTGTTGCCTGTGTGTGTGTGTGTGTGTGTGTGTGTGTGTGTGTGTGTGCGTGCGTGCGTGCGTGCGTGCGTGCGTGCGTGCAAGAAGGTGTTTTCCTGAGCCAGCTGTGTCAAGCATGCAACTAAAAGGAGAAGGTGAGATGAGATGACTGTGCAAGTCTCTGTTCAGACGCTCAGACACCCTCCCTAGAGCATAAACACTGGGCGGCCACAGCTCTCCTCTCCAGCACCTGCTTACACGCATGGAGGCACAGCAAAGTCCGTACACCCCCACCCCCATAATGTATTAACATAAATCATTACATATGATGAGAAATATCATATCTAGGCTCCTATAAGATACAACTAGATTGCTCCATGCACCAATATCTCTGCTAATGTTGCTGTAGACATTACCTTTCCTCTGGGAACGTACAATAATTGGGTTTAGAAATAATGAGTCACGAAGATAACAGCCAGACAGTAATGGCAAGTGGTGCTTTCATTGAAACAGAATTACAGTAGCATATCAATGGTACTCTGCATATTTCTATTGGTGTGTATTTAGATTTGGATTTTGACAGACGCGGTGTTCTCACTCCCTTCCATCTGAACACTTATGTCATGTTACGTAATGTTGTTTTTACGCTTGGGGTGTCACTGGCACTCAGTTATCCCTGGGATTCAGCCGCAGTGAATATCCTTGCTCAATGGCTATTAATTGGTTTTGAAGTGAATCGTGGATCGGGGGGGAGGAGTTGTTTTAGATAGAGGATGTCGCTTATACAGTAGGCTATTTCAGCCTCTCTCAGCCTAGTCCCATACATAGACATTGATATTTATATACAGCCTCATTGGTTGTCATGTTTTGTCTTATATTGTCTTGTCATTTTGCTTTTCCTTCTGTTCGTTTTCCCCCTGCTGGTCTTTTTAGGTTCGTTCCCTTTTTTCTCTCTCCCTCTCTCTCTCTCTTCTCTCTATCGTTCCGTTCCTGCTCCCAGCTGTTCCTATTCCCCTAATCAATCATTTAGTCTTCCCACACCTGTTCCCTATCTTTTCCCCTGATTGGAGTCCCTATTTCTCCCCTTGTTTTCCGTTTCTGCCCTGTCGGATCCTTGTATATTGTTTGCCGTGCTGTGTCTTGTTTCCCTCAGATGCTGCGTGTGAGCAGGTGTCTGAGTCTGCTATGGTCAGTGCCTTCCCGAGGCAATCTACAGTTTATGGTCGAGTCTCCAGTCTGTCCTCGTCATTACGAGTGGAATTGTTTTTTATGCTTTGTTTACCGCTCCGATTTGTCTAGGAGTATTGCATATTTCCTTTACTGGAATAAAGACTCTGTTTTCGCCAAGTCGCTTTTGGGTCCTCATTCACCTGCATAACAGAAGGATCCGACCAAAGAATGGACCCAGCGACTACAGACGCTCGTAACACTGCCGTCGAGATCCAAGGAGCCATGCTCGGCAGACACGAGCAGGAATTGTCTGCTGCTCGTCATGCCATGGAGAACCTGGCCGCTCAGGTTTCCGACCTCTCTGGACAGTTCCAGAGTCTTCGTCTCGTGCCACCTGTTACTTCCTGGTCTGCCGAGCCTCCGGAACCTAGGGTTAATAACCCACCTTGCTACTCCGGGCAGCCCAAGGAGTGCCGCTCCTTTCTCACCCAGTGTGATATTGTGTTCTCTCTCCAACCCAACACATACTCTAGAGAGAGAGCTCGGGTTGCTTACGTCATTTCACTCCTTACTGGCCGGGCTCGAGAGTGGGGCACAGCTATCTGGGAGGCAAGGGCTGATTGTTCAAACAATTACCAGAACTTTAAAGAGGAGATGATTCGGGTTTTTGACCGTTCAGTTTTTGGTAGGGAGGCTTCTAGGGCCCTGGCTTCCCTATGCCAAGGTGATCGATCCATAACGGATTACTCTATAGAGTTTCGCACTCTTGCTGCCTCTAGTGACTGGAACGAGCCGGCGCTGCTCGCTCGTTTTCTGGAGGGACTCCACGCAGTGGTCAAAGATGAGATTCTCTCCCGGGAGGTTCCTTCCAGTGTGGACTCTTTGATTGCTCTCGCCATCCGCATAGAACGACGGGTAGATCTTCGTCACCAAGCTCGTGGAAGAGAGCTCGCGTCAACGGTGTTTCCCTGCTCCGCATCGCAACCATCTCCCTCCTCTGGCTCAGAGACTGAGCCCATGCAGCTGGGAGGTATTCGCATCTCGACTAAGGAGAGGGAACGGAGGATCACCAACCACCTGTGCCTCTATTGCGGATTTGATGGACATTTTGTCAATTCATGTCCAGTAAAAGCCAGAGCTCATCAGTAAGCGGAGGGCTACTGGTGAGCGCTACTACTCAGGTCTCTCCATCTAGATCCTGTACTACTATGTCGGTCCATCTACGCTGGACCGGTTCGGGTGCTACATGCAGTGCCTTGATAGACTCTGGGGCTGAGGGTTGTTTCATGGACGAAGCATGGGCTCGGAAACATGACATTCCTTTCAGACAGTTAGACAAGCCTACGCCCATGTTCGCCTTAGATGGTAGTCATCTTCCCAGTATCAGATTTGAGACACTACCTTTAACCCTCACAGTATCTGGTAACCACAGTGAGACTATTTCTTTTTTGATTTTTCGTTCACCTTTTACACCTGTTGTTTTGGGTCATCCCTGGCTAGTATGTCATAATCCTTCTATTAATTGGTCTAGTAATTCTATCCTATCCTGGAACGTTTCTTGTCATGTGAAGTGTTTAATGTCTGCCATCCCTCCCATTTCTTCTGTCCCCACTTCTCAGGAGGAACCTGGTGATTTGACAGGAGTGCCGGAGGAATATCATGATCTGCGCACGGTCTTCAGTCGGTCCCGAGCCAACTCCCTTCCTCCTCACCGGTCGTATGATTGTAGTATTGATCTCCTTCCGGGGACCACTCCTCCTCGGGGTAGACTATACTCTCTGTCGGCTCCCGAACGTAAGGCTCTCAAGGATTATTTGTCTGTGTCTCTTGACGCCGGTACCATAGTGCCTTCTTCCTCTCCGGCCGGGGCGGGGTTTTTTTTTTGTTAAGAAAAAGGACGGTACTCTGCGCCCCTGCGTGGATTATCGAGGGCTGAATGACATAACGGTTAAGAATCGTTATCCGCTTCCCCTTATGTCATCATCCTTCGAGATTCTGCAGGGAGCTAGGTGCTTTACTAAGTTGGACCTTCGTAACGCTTACCATCTCGTGCGCATCAGAGAGGGGGACGAGTGGAAAACGGCGTTTAACACTCCGTTAGGGCATTTTGAGTACCGGGTTCTGCCGTTTGGTCTCGCCAATGCGCCAGCTGTTTTTCAGGCATTAGTTAATGATGTTCTGAGAGACATGCTGAACATCTTTGTTTTTGTCTACCTTGACGATATCCTGATTTTTTCACCGTCACTCGAGATTCATGTTCAGCACGTTCGACGTGTTCTCCAGCGCCTTTTAGAGAATTGTCTCTACGTGAAGGCTGAGAAGTGCTCTTTTCATGTCTCCTCCGTTACTTTTCTCGGTTCCGTTATTTCCGCTGAAGGCATTCAGATGGATTCCGCCAAGGTCCAAGCTGTCAGTGAGTGGCCCGTTCCAAGGTCACGTGTCGAGTTGCAGCGCTTTCTAGGTTTCGCTAATTTCTATCGGCGTTTCATTCGTAATTTCGGTCAAGTTGCTGCCCCTCTCACAGCTCTTACTTCTGTCAAGACGTGTTTTAAGTGGTCCGGTTCCGCCCAGGGAGCTTTTGATCTTCTAAAAGAACGTTTTACGTCCGCTCCTATCCTCGTTACTCCTGACGTCACTAGACAATTCATTGTCGAGGTTGACGCTTCAGAGGTAGGCGTGGGAGCCATTCTATCCCAGCGCTTCCAGTCTGACGATAAGGTTCATCCTTGCGCTTATTTTTCTCATCGCCTGTCGCCATCGGAACGCAACTATGATGTGGGTAACCGCGAACTGCTCGCCATCCGCTTAGCCCTAGGCGAATGGCGACAGTGGTTGGAGGGGGCGACCGTTCCTTTTGTCGTTTGGACAGACCATAAGAACCTTGAGTACATCCGTTCTGCCAAACGACTTAATGCTCGTCAAGCTCGTTGGGCGTTATTTTTCGCTCGTTTCGAGTTTGTGATTTCTTACCGTCCGGGTAGCAAGAACACCAAGCCTGATGCCTTATCCCATCTTTTTAGTTCTTCTGTGGCTTCTACTGATCCCGAGGGGATTCTTCCTTATGGGCGTGTTGTCGGGTTGACAGTCTGGGGAATTGAAAGACAGGTTAAGCAAGCACTCACGCACACTGCGTCGCCGCGCTTGTCCTAGTAACCTTCTTTTCGTTCCTGTTTCCACTCGTCTGGCTGTTCTTCAGTGGGCTCACTCTGCCAAGTTAGCTGGTCATCCCGGTGTTCGAGGCACTCTTGCTTCTATTCGCCAGCGCTTTTGGTGGCCGACTCAGGAGCGTGACACGCGCCGTTTCGTGGCTGCTTGTTCGGACTGCGCGCAGACTAAGTCAGGTAACTCTCCTCCTGCCGGTCGTCTCAGACCGCTCCCCATTCCTTCTCGACCATGGTCTCACATCGCCCTAGACTTCATTACCGGTCTGCCTTTGTCTGCGGGGAAGACTGTGAGTCTTACGGTTGTCGATAGGTTCTCTAAGGCGGCACATTTCATTCCTCTCGCTAAACTTCCTTCCGCTAAGGAGACGGCACAAATCATCATCGAGAATGTGTTCAGAATTCATGGCCTCCCGTTAGACGCCGTTTCAGACAGAGGTCCGCAATTCACGTCACAGTTTTGGAGGGAGTTCTGTCGTTTGATTGGTGCGTCCGTCAGTCTCTCTTCCGGGTTTCATCCCCAGTCTAACGGTCAAGCAGAGAGGGCCAATCAGACGATTGGTCGCATACTACGCAGCCTTTCTTTCAGAAACCCTGCGTCTTGGGCAGAACAGCTCCCCTGGGCAGAATACGCTCACAACTCGCTTCCTTCGTCTGCTACCGGGTTATCTCCGTTTCAGAGTAGTCTGGGTTACCAGCCTCCTCTGTTCTCATCCCAGCTTGCCGAGTCCAGTGTTCCCTCCGCTCAAGCGTTTGTCCAACGTTGTGAGCGCACCTGGAGGAGGGTGAGGTCTGCACTTTGCCGTTACAGGGCACAGACTGTGAGAGCCGCCAATAAACGTAGGATTAAGAGTCCTAGGTATTGTTGCGGCCAGAGAGTGTGGCTTTCCACTCGCAACCTTCCTCTTACGACAGCTTCTCGTAAGTTGACTCCGCGGTTCATTGGTCCGTTCCGTGTCTCCCAGGTCGTCAATCCTGTCGCTGTGCGACTGCTTCTTCCGCGACATCTTCGTCGCGTCCATCCTGTCTTCCATGTCTCCTGTGTCAAGCCCTTTCTTCGCACCCCCGTTCGTCTTCCCTCCCCCTCCCGTCCTTGTCGAGAGCGCACCTATTTACAAGGTACGTAGGATCATGGACATGCGTTCCCGGGGACGGGGTCACCAATACTTAGTGGATTGGGAGGGTTACGGTCCTGAGGAGAGGAGTTGGGTTCCGTCTCGGGACGTGCTGGACCGTTCACTGATTGATGATTTCCTCCGTTGCCGCCAGGATTCCTCCTCGAGTGCGCCAGGAGGCGCTCGGTGAGTGGGGGGGTACTGTCATGTTTTGTCTTATATTGTCTTGTCATTTTGCTTTTCCTTCTGTTCGTTTTCCCCCTGCTGGTCTTTTTAGGTTCGTTCCCTTTTTTCTCTCTCCCTCTCTCTCTCTCTTCTCTCTATCATTCCGTTCCTGCGCCCAGCTGTTCCTATTCCCCTAATCAATCATTTAGTCTTCCCACACCTGTTCCCTATCTTTTCCCCTGATTGGAGTCCCAATTTCTCCCCTTGTTTTCCGTTTCTGCCCTGTCGGATCCTTGTATATTGTTCGCCGTGCTGTGTCTTGTTTCCCTCAGATGCTGCGTGTGAGCAGGTGTCTGAGTCTGCTACGGTCAGTGCCTTCCCGAGGCAATCTACAGTTTATGGTCGAGTCTCCAGTCTGTCCTCGTCATTACGAGTGGAATTGTTTTTTATGCTTTGTTTACCGCTCCGATTTGTCTAGGAGTATTGCATATTTCCTTTACTGGAATAAAGACTCTGTTTTCGCCAAGTCGCTTTTGGGTCCTCATTCACCTGCATAACATTGGTCCCGCAGGAACCTGTATACTGTATATTGTACGGCTTGACAATGGCGGAACAAATGGCAACACTAAGTATATGGGACTATAGGCCCTTCTATACCTTGTCAGAAGCCTAAAGACTGTCTGTCTACAGTTTCAACATTAAGCTGTAGGGTGACGTATCCACCAGCCTTCCTGTTGAAGTTAATGTCAAAACTCTAAAGTTAACTCCGGTGAGTATGCAGTATAATGTCAGCGCACCGACATTAGATGCTGACATTATACGTGTGTTTTGATGTGTGTTTGGGCTTCAGTTCAGTCCTTGTGATCTGCGGTTTGATGTAGTTATATAATCATCATTCAGATGGGATCACATTCATTAGAATCACAGCCAGGTTATTTCATGGTCGGCTTCCTTGGCAACGATGGTTCTCTGTGTGTGTGTGTGTGTGTGCGTCTTGCTTCTCTGTGCTCATCCCTCCCTAGCTTGTTGTTGTGATAAGGCAGGTAAACACTGACTCGTTCAGAAAACAGACCTGGCTCCTGGCTGGTGGTGAAGCCTGCACTCGCTCAGCTTGCACGCACCAGATTCATGAGACCTGTTTAATTTAGCGCCATCAAACAAATGATGAGTAAGGTACATGTCTGTTTTCGGGGCTCTTCTGAATCTGTGTCATAGATGGTGCTTGAATATGAAGTGTTGTTCTTCAGAGGGACCTCCTGACATTAACAGGACCAGCATTGTTACACCTGTCTTTATAGCTCAACAATGAGGTCAGGTAGGTTCATGCTAGAGGGCCATTCATCCCTATAGCTACCCATATTCTATACATGAACTCCTACAGTAATAGTCCTTTTAGTATTTTTCCAGATCATTTGCATCCAGGAGGAAATTAAGTGAATATTTTACTCGGACTGAGATGATCCACAGATGTATCTGCAGGCAGTCTGAGAGGAGAGAAGGGGAGGACAATTACAGTATTTTCTAACGTGGTACTGGGCGGAGTCCCTTACAACTGGTAATGAGCGGGGCTGCAGGGTATAGGAGCAGTACTGAAGACAGAAATAGAATTACTAGAATGGGCATCCCCATTTAAGTCAATAGAAATATAATGATAGTAATTGTAGTATTTACATTTCTATGGAAGACATAGCATGGATACCATGGTCCATTACAACTGATAATACGTAGGGCTGCAGGTGGAGGACTGAAGAAATAGAAAAATAATTACTACAATGGGCAGCCTATGCCACTCTGTACCATCACTCACTCATATATCTTTATGTGCATATTCTTATCCCCTTACACTTGTGTCTATAAGGTAATAGTTTTGAAATTGTTAGCTAGATTACTTGTTGGTTATTACTGCATTGTCGGAACTAGAAGCACAAGCATTTCGCTACACTCGCATTAACATCTGCTAACCATGTGTATGTGACAAATAACATTTGATTTGATTTGATCCCCATTCAAGTCAACAGAAATGGTATTTTTATGAGACGCATACAGTAGCAGGAGTCCCCAGGTCCCTTACTACTCATAAAGAGCATAAGGGCTGCAGTGTATAGTAGGATATAGGAGGACAGGACTGAAAACATAGAAATATAATTACTAGATTGACCATCCCATTCTAGTCCATAGAAAGAATATGACTTAATTCGGTAAGAACAATAGGCCTTAATTATAGGCTATTCATTTCCCTGGTCCCTTACAACTGAACAGGACTGCAGGGTACAGGAGAGGAGGACGGGATACACTGACTGCTACACTTTACGAGTAGTATATGGTATGTATTCATTCTGAAATCCTGTTATTGTGCTTTTTATTGATTATCTGTGTTTTTGTATTGTTTTTCATACAATAATGGACCAATAATGCTTTTCTGTATCCAAATCTGAACAGCAGTGAGATGGTTTGAAAACAAGAGAGATCCTTTTCCATGTATTCTGACATTAACCCGGCCCTATTTTCTCAAATGTTGGATCAGTTACTTCTGTTCCTTTTCCAAATGATAATAACTGTCCAATTGAAATAATTTCTTTATTATTACATGCTCCAGTTCTCAACATAACCAAAAATCTAAATTTGGCTAACTCACAGTAAGGCAGCTTACGGGTTTGCCCAGTGTGTGGTAGTTAGAAGCAAAATTAAGGGTGTTTTTTTGTTTGTTGCTGCCAAATCAGGCTTATTTAAGCCAGTTAAGGATTAGACCCTTCTTTTCAATTTCCGCCTAAAATGACATACCCAAATCTAACTGCCTGTAGCTCAGGACCTGAAGCAAGGATATGCATATTCTTGATATTATTTGAAAGGAAACACTTTGAAGTTGTCTAAATGTGAAATGAATGTAGGAAAACAAAACACAAAAGATCTGGTAAAAGATAACACAAACCAAAAAAACACATTTTCTATTTTTATTGATTCATCTTTAACATGAAAAATAAAAGCCATACATTCAGATAGGATGCTGGAGGTAATTTAGATTGTTTCCACAAGAGGGAAACAGTGTATGTGCAAAGTTTCAGACTGATAACTTCAAGAATGAGCGAGGTACCTGACATTTAGCACAAAGTCACCCAGATGTCCCTCACGAGTTGCCCAAATATACCCAAGTGGCCTTCAAGGGGCCAAATTGGTAAATTGATACATTTTCAAGAACGTAACTATAGAGAACATACAAAAATGCGAATAAAAATGCAAGTTTACACACTCCCAGGATTGTCATACATGATGGACGATTAGCTTCCCTACATGAAAGGTACTAACAGAAGACCAGACAAGAATGCTGATCCAATGTCTCCAAACACAGAAGTGAAATAATGAATCCCTCCCAAACAGAGTAACGTTACACCATAGTAACTTGCGTGCAGACAGTGACGATTTCCAGTAGAGTGACTGTCTAGCATGATGTGGTTGGTTCCATCCAAAGAATTAGAATGAATCATTCTAATTCTTTGGTTCTGCCATGGCAGGCTGCCGATGGCTTCTTGTGCTAAACCAGAGATAATGCATGTGTTGGAACATCAACATGCACTGAGAGGCTGTGCCTGAGTGATTCACTGACTCGCTCAGGGTTGAATTGAGACGAAATGTCCTTCTTTCAAGAGTCACATGACCAGATCATCAGAGCCGCCTTAGATGTGAAAAGGATCATCCCATAGGACACTGCTTCATCATGATTATTGGTGCAATCACTGGTGTTGTAACGGTTTTCTAGGTGTGAAGGAGAGTCGGACCAAAATGCAGCGTGATGATGATTCATGATATTTTAATGAAGGAAAAAACTATACATGAAGAAATAATGAAATGTGAAAACCGAAACAGCCCTATCTGGTGCAAACACAAAGACAGGAACAAAGACACTAAGGACAATCACCCACGACAAACTCAAAGAATATGGCTGCCTAAATATGGTTCCCAATCAGAGACAACGATAAACAACGATTGAGAACCACTTCAGACAGCCATAGACTTAACCAGAACACCCCACTGGCTACAATCCCAATACATACACACCACATACACAAACCCATGCCACACCCTGGCCTGACCAAATAAATAAAGATAAACACAAAATACTTCGACCAGGGCGTGACAGGTGTCACACCCTGATCTGTTTCACCTGTCTTTGTGCTCGTCTCCACCACCCTACAGGTGTCACCCATCTTCCTCATTATCCCCAGTGTATTTATATTTATACCTGTGTTCTCTGTTTGTCTGTTGCCAGTTTGTCTTGTAATATATGCCATTTAGCAGACGCTTTTATCCAAAGCGACTTACAGTCATGTGTGCATACATTCTACGTATGGGTGGTCCCGGGAATCAAACCCACTACCCTGGCGTTACAAGCGCCATGCTCTACCAACTGAGCTACAGGTCTTACCAGCGTGTTTTCCTGTCTCCCTGCTTGCTCAAGTTCTGTTCCTGTAATGGGTGCGTGTCGGTGGCAGGGAAGTCAGGCGCAGGAAAACGAACTTGGGAGGGATTCAGAGACATATGTTTCCATAGCCTCCGTCTCCGCCTGTGAGAGGGGATACACATGACTCCTGGGAAGTGCAGCGTCTACCAGGAGATCTATCGCACAATCGTCCCGTCGATGAGGTGGTAATTGAGTCACCTTCTTTTTGGAGAAGGAGAGAGCCAAATCGGCAAATTCAGGGGGAATGCGCACGGTGGAGACCTGGTCTGGAGTTTCCACCGTAGTAGCACCAAAGGAAACCCCTAAACACCTACATGAGCACTCTCGTGACCACCCCATGAGAGCCCTCTCTGGCCAAGAAACAGTGGGGTTATGGTGGGGTTATGACCAGCTAACCAGGGTAGGCCCAGCACCACAGGAAACACAGGAGAGTCAATAAGGAAGAGACTAATTCTCTTCGTATGACCCCCCTGCGTCACCATGCCCAACGGTGCGGTGACCTCCCTAATTAACCCTGACCCTAATGGTTGACTATCTAAGGCATGAACGGGGAAGGGCACATCCATGGGAACAAAATAGGGATCCCTAAACTATAGGCTAAAGCACTATCAATAAAATTCCCAGCTGCGCTTGAATCGACGAGCGCCTTATGTTGGGAATGCGGGGAAAATTCAGGGATCGTAACAGACACAAACATATGTACAAAAGAGGGCTCTGTCTGAGAATGGTGCTGGCTCACCTGGGGTAACACCAGAGCACCCTGCCTGCTGCCTCAATTCCCAGAGGAACCAACCCGGCACCGACCGGCAGTGTGACCTCTGCGGCCACAGATGTGCAAGAGCGGGGACTCCCTCCGGTCTCCCTGCGCACCACCCCTCCCAGCTCCATGGGTATTGGAGAGGGAGTGCGGGAGGATAGAACCACCAGACCCCGATCTGAATGTCCGCGAATAGCCAGCAGGTTGTCCGGCTGGATTGACAGGTCCACCAGCTGGTCCAATGTGAGGGTGGTGTCTCTGCAGGCCAGCTCCCGACGGACGTTCTCGCGCAGACTGCAACGATAATTGTCAATCAGGGCCCTGTTGTTCCATCCCACGCCGGCAGCCAGGGTCCTAAACTCCAGGGCGAACTCCTGGGCGTTCCTCGTCTCCTGCCTCAGATGGTAGAGGCGCTCACCCGCCACTCCACCCTCGGGCAGGTGGTCGAAACCTACCCGGTAATGGCTGGGAAACTCCTCAAACTGGTCCAACGCCGCATCTAACCCTCTCTCCACACAGTGTTGGTGCTGGAAGAACTCACTGTCTCTCCCAGCGGTCCATTGTCTGGACAACGCGGTCCATGGCGGCGCCAAGACGGTAAAGTAAAACTGCATGCTCCTGGATGCGCTCCTCCACCTCAATGGCCGGCCTTTCCTGTTGACTCCATAGTATTGGTCGGAGATTCTGTAATGGGTGCGTGTCAGTGGCAGGGAAGTCAGGTGCAGGAAAATTAACTTGGTATAAACGGAGTCGTTTAATAAATGCTCATGAAACTCCAAAAACCAAAATATACAAAAAATAACATAAATGGGTATAAAAACCCACCGCACACCGACATATGACTTGCACAAACATACAATAAAACAATCTCCGTCAGAACATGAGGGGAAACAGAGGGTTAAATACACAACATGTAATTGATGGGATTGGAACCAGGTGTGAAGGAAGACAAAACCAATGGAAAATGAAAAATGGATCAATGATGGCTAGAAGGTCGGTGACCACCAGAACAAGGAGAGGGACAGTTCCCTAGTTTTCCTGGTTCTGACCATTCTGCCTGCCCTGACCCCGAGCCTGCCTGCCGTTCTGTACCTGCCTGACTCTGACCCGTTTACGAACCTCTGCCTGTCCTGACCCCAAGCCTGCCCGCTGTTCTGTACCTTTTTGACTCTGCCCTGGATTACAGACCTCTGCCTGCCTTTGACCTATCTTTTGCCTGCCCCCTGTTTGGGTCAATAAACATCTGTGACTTTAGCTGTTTGCATCTGGGTCTTATCCCGAGTTCTGAAAACTGGAGTACCTGTCAGCCCCCCGCAGTAACCCACCAAAAAGTAATTCATAAAAAATGTTCCATGTACTAGGAAGCTACGTGTTTGTTACTTGGGCTTCATGAATCGGACTGAAAGACCTTGAAAAATATGCAACTGATTGAAAGTATAAGGGGATATCGGTGAATAAATGCCGTGGTCAAGGCAATGACAGCGCCAGTGCAATGAGTAGAGCTTACTCGGCACATATCAGACCGAGAGCCTAATGCTTCTTTGGTAGTTCTTTATGAGTTTTAGTTTAGAAAACGACCTCTCCGCAGAAGCGACAGCTACAGGGATGGGAAAACAGCTTGATCGCTGTCGAAACATCGGGGAAACTGGTGGCAGAAGGGAGTGGTGCTTGAAACACAGCTGTTCTGCAAAATCTTGAATTAAACCTCTCATGCTCCTTAATTGCCGGCCTCAACACGTTACGGAAACAGATGAACTGTAGAGAAATCTCTAGGGACAGGTCGTCTGGATATTGGACAGACAATATGGCAGATGCAAACAGATTATTTTCATCTGTAGCGGACAACAGTTCTTGAGTGCTTGAACAAAAAAAAAGTGGTTTGTGATTTTGGTCATACCGGTGAACCGGCATTCGACATTATTATTATTTTAACTAGGCAAGTCAGTTAAGAACAAATTCTTATTTACAATGACGGCCTACTCCGGCCAAACCCAGACGGCTCTGGGCCAATTGTGCACCGCCCTGTTGGACTCCCAATCACGGCCGGTTGTGATACAGCCGGGAATCGAACCAGGGTGTCTGTAGGGAAACCTCTAGCACTGAGATGCAGTACCTTAGACTGCTGCATGTATGGTTGCAATATGAACAACCCTTTGTCTCTGGTATATCCCCAGTAACATGGGGTGAACTGTCATGTTTTGTCATTGATTATCATGTCTTGTCTCTGTGCTTTCCTTCTATTCGTTTCCCTCTGCTGGTCTTATTAGGTTCTTTCTCTCTTTCTATCCCTCTCTCTCCCCCTCCCTCTCTCCCTCTCTCGCTCTCTCTCTCTATCGTTCCGTTCCTGCTCCCAGCTGTTCCTCATTCTCCTAACTACCTCATTTACTCTTTTCACACCTGTCCCCTATTTTGCCCTCTGATTAGAGTCCCTATTTCTCCCTCTGTTTTCCGCTTCTGTCTTTGTCGGATCCTTGTATGATGTTCGCTGTTCTGTGTCCTTGTTCCGCCCTGTCGTGTTTTACCTTCTTCAGATGCTGCGTGTGAGCAGGTGTCATTGTCAGCCGATGCCTTCCCGAAGCGACCTGCAGTCTGTGGTCGCGTCTCCAGTCATTCCTCTCTACTGACGAGTGGATTTCAGTTTTCCTGTGTTTGCTTTCACCTAGATAATTTCCAGGATTATCACTTTTGTCTAAGACTGGAATAAAGACTCTGTTTTCGTTAAATCGCTTTTGGGTCCTCATTCACCTGCATAACATGAACAGCTGCCGTGATTGCTCTCGATCTAATAGCATAGACAGTGAGACAGACTTGCCCAGCAGCTCCAACTTTGTTGACTTAAGACAATATGTTGTGCATTTTTTAAATCGAGAAATCCTGCAAATAGTGGCACTAATGTGCTGTTTCTGCCTGAAGGGTGACAGATAATAGACAAATTTGTAAATAACCTTTCACTCGCCCTTCTCATTTCAAGAAGATGATTAATACAATAGCAACAGGGAATCATTTATACAATACAGCATGTATAATTATTTTAGCCTGCATGATCCTTTACCCCATACAGCTGTTCTCCATCTGTGATGTTGAAAGAAACTGGGAACCGATTTGGAATTTGGAAACCTATTTTGTCAAATTGGTCCAGCGCTCGAGGCCACCCCCATCCGTCCGCAGCGGCGCTGCAGTGTGCGCGCTTGAAGAGCGCGCTATCTTGTGAACGGATGAGATCGAGAGAGAGAGAGAGAGAGCGAGAGGAGGAGAGGACCAGTCAAGCAGCAGAGGCAAGTGGAAGCTCAACGGACCGACGCGGTTCCAACTGAAAATACACACCGGGGAAAAATAGCACTCTACTGCAAGGACCTGGAAGAAAGAGCGCACCTCACACTGCAGGTTAGTTAAGTAAATCATGTTTTTATGCCATAACATCCCAAAGGCAGAATGAGAATCGTATGACGCTGTCGTTCATTCAGTAGTTTATGCGTGCGAACGTAGGATAGATGTTGTCTTGAGGCTATCAAGAAACGAATTATCGTGTTCGTTAAATTGCCGGAGCCAATTAAACTGCATGTAGTATACCCTACATATGGAACCAGTAACAGTATTTAGATTACTTCTTATGTGATACAGAAATGTGGTATATTACTCAGAACAGGTGTAGCCTACAGCTAACGTTGGGACACAACATCAGGAGTCTGTGTATTGGTCCTACAGCCCTGTACATCAGTCTGTGCATCAGTGTGGTTGGTCAGGTGGACAAGTTGTCAACAATGTTAGACTTGCGATGGCATCAATTGTTCATTTGTAGGTTATGGCTGTTGAACAAATGATAGTCAACCCAAGGCGCACTCCACAGCACCCCAAATGTTTGTGCCGCTATGCGCGTGACAATCCTTAAAAAAAAAACTTCACTGAAGGTTTTCCACAAATTCTTGTATTCGTTGTAACGAGGGAGGGAGGGAGGGAGGAGAGAGAGATAGAGAGAGAGAGAGAGGGAGAGAGAGAGAGACAGAGAGACAGAGAGAGAGAGAGAGAGCGAGAGCGAGAGAGTGAGAGTGAGAGAGAGAGAGAGAGAGAGAGAGAGAGAGAGAGAGAGAGAGAGAGAGAGAGAGAGAGAGAGAGAGAGAGAGAGAGACAGAGACAGAGAGAGAGAGAGAGAGAGAGAGAGAGAGAGAGAGAGAGAGAGAGAGCAGAGCAGAGCGTTAGACAATATGTAATGCATTTGTGTAAAGGGCCTACGCACATAACTCAAGTTTGGTATTTGGTATTCGAGTAGATTTGGTCAGTTGATCGAAATCAAATAATGCGTTTGCTGTTATTTCACATGCGAAATGTCACGCTTGATTCGATTTCTCAAAATGTACGGGTGCAAATCAAATGTTGTGTTTTGTTTAATGAGTTGACACCAATATCTAGCTGACTCCATTTTCTCGAAATTGTCATTATTCTAATTAGAATAATCCCCCTGGAGATGTCCTTGTTCCATCTGTCACGTATTCGAGACGTTAATAATCAAGCCAAACAATTGCATTACTGCAAAAACATTCCCACCCATGTCTTACCCTACCCCTCCCCCCCACTCTGTCCCCTTGTCAGGCAAGCTTAATTCATTCATGGTGTACCCAGTGCCCCCCCCCCTTCAACACAAACAAACTCACACAACCAAACACTCGCCACTTTCACTTTCCAGACACACACAAACACCCAAACACACACACGCGCACACAGACAGAAACACACACACACACACACACACACAAAAACACACAGCACTTTTACTTTTCAGTCCAATGAATACAACGCTAACGACTAACGATGAATGACCAATGCTTTTATCTGTCTTCTGGCTGTGACTGACGTTCTAGGTGTGTTTGTTCAGTCTGAGCAGACTATTGTTAATCTCCTCAAGTAGATCACGACTCCCTGACCTACCCTATGGCATCTGCATGCACCCTGAGAGAGCGGTCCAAAAATGTGTTTGTGTCTCCCATCGGTGATTGTTGCTTGTGTACCCTGCCCTGGTGTTCCTTCTTGTTTTTTATTGACCCATGGATTATATCTAATCTAATTTATAAGATCAGTTTGTTAATAACTTTGCTTTACAGATTTGTGACCCAGAGAGACCCCCTCTGGGCAGCTGTCTTAAAGGGACACTACGGTGAAAACGGAGGTAAAACAACCGGTTATAATGTTGTCCGTTGATGTTCCGGGTCATTTTTCAACCTTTCTGTACTTCCTGCTGTCACCTCAGTGACTTTTGCGGTTTAGTTGACAGCTGTCGTCTGGCAGACCGTTGTTGCTCACCCGTCCGGCCATTCCTGAGAATGGGACGAGATAATACACAGTGACCTTACCAGACTGGTGACCTAGATATCTGTCCCTTTACTCTTCACTGCTTTCACCCAGCTCCAGTGCCACATGGAGATTTGCATAACTGTAATGGATCACCATAATTACCATTTACTGGTTGTGGTATCTGTGGTATTGTGCGTGTGTGTGTGTCTGTTGAACATGTGTGTGTCTCTGTGTGCGCGTGTGTGTCTGTGTGTGTGTCTGTTGAACGTGTGTGTGTCTCTGTGTGTGTGTGTGTGTTTTGTTTTCATGCATGCACTTATTTGTATGTGGCATTATGAGAGTCCCAGTTTCCCAGTAGATGATAAACCTAGAAGTGGCCGGTCCTTAGAGTGATGGGAAAGGCTGGGGTGGAGAAGAGGAAAATGCCACTTATTCAACACTGTGGGCTGGTGAAGCATGCGGACTCTTCTGTGAGAAGGGACTTGTTCTCTGTCTCCGGTCGTCTGCCAGGCAGTTGCTAGCTTGTGTTGTAACCCCCCCCCCCCCTCACCAAGACAGCAGGACAATGTGTCTTAGTCATCCAACCAACGCACTCAGCCTGGTCTAGTCATGCTGATGTCATAGCGGTTCCTCTGAAAGAATTGAATATCAACTTTTATGACACGTTCCTATTTGAATGCTCTTTTTGGGAAGACCGCGTGCGTCAAATCAACCGTTATCGGTCCAGAACGGAAGTGTTGAAGGACGTTTCGAGCCAAGACGGTTCATTTGGACCTATTGAATCACGGAATGGAGTCACACTTGTGGAGCTGTGTCCATTTAGTAAAGGCAGATGTCACTAGTCGGAATAGTTTACTTTTTATCATGCAGTTCTTGATGCTTTCTTTGGAGCTTTTTGTTAAACAAAAACAACACAGACCTACAGTATTTGATTATTCTTTGTGTCTCAGTGGTTGTTACTTTGTAAGACACATGTTTGTACCCTGGGGGTTACCATTATTTAGTTACACAGTATGTCCTCACGGGTCGGTCAGTAGGACAGGTAGTGAAAGTGCACTGCTTTGAATGGAGAATATTATTTAGCCATGATCTGAATGTAGCCTGTCTGCCACTCAATAATATGAATGTCTGCTACTGCCGGCTGACCTGCTCTGATGTAAGTGATCCCAGGCGAGTAAGAAGAGGCCCATGTACATCCATTAGTGTCACCAGGGTCTGGGCCTGTCTCTCTGTGTGTGTGTGTGTGTGTGTGGTGTGTGTGTGTGTGTGTGTGTGTGTGTGTGTGTGTGTGTGTGTGTGTGTGTGTGTGTGTGTGTGTGTGTGTGTGTGTGTGTGTGTGTGTGTGTGTGTGTGTGTGTGTGTGTGTGTGTGTGTGTGTGTGTGTGTGTGTGTGTGTGTGTGTGTTTCGTGTGTGTATGTGTGTTCCCATAGGACCAGGCAGGCGTCACAGTGAAAATGCTTTAGTCTAGCTTCTCTGTCACACCCCTGTCCTCCACACTGCCGGCAGATGAATGTCTCATTAGGGGGACCACCATAGAAACACAAAGTGTGCGTCCCAAAATGACGCCCTACTCTCATGATACCCACCCTTTTCCCAGGGCTCTGGTCAAAAGTAGGGCACTTATGTAGAGAATAGGATGCCCTTTGGGACGCGCAGCCATATAATACTGTTCTGTCTAATTCTGTGAGGACCACCGGGTGACTGTGAAGGATATCCCTCCCTCGGTCTCGCTGCTGCTTGGCTGTCTCTGCCTGCTCAACAGACATGACATGGGGCTGGATGTGTCACGGTTTTTAAAGGTCCATTGTAGCCATTTGTATCTCAATATTAAATCATTTCTGAGTAACAATGAAGTACCTTACATGGATTGTTTTAAATGAAAATGGTCAAAAAGAAACAAAAATGGCTTCTTAGCAAAGAGCAAATTCTCAAGCAAGAATTTTGCTAGGACTGTCTGGGAGTGGTCTGAGTGGGGAGGGGAAAACCGAAAATGAGCTGTTATTGGCAGAGAGGTTTGGAACTCTCTTTCTTATTGGTCTATTAACTCATTTACATCTAGGTGATCACACCAGACAGGCCAAAACTATCCCACCAAGAAAGCCGACATTTCCAGCGGCCTTTTCAAACAGCTCTTACGCTAAAAGGGCATTATCATAATTTTCAGTATTATTCCAAACTCGTAGTGTAGAAATATATATAAAACACAGGAAATCACATTTCTGACTGAAATGGGCCTTTAATAAACTAAACGTATGCATGTATTCAAATCTGCTTAGAGAGGCAAGCACGCACACGCGCACACGCACACACACACACACACACACACACACACACACACACACACACACACACACACACACACACACACACACACACACACACACACACACACACACACACACACACACACACACACACACACACACACACACACACACACACGCTTGAGTAGTGACAAGCTGGTGAAGCGCAATTAGAGTTTCACACTTGGTTAGCCACTGGTGCTAATGGGGATTGACAGGTTCCTGTCCTGTCCTCTGCTCTCCTCTCCTCACAGCTGCACACTGTAGTTGTTTACATCATAGACCTAGATTTATAATGTCTTAGAAAAAGTGGCGGGGTTAGGTGACCCGTACATTGTGACAACAGACTGATTCTGGACTGACTCAGACACGATTGTCTCGACCAGAAACAATCTATTTTGGTTGATTCTCACTGTTGCTGTAAACAATAACGCTTTTCTACTCGAGATTCCTTGTGTAACGTTTCATTACACCCACATCAAGTAATAGGATATTGTTTGGCTTGTTGTACTATACACAAAACACGCAAGAAACCTGGAGCTACACAAAGGGTTATAGGAGTGTTAGGCTATATGTGTGCTCCTTATTACCTAGCTAGCTATATGACTTTGTGGTCAAGAATCTCAGGCCAGTACAGTGTTTGGTTGCTAGGGTAGATGTCAGATTTACAGGAGTGGTCAGTCAATGGTCTGGTCTGCCCTGGTCCCTTCCTAGCTGAAGTAGCAGTCCAAAGTGAATCAACTATTGTTATCAATGTGCTCTTTAATACCTAACTGTTTTATTAGCTTGTGGTCATTTGTTTGGTTGCTAGGACAGATGGCACAGAAGGAGTGGTTAGTCGGTCAGCGGTCAGTCTCACCCATTTGTCAGCAGCAGTAGCCCCACGGTGAATGAATTATTACCCATGTCAGGTTATTATGCCATTATAGCCGCCCGACCCAATCGCTCAAGGTTACCCCGGGATACGGTATTATCACCCTCCCATGTAAGGATTATTACACCCCTCGGTGAGAACAAAGGTGAAGCGATGCTCTTTTCTGTTCAAACGGACTGTGAGGGATCAACTAGCAGAAAGCCTCCTTTCAAAGTGGGTGGTGAGGAATGGGAAGATAATAGAACGTGATGTTGTGGGTTTAATGTTCTATGCTCCCCCTGCCCAATAGAAACCAAATGAACAGGCTAACCCGCCATCGTTGATTTGAAACCATGCAGCGTAAACCACTTGAGCTTCTAGGCGGTTAGCTAGCACGGGGATTCATTCTTCACAACCGGACTTACCTGAATTTATTCTCTGTGATACGAACAAGACTAAGTTGAGAGGGATGGGGGTTGAATGAATGAAGGATGTGGTTGCTAGTCTGCTTCTCTGTGTCCTCCTCACAAGTTACTCTTTAAAAAAAAGAAGCTTTTTTACCACTCATTGGAAAGAAGTGGGAGGGGGGGAAGGGTGGACGCGAGGGGTGTGTGGAAGCATTTTGGGGGGGGAATCATGTACCTAATGGAACACAGAGAAGGAGCAAGGGGAACAAAAGAGGGTCTGTTTTTGCCCCGTCCCCACTGGCTAGGCCGTTGTTCTTGGAGCATTTCTTGTGAAGTAGGGGGGGGGGCTGCCGGGTCAGGGGGCTGGGGACTCGGGAGTCCGGGCTACAAGCCTGGGCACTGGCTGGATCTCTGTTTTGAAGAGAAGATCTGGATATTTGTTTGAAGACCAGAGATTTTATAGTGGAGGAAAACAATCTCAGCCTATAGCCAGCCCCAGCCCTGACCTCAGCCACAGCTCCGTCCCCAGCCCCAACCCCAACCTCAGCCTCGGCCAATGCTCCATCCCCAAACCCAGCCCCTGCCCCAGGCTCTTGCCAAGTACTGCATGGGCGGCAGATATGTGCGAGAAATGGACACCTGCTCTGAAGAGGGTCACAGTGGAAGAATGCCACAGCAGC
The DNA here is from genome assembly GCF_021184085.1 of Oncorhynchus gorbuscha. Classification (NCBI taxonomy): domain Eukaryota; kingdom Metazoa; phylum Chordata; class Actinopteri; order Salmoniformes; family Salmonidae; genus Oncorhynchus; species Oncorhynchus gorbuscha. Next base: position 54,343,398 of record NC_060174.1, on the reverse strand, counting down.
TGCATGACGCTGTCCTCTAGTCTGTCCATTGAGACAGATAGCAGGACAGGAGTGCTACCCTAGCAGCAGGATGCTGTGGAAGTATGTTCTTTAGGGAATGGAGCATGCACTTGAATGCTCCCAAGAACATGCTCATGCTTCCTTCCTCTCATTCGCATAGGCTTAAGCCCATCACCCTCCTTCCTCCCCCTTCGGCCCCCATTCCTCCCCCCTCTCTGTTGACATAATGGTTTGGCCCACTTGTGTTGTCTAATTGCTCAGCAAATATGCCACGACAGCCTTTATCCCGCTTTTCAAGTCTAAGATTTAAAGAGCCAGGCCTGGGCCTGCCAAGAAATAATGACATTAAACCTACCAACACTCCCATGCTCTGTGTTTGATGTAGTTATCTCTTAGAAAAAATATGCACTATGCAGAAATCGCTCCGCCATTTAATGGCGGCTAACATTCTAATAGTTCTCCTAAATTCTCTTAATCCAATACAGGATTAAAATTGAATCCTATTACACCGGCTCTGATGCTCGTTGGATGTGGCAGGGCTTGAAAACTATTACGGACTACAAAGGGAAACCCAGACGTGAGCTGCCCAGTGACGCGAGCCAACCAGATGAGTTAAATGCCTTTTATGCTCGCTTCGAGGCAAGCAACACTGAAGTATGCACGAGAGCACCAGCTCTTCTGGATGACTGTGTGATAACACTCTAGGCAGCCGATGTGAACAAGACCTTTACAACAGGTCAACATTCACAAAGCCGCGGGGCCACATGGATTACCAGGACGTGTACTCAAAGCATGGGTGGACCAACTGGCAAGTGTCTTCACTGACATTTTCATCCTCTCCCTGATGGAGTCTGTAATACCTACATGTTTCAAGCAGACCACCATAGTCCCTGTGCCCAAGGAAGCGAAGATAACCTGCCTAAATGATTTCCGCCCCCGTAAGCACTCAGTAACCATGAAGTTCGTTGAGAGGCTGGTCATGGCTCACATCAACAGCATCCTCCCGGATACCCTGGACCCACTCCAATTCGCATACCGCCCCAGCAGATCCACAGATGATGCAATCTCAATCGCACTCCATACTGCCCTTTTCCACCTGGACAAAAGTATGTGAGAATGCTGTTCATTGACTACAGCTCAGCGTTCAACACCATAGTGCCCAAGAAGCTCATCACTAAGCTAACGACCCTGGGACTAAACACCTCCCTCTGCAAGTGGATCCTGGACTTCCTGACGGGCCGCCCCCAGGTGGTAAGGGTAGGCAACAACACGTCTGCCACGCTGATCCTCAACACTGGGGCCCCTCAGGGGTGTGTACTTAGTCCCCTCCTGTACTCCCTGTTCACCCACGACTGCGTGGCCAAACACGACTCCAACACCATCATTAAGTTTGCTGAGGACACAACAGTGTTAGGCCTGATCACCGACAACGATGAGACAGCCTATATAGAAGAGGTCAGAGAACTGGCAGTGTGGTGCCAGGACAACAAGATTAAGGAGCTGAATTAAGGAGCTGAATGTGGACTACAGGAAAATGCGGGCCGAACAGGCCCCGATTAACATCAACGGGGCTGTTGTGGAGCAGGTCGAGAGTTTAAAGTTCCTTTATGTCCACATCAACAAAGATCTATCATGGTCCAAACACACCAAGACAGTCGTGAAGAGGGAACGACAAAGCCTTTTCCCCCTCAGGAGTCTGGAAAAATTTGGCATGGGTCCCCAGATCCTCAATAAGTTCTACAGCTGCACCATCAAGAGCATCCTGACCGGTTGCATCACCGCCTGGTATGGCAACTGCTCGGCATCTAAACGTAAGGCGCTACAGAGGGTAGTGCGTACAGCCCAATACATCATTGAGGCCAAGTTTCCTGCAATCCAGGACCTATATAATAGGTGGTGTCAGAGAAAAGCCCATAAAACTGTCAGAGACTCCAGTCACCCAAGTCATAGACTGTTTTCTCTGCCACCGCACGGCAAGCGGTACTGGAGCGCCAAGTCTAGGTCCAAGAGGCTTCTGAACAGCTTCTAACCTCAAGCCATAAGACTGCTGAACAATTAATTAAGTGGCCACGGGACTATTTATATTGACCCCCCACATTTGTTTTGTACACTGCTGCTACTCGCTGTTTACTATCTATGCATAGTCACTTCATCCCTACCTACATGTACAATTAACCTCTAACCTTTACCCCCACTCACTGACTTGGTTCCGGTACCCCCTGTATATAGCCTCGTTATTGTTATGTTATTGTGTAACTTTTTATTGTTTGTTACTTTTTTTTTTTTGGTAAATATTTTCTTAACTCTTCTTGAACTGCACTGTTGGTTAAGGGCTTGTGAGTAAGTATTTCACGGTAAGGTCTACACTTGTTGTATTCAGCGCATTTGACAAATACAATTTTATTTGATTTGATTTCTGTTTATGTGTGTAAGTATGGTGTAAAGACTAATAATATCATCTAAACCGCTGTGAAATACATTTTCCACAAACAAAAAATATAGTATTTTCAGTTTCTGAAGCTGGTGTGCAAAACCGGAAAGTAAAAGATGCAAAAATGAAACTCTCTGCACAGAAAGCATAGCAATAGCGCACATAGAACATATCTACCACTCCTTAGAGGTTTTCTCAATGAGAATGGCAGATCTATAATTCACATTTCTACATCAATTTGGTCAGCACTCCCCCAAAAAGTGACATATTGCAGCATTAAATGGATGTTATGTCACCACTGTATGTAAACTATGGCGTAGTGGCACATGCAGCAGAGTGAGATCTTAGTGCAGCTTCATCCCTTGAAAAATCGGTCTTTTCCAAAAGCTGACCTCATCAGGATAACCTGGTGAAATGAAGGTTAAATAGGAGGTTAGTTTCATTCTTCCAGGCCCATCACATGCAACGGTGATTGATTTAACCTGATGAAGGTAGACACTTGGCTGCCAGCACATGAATAAAAGGTGACAAAGGGGTTTTTCTATGGTTCAGGAGGCCGACTGAACTCATGACTCATTTAGGTCCTGGTTCCCTAATACCACTGCCGTCTCCGCTCCATGGTTAGGGACCATGTCACCAGCTCAGCCTCCACTACTGAAGGACTCTTAATCCAACTGGGATGACAGCTTGGCTCTCTTTCCCCTGTTTCTGTGGCACTAGATAGATGCTGAGACCAATGAGCTTTTCTTCCTTCCGCCTTTTTTCATCCCTTAAAACCCCAAACGCAGCCACGGGAATCCTGGGAAAATTCTCCCCTTGGGGGGCGAGACAAAGAAATGGGATGGTAAACAAATCCGACTGCGAATCTATCAGAGATTTTCTCTTCCTCCATCTCCATTCAGCCCCAGATAAATGTTCCAATCCATGTCCCTTTTGAGATATCTTTACAACAAAAAACAGTGCTGCCTCTGGTTGGTGTTTTTCTGTTGTTCTCCTCCCTGCCTGTGTGACGCGTTGTTTAAAAGCATAATCTATACACCACCATAATCCTTCTGTGTCTATGGCTTCAAAATGATTAGAGAAGATTGAGGTCAAAAAACGAAGTAGAATCCCAAAAGTAGTCCCCCGGTAAACCCATTCCCCCTTTCTTGGTAACACCCAATCGGGCGCCCTGATCCCCAGGTCACATGTTGAGGGACATTCAAATGGATTAATCAGCTCCAGCGTCAGAACAATGAGTATTAGCCATGTTTGCTGAGAGTCTAATGCACTCTGTCAGCTATGGAGATTTTATTTTCTCTCTCAGGCGAGGGTGCTGCCACAGTAAGTCCTGGTAAGGGAAGGAGTTGGGGGCAGAGCTGGCACCAGGAATGTTGTTATGACTCTGAGAGGACTGTTCCTTCGTTATTTACATCCCTATGATTCCCATTTTGATTTGTTTTTCTCATTTAAAATATATACGGGACATTTACCAAACCAATCCCGACCAACTCCAAGCCTGTATAGCAGTTAGTGACTAGGAAGAAGGGAATGGGTAAGAAGACAATGAAAGGGGAGAGAGCGGTGCAGAGCTGGCGTCAAGGAGTGTTGTTTAGAATTTTCCTTGAGAGAATTGTTTACTCCTTGATGTATTAAAAACCCTACGTGTAATCTCAATAGTGCCACGACGCGCACAGTAATTGGGATGCACTCGTCATCTAATTATATCACACTCACGTGATTCATACTGTGTTTCGATTACTTGTAATCTGCACCTCAGGATTGGGACGTCAATTTAGACGATTTGTTTTTTGGGAAGGTTGGATGTTTCCCCCCCGAAGTACTAAGGCTGTATTTACAAGTAACCTTTAGCCTAGCAATGAAGTGTATAATAGAGGTTCAAACATTTCTGTCTGTTCCATATACGTCTTCTATTATCCTTCGTCTTCTCTTTGTCTCCCACAAAACGGGCCACTTTTGCGTGAGAAAACCACTGCGTGAATAAAAAGAGTAAAAGAGAATCGGCACCGAGAGGACAACAGCCACAGCGACACAGCGAGTTGACTAGAAGACGATGCCAGAGCAATTTAAGATCAAACACACTACAGTGGAATAGAAATCAGTGTAATCTCGTTCCTCTGCCTGTAGTCCCCCTCCTTCCCTGCTTCTCTGACTCAGAGCTCGACTTGCTCTTTGGTGGCTCTAAAAGAATGTCATTGTCACTAAGGCAATTCCCGCCCCTAGTCCCAGCAGTGAAGAGGATAGAGGGATGAATGGTGACTTCATTTATCAGCCACCTCAGAGGCCGGCTGGGCTTGATAACCCAATCAAAAGACCAGTGTGGCTGAGAAGTCTGTCTGGGGCACCAGAGGGCTTGTCTGTCTGGTCTGTCTGTCTTGTCTGTGTGCTTGCAGGTCTTTGAATGGTGTCCTGGTGATCTGATCTATATTTTGAGAGTTCTGAGAACCGGCCATTCCTGGGTAAGAGATGGACTGGAGATAGAGGGGAAGGCTTTTCAGACTACTGAGCCAAGCCAAGCTGTACTGAGCTGGCCTGGTTTCGAATCCACCATAGTTGCTGGAACTGTGCTGAAAAGGACAATGAGATTAGAAGGCTCTCATAGTCAACACGAGTCAGTTATTAAATAGGCCATGGTTTTTGGTTCTGTTGGTGGACCAACTCTCCGTTCGTATTTGAGTGTTGGCCGAGGTTGAAAGGAGTCCAGATCTAATGAACATCGTACCGTTCGAGGTTGGCTTGTTTGGCTCCCTGGCCCCACAGGACAAATGACACATGACCGTATTCAAAAAGCATCTCAAAATAAGATTGCTGATCTAGGATCAGTTACCCGTGTCTATATAATTGTATTCATTCAAATCTAAAAGGCAAAACCGATCCTATATCAGCAATTGAGACACTTAGTTAATATGGGCCCATAAATTCTCTTTGAGAGAAGCTACCGTAGCAGACATTACTCAAAGGGCTAGCTGGGTGACAGAGTGCACCTGCCTACCCACCACCTCGGGAGGACAAATGTAACACTCAGGATTTTTGTTTTTGTTCATTAGTGATGGTGCGTTATTTGAAGGGGAGTTTATATAGTTGTGATATTTATTTGAGTGGGAAAAGTGAGACTTCATACAGCTGGTATTCGAAGTCGGCTCTTCAATGGTTTTGATTTGATATTTAACAGGGTGTCCAGGGGAACAGAGCAGAGTTGTTAAAAAGAAAAATCCTCATATATTCACCAGAGCTTTCCTCAGATTTCCTGTAGAATAATAGATTGAATTGCGGACGAGGAGAGCACAAGGTGCTACTGTAGCTTTTGTCCTGTCTCTTCTATGGCTGGTCTCAGTTTGAAAAAATTTGATGTTTAATCCATTGATTTTATGCAACAGAGAATAGGTATTTTTTTCATGAAAAACTCTCATTTACATGATTGAATGGTGGGGATTGAAAAATATCTAAGCCTAGGATATTTAAATTGGTTCCATTTCCCATACATGCAATACTTTTAGTGGATGATATCCAGAGTTTATAGCTGAGCTTCTCAGATAAAGGACCAATCACCCTCCCTGAGAGCAGATTACTTTATGATCTCCATCCACCACTCGCTTGCTCTCTCTCTCTCTCTCTCTCTCTCTCTCTCTCTCTCTCTCTCTCTCTCTCTCTCTCTCTCTCTCGCTGTCTCTCTCTCGCTGTCTCTCTCTCACTCCCTTTCCTCCCTTTTTATCCCTCTCCCTCTCTCTCTCTCTCTCTCTCTCTCTCTCTCTCTCTCTCTCTCTCTCTCTCTCTCTCTCTCTCTCTCTCTCTCTCTCTCTCTCTCTCTCTTTTGATCTTAAGAGATGATAGAACACCAGACGATAGCCCTCTGGAGTCCTCTTAGTGGAATATTCATTACTCAGCGGTTGTGTCCCAAATGGCACCCTTTTTCCTATGTGGTTTCGCTACTTTTGACTATGGGCCCTGATCAAAAGTAGTGCACTATATTGGGAACAGGATGCCATTTGGAATGCAAGCCGATCTCACCCTACTCTCCCCTACGCTGTTGTAAGGTCAAATCCTGACTTTGAATCTGCCTCGGTGTTGCTAGTATTTGCTATCCTTTGTCCCGCTCATGTCCCCCGAGCTCCACAAGGTTAAGATGAGATAGGTCCCAGGGAAAGGAGACACCGTATTTCCTTACCAAGTTGTCGGATCTCTTTTCTTTCTGGTTGTCAAAAGGATGTTGGTACCCAGTACACGCCTTTCTGTAGTAACTGGAGATGCACTGTTTTGTCCAAACCCCCGGAGCACGACTCATCAGATGTTTTAGAGACACGGTGCTCTCCAGTTTAATTTGTGGTACATGGATATATTACTTTCAACACATTCTTCCCGAGTAGAGTGCACTATTCTGATCCATGGATTATAGTTGTTACTTCTGCTTATTCTGTATCGAGACCAAATCTTCTCGCGCTGAGAAGTACAGAGACATTTAATGCATAAATGTATACATTTATTTACGTGTGTATACAGTATGTTTCAATTTATGTCAAGATTTCCTGTGATTTCTATTTCCCATATGCTTAAACACAGGCACTCGTTCCCTGATAGCTAATTACCAAACAGACTAGAATAGGTCCACAACATGAGGGTTGGTTGCATTCACCATGCTCGTCTTCAATGTTAAAATCCCATTAAGCATTTGGCGCCCGAGTCACACTACCACGGGATGAACCCATTATTTATACCCAAACCCAACCCTGGGAGAGAGTGATAGCAGCACTGCACTTTCCTAATCTGACTGCTTCCCCGGTGCCACTGGTTTACAGATGCCTCCACCATCGTTCACTGACAGATAAATAACAACACCTCCCACCTTTCCTCCTCCAAAGCGACTTTATTCTGAAGACAGCCATTTTTAGTATGTGTAGGCCTATGGGATCCCTGCAGGAACTGAACCCACAACCAGTTGGTGTTTGTAGCGTCTTACCAACTGAGCCTTAGGGCCACAGGCACACAGGAGCATGCAAACTACTCCACCAATCCCTGGCCTGGTCCCCAATGCCTCTTGGGTAAAGGAACTGGTGGGTTCTATGGTTCCATCGTCCTTTTTGTCAACATCATCCTGGAAGCATTCACACTTATCGGGTGTTTTAGATCATCCAAACCAAACTACGATAACAGTTTCAGTCAACGGCTGAAACAACCAAGCAATCCAGTAGGGCACAATGCATGACACTTGCATTAGTGGTTTTGTTTTTTGAAGAGACGAGTGATTGCATGAATTGACCAAGTTTTCCCTCACCATATCTCAAACATCCACATGCTGTACTTTCACTTGGAAGTGTAGCAGGGAAGGAGACCCCCCTCCCCCTCCCCAAAAGTGCTCTAGGTATTGAATAGGGTGCCATTTGGGATTTTTTAAAGAGGCTAATAAACAAACAGGATGCCCCATTGACTCAGGTTAAAGGCTCACTCTTTAATTTGGAAAAACAACAAAATTGCAGCTCCATCACTTGTTTTGCTATAAAGCTGAGGGATGGAGCTGCTGCTGAAGTGTGACCGCTCTCAAACAGGGATTTAAATGATAAAGACAGCTGTATATGTCACAGATTGGGTCTTTAAAGGTTATTCTAACGGATGTTATGTGGTGGCGGTGAGAAGGGTGATATGGCGAGCGAAAAGGCCAGGCTGGGGTGAGAAATGGAAGAGGCAGTGACCGGAGCTTGCTCTCTGTCTCACCGGGGCGCACCATTCTAATCTAGACTGTCCGGCGTAAAAATGGCTTTCTCTGTTTTTTTCTTTGATGATAGGAACAATAGACCTGCGTGAGAGGCTTAGGGTCATTTTTCTCTCTCCCCATGTACCCCGCCCTACCACTCCTCCAAGTGTCCATGCTAGACACTCACTGTCACTCACTGTGTCTTCTGCTTTTGCTGTGTGTAATTGAGCTGTAGTATGCCTTTTTCAAGTCACGTACAATGCTGTTCCAATATACTATTACCTTTAAAAAATATATTTACTCGAAGTATGGAGCTATTGCAAAAGCATAGAAAAAGTTTGCGAGACTATTTACGTTCCAGTTGCCTCATGAGACCAGTGATTGTTTGTGAGTTGTTTGTCCTTGGCCTGAACAGATGGAAACATGGCCAAAGCACAATGTGCTATTTGTCTGCTTTTACAGTATTTCCCAATCCTAGACCATTTGAGTTTGTTTTCATCCTCGTCTATCATTCTATTTGCAGGGCTCCCAAGTGGCGGAGAGGTCTAAGGCAATGCATCTCAGTGCTAGAGGCGTCACTACAGACCCTGGTTCGATCCTGGGCTGTGTCACAACTGGCCGTGATCGGAGTCCCATAGGGAGGCGCACATTTGGCACAGCATCGTCCGAGTTAGGGGAGGGTTTGGCCGGTGTAAAATAAGCATTTGTTCATAACTGACATGCCTAGTTAAATAAAGGTTAAATAAATAAAAAATATCTCAAGTTGTTATTCTGTTTACTATATAGTTTGGATTTTAGGCTTAAACTGTGAATTTCTATTGGAAAGTAGCAGAGTATTGGCAGACCAGCGCATGCCTGATAAAGCTTTGCTGAATCACTTCATTCCAAATGGCTGACTAAATGGCTGACTAAAGAAAGGCATAAGAGAGAAAGAGAAATAGTCTAAATGTTAAAGCCATGCAATTGGTGAAACGCACCAATGTGACAGAGGTCCATTTGTTACCCATAATATCTAATAGCAAAGACTTTCTATACATTTGACTCCTATTGTTTAGGACTGAGGCATACTGAGTCCACCCGAGTCCACCCGGGACACCTACTACTCAATTGACCGCAATAGTTTGTTCATCTCTCAAATGGGTGGTCCTTCTGTAGCTCAGTTGGTAGAGCATGGCGCTTGTAACGCCAGGGTAGTGGGTTCGATTCCCAGGACCACCCATACATAGAATGTATGCACACATGACTGTAAGTCGCTTTGGATAAAAGCGTCTGCTAAAATGGCATATATTATTTTGTATGAATATGCTATATTTGAAAGAGTGAAAAGAAATGAGCCTAAAATTGTCCTGGAGAAGGAAAATAATGAAGAGCAATCTCAGATAGGAAAATACTGTGTTGTCTTGGTGTACGGTCTATGGACTTCATTTATATCCCCCTTACTGTCATTGATCTTAGTAGATGAACGGTGAGTCAGTCGCCCTCGAGATTCAGGAAGTAAACTGAAAGTCCAATTTACTCCCGGAACTAACTGAATTGAAGCAGAATCAACCCCAACCCTTATGTTGAGTCCGTGCTGTTGAACACATCTGTTTAGCTTGGTATATGTGGATCACTATAATTAGTGTGATCACCCAGAGGAAGACTAATCCGATCCCGTAAACAGAACAGCGTCAAGTGGCACCATGATACCATTCATCCCTCCTCTATCCATTATCTCTATCTCTATTATCTCTATCCATCCGTCCCTCCATCCGTCCGTCCTTCCATCCGTCCGTCCCTCCATCCATCCGTCCCTCCATCCATCCCTGCATCCAGCACTCGACTGTCCATGATACAAAATGTTGTCACAATATATGCACAAATCTACTGAATTGTTTCGGCTGGGAAGCATGTGGACGCCTTTAGTGTCACAGAGTGCAAGCCTGCCATGCTCTAAATGTTGAACGCCAACCAAGGCGCTCTCTCTCTCTCTCTCTCTCTCTCTCTCTCTCTCTCTCTCTCTCTCTCTCTCTCTCTCTCTCTCTCTCTCTCTCTCTCTCTCTCTCTCTCTCTCTCTGTGTAGTCTCTCTTTCCCATCTAACCTTCCTCCAGACAGAGCTCTCTGCAGCAGTTTTAGTCAGACTAGAGCAGAGCACTCTTGGTAACGCTGTACTGAGACCTGTTAGAGGTCGGTGTTACATAGCCTGTTGTGAGGACCTGTAGTATATAAAATACTAAAGCACTGACCAGCCTGTGTCAACCACTCCACAAATGACTTATTAACAAACTATAGTTTGGGCAAGTCGGTTAGGACATCTACTGTGTGCACGACACAAGTCATTTTCCCAACATTTGTTTACAGGCAGATTATTTCACTGTTTCACAATTCCAGTGTGTCAGAAGTTTTACATACACTAAGTTGGCTGTGCCTTTAAACAGCTTGGAAAATTACAGAAAATGATGTCATGGCTGTAGAAGCTTCTGATAGGCTAATGGACTTCATTTGAGTCAATTGGAGGTGTGGATGTATTTCAAGGCCTACCTTCAAACTCAGTGCCTCTTTGCTTGACATCATGGGGAAATCAAAAGAAATCAGCCAAGATCTCAGAAAAGAAATTGTAGACCTCCACAAATCTGGTTCATCCTTGGGAGCAATTTCCAAATGCCTGAAGGTTTTTCATTTTTTATTTATCTAGGCAAGTCAGTTAAGAATAAATTATTATTTTCAATGACAGCCTAGGAACAGTGGGTTAACTGCCTGTTCAGGGGTAGAACAACAGAGTTGTACCTTGTCATCTCAGGGATTTGAACTTGCATCCTTTTGGTTACTATTCCAACACTATAACCACTAGGCTACCCTGCCGCCCCTAGGTACCACGTTCATCTGTACAAACAATAGTATGCAAATATAAACACCATGGGACCACGCAGCCATCATATCAGGAAGGAGACACGTTCTGTCTCCTAGAGATGAATGTACTTTGGTGCGAAAAGTGCAAATCAATCCCAGAACAACAGCACAGGACCTTGTGAAGATGCTGGAGGAAAAGGTATCTATATCCACAGTAAAACGAGTCCTATATCGACATAACCTGAAAGGCCGCTCAGCAAGGAAGAAGCCACTGCTCCAAAACAGGCATAGAAGAGCCAGACTACGGTTTGCAATTGCACATTGGGACAAAGATCATACTTTTTGGAGAAATGTCCTCTGGTCTGATGAAACAAAAATTGAACTTGTGTGCTTTGCTGCAGGAGGGACTGGTGCACTTCACAAAATAGATGGCATCATGAGGTAGGAAAATTATGTGGATATATTGAAGCAACATCATAGATGAAACATATCGGTGCTCATTGGCCATTGGACATAAACATTACCCAACAAGTTGGAAATTGCAAATTCAACAATGAGTGATTTGGAAGGAATCAGTGGCTAACAGAAAGCAATCACTAGCCTGCTATTCAGTGAAGTGGGTGCGTGGTCCCAATTCTGGGTTTAAGGATCTCTTTTCCATTTTTTTCATGCTCAAAACAACTGCTAACTTGGAACTGGGAAATCTGACTTCAGTGAGTTCAAGACAACTGGGAACTAGCAACTGGGAACTAGCTTTGACTGGGAAAATACGTTTTGAATGGTTATCCAACTCGGAATTGTAAGTCGGGAACTCGAGCCTCTTTCTAGAGCTACGACCTAAAGATCACTGACGTCATCATGATTCAAATTTGTTTTTTTTCTGAGTTCCCAGTTGTCTTGAAAGCACCAAAAATCCAGAGAATGCCATACTTTGATGTTAAAGTTTGATGACAATATTTGGACCGCCACGCCACCTTCCTGTTCAAGTGAGCAGAGCACAACAAGGTGAGTCCAAAAATGTCTTGTATGCTACTGCATAAATGATGTTATATGCCAGGGAGATATGTATGCTGTAGCTAAGAAAGTAATACTAAATGTATGTTGTGTAGTAAGCTGTTAGTAGCCCACATGCCTCAACCTAATAATTTGGTCTATTTTTGCCTCTTAAATTCACCTACTGTTCTGACTTGGGGGTGCACATGTAGCCTATAGTATAAATTGTTTTAGAGAAATGTAACCATTAAATATTGTAAGAGGTTAATTGTCTGCTAATATGCCCCCTTTATTTATCCTACGGTTCAGACTCGTAAGAACAGCCCATGTTCTGAATTCTGTCGCTGTACATTTCAAAAGTGCTTAATAAATAGTTATATTGACTATGTCCTTGTTATGCAGGTGAATGAGGACCCAAAAGCGACTTAACGGAAACAGATTCCAGTTTTAAACAAAAGCGATAATCCTGGATATTATCTAGGTAAATGCAAAAACAGGAAAACTGAAATCCACTCGTCAGTAGAGAGGAACGACTGGAGACGCGACCACAAACTGCAGGTCGCTTCAGGAAGGCACCGGCCGTAGCTGACATTGTCACCTGCTCACACGCAGCATCTGAAGAAGGTAAAAACACGACAGGGCGGAACAAGGACACAGAACTGCGAACATCAAACAAGGATCCGACAAGGACAGAAGTGGAAAACAGAGGGAGAAATAGGGACTCTAATCAGAGGGCAAAATAGGGGACAGGTGTGAAAAGGGTAAATGAGGTAGTTAGGAGAATGAGGAACAGCTGGGAGCAGGAACGGAACGATAGAGAGAGAGAGCGAGAGAGGGAGAGAGGGAGGGGGAGAGAGAGGGATAGAAAGAGGGAAAGAACCTAATAAGACCAGCAGAGGGAAACGAATAGAAGGGAAGCACAGAGACAAGACATGATAATCAATGACAAAACATGACAGTACCCCCCCACTCACCGAGCGCCTCCTGGCGCACTCGAGGAGGAACCCTGGCGGCAACGGAGGAAATCATCAATCAACGAACGGTCCAGCACGTCCCGAGATGGAACCCAACTCCTCTCCTCAGGACCGTAAACCCTCCCAATCCACTAAGTACTGGTGACCACGTCCCCGAGAACGCATGTCCATGATCTTCCGTACCTTGTAAATAGGAGCGCCCTCGACAAGGACGGGGGGGAGGGAGACGAACGGGGGCGCGAAGAAAGGGTTTGACACAGGAGACATGGAAGACAGGGTGGATGCGACGAAGATGTCGCGGAAGAAGCAGTCGCACAGCGACAGGATTGACGACCTGAGAGACACGGAACGGACCAATGAACCGCGGAGTCAACTTGCGAGAAGCTGTCGTAAGGGGAAGGTTACGAGTGGAAAGCCACACTCTCTGACCGCGACAATACCTAGGACTCTTAATCCTACGTTTATTGGCGGCTCTCACAGTCTGCGCCCTGTAACGGCAAAGTGCAGACCTGACCCTCCTCCAGGTGCGCTCACAACGTTGGACAAAAGCCTGAGCGGAGGGAACGCTGGACTCGGCGAGCTGGGATGAGAACAGAGGAGGCTGGTACCCAAGACTACTCTGAAACGGAGATAGCCCGGTAGCAGACGAAGGAAGCGAGTTGTGAGCGTATTCTGCCCAGGGGAGCTGTTCTGCCCAAGACGCAGGGTTACGAAAAGAAAGGCTGCGTAATATGCGACCAATCGTCTGATTGGCCCTTTCTGCTTGACCGTTAGACTGGGGATGAAAACCGGAAGAGAGACTGACGGAAGCACCAATCAAATGACAGAACTCCCTCCAAAACTGTGACGTGAATTGCGGGCCTCTGTCTGAAACGGCGTCTAACGGGAGGCCATGAATTCTGAACACATTCTCAATGATGATTTGTGCCGTCTCCTTAGCGGAAGGAAGCTTAGCGAGGGGAATGAAATGTGCCGCCTTAGAGAACCTATCGACAAACGTAAGAATCACAGTCTTCCCCGCAGACGAAGGCAGACCGGTAATAAAGTCTAAGGCGATGTGAGACCATGGTCGAGAAGGAATGGGAAGCGGTCTGAGACGACCGGCAGGAGGAGAGTTACCTGACTTAGTCTGCGCGCAGTCCGAACAAGCAGCCACGAAACGGCGCGTGTCACGCTCCTGAGTAGGCCACCAAAACCGCTGGCGAATAGAAGCAAGCGTACCCCGAACGCCGGGGTGGCCAGCTAACTTGGCAGAGTGAGCCCACTGAAGAACAGCCAGACGAGTAGAGACAGGAACGAAAAGAAGGTTACTAGGACAAGCGCGCGGCGACGCAGTGTGAGTGAGTGCTTGCTTTACCTGTCTCTCAATTCCCCAGACAGTCAACCCGACAACACGCCCTTCAGGGAGAATCCCCTCGGGGTCGGTAGAAGCCACAGAAGAACTAAAGAGACGGGATAAGGCATCAGGCTTGGTGTTCTTATTTCCCGGGCGATAAGAAATCACGAACTCGAAACGAGCGAAAAACAACGCCCAACGAGCTTGACGTGCATTGAGTCGTTTGGCAGAACGGATGTACTCAAGGTTCTTATGGTCAGTCCAAACGACAAAAGGGACGGTCGTCCCCTCCAACCACTGTCGCCATTCGCCTAGGGCTAAGCGGATGGCGAGCAGTTCGCGGTTACCCACATCATAGTTGCGTTCCGATGGCGACAGGCGATGAGAAAAATAAGCGCAAGGATGGACCTTATCGTCCGAATGGAAGCGCTGGGACAGAATGGCTCCCACGCCCACCTCTGAAGCGTCAACCTCGACAATGAATTGTTTAGTGATGTCAGGAGTAACAAGGATAGGAGCGGATGTAAAACGCTTCTTGAGGAGATCAAAAGCTCCCTGGGCGGAACCGGACCACTTAAAGCACGTCTTGACAGAAGTAAGAGCTGTGAGAGGGGTAGCCACTTGACCGAAATTACGAATGAAACGCCGATAGAAATTAGCGAAACCGAGAAAGCGCTGCAACTCGACACGTGACTTAGGAACGGGCCAATCGCTGACAGCCTGGACCTTAGCGGGATCCATCTGAATGCCTTCAGCGGAAATAACCGAACCGAGAAATGTGACAGAGGAGACATGAAAGGCGCACTTCTCAGCCTTCACATAGAGACAATTCTCTAAAAGGCGCTGGAGTACACGTCGAACGTGCTGAACATGAATCTCGAGTGACGGAGAAAAAATCAGGATATCGTCAAGGTAAATGAAAACAAAGATGTTCAGCATGTCTCTCAGTACATCATTAACTAATGCCTGAAAGACAGCTGGAGCATTAGCGAGACCGAACGGCAGAACCCGGTATTCAAAATGCCCTAACGGAGTGTTAAACGCCGTTTTCCACTCGTCCCCCTCTCTGATGCGCACGAGATGGTAAGCGTTACGAAGGTCCAACTTAGTAAAGAACCTGGCTCCCTGCAGAATCTCGAAGGCTGACGACATAAGGGGAAGCGGATAACGATTCTTAATCGTTATGTCATTCAGCCCTCGATAATCCACGCAGGGGCGCAGAGTACCGTCCTTCTTCTTAACAAAAAAAACCCCCGCTCCGGCGGGAGAGGAAGAAGGCACCACGGTACCGGCGTCGAGAGAAACAGACACATAATCCTCGAGAGCCTTACGTTCGGGAGCCGACAGAGAGTATAGTCTACCCCGAGGGGGAGTGGTCCCCGGAAGGAGATCAATACAACAATCATACGACCGGTGAGGAGGAAGGGAGTTGGCTCTGGACCGACTGAAGACCGTGCGCAGATCATGATATTCCTCCGGCACTCCTGTCAAATCACCAGGTTCCTCCTGAGAAGAGGGGACAGAAGAAACAGGAGGGATAGCAGACATTAAACACTTCACATGACAAGAAACGTTCCAGGATAGGATAGAATTACTAGACCAATTAATAGAAGGATTATGACATACTAGCCAGGGATGACCCAAAACAACAGGTGTAAAAGGTGAACGAAAAATCAAAAAGGAAATGGTCTAACTGTGGTTACCAGATACTGTGAGGGTTAAAGGTAGTGTCTCACATCTGATACTGGGGAGAAGACTACCATCTAAGGCGAACATGGGCGTGGGCTTCCCTAACTGTCTGAGAGGAATGTCATGTTTCCGAGCCCATGCTTCGTCCATAAAACAACCCTCAGCCCCAGAGTCTATCAAGGCACTGCAGGAAGCAGCCGAACCGGTCCAGCGTAGATGGACCGACAAGGTAGTACAGGATCTTGATGGAGAGACCTGAGTAGTAGCGCTCACCAGTAGCCCTCCGCTTACTGATGAGCTCTGGCTTTTACTGGACATGAAATGACAAAATGTCCAGCAGAACCGCAATAGAGGCAAAGGCGGTTGGTGATCCTCCGTTCCCTCTCCTTAGTCGAGATGCGAATACCTCCCAGCTGCATGGGCTCAGTCTCTGAGCCGGAGGGAGGAGATGGTTGAGATGCGGAGAGGGGGAACACCGTTAACGCGAGCTCTCTTCCACGAGCTCGGTGACGAAGATCTACCCGTGGTTCTATGCGGATGGCGAGTGCAATCAAAGAGTCCACGCTGGAAGGAACCTCCCGGGAGAGAATCTCATCTTTAACCTCAGCGTGGAGTCCCTCCAGAAAACGAGCGAGCAACGCCGGCTCGTTCCAGTCACTGGAGGCAGCAAGAGTGCGAAACTCTATAGAGTAATCCGTTATGGATCGATCACCTTGACATAGGGAAGCCAGGGCCCTGGAAGCCTCCTTACCAAAAACTGAACGATCAAAAACCCGTATCATCTCCTCTTTAAAGTTCAGATAATTGTTAGAACACTCAGCCCTTGCCTCCCAGATAGCTGTGCCCCACTCCCGAGCCCGACCAGTAAGGAGTGAAATGACGTAAGCGATCCGAGCTCTCTCTCTTGAGTATGTGTTGGGTTGGAGAGAGAACACAATATCACACTGGGTGAGAAAGGAGCGGCACTCAGTGGGCTGCCCAGAGTAACATGGTGGGTTATTAACCCTAGGTTCCGGAGACTCGGAAGACCAGGAAGTAGCTGGTGGCACGAGACGAAGACTCTGAAACTGTCCTGAGAGGTCGGAAACCTGAGCGGCCAGGGTCTCAACGGCATGACGAGCAGCAGACAATTCCTGCTCGTGTCTGCCGAGCATTGCTCCCTGGATCTCGACGGCAGTGTTGCGAGAATCCGTAGTCGCTGGGTCCATTCTTGGTCGGATCCTTCTGTTATGCAGATGAATGAGGACCCAAAAGCGACTTAACGGAAACAGAGTCTTTATTCCAGTTTTAAACAAAAGCGATAATCCTGGATATTATCTAGGTAAATGCAAAAACAGGAAAACTGAAATCCACTCGTCAGTAGAGAGGAACGACTGGAGACGCGACCACAGACTGCAGGTCGCTTCAGGAAGGCACCGGCCGTAGCTGACATTGACACCTGCTCACACGCAGCATCTGAAGAAGGTAAAAACACGACAGGGCGGAACAAGGACACAGAACTGCGAACATCAAACAAGGATCCGACAAGGACAGAAGCGGAAAACAGAGGGAGAAATAGGGACTCTAATCAGAGGGCAAAATAGGGGACAGGTGTGAAAAGAGTAAATGAGGTAGTTAGGAGAATGAGGAACAGCTGGGAGCAGGAACGGAACGATAGAGAGAGAGAGCGAGAGAGGGAGAGAGGGAGGGGGAGAGAGAGGGATAGAAAGAGGGAAAGAACCTAATAAGACCAGCAGAGGGAAACGAATAGAAGGGAAGCACAGAGACAAGACATGATAATCAATGACAAAACATGACAGTCCTTCCTAGCTCGCTCATTAATGTCTTATTCGAAATCATGGATCGCCTCTTATCCGCTTGTCATCCTCTTGTGCCATAGTTTGTACATCTCAATTGTAAGTAGAAACCACATTTGTTTGAGAAAGTCAGCCATATCAGCTATGTTTTTTTAAAGCAGTAAATGAGCCTGAATGAACTGTTTCACTGTAGGCAGCAGTGGAAAGTTGTTGGGACTGCAGTATGGACAGCTTTATGTAGGCCCTAACCGTTTGTGGGCACCGTTTGTCACCGTTATAGTGCAATTAATGTATTGTTTAGTGTTGTGTTTTGTTATATTGTGGCTTTGCTGGCATGCACCCCCCCAAAAAGGGATTGCCCCAAGATTGCCCCAGGATTTACATGCTAAAATTGTCACTGTTCACACCCCTGAGTCAATACTTTGTAGAAGCACTTTTGACAGTAATTACAGCTGTGAATCTTTCTAGGTATGTCTCTAAGACATTTCCACACCTGAATTGGGCAACATTTTCAAAATTCTTGGTTGATGATCATTGCTAAACAACCATTTTCAGGTCTTGCCATAGATTTTCAAGTAGATTTAAGTCAAAACTTTAACTCGGCCACTCGGGAACATTCACTGTTTTCTTGGTAAGCAACTCCAGTGTAGATTTGTCCTTATGTCTTAGGTTATTCTCCTGGTGAAAGGTGAATTCATCTCCCTGTGTCTGGTGGAAAGCAGACTGAACCTCGTTTTGCCTGTGCTTAGCTCGGAAAAAGCACTCCCATAACATAATGCAGCCACCAATATGGTTGAAAATATGGAGTGTCGTACTCAGTAATGTGTTGTGTTGGATTTGCCCCAAACATAACACATTACCCAAAGGGATTTGCTTTGCCACAGTTTTTGCAGTATCACTTTAGTTCCTTGTTGCAAACAGGATGCACGTTTTGTAATATTTGTATTCTGTACAGGTTTCCTTCTTTTCACTCTGTCAATTAGGTTAGTATTGTCAAAACCAAGTCAAATCAAATGTTATTGGTCACATACACATGGTTAGGAGATGTTATTGCGAGTGTAGCGAAGTGCTTGTGCTTCTAGTTCCAACTGCAGTAATATCTAACAAGTAATCGAACAATTCTGGAGTAGTCACTACAACTGTGGAGTAACTACAATGTTGTTGATCCATCCTCAGTTTTCTACGATTACAGCTCCTAAGCCTCCCGAGGCTTCAGTTTGATATATCAATTTAAAACCATCACGTTCTCCCAAAGGGTTTCGTAGTCAATTCAAAACCAGCTAGTCCAGATACACACACCCCCCCCCCCTCCAAATTCAGTAGGTCTGCACTGAAAAAGTAATTTTAAAGATCTTAACGTTTCTTCGGTTCAGTTGTTGCAATCTTTTATTGGAGATGCTATTACTTTTCCTTTTTGGAATACTAAGGCTTTACTTCAGTTCAGTTTATTCTAACCATGACAGGTGCTCCTGGAACATGAATCCAGAGAGACTCTGATCCTTTGGGATTGTCTCGCTCAATGAGTCAAGAAATCAAGTAGCTGAAAGCCCTTGTTGTTTTGTGATGTGATTGCTACTCCTCAGACCAAGCCAAGTGAAACCATTAAACCCATTAAACCATTAACTGTTTTAAAGTCACAATTGTCCTCATGGTGAAATCCCTGGGCGGTTTCCTTCCTCTCCGGCAACTGAGTTAGAAAGGATGTTTGTATCTTTGTGGTGACTGGGTGATACACAACCCAAGTCAAATCAAATCAAATGTATTTATATAGCCCTTGTTACATCAGCTGATATCTCAAAGTGCTGTACAGAAACCCAGCCTAAAACCCCAAACAGCAATCAATGCAGGTGTAGAACGCCGCAGCCCGTCTGGTGTTCAACCTTCCCAAGTTCTCTCACGTCACCCCGCTCCTCCGTTCTCTCCACTGGCTTCCAGTTGAAGCTCGCATCCGCTACAAGACCATGGTGCTTGCCTACGGAGCTGTGAGGGGAACGGCACCTCAGTACCTCCAGGCTCTGATCAGGCCCTACACCCAAACAAGGGCACTGCGTTCATCCACCTCTGGCCTGCTCGCCTCCTACCACTGAGGAAGTACAGCTCCCGCTCAGCCCAGTCAAAACTGTTCGCTGCCCTGGCCCCCAAAACTCCCTCACGACGCCAGGACAGCGGAGTCAATCACCACCTTCCGGAGACACCTGAAACCCCACCTCTTTAAGGAATACCTAGGATAGGTTAAGTAATCCCTCTCAGGTTTTAGATGCACTATTGTTAAGTGACTGTCCCACTGGATGTCATAAGGTGAATGCACCAATTTGTAAGTCGCTCTGGATAAGAGCGTCTGCTAAATGACTTAAATGTAAATGTAATGTAAATGTAGAAGCACGGTGGCTAGGAAAAACTCCCTAGAAAGGCCAAAACCTAGGAAGAAACCTAGAGAGGAACCAGGCTATGTGGGGTGGCCAGTCCTCTTCTGGCTGTGCCGGGTGGAGATTATAACAGAACATGGCCAAGATGTTCAAATTTTCATAAATGACCAGCATGGTCAAATAATGATAATCATAATAATAATCACAGACAGAACAGTTGAAACTGGAGCAGCAACACGGCCAGGTGGACTGGGGACAGCAAGGAGTCATCATGCCAGGTAGTCCTGAGGCATGGTCCTAGGGCTCAGGTTCTCCAAGATAGAGAAAGAAAGAGAGAAAGAGAGAATTAGAGAGAGCATACTTGAATTCACACAGGACACCGGATAGGACAGGAAAAGTACTCCAGATATAACAAACTGACCCTAGCCCCCCGACACATAAACTACTGCAACATAAATACTGGAGGCAGGACGGGTCAGGAGACACTGTGGCCCCATCCGATGAAACCCCCGGACAGGGCCAAACAGGAAGGATATAACCCCACCCACTTGGCCAAAGCACAGCCCCCCACCACTAGAGGGATATCTTCAACCACCAACTTACCATCCTGAGACAAGGCCGAGTATAGCCTACAAAGATCTCCGCCACGGCACAACCCAAGGAGGGGCGCCAAGTGTATTTAATAACTTCACCATCCTCAAAGGGATATTCAATGCCTGCTATTTATATTTTTACCACACTACAAATAGGGGCACTTCTTTGCGAGGCATTGGAAAACCTCCCTGGTCTTTGTGGTTAAATCTGTGTTTGAAATGCACTGCTCGACTGGGGGACCTTACAAATAATTGTATCTGTGGGGTACAGAGATGAGCTACAGTAGTGATTCAAAAATCATGTTAATCACTAGGGTAGGGGTCACTATTTTCACCTCCGGATGAAAAGCGTGCCCAAAGTAAACTGCCTGCTACTCAGCCCCAGAAGTTAGGAGAAGCTAACGTTTCCAGAACTGTTAAAATAATGTCTGTGAGTATAACAGAACTGATTTGGCAGGCGATATCCTGAGAAAAATCCAACCAGGAATTAGGATTTATTTTATTTTTGTAGTTTTCTATTCAATGCCATTACAGTATCCATTGACTTAGGACTCAAATTGCAGTTACTATGCCTTCCACTAGTATTCAACAGTCTTTAGAAATTGTTTCAGGCTTGTATTCTGAAAAATGAGGGAGTAAGAGCAGGATGAATGAGTGGAGCCTGCCGTGTCACAGAGCTTTTTCATGCGCAATCCAGAGAGAGAGCCTTTCTTGTTTACCTTTTATAGTGACAACGTTATTATCTGGCTGAAATATTATCAATTATGTAGGCTAAAAACAACTTGAGGATTAAATATAAACATTGTTTGACATGTTTCTATGAACTTTACAGATACAATTAGGATTTTTTTGTCTGCCTGTTGTGACTGCGTTTGATCCTGTGGATTACTGAAGAAAACGAGCAAACAAAACTGAGGTTTTTGGATATAAAGAGAGTCTTTATCGAACAAAATAAACATTTGTTGAGTAAATGAATATCTTCTGAGTGCAACCATATGAAGATCATCAAAGGTAAGTGATTAATTTTAGCTCTATTTCTGACTTGTGTAACTCTTCTACTTGGCTGGTTACTATTTGTAATGATTTGTCTGCTGGGCGATGTTCTCAAATAATTGCATGGTATTCTTTCACCGTAAAGCCTTTTTGAAATCTGACACCGTGGTTGGATTCACAATATGTGAAATTTTAAACCTATGTATAACACTTGTATGTTTTCTGAATTTTTATAATCCGTATTTCTGTATTTGAATTTGGCGCTCTGCAATCTCACTGCACGTTGGCCAGGTGTGACGCTACCGTCAGGCTGTAACCCCAAATAATTGAAAAAACCAAGGGGTGTGAATACTTTCTGAAGGCACTGTATATAGTATTTATCTTTATATCTTTGTCCATATTGTCTATGAGTTTCTAGTAGATAGACCATATGGTTCAAGAGAAAATAGCCTAATTAATGATGAAAACATCTAATCAACAACAGCGTTATTTTCAATGAACTCTGCAACTCTTCCAACGATTTACTTTTTTTCATAGCTGCCGCCATTTATAACAAAGACATATTGACATAGTAAAATAAATTAAAGGGCGTAAGAAATATATAATGTTTCATGCTAAAACCCTCATATTAAACACCATATTTAGAATAAGGTTTTACAGTTTTGTCATTTCATTTTATGTTTCATTTTAAAATAATTGTGTTGGATTATGTTATATACTGTATTTAACATGTGAGGCCAAACGGAGGTCCAGAGATAATTACAGACACCTGTGATAATCTGAAGTATCCAAAAGGACAACTAAATGTCTTGTGATAAATTACATACTTGAAAGTGACCAAAATTCTGGTAGTTTAATGGTAAACTTCAAAAGTTTCCAGTAATATAGCGCCTTTGCAACCCTAGTCACAGTCAAAGCCCCTGCTACCACAGTCACCATCAATGGTCCCATTCTCTTCCCCCGGGGGACAATGCATTTTTCCCATGCTATAAAGCAGATGCTGTATTATAGCAGCACAAAGCTGGGTCAATCTCAACCTGTTTACCATGAGAAAGGCACACCGAGTCAGGATGCCTATCACTGTGTGGGCCTTTTTTGACTCTCACTCTAATAACGAGTCCCAAAGGAGACCAGGGTTGCACCCCAAATGGGACCCTATTTCTTATTTATTGCACTACTTTTGACCAGAGACCTTCGGGTCCGGTCAAACGTAGTGCACTATATAGGGAATAGGGTCCCATTTGGGATGGGAGCACAGCCCCAAAGGAGACCGGCAATTCCCAGTTATGTATTGTGATCACTCTGTGGTTGACAGGAAATACAGTGTTAAAGTGCTGATCCAGGCTATTCAGGATATTCTTATAAGGGCATTTTTTGGTGCTCAGAGAATACAGAGGTGACCATGGCAGAGAATGAGCCCGTCAGCATTTAAGGAGTTATAGGAAGCCAGATAAGTGTGTAGGAAACTTTGCGTTTCAGCTTTTGTCCACTTAAGATTCTCTCTTAAAAGAAGGAAGCTCTAATATTTCAATGGCCCAAGTTAATAACATATGACATTTTGTGAGATACAGTTGTGAGATACCATCAGCGATCGTTGGCCTTGCTGCGTTATGCTCCTCTATCATATCAAATTGCATTTGAATTGTCACATGCTTCGTAAACAACATATGTAGATTTATATAGAAATTACGGGCCCATCCGAAAAATGGAAAATACAAAAATAAAATGCTAATAATTACAGAAGAATATATAGTAACAGAATAAATGAATACACAATGAGCAATACACATTATTCATCTCATATGCATACGTATATACTGTACTCTATATCATCGACTGCATCCTTATGTAATACATGTATCACTAGCCACTTTAACTATGGCACTTTGTTTACATACTCATCTCATATGTATATACTGTACTCGATACCATCTACTGTATCTTGCCTATGCTGCTCTGTACCATCACTCATTCATATATCCTTATGTACATATTCTTTATCCCCTTACACTGTGTATAAGACAGTAGTTTTGGAATTGTTAGTTAGATTACTTGTTGGCTATTACTGCATTGTCAGAACTAGAAGCACAAGCATTTCGCTACACTCGCATTAACATCTGCTAACCATGTGTATGTGACAAATAAAATTTGATTTGATTTAGATTGGCTATATACATGGAGTACTAGTACAGAGTCGATGTGGAGGGGTACGAGGAAATTGAGGTAGATATGTACATATAGGTATGGATAAAGTCACTAGGCAACAGGAAAGATAATAGACAGTAGCAGCAGTGTATGTGATGAGTGCGGAAGTGTATAAATATGTGTGTAGCCTGTGTTCATGTTGACGTGTGTGTGTGTGTGTGTGTGTGTGTGTGTGTGTGTGTGTGTGTGTGTGTGTGTGTGTGTGTGTGTGTGTGTGTGTGTGTGTGTGTGTGTGTGTGTGTGTGTGTGTGTGTGTGTGTGTGTGTGTGTGTGTGTGTGTGTGTGTGTGCGTAGAGTCAAAAAGAGTTAGTGCAAGAAGGGCCAATACAGATAGTCCGGGTAGCTATTTGGTTAACTATTTAGCAGTCTTGTGGCTTGGGGGTAGAATTTGTTCAAGAGACTTTTGGTCCCAGACTTGGTGCTCGGGTGCAGTTTGCCGTGCGGTAGCAGTGAGAACAGACTATGCCTTGGGTGGCTGGAGTCTTTGACCATTTTTAGGGTCTTCCTCTGACGCCGCCTGGTATAGAGGTCATGGATTTCAATGGTTCAGCTGTAAAACTTTCTGAGGATCTGTGGGCCCATGCAAAATCTTTTAAGCCTCCTGAGGCTTCAGTTTGATATATCAATTTAAAACCATCACGCTCTGCCAAAGGGTTTCTTAGTCAATTCAAATCCAGCTAGTCCAAATACACCCCCCCCCCCTCCAATTTCAGTAGGTCTGCACTGAAAAACCCATTTTAAAGATCTTAACGTTTCTTCGGTTCAGTTGTTGCAATCTTTTATTGGAGATGCTATTACTTTTCCTTTTTGGAATACTAAGGCTTTACTTCAGTTCAGTTTATTCTAACCATGACAGGTGCTCCTGGAACATGAGTCCAGAGAGACTCTGATCCTTTGGGATTGTCTCGCTCAATGAGTCAAGAAATCAAGGAGCTGAAAGCCCTCAAACAACATGTGACAGACAGCTTAGCTAGAGCAACAAAAACCCCTGTAGTTAAATGATGAGCATCCTTAGTGTCACAGGTACCTGTGTTTGATTGTGAGTTAAAAATAGTCCCTTGTTTGGGTTTAGGGTTATGTGGGTTCTCTTCCTAAAGGCCTTGTTGTCTTGTGATGTGATTGCTATTCCTCAGACCAAGCCAAGTGAAACCCATATTTACTCAGAATTCCTGTAGTGGACTTACTTATCGGCAATCCAGAAGCCTTGGGTCATCTCCTGGCGGGTGCTCTTATTGCCTAATTGACCACTTAAGAAGAGAGAAGGAGAGAGGGGTCTTGAAAGGGTCATATTACTGCTGTCAGTCAGGGAGCTGTAATGCCCTGGACCTCTTAACCTCTCAGACAACTTATCCTAGCGTTTAGTGTTGGGCCAGTAACTGAAAAATAGCTAGTTTGAATCCCCGAGTTGACAAGGTGAAAAATATGTTGTTATGCCCTTGAGCAAGACCGCCACCACTTCTCCAATTCAGAGGAGTTGGGTTAAAAGTGGAAGTCAAGTTTCGGTTGGACCTTGTGTGCAATTGTGTCGTATTTTAAACATGGCCACCTGGCTGGACATGAGTCATGGAAAGGACATACATCAGTCATATTGAGAGCCTAGAGATGAGTGGGCCACTGTGGCTCTAAATGATTGAGGGGACACATGTTCCTATACATGTATCTATAACCTCTTATCTTATGCATACCTCTTGGATGGAAAATGTAAGCAATAATGTACATTTTAGGGACTGGTTTTCCCACATGCTGATTAGACCTAAAACGCACTTTCAATGGAGATTTCCGGTCTGGGAAACTGACCCTAGGTGTGCATTTACTTTTGTTGCAAGATGTTGCATTGGCCATTATGTTCCATTACCACCACAGACAGTGGATTAACACAGAGGACTGCTTGGCTCACTGTCGTCGAAGACGTCATTTTCCGGTGGATTGCTTTTCTTCCAGTAGCTCAGCGTGATGTGGAGCCTATTCTTCAAGACTGCAGTGACGGCAGGTTGCTGCGAATGAACTGACTCTGAAGGGACTTCAGAGAGAAGGAAAGAGGATGGTTTTCCCTTCCCTTCCCTCTCTAGACTAGGCTGTGGCTCAGCAAGCATCTAGCACAGCTGCCACAGAAATAGTATCACTGAGAGAACATAGAAGCCCAGGCTTGACTGCATTCAAACAGAAATGCTGTTGTCTCTCAAAACTACCCATGTGTAGGCAGTCCTTCTCTTCTCTTCTCTCTTCCAGGGACCAGTCTGTCTGTTTCAAAGATGACATCTTGCATTCAACACAAACTATAGACCTGCTCGAAACTACCCAAGTGTAGAGCTCCTTCTTCTCTTCTGTTCCTGGAACTAGTCTTTCTCTCGGAGATGAGATGACGTCTTGCATTCAGTTCTCTGCCTTTCTGCATCTGTCGACTGGCTTTGTAATAACAATGATAAGTCACGTTAATTTATTCTCTTAAGCGGTGGCAGGCATATTATTCACAAGACAATGGCCCTCTCAATGGTCCATCTATTATCCATTGAATTAACCTAAATAATTATGCAGATTTGTAAAGAAAAGCTCAATTGTTACTTTCAAGCTCCCCAAAGTCCAAGCCCCCTCACCACAAACACACCATCTTCTGGCTGTTATTGCTAAAGTGAATCAATTATTTAATTAGTTGCATTATGCAGAAATTGCTCTTGCCATTTCCTTGTTGCTAAAATAGTATGCCTAATTTCAGTTTATGTGACAAAATGGGGTAGTATAGTGCACAGAATCATTGTACCATCTAAACCTCTGTGAAATATAGCCTGCAACGTCACTTCCTGGAGTAGCTCAAACTGCACATATTATGTCTCCATGAGACGCCATTTTAACCGACTTCATTTGGCTTCAATGTGCTATTGAGTCTTCACATAGGAATGAATGGTGTCACGTCATCGTTGGCTTTGTCCATTCATTTATACAGTCATTGAACATAGCCGATAGGTATTAGTATTGTTTTGTTCTGTATCGTACCACCAAGCCCCATTCAGTCAAACAGTGATTCCGCATAGGCCAATCCATAGACACTATCCAGATAGAAATACATCATATTTATTTCATCAGTCTAAATGAAATGAAATACAACAATGCTGCTTTTTTCTCTACCATAAGACCGGCATGTCTGCCGGTTGTGATATGATAATGAAACTGGTTGACTGTGTAAATAACGGTTCTATTCTCCTGCTGCTGTTGAAATTAGGACAGCTGAAAAGCTATCTCATCCACCAAAAGAGAAGACTGCCAGAGGGAGAGATGAAAGCTCTATGGAAACAGGTTGAGTGTATGTGTATGTGTGTATGTGTGTGTATGTGTGTGTGTGTGTGTGTGTGTGTGTGTGTGTGTGTGTGTGTGTGTGTGTGTGTGTGTGTGTGTGTGTGTGTGTGTGTGTGTGTGTGTGTGTGTGTGTGTGTGTGTGTGTGTGTGTGTGTGTGTGTGTGTGTGTGTGTGTGTGTGTGTGAACCTGTCTTAGAACAGCCTCGTGATGGATCCATGTGATGGCCAGAATGGAAAGCCCAGTGAGGGACATTGTTTTATTCAAGGTGTTGTCTATTAATAGCTGCAGCTTGTCGTTGCTCCCTCTGTTCCCTAACTCAATGCTATTGTCATTGTGTCGTGTTAAGCCTGTGGTCAGACACACACACACACACACACACACACACACACACACACACACACACACACACACACACACACACACACACACACACACACACACACACACACACACACACACACACACACACACACACACACACACACACACACACACACACACAACCACAGGGTAGATTAGATTTACACAGTATAGTATAATAGCATTGTGAAAATTCTCAATGGACATTGAAATGTCTAAAACTAAATCGAAACGGTGTAGAAATTATAATGGACCTATAGTCTCTTCTCGCCTTCCAGGTTCTCTCTGTTCCAAAAGCAAAGGACAGAGGACATTTTTTTTTCAAATTTTGATGGCCAAGAAGTATCACAATTTTTGGTCAATTGCAGCCCGCGGGGCAAAATGATTTTGACACCTCAGGAGGTTTGTGGCGCTTTAATTGGGGAGGACAGGCTCATGGTAATGGCTGGAGCAGAATAAGTGGTTTCTATGTGTTTGATGCCATTCCATTAGCTCTGTCTCAGCCATTATTATGAGCAATCCTCCCTCCCCTCACCAGCCTCCATTGTTTGACACCCTTTTATCAAGTCTAACCAATGGATTTCCCTATGTACTGGCTGGGTCCCCAGATACCTGTATTTCTACAGTGTGTGTGTGTGTGTGTGTGTGTGTGTGTGTGTGTGTGTGTGTGTGCGTGCGTGCGTGCGTGCGTGCGTGCGTGCGTGCGTGCGTGCGTGCGTGCGTGCGTGTGTGTGTGTGTGTGTGTGTGTGTGTGTGTGTGAGACCACAGTCCTGGTTAAACACTATCGGTTACTCAAAGGGAACCTGCTGTCCCTATCTGAGAGTGAATAATTGATAATGTGTGCATACAATCTACCCAGTGACAGGTGTGTGTTTGTGTCCCAAGAGACCGCACCAGGCCTAGTGCTGTAATTAAACGACACACGGCATGCTTCCCCATGGTAACATCATTACAGCACGTCCTTGCATTACCACCCCCACACACACAGTGGATTGGCTGGGTAAATGGATACATGTAGGTACAGAGGGCTGGGGATGATGATTGATGATGAGGAAACACACACACACACACACACACACACACACACACACACACACACACACACACACACACACACACACACACACACACACACACACACACACACACACACACACACACACACACACACACACACACACACACACACACACACACACAGAGTGAATCTTCTAGTAGAGTTTCGTTCCGGTCTGGTCGTTTACCGACATCAGGGTAGGATGTGGTGTGTCGTGGAAATTCATACTGAGAGAGACATTGTCATTTCTTCAAATACTCATCTTTATTTAAAATCGATTAATTATTGCAATAATGAGTCGAGTCAACCCAGCACTCTTGACTGTTGGGCTGAGTAGCCTAACCTTTACAGACAAAGTTCTTTATATAGCTGACACTAAGAATGCTTAGTCATGGCTGGTTCCACCCCTCCCATGCAGATTGGGTGGCACCATAAGCCATCCCGGGTTCATCCTTTTGGTCATCCAAACCCGGTGCTGTTTTAACCTGACCCCTTCTTAGTTTCCCAGATGCCAGTATGATTAGAACAATAAGGGATTGTTCGAAACTCTTCCAGGCTATCTTGGTTACACCGACCACATCTTGTCTATGGAATGCAGTCTTTAACTTGTTTGTCAGCTCAAGCCTTCTCTAGTGACCCATACGCCCAGGTTAGCTGCAGGGAGTGGAGACCATAAAGACACAGCATGAGGAGAACAGAAATGTCTTACTATTATTTCATTATAATTGTTTAACCGTTGATATCGAATACATCAGGTAAATACTCCATTTATCTATCACAGGTGACTACAGCCCTTGCTCTCGCTCTCTCAATCTCTCTCTTACACTCAATTTCAATTCAATTTAAGAGGATTTATTGGCATGGGAAACATATGTTTACATTGCCAAAGCAAATGAACTAGATAATAAACAAAAGTTAAATAAGAATATAAAAAATAGGTTGTATTTAAAATGACGTTTGTTCTTCACTGGTTGCCCTTTTCTTGTGGCAACAGGTAACAAATATTGCTGCTGCGATTGCACACTGTGGTATTTGTAATGATTCTCCTCTTCATCTGAGGAAGAGTAGCCAAGATCGGACCAACACGCAGCGTGGTAAGTGTCCATGTTAATATGACAGAACACGAAACAAAAATAACAATGAGAATGTAAGAAACGAAACAGTCCTGTCAGGTGAAACAACACAAAACACGAAACAACTACCCACAAACACAAGTGGGAACAGGCTACCTAAGTATGGTTCTCAATCAGAGACAACGATTGACAGTCTCTGATTGGGAACCATACCAGGCCAAACACATATAAGTACAAAATATAGAACAACACATAGCATTGCCCACCCCAACTCACGCCCTGACCAAACGAAAATAGAGACATACCGTAATTGCTGGACTATAAGCCGCTACTTTATTCCCACACTTTGAACTTCACGGTTTATACAATGACGCGGCTAATTTATGGATTTTTCCCGCTTTCACAAGATTCATGCCGCCAAAAAACTGAGCACCGTCACATAATGTGACGTAAATCGAGCGCGCTCAAACTTCCCATCATTCTGATCACGGTAGTAATTTTGTCACCCTCATCATGGCAAAGACACGGAGAAATGCATATGATGCAGCTTTCAAGTTGAAGGCGATCGATCTGGCTGTTGGAAAAAGAAATAGAGCTGCTGCATGGGAGCTTGGCCTTAATGAGTCGATTATAAGACTTTGTAAACAGCAGCATGAGGAACTGACTCAGTGCAAAAAGACAACAAACCTTTTAGAGGGAAGAAAAGCAGATGGCCCAAAGTATTTGCAGCCACTCGACATCAGTGTAAAACGTGCATTTAAGGTGGCGCTCCTTGTTCAGTGGGAGGCTTGGATGACAAGTGGGGAGAAATCCCTCACTAAAACGGGCTGCATGCGAAGAGCAACTTATGATCAAGTCTGCCAGTGGGTCCTGACAGCGTGGAGCATTGTCAAAAAATCCACTATCATCAACGGGTTTCGAAAGGATGGACTGCTGTATGTTGAAGGGGCAGCATGAGCTCAGCGGGGTATTTGCCTCCGGATGAAAGTGACGAGAGCGACAATGAAAACGATCCAACATCGGATGAAGCAATTCTGAGGCTATTCAACTCCGACACCGAAGGAGATGACTTCAGTGGTTTCAGTGCACAGGAGGAGGCTTGGTAGGCTACTGTTTTATTTTTTTTATTTGTTACAAGCCGTGTCTCGTTAAAGCCTATTTATTTTTGTTACAAGCCGTGTTTCGTTTAAAGGCTGTGTAAAGTTAATTTGTTTCAATGTACTGGTAGGCACCTGCGGCTTATAGACATGTGCGGCGTATTTATGTACAAAATACATATTTTCTAATAATTCAGTGGGTGCGGTTTATATTCAGGTGCGCTTAATAGTCCAGCAATTACGGTAATAAAGGAACTAAGGTCAGGATGTGACAGTATTTCACCCAATAGATATGGGAGTTTATCAAAATTGGATTTGTTTTCTAATTCTTTGTGGGTCTGTGTAATCTGAGTGAAATACGTGTCTCTCATTTGGTCATACATTTGGCAGAAGGTTAGGAAGTGCATTTCAGTTTCTACCTAATTTTGTGGGCAGTGTGCACATAGCCTGTCTTCTCTTGAGAGCCAGGTCTGCCTTCGGTGGCCTTTCTTAATAGCAAGGCTATGGTCACTGAGTCTGTACATCGTCAAAGATTTCCTTAAGTTTGGGTCAGTCACAGTGGTCAGGTATTCTGCCACTGTGTACTCTCTGTTTAGGGCCAAATAGCATTTTAGTTTGCTCTGCTTTTTGTTAATTCTTTCCAATGTGTCAAGTAATTATCTTTTTGTTTTCTCATGATTTGTTAGGGTCTAATTGTGTTGCTGTCCTCGGGCTCTGTGGGTTGTGTTTGTGTTTGTGAACAAGAGCCCCAGGACGAGCTTGCTTAGGGGGCTCTTTTCCAGGTTAATTTCTCTATAGGTGATGACTTTGTCATGGAAGGTTTTGGAATCGCTTCCTTTTAGGTGGTTGTAGAATTTACCGGCTCTTTTCTGGATTTTGATAATTAGCGGGTATCGGCCTAATTCTTCTATACATGCCTTATTTGGTGTTTTACATTGTACACAGAGGAAATTTTTGTAGAATTCTGCATGCAGTCTCAATTTGGTGTTTGTCCTATTTTGAGAATGCTTGGTTGGTGAGCGGACCCAAGACCTCACATGCATAAAGTGCAATGGGTTCTATAACTGATTCAAGTATTTTTTGCCAGAACCTAATTGGTATGTTGAATTTTATGTTCCTTTTGATGGCATAGAAGGCCCTTCTTGCCTTGTCTCTCAGATCATTCACAGCTTTGTGGAAGTTACCTGTGGCGCTGATGTTAAGGCTGAGTTATGCATAGTTTTTTGTGTGCTCTAGTGCAATGGTGTCTAGATGGAATTTGTATTCGTGGTCCTGGCAACTGGACCTTTTTTGGAACACCATTATATTTTGTTTTGCTGAGTTTTATTGTCATGGCACGGTCTGACAGAATCTGTGCAGAAGATCTACAGTAGGTGCTGCTGTAGGCATTCCTTGGTTGGGGATAGAAGCACCAGATTATCAGCAAACAGTAGACATTTGACTTCAGATTGTAGTAAGGTGTGCTGCAGACTGTTCTAGTGCCCTCGCAAATTCTTGATATATATGTTGAAGAGGGTGAGGCTTAAGCTGCATCCCTGTCTAACCCCCAGTGTCATGTTTTGTCATTTATTATCTTGTCTTGTCCCTGTGCTTCCCATTCTATTCGTTTCCCTCTGCTGGTCTTATTAGGTTCTTTCCCTCTTTCTATCCCTCTCTCTCCCCCTCCCTCTCTCACTCTCTCGCTCTCTCTTCTCTCTATCCTTCCGTTCCTGCTCCCAGCTGTTCCTATTCCCCTAATCAATCATTTAGTCTTCCCACACCTGTTCCCGATCCTTTCCCCTGATTAGAGTCCCTATTTCTTCCTTTGTGTTCCGTTCCTGTCCTGTCGGTTCCTTGTCTAGAATTCACCGTGCTGTGTTTGTGTATCGCCCTGTCGTGTCGTGTTTTCCTCAGATGCTGCGTGGTGAGCAGGTGTCTGAGTCTGTCTGGTTCAAGTGCCTTCCCGAGGCAACCTGCTGTTCACCTGCTGTTCAAGATCGAGTCTCCAGTTTGTCCTCGTCATTTCGAGTGAAAGTTGTGTTTTTTGTTTGTATTTACTTTACTGGATTAAAGACTCTGTTTTCGCCAAGTCGCTTTTGGGTCCTCTTTCACCTGCATGACAGAAGGAACCGACCAAGGAATGGACCCAGCGACTTCAGACGCTCGTTACACTGCCGTCGAGATCCAAGGAGCCATGCTCGGCAGACACGAGCAGGAATTGTCTGCTGCTCGCCATGCCGTGGAGAACCTGGCCGCTCAGGTTTCCGACCTCTCTGGACAGTTCCAGAGTCTACGTCTCGTGCCACCTGTTACTTCCTGGCCTGCCGAGCCTCCAGAACCTAGGGTTAATAACCCACCTTGCTACTCCGGGCAGCCCACTGAGTGCCGCTCCTTTCTCACGCAGTGTGAGATTGTGTTCTCTCTCCAACCCAACACATACTCTAGAGAGAGAGCTCGGGTTGCTTACGTCATTTCACTCCTTACTGGCCGGGCTCGAGAATGGGGCACAGCTATCTGGGAGGCAAGGGCTGATTGCTCTAACAAGTTCCAGAACTTTAAAGAGGAGATGATTCGGGTTTTTGACCGTTCAGTTTTTGGTAGGGAGGCTTCTAGGGCCCTGGCTTCCTTATGCCAAGGTGAACGGTCCATAACGGATTATTCTATTGAGTTTCGCACTCTTGCTGCCTCTAGTGAGTGGAACGAGCCGGCGCTGCTCGCTCGTTTTCTGGAGGGACTCCACGCAGTGGTTAAGGATGAGATTCTCTCCCGGGAGGTTCCTTCAGATGTGGACTCTTTGATTGCTCTCGCCATCCGCATAGAACGACGGGTAGATCTTCGTCACCGGGCTCGTGGAAGAGAGCTCGCATCAACGGTGTTTCCCTGCTCCGCATCGCAACCATCTCCCTCCTCTGGCTCTGAGTCTGAGCCCATGCAGCTGGGAGGGATTCGCATCTCGACTAAGGAGAGGGAACGGAGGATCACCAACCGCCTGTGCCTCTATTGCGGAGTTGCTGGACATTTTGTTAATTCATGTCCAGTAAAAGCCAGAGCTCATCTGTAAGCGGAGGGCTACAGGTGAGCGCAACTACTCAAGTCTCTCCATCAAGATCCTGTACTACTTTGTCGGTCCATCTACGCTGGACCGGTTCGGGTGCTACATGTAGTGCCTTGATAGACTCTGGGGCTGAGGGTTGTTTCATGGACGAAGCATGGGTTCGGAAACATGACATTCCTTTCAGAGAGTTAGAGAAGCCTACGCCCATGTTCGCCTTAGATGGTAGTCATCTTCCCAGTATCAGATTTGAGACACTACCTTTAACCCTCACAGTATCTGGTAACCACAGTGAGACTATTTCTTTTTGATTTTTCGTTCACCGTTTACACCTGTTGTTTTGGGTCATCCCTGGCTAGTATGTCATAATCCTTCTATTAATTGGTCTAGTAATTCTATCCTATCCTGGAACGTTTCTTGTCATGTGAAGTGTTTAATGTCTGCCATCCCTCCCGTTTCTTCTGTCCCTACTTCTCAGGAGGAACCTGGCGATTTGACAGGAGTGCCGGAGGAATATCATGATCTGCGCACGGTCTTCAGTCGGTCCCGAGCCAACTCCCTTCCTCCTCACCGGTCGTATGATTGTAGTATTGATCTCCTTCCGGGGACCACTCCTCCTCGGGGTAGACTATACTCTCTGTCGGCTCCCGAACGTAAGGCTCTCGAGGATTATTTGTCTGTGTCTCTTGACGCCGGTACCATAGTGCCTTCTTCCTCTCCGGCCGGGGCGGGGTTCTTTTTTGTTAAGAAGAAGGACGGTACTCTGCGCCCCTGCGTGGATTATCGAGGGCTGAATGACATAACGGTTAAGAATCGTTATCCGCTTCCCCTTATGTCATCAGCCTTCGAGATTCTGCAGGGAGCCAGGTGCTTTACTAAG
This sequence comes from Oncorhynchus gorbuscha, assembly GCF_021184085.1. Classification (NCBI taxonomy): domain Eukaryota; kingdom Metazoa; phylum Chordata; class Actinopteri; order Salmoniformes; family Salmonidae; genus Oncorhynchus; species Oncorhynchus gorbuscha. Next base: position 54,308,715 of record NC_060174.1, on the reverse strand, counting down.
TTGGACCTTCGTAACGCTTACCATCTCGTGCGCATCAGAGAGGGGGACGAGTGGAAAACGGCGTTTAACACTCCGTTAGGGCATTTTGAGTACCGGGTTCTGCCGTTTGGTCTCGCCAATGCGCCAGCTGTTTTTCAGGCATTAGTTAATGATGTTCTGAGAGACATGCTGAACATCTTTGTTTTTGTCTATCTTGACGATATCCTGATTTTTTCTCCGTCACTCGAGATTCATGTTCAGCACGTTCGACGTGTTCTACAGCGCCTTTTAGAGAATTGTCTCTACGTAAAGTCTGAGAAGTGCTCTTTTCATGTCTCCTCCGTTACTTTTCTCGGTTCCGTTATTTCCGCTGAAGGCATTCAGATGGATTCCGCTAAGGTCCAAGCTGTCAGTGATTGGCCCGTTCCAAGGTCACGTGTCGAGTTGCAGCGCTTTTTAGGTTTCGCTAATTTCTATCGGCGTTTCATTCGTAATTTCGGTCAAGTTGCTGCCCCTCTCACAGCTCTTACTTCTGTCAAGACGTGTTTTAAGTGGTCCGGTTCCGCCCAGGGAGCTTTTGATCTTCTAAAAGAACGTTTTACGTCCGCTCCTATCCTCGTTACTCCTGACGTCACTAGACAATTCATTGTCGAGGTTGACGCTTCAGAGGTAGGCGTGGGAGCCATTCTATCCCAGCGCTTCCAGTCTGACGATAAGGTTCATCCTTGCGCTTATTTTTCTCATCGCCTGTCGCCATCTGAGCGCAACTATGATGTGGGTAACCGTGAACTGCTCGCCATCCGCTTAGCCCTAGGCGAATGGCGACAGTGGTTGGAGGGGGCGACCGTTCCTTTGTCGTTTGGACAGACCATAAGAACCTTGAGTACATCCGTTCTGCCAAACGACTTAATGCCCGTCAAGCTCGTTGGGCGTTGTTTTTCGCTCGTTTCGAGTTTGTGATTTCTTACCGTCCGGGTAGCAAGAACACCAAGCCTGATGCCTTATCCCGTCTGTTTAGTTCTTCTGTGGCTTCTACTGATCCCGAGGGGATTCTTCCTTATGGGCGTGTTGTCGGGTTAACAGTCTGGGGAATTGAAAGACAGGTTAAGCAAGCACTCACGCACACTGCGTCGCCGCGCGCTGTCCTAGTAACCTCCTTTTCGTTCCTGTTTCCACTCGTCTGGCTGTTCTTCAGTGGGCTCACTCTGCCAAGTTAGCTGGTCATCCCGGTGTTCGAGGCACTCTTGCGTCTATTCGCCAGCGCTTTTGGTGGCCGACTCAGGAGCGTGACACGCGCCGTTTCGTGGCTGCTTGTTCGGACTGCGCGCAGACTAAGTCGGGTAACTCTCCTCCTGCCGGTCGTCTCAGACCGCTCCCCATTCCTTCTCGACCATGGTCTCACATCGCCCTAGACTTCATTACCGGTCTGCCTTTGTCTGCGGGGAAGACTGTGATTCTTACGGTTGTCGATAGGTTCTCTAAGGCGGCACATTTCATTCCCCTCGCTAAACTTCCTTCCGCTAAGGAGACGGCACAAATCATTATCGAGAATGTATTCAGAATTCATGGCCTCCCGTTAGACGCCGTTTCAGACAGAGGCCCGCAATTCACGTCACAGTTTTGGAGGGAGTTCTGTCATTTGATTGGTGCGTCCGTCAGTCTCTCTTCCGGGTTTCATCCCCAGTCTAACGGTCAAGCAGAGAGGGCCAATCAGACGATTGGTCGCATACTACGCAGCCTTTCTTTCAGAAACCCTGCGTCTTGGGCAGAACAGCTCCCTGGGCAGAATACGCTCACAATTCGCTTCCTTCGTCTGCTACCGGGTTATCTCCGTTTCAGAGTAGTCTGGGTTACCAGCCTCCTCTGTTCTCATCCCAGCTTGCCGAGTCCAGCGTTCCCTCCGCTCAAGCGTTTGTCCAACGTTGTGAGCGCACCTGGAGGAGGGTGAGGTCTGCACTTTGCCGTTACAGGGCACAGACTGTGAGAGCCGCCAATAAACGCAGGATTAAGAGTCCAAGGTATTGTTGCGGCCAGAGAGTGTGGCTTTCCACTCGCAACCTTCCTCTTACGACAGCTTCTCGTAAGTTGACTCCGCGGTTCATTGGTCCGTTCCGTGTCTCCCAGGTCGTCAATCCTGTCGCTGTGCGACTGCTTCTTCCGCGACATCTTCGTCGCGTCCATCCTGTCTTCCATGTCTCCTGTGTCAAGCCCTTTCTTCGCACCCCCGTTCGTCTTCCCTCCCCCCTCCCGTCCTTGTCGAGAGCGCACCTATTTACAAGGTACATAAGATCATGGACATGCGTTCTCGGGGACGGGGTCACCAATACTTAGTGGATTGGGAGGGTTACGGTCCTGAGGAGAGGAGTTGGGTTCCGTCTCGGGACGTGCTGGACCGTTCACTCATTGATGATTTCCTCCGTTGCCGCCAGGATTCCTCCTCGAGTGCGCCAGGAGGCGCTCGGTGAGTGGGGGGTACTGTCATGTTTTGTCATTTATTATCTTGTCTTGTCCCTGTGCTTCCCATTCTATTCGTTTCCCTCTGCTGGTCTTATTAGGTTCTTTCCCTCTTTCTATCCCTCTCTCTCACCCTCCCTCTCTCACTCTCTCGCTCTCTCTTCTCTCTATCGTTCCGTTCCTGCTCCCAGCTGTTCCTATTCCCCTAATCAATCATTTAGTCTTCCCACACCTGTTCCCGATCCTTTCCCCTGATTAGAGTCCCTATTTCTTCCTTTGTGTTCCGTTCCTGTCCTGTCGGTTCCTTGTCTAGAATTCACCGTGCTGTGTTTGTGTATCGCCCTGTCGTGTCGTGTTTTCCTCAGATGCTGCGTGGTGAGCAGGTGTCTGAGTCTGTCTGGTTCAAGTGCCTTCCCGAGGCAACCTGCTGTTCACCTGCTGTTCAAGATCGAGTCTCCAGTTTGTCCTCGTCATTTCGAGTGAAAGTTGTGTTTTTTGTTTGTATTTACTTTACTGGATTAAAGACTCTGTTTTCGCCAAGTCGCTTTTGGGTCCTCTTTCACCTGCATGACACCCAGCCCTTGGGAAATAAATGTTTGTGTTGTTTTGTGTACATGGATTTTATTATGTTGTATGTTTTTCCCCAACACCACGTTCCTTCAATTTGTATAGCAGGCCCTCATGCCAAAATGAATCAAAAGCTTTTTTGAAATCAACAAAGCATGAGAAGACTTTGCCTTTGTTTTGGTTTGTTTGTTTGTCAGTTAGGGTGTGCAGGGTGAATACGTGGTCTGTCGTACAGTAATTTAGTAAACAGCCAATTTGACATTTTCTCAGTCCATTGTTTTCACTGAGGAAACGTATGAGTCTGCTGTTAATGATAATGCAGAGGATTTTCCTAAGGTTGCTGTTGATGCATATCCCACAGTAGTTTATTGGGGTCATATTTGTCTCCACTTTTATGGATTGGGGTGATCAGTCCAGAACTGAGGATGATGTTAAACAGTTTAAGTATGCCAATTGGAATATGTGGTCTGTGTATGATATCATTTCATTCATCATACCATCAACCCCACAGGCCTTTTTGGGTTAGAGGGGTTGTATTTTGTCCTGTAGTTCATTCAATGTAATTGGAGAATCCACTGGGTTCTGGTAGTCTTTAATAGTTAATTCTAAGATTTGTATTTGATCATGTGTATGCTTTTGCTGTTTTTTATTTGTTATAGAGCCAACAATATTGGAGAAGTGGTTTATCCATACATCTCCGTTTTGGATAGATAACTCTTGTTTAGTGTTTTCCAATTTTCCCAGAAGTTGTTAGATCCTATGGATTCTTCAATTACATTGAGCTGATTTCTGACTGTGCTGTTCCTTCATTTTCCGTAGTGTATTTCTGTATTGTTTTAGTGATTCACCATAGTGAAGGCGTAGGCTCAGGTTTTCTGGGTCTCTGTGTTTTTGGTTTGGTCTTCCTTCATCATACCATTTGTCATTGTTGTTAATTTTCTTAGTTGTCTGCTTGACATTTTTTAGATTCGATAGGGAAGCTGAGAGTTCATATATACTGTTTAAATTTTCTACTGCCAAGTTTACATTTTCACTATTACAGTGAAACCTTTTGTCCAGGAAATTGTCTAGAAGGGATTGAATTTTTTGCTGCCTAATTGTTGTGTGGTAGATTTTCACACTACTTTCCTTCCATCTATATAGCATTTCTTAATATTATTCAGTTCTTTTGGCTTTGATGCCTCATGATTGAGCATAGGTCTGTTCAAGTAGAGTGTGATTTTGCTGTGATCTGATAGGGGTGTTAGTGGACTGACTGTGAACACTAAGAGAAAGGGGATACCTACTCAGTTGTACAACTGAATGTATTCAACTGAAATATGTCTTCAATATTTAACCCAACCCATCTGAATCAGAGAGGTGGGGGGCTCCCAAAATTGACATCCACATCTTCAGCGCCCAGGGAACAGAACAACCAATTTTTACCTAGTCATCTCAGGGATTTGATCCAACAACCTTTTGGTTACTGGCCCAACATTTTAACCAGTAGGCTACCTAGAAACTCTGGGTTGAGGTCACTGATTAAATAGTCTACAGTACTACTGCCAAGAGATGAGCTATAGGTGTACCTACCATAGTAATCCCCTCGAAGCCTACCATTGACTATGTACCGTATATACCCAGCGTCCGACAGAGCAGCAGGAGTTGTGACCTGTTTTTGTTGGTTATGTTGTCGTAGTTGTGTTTAGAGGGGCATATGGGGGAGGGAATGCTGTCACCTCCAGGTAGGTGTTTGTCCCCCTGTGTGCTGAGCGTGTTTGGTTCTTGTCCAGTTCTGGCATTTAGGTCGTCACAGACTAGTACATGTCCCTGAGTCTGGAAATTGTTGATCTCCCCCTCTAGGATGTAGAAGCTGTCATCGTTAAAGTATGGGGATTCTATTGGGGGGACACAGGAGGAGATCTTTTCTCTGTTGAGATCATTTCCTTGTTCATTTCTAGCCAGATGTAAAATGTTCCTGTTTTGTCTAATTTAATAGAGTGGGTTAGGTCTGCTATATACCTAATTAGTATACCCACTGAATCTCTTCTCTGTTGCTCTGCTCACAGCCTTGGCTGTCATGTTGCTCCAGGGGCGGGGTAGCATGGGGTGGGCAGAAGTGGTATAGGTCTGATATGGGTGGCCTATATAGAGTGTGGCCAGGGTTTGCTTGTGGTGGTCTTAGCTGGTTGGGGTGTCATGCTGTGGTCTGGGTGTAGGTCCTCTTGGCTTGGGTTCTCTCGGTGCAGGTCCTTCGAGAGGGAGTCTTGCAGGTCTGGGAGGGTGTCTTGCTGGTCTGGGCGGGGTGTCCGTTGCTCTGTTGCTCTTGTGTGAGGGGCTCGGGCTATGGTTGAGGGTCACGTCCTTCAGGGTCCTGGAAAAAGTTGGGATTGCTGCCTTATAGATCTGGACCTGGTTGTAAAGGCTGTTCAAGTCCAGGGTGGAGTGGTGGGCCAGGTATACATTAGGTTTTGAGGCACAGTCTTGCGAAATGCATGCATTCACCCGCTGTATTGTGGCAGGGTGAAAGTATTTTTGTGGTAGCAGGGTAGAGATAACCACTTGGGGAAAGTGGAAGAAGCTCTCTAGAAAGTGGAAGAAGCACCCTCTCCTGCTGGGCCCTCAGGTCATTTGTGCCCATGTGAATTATGATGTGGCTGGGGGACCCTAGTCTGTCCTCTGACAACAGCTCCAGGGCATGTCTAGTGTTTGTGCACCAGAGTTTAGCCACTTTGTGTTTGGGAAAAAGTTTATCCTCTTGAATGTATTTGCCATTTGGGTCAATGAGAAGCACAATCTCTGGCTTTTGTGTGTCCTCAGTGGATGTGGGGGGGTCGTCAAGAGGGGCTATCGGGGGAGCTGACAGAAGGGCTGTTAGGGGGGGGGTCTGTTGGGTTGGTGGGTCCTGTGTTGTCTGTCACATTGTGGTGTTGAGGTTGTGGTCCGGGTCTGAGGTGGGCTGTTCTGCTGGCTTGTCTGGGTGAGTGTCCTGCTCTCTGTCACACCTCAGCTTTCTGACCTCGTCCTTCAGTGACAGGTGTGCCTCTTTAAGTTCTCTCACCTCAGTCCGTAGAGCAGCCAGCTCTCTCAGACAGTCGTCCATCTCCACCTTCTGCCCCCCGGGTCTTGTTGGGGGGGGGGGTGTTGTTCTGGTCTGTTTTGTGTCTTTGTTCTGTCTGAATTGTGTGGACCAGCTCTCTGAGCTCCACCATGTCTCTCTCCAGCTCTGTGAATTTATCCCTCTCAATGATGGAGGAGCTGGGGGGTGGGGGGGGGGGGTGACTATTCTCTCTTTCACTCGCTCATTCTCTGAAATTCAAATTCAGATTTTATCCTGAGTGACGTGCGGTCATGTGTGTATACATTTTAGTGGTCCCGGGATTTGAACCCACTATCCTGGCGTTGCAAGTGCCATGCTCTACCAACTGATCTACAAAGGACCAAAGCAGTATGGCGGTAGAGCATTTCAGTAAATACAATACAAGGCAATGAGGATAATGAAATACAGTTAATTTCAGTAGTAATAATAATAATAATGTATACAGGTACAACACTCACCCACCTCCTGCTTTACTGTCTGTTCACTTGGATAAGAAACCAGGCTGCTGGGTGGATGTCATCACCCCCTTGTCCCTGGGCTGTCACCTGGACCAGGGAGCATGGAGCATGGCCTGGTTAGAGGAGAGAGGAAAGGGAAAAGGGAGAGAGAAGGGTCTGGGGGGCTGGCAGGCAGTGCCGCCAGTCAGTCTGCCTGGTCTGATGTGTGTGTGTGTTCTGTATTCGGATCAGGAAGCATGGAGAGTGGATAGAGGAAAAAGGACAGGGAAGAGGGGGCTGGAGTCGAGGGCTGGCCACCAGTCTGTCTGCCTGGCATGGTCTGGTCTGGTCTGGTCTCCCTCCACTGGGCCCACTGAGAGCATGGTGAGAGGACAGGGGAGAGATGAGAGGGTGGAGGTGGGCTCTCCTCCTCCTCCTGAAACAGTTGGCATTGCCCCCGTCAATCTGCCTGGCCTGGGGCTGGTCTGGGCCTGCCTGCTCTGGTCTCCCTCACCTGGGCCAGAAACAGAGACAGAGACAGGCTGAGAACAGGGCAGAACAGGCCATACCTCTCGTCTCTCATCTCCCCAGGCTCACCGCTCACAACACACGCCAGCTCCCCCTCCCTCCTTCCCTCCATCCCTTGCCCCCTCTCCTTCCCTCCATCCCTTGCCCCCTCTCCTTCCCTCCATCTCTTGCCCCCTCTTCTTCCCTCTATCCCTTGCCCTCACTCCTTCCCTCCATCCCTTGCCCTCACTCCTTCCCTCCATCTCTTGCCCCCTCTTCTTCCCTCTATCCCTTGCCCTCACTCCTTCCCTCCATCCCTTGCCCCCTCTCCTTCCCTCCATCCTTTTCCCCCACTCCTTCCCTCCATCCCTTACCCCTCTCCTTCCCTCCATCCTTTTCCCCCTCTCCTTCCCTCCATCCCTTGTCCCCTCTCCTTCCCCCCATCCCTTGCCCGCTCTCATTCCCTCCATCCCTTGCCCCCTCTCTTTCCCTCCATCCCTTGCCCCCTCTCCTTCCCTCCATCCCTTGCCCCCTCTCCTTCCCTCCATCCCTTGCCCCCTCTCCCACACTGCCTCCACTTCGCCCAGCTCACCCTGTATCTCAGGTCTCCCTCGCTCATCCCCTCTCATCTCTCCCTCGCCCTCTCCCTGACACTTGCCCCTCTCTCTCTCTCCCTCATCCTCCTTGGCACTCTTATCTCTCCCTCTCTCCCTCTCATTTGCCCCAGCCGTCTCTCACCCTGTGCACAGTTTTCTTCTCGCTCCTTTTTACTCAAATCTATCTGTTTCATCTTCTTTGTATTGGTTATCTCTTACCACCACATTATTTTTATGGTGCTGTGTAAGAGCCTATGTGCAGTGGCGTTTTTGTGGGGAACAGAGAGATAGATAGTTAGACTACTTATTTATTATCCGGGCAGTTGTTTGCCATCTGTTTTTTTAAGGGAGGTGTGTATACTTAGTTCACTTATTCTCTGACTCTCAGACTCCAGGATTAAAAGCTTTTACGCAAAGGTTCACTAACTGCTGTGCTGATTGCTATTCCTTTAACCGTTTGGGGATCAGAAAGGTTCAATTTCCAAATACCTCAAAACTCCATGAGGATACCAGCTATGCAGCCTGACTAGTCGTGTGCGGTTTCCAAGGTTACACGGGTAGTGCCGTTTCATTGAAAGCGTGCCATTTAGAGAGGAGTGTTAGCGCGTCACCTTTCATATATACAATGACGTGTGTGTGTGTGTGTGTGTGTGTGTGTGTGTGTTTGTGTGTGTGTGTGTGTGTGTGTGTGTGTTTGTGTGCGTGCGTGCGTGCGAGTGAGGGTGGGTGGGTGTGTGTGTGCGTGCGTGTTTTTCGGTGCCTTCGGGAAATATTCAGTATTCAGACCCCTTGACTTTTCCCACATTTTGTTACAGCCTTATTCTAAAACGAATAATAATACAAATAAAATCCTCAGCAATCTACACACACTACCTCATAATGAGAAAGAGAAAACAGGTTTAGAATTTTTTTTGCAACTTGTATTAAATTTAAAAAACAGAAATACCTTATTTACAGCTCGGAGACATGATTGTTTCAGGGCACAGATCTGGAGAAGGGTACCAAAACATTTCTGCAGCATCGAAGGTCCCCAAGAACACAGTGGCCTCCATCATTCTTAAATGGAAGAAGTTTGGAACCACCAGGACTCTTCCTAGAGCTGTCCACCGGGCCAAACTGAGTAACCGGGGGAGAAGGGCCTTGGTCAGGGAGGTGACCAAGTACCCGATGGTCACTCTGACAGAGCTCTAGAGTCCCTCTATAGAGATGGGAGAACCTTCCAGAAGGATAACCATCTCTGCAGGTCTCCACCAATCAGGCCTTTATGGTAGAGTGGCCAGACGGAAGCCACTCCTCAGTAAAAGGTACTGGACAGCCCGCTTGGAGTTTGCCAAAAGGCACTTAAAGACTCAGACCATTAGAAACAAGATTCTCTGGTCTGATGAAACCAAGATTGAACACTTGAATGTCAAGCGTCACATCTGGAGGAAACCTGGCACCATGCCTATGGTGAAGCATGGTGGTGGCGGCATCATGCTGTAGGGATGTACAGAGATATCCTTGAAGGAAACCTGCTACAGAGTGTTCAGGACCACAGACTGGAAAGAAGGTTCACCTTCCAACAACACAATGACTCTAAGCACACAGCCAAGACAATGACTCTAAGCACACAGCCAAGACAATGACTCTAAGCACACAGCCAAGACAATGACGCTAAGCACACAGCCAAGACAATGACTCTAAGCACACAGCCAAGACAATGACTCTAAGCACACAGCCAAGAAAGACAATGACGCTAAGCACACAGCCAAGACAATGACGCTAAGCACACAGCCAAGACAATGACTCTAAGCACACAGCCAAGACAATGACGCTAAGCACACAGCCAAGACAATGACGCTAAGCACACAGCCAAGAAAATGACGCTAAGCACACAGCCAAGACAATGCAGATTTGGCTTCGGGACAAGTCTCTGAATGTCCTTGAGTGGCCCAGCCAGAGCCCGGACTGATCGAACATCTCTGAAGAGACCTGGAAATATCTGCGCAGCAACGCTCCCCATCCAAACTGACAGCGCTTGAGAGGATCTGCAGAGAATGGGACACACTCCCCAAATACAGGTGTGCCAAGCTTGTGGTGTCATACCCAATAAGACTAAAGGCTGTAATTGCTGTCTAAGTGCTTTAACAAAGGTTGTGAATACTTATGTAAATATAATATTTACATTTTTTTTTTTTTTTATAAATTAGCAGCAAGTTTTTGCTTTGTCATTATCGGGTATTGTGTGTAGATTTAGAATAAGGCTGTAACGTAACCTTAATGTGAAAGAAGTCAATGGGTCTGAATACTTTCTGAATACTTTCTGAATGCACTGTATGTTCCCTCACGTCTCAGGGAGCGTCGTAAGGAGAGGGGGCCGGTGGTGTGAGAGATGGCCTCCCGGTGAGGACTGAGAGAAAGATGAAAAGGAGGAGGAGGGGGAAAGGAGAAAACCCATTTCCCTCCTGCAGTCACAAACACACACTTACTTCAACATGGCCTCCTGTTTCTAGATAAATCACAACCATGCAGCCTTTTTTTTGCTTCAGCTGCTGTTAAAGATAGCCACCCAACTACCGCACCCAAATACTACAGCCAGCCAACCCAGTTAGCCAGTCACTCTTATGTAAATTAAGTGATATGTGTTGTGTTGTGTTGGGTATTGTGTGAGGGCAAAACGGCTGCTACTGGGGCTCCCCGGTGTGTATGTGTGTGTTAGGGTCAGCATCCTCTTTAGTGTAATCAGTTGTAGACCAGTGTTTGTCTCTGACACTGGATAATGAACAGGTTGGCTGATTTTCTCTACACAGCATTGATCGCACGAAGCCCAGTAAATGAAAAAAGGCACTCTAGTGGAAAGTAATGCAAGCACACACACACACACACACACACACACACACACACACACACACACACACACACACACACACACACACACACACACACACACACACACACACACACACACACACACACACACACACACACACACACACACACACACACACACACACACACACACACACACACAGCTGTGCTCACTGGACCAGAGATGATTTTATTGGTGACAGTATGCAGCATATAGAGGAGGCCTCTCACCCAGCAGGCTATTTCCCCCGCACTGTGTGCTACCGCAGAAGTGTGTGTGTGTGTGTGTGTGTGTGTGTGTGTGTGTGTGTGTGTGTGTGTGTGTTCTCTCCCTATGCTGTATGTTACTGCAGAAACCACTTGGAACTCTTCCATATCCCCTGTGTGTCTTCAGCTGTGGCCTCTCAGATCCGAGGATAACCACCTCTTCAGAACAAAGACAACATAATGCAAAATACCAAACTGAATATCTCACCCATGGCCTTATGTACACTTACATTTCTGTGTGTACGGTTCTTTTGATAGCCTGGTCAACAGATCTGTTTGTGCTGTCTTGCTAACTCCTATGGTCATTGTCACGCCAGGCATCATGGCACCAACAGATCTGGGACTAGGCCATTCTTTGACTGTTTCTCTTACTGTTCTGTGAAGCTGGCGATATTGAAACTGCCAGGCTCACGCCATTACCATATGAATGTCAGATATTGACACATACTGTATGCCCATATTTTTGGCAAGTCACTCAATAAAGCCTGTGGCCTCATTTATATTACTATTGCGTAGAAGCTAGTCTAAAATAGTACTTACGAACTGAATTTAGAATGTTCGTATGCATGTAAAAGTGTGATTTAGTCAACAAACCTACGAGCGTCATATGCACACCGGTAGGAAATAACCATTGATGAATACCAATTGTTCTCAGCATCAGTGCTCGTGCACGACCTTGGCCATTTGCATTTTTTGAAACACCCCTAATCAACCATATATGGTCAAAATCATCCCTTTAAAGCCTGTGGGGAATTTCCAACGCCATACCATGAAATACAATCGCTCAACCCAAAAAGCTACAAAAAAAAGACTTTCCCGAGACTGAAATAGAGGTGATAGAGTCAAAAATGCTGTACAACCAAAAGGTTTTATTTTGCTCAGTTGTGGCTTGACCCGTAAAAAAGCAAAGAAACATAGCTACAAAGAGAGGACCATTAGGATAACTCAAGTTGCTTTAGCAATGACAAATCTACTCCAAATGAGTAGGCAACACTCACCAATAAGCCATCCATCCTCACCGGCCCCTCCTGTCGGCGGCATAAGCCAGCGATGCCGTTCGGCAGAATGAACGAATCGTGCCTTCCGCCTGGCCACCTCGCCACCACATTCAGCAGCGTCTGTTGCGCGTCACGTAACCCGTCACTTGCACATTAAGAGTGGCAACCTTTTCTGTTCACATAGTTGAGACCGTTTTTTGGGGGGGAGGATTCTTGTATGGCGATGTGGGTGCCGTCTATGGCTCCGTTCGTAGTTTGGGGAACATATTGCGGGCGTCATGGAAAAGGAACCCCTCTTGACTTCAACCTGTTGTGCGAGGGTGTACGGACATGGTATGTGCTACTGTTCGTTTTGCTGATGATTTGCATCCGAAACGTTGGCTCTTCTGAGGGCTGTGAGATGCTGACCGGCTCTGTTGAAAAGTGCCCGTTGCCAAAAACCCGACAGTGGATGGCATCTGGATGTGCACTGGAATGGCCTTTCTAAGGCAGGTCTGGTAAAATCTGGTAACACTTGACACAGTCATAACCGTGTCATAATATGTCCTAACAGCTGACATAACGCGTCAAAACCTGTTATAATATGGTCATAACACTGTCATGACACATATATTTACACCTGTTGTGACACTGACACCTTGTGACAAGTTATGTCAGCTTTCATTACATTACGACATGGTTATGACTGTGTCGTACCATGTTATGACACTGGGTGTCAAGTAAAGTGTTCCCCAAAAATCAGATGAAACGGGTTTTGTGAAATGATATCTGATGAGCCAATCTGTAAAGATGCACTCTCTGCAAAATGATATCTGATGAGCCAATCTGTAAAGATGCACTCTCTGCAAAATGATATCTGATGAGCCAATCTGTAAAGATGCACTCTCTGCAAAATGATATCTGATGAGCCAATCTGTAAAGATGCACTCTCTGCCAGCCAATCTGTAAAGATGCACTCTCTGCAAAATGATATCTGATGAGCCAATCTGTAAAGATGCACTCTCTGCAAAATGATATCTGATGATGAGCACTCTCTGCAAAATCTGTAAAGATGCACTCTCTGCAAAATGATATCTGATGAGCCAATCTGTAAAGATGCACTCTCTGCAAAATGATATCTGATGAGCCAATCTGTAAAGATGCACTCTCTGCAAAATGATATCTGATGAGCCAATCTGTAAAGATGCACTCTCTGCAAAATGAGGTTTGTGCCAAATCTTCCAAAAGAGCAAAATCAACCATCTCTCATTCGATTTCCCATTATAGTATTTCAACAATGGTTTCACTTTCAAACCTGCCTCTGATGGAACAAATTACTGTACTTCATATGGATTACTATTGCAACAAATGCACTGATGTGGTCAAATGATATGATATAGTTAGATATGTTGCATGAGTTCACAATGGAAATTACAATGAAACCGAAAAAAATTCTGTAATTATTTTCAACCTATATTTTCCTCCATTCTACGCTTGATCACGCATGGTCACGTCGGTGCGTACATTTACCCACACTCTTGGGCAAACGTGGAAATGATCCCAGGCCTGGTTTACGCACAGATATGTGCCCACGCACGATTCAGAACTGGAAAGCCAATAATGTTGTTGTGTTGATTAGCCAAGGCAGGGATCCCTAATCTGAGTGAGTTGGCAATGATACTGCTTGTGCTACAGATTTGTAAATTTTTTCTAATAATATTTAAAAAATAAACGCGGAACAAAAGTAACGCGGTCAAGTAAAGGAACTAACGTATTTAATGAACGTTAGATTGATTTTAAAATGCTAAAAAGTCATAACTTGCAAAAACGCAAAATCATTTCAGATTAGCGGAACACAAATCAAGTGACATTACTCAATAACTGAATCTTATTGACATGTGAGTTATTAGTACCACTTTTTTGATTTGAGTTCTGCTGACCGTTGGAGATGTTTGAGGAGCCACGTCCCCAGTTCTTTAATGAGTTAGGCAGTTACTTTATATGTTATTTTTTACAGTGTATAGCAAATTTGCACATTTCTAAATGCTACAAAAAACGAACAAACAGTAACTGGTTTGCAAATTTGCTTTCTGGTTAGAAGGACTCCAGTCCTTGTTAACCAGTCTGTTTGAGTGGAACAGAGAAATACGATACAGGACAATACAGGCCCTTAACCTTAGTGGTTAGTCTGCTGGCTGTGGGTGGTAAATCTTTCCTATTCTAAAGGATCTGCGTGTTATTTTGTGTTTTACTGCCTGCGCCCTCTCCCTCTCTCGCTCTTTCTTTCTCTCTGTCTGTCTCTCGCCCTCTCCCTCTCTCGCTCTTTCTTTCTCTCTGTCTGTCTCTCGCTCTCTCCCTCTCTCGCTCTTTCTTTCTCTCTGTCTGTCTCTCGCTCTCTCCCTCTCTCGCGCTCGCTTTCTCCCTCTTCCTCTCCCTCCCTCTCCCTCCCTCCCTCCTCCCTCCCTCCCTCCCTCCCTCCCTCCCTCCCTCCCTCCCTCCCTCCCTCCCTCCCTCCCTCCCTCCCTCCCTCCCTCCCTCCCTCCCTCCCTCCCTCCCTCCCTCCCTCCCTCCCTCCCCCTCCCTCCCTCCCCTCCCTCCCTCCCTCCCTCCCTCCCTCCCTCCCTCCCTCTCTCTCCACCTCTTCTCTGAGGCATGTTTAACGCTCCATCTCTGACAGTGAGCCTCATAGCACCATGGAAACCAATCAGACCTTTCTTTGTGCGTGCGTGCGCATGTGTGTTCACAATTTGTGTGTGCACGTGTATGCTTCTCTCTGTGTGTGTGGAGGCAGGGACAGAAGTCTTCTTTAGATTTAAAAAGCTCTTAGGGAGGTTGTGGCCATCCCAACGGGTCTCTTTCTGTAATTCATGTAGATTCCCTTAAGAACTCTGCCTCATTGTCTAACCAATTGTCCCTGTTCTGAACCACAGTCCTGTGTCATAAATGCCACCATGTAACTGTGTGTCACTCTAATGCTGACGTTCCCAAAGACGGTTACAGAAAATGACAGAATTTTGGATGACATTATTGGTCAGCCAAATGACTGCATTCACAATAATATAACTGGTCGAATAAAAAATTAAAATTAAAATGGAAAAATGGGAAAAAAAACCCATGTAAATAGAATCGTAATAATGATTCTCGTCTCCTCCGCTCCTGACTGCATGTGCTGCAGGGAAGGGTCACAGAGTATGTGAGGATGGATGCGAGGATGGATGTGAGGATGGATGCAATCTAGAGCCATAATCATTACACTTAAATATATGTCAAACATTTCTGCACATCTAACATAACTCTTGAGCTGACTGGCGGTTCTTCATTTATTTATTTTTTACTAGAGATGCTTCTCCTTACAAAAAAAATATTCCAGTTTTGAAACTGGAGTAAAAGTGCAGTAACTGCAGTCGACAGTGGTATTTTGGACTCAGTAATTGTAGAATAACTGTACTGCAGCTGAACTGTAGTTACAATGCACTCTAACTGCAGTTAACCTGCAAAAATTACTGCAGTTTTAAAAAAAAAGGTTATTTTGGACACAGTATTTGCAGCATACTGCAGTTATACTGCACGCTGACTGCCATCTTTTTTTCATAAGGGCCACATCAAATCTGGGTAAAAGATTGAAAGGAATGTGAGTCTTATTCAGTATATTTAGTTGTATACTTGCTTGCTTTTGTAAAGTCGACCAACCTTGCCAGCAGGCATGTTAGCTAAGATAGCTACTCTAACTTGATTGATAGCCTGAAATTGCTTCTTGGTAGCTTGTTATGAGGCTGGGAGGGGACCTATCTGGACTAGCTCAAGACAACATCATAAAATGACTCGTTGACTAGTAGTATTACAGAGAAACAACAAAAGAAACCGGACAAATCTGCCGCTGTGCCCCCTATGAATGTTACTATTGTCATGGGAGGGAATGTTGTCGACAGAGTTGAAGTTAGCCACCACTGCAGTTATTGTGCTGGGGGCCAGTTAAAGTTAACATGCGTTAGATTTATAAGACAAAAGGATTACAACCTGGGATACACTGCCATGTAGATTTTGTATCACTTATGTTAATTCAATAATTGATAGCAAAGGCAAAAAAAAAAAAAACTAACAAGTGCTGTACGAAGAAAGTTATTGTTCATGTACAATTACATTATACGGATATTTTACGACACGGGTTGTTTGTACAACGTAAACAAACAATACAACAAGCGTCGAAAATCAGTTTGAAGAACCAACGATCCATATAAAACGTTAACTTGGGATCCTTAAATCATTCGCTCAATACTCGTCTTTTTCACTCTTTGAAGTATTTCAGCAAGCTCCCCCCATCCTGCCCTAATAGCTTCGAGAGGACCCTCCCCCTATTATCCTACTGAGCCAATAATATTTCACTCCCATTCAGACATCTATATAGAGAGAACCCCAAAAGAGACCTCTCCTCTATCCCACATACACACACGCAGACACGCACACACTGACCCCCCACCACACACACACACACACACACGCACACACACACGCACGCACACGCACGCGCGCACACTCTACCCCCCACACACACCATTCCTGTTACTACGACTCCAGCCATCCATTGCATGACGGAACTTTGTTCTGTTAAAAGTTTCCATTTAAATATGCTGCAGTTGCCACTGAAATATTGTTCTTCCATTGCTTCTGTGACAAAGCCGAAGGAGGGTGCCCACGGCAACACAGTGTGAGTCTCAGGGAGCCAATGGGCCATCAGGGATCTCCTAGTGTCTGTCCTCAACAGAGTCAGTGTGCAGACATAATGCCTATTAGACCTGCTCGATCATGCCGCATATACTCAATGAAATATGGGCCCCTTTTCATTCATTTCATAGTGTAATTCATACCTCATACCTATCAATCGTATTATTGAAAGATGTCCAGAGATTCCGGACACAGGAATGAATGAATAATGTGTTTCTTTATAAAACATTCTTAGCTAATGGGATGCCATGCAGAGAAGTTACATGCTGTGAAAATACAGGGGACTGTAGGGCCTATGCCAATGCAAGTATCTTAAAACTGTTACATTTCAAGACAATTCATCGGTTTCGTATCTTTTGCCAGTCAGTGAAGCGATGGAATCCTATAGGCAATCCTACTGCAGTATGAAGCTACTTGAAATGTGACAGAAAATGTGGGCTCATCCCAAATGGCATATATACTGTATATATAATAGTCTTGGACTTTCTGACGGGCCGCCCCCAGGTGGTGAAGGTAGGAAACAACATCTCCACTTCGCTGACTCTAAACACTGGGGCCCCACAAGGGTGTGTGCTCAGCCCTATCCTGTACTCCCTGGTCACTCACGACTGCGTGGCCATGCACGTCTCCAACTCAATCATCAGGTTTGCAGACGACACAACAGCAGTACCAACAACGACGAGACAGCCTACAGGGAGGAGGTGAAGGCACTCGGAGTGTGGTGTCAGGAAAACAACCTCTCACTCAACGTCAACAAAACAAAGGAGATGATTGTGGACTTCAGGAAACAGCAGAGGGATCACCCCCCTATCCACATCGAAGGGACAGCAGTGGAGAAGGTGGAAAGTTTTAAGTTCCTGGGCGTACACATGACTGAAATGGTCCACCCACACAGACAGTGTGGTGAAGAAGCCTCACTCAGGAGGCTGAAGAAATTTGCCTTGTCACCCAAAACCCTGACAAACTTTTACAGATGCACAATCGAGAGCTTCCTGTCGGACTGTATCACCGCCTGGTACGGCAACTGCTCCGCCCATAACCGTAAGGCTTTCCAGAAGGTGGTGCGGTATGCACAACGCATCACCGGGGGCAACCTACCTGCCCTCCAGGACACCTACATCACCCAATGTCACAGGAAGGCCAAAAAGATCATCAAGGACAACAACCACCCGAGCCACTGCCTGTTGACACCGCTATCATCCAGAAGGCGAGGTCAGTACAGGTGCATCAAAGCTGGGACCGAGAGATTTAGAAACAGCTTCTATTTCAAGGCCATCAGACTGCTAAACAGCAATCACTAACTCAGATATCACTGGACACTTTAATAAGTGGATCACTAGTCACTTTAAACAATGTCACTTTAATAATTTCTACATATCTTACATTACATGTATCACGTGTATATACTGTATCTACTGCACCTTGCCTATGCCGCTCGGCCATCGCTCATCCATATACTTATATGTACATATTCCCATTCACCCCTTTAGATTTGTGTGTATTAGGTAGTTGTTGGGGAATTGTTAGATTACTTGTTAGATTTGTGTGAATTAGGTAGTTGTTGGGGAATTGTTAGATTACTTGTTAGATTTGTGTGTATTAGGTAGTTGTTGGGAATTGTTAGATTACTTGTTAGATTTGTGTGAATTAGGTAGTTGTTGGGGAATTGTTAGATTACTTGTTAGATTTGTGTGTATTAGGTAGTTGTTGGGAATTGTTAGATTACTTGTTAGATTTGTGTGTATTAGGTAGTTGTTGGGAATTGTTAGATTACTTGTTAGATTTGTGTGAATTAGGTAGTTGTTGGGGAATTGTTAGATTACTTGTTAGATTTGTGTGTATTAGGTAGTTGTTGGGAATTGTTAGATTACTTGTTAGATTTGTGTGAATTAGGTAGTTGTTGGGGAATTGTTAGATTACTTGTTAGATTTGTGTGTATTAGGTAGTTGTTGGGAATTGTTAGATTACTTGTTAGATTTGTGTGTATTAGGTAGTTGTTGGGGAATTGTTAGATTACTTGTTAGATTTGTGTGTATTAGGTAGTTGTTGGGAATTGTTAGATTACTTGTTAGATTTGTGTGTATTAGGTAGTTGTTGGGGAATTGTTAGATTACTTGTTAGATTTGTGTGTATTAGGTAGTTGTTGGGAATTGTTAGATTACTTGTTAGATACTAGAAGCACAAGCATTTCTCTACACTCACATGAACATTTTTTATTTTATTTTTATTTCATCTTTATTAAACCAGGTAGGCTAGTTGAGAACACCTTTATTTAACCAGGTAGGCTAGTTGAGAACACCTTTATTTAACCAGGTAGGCTAGTTGAGAACACCTTTATTTAACCAGGTAGGCTAGTTGAGAACAAGTTCTCCTTTGCAACTGCGACCTGGCCAAGATAAAGCGTAGCAATTCGACACATACAACAACACAGTTACACCTGGAATAAACAAAACATACAGTCAATAATACAGTAGAACAAAAGAAAACAAAAAGTCTATACACAGTGAGTGCAAATGAGGTAAGTTAAGGAAATAAATAGGCCACGGTGGCGAAGTAATTACAATATAGCAATTAGCAACATCTGCTAACCATGTGTATGTGACCAATAACATTGGATTGGATTGGATTTGATTTAGTGCCCTACTTTTGACCAGGGCCCATAGGGTTCCATTTGGCATGCGTCCACGGTATACTGCAGATAGCTCTACATTCCAATGCAGGGCATTGGTTTCGGCCAGTGACCAGGTAATGAAGCCATTGGCCATGCTCCCTCAATAGAGATGTGGATTCCCCCAGCTAGCCACTTTCTTCTATCCAGGCAATATAGCTGTCTCAGAAACAACCTAGAGCACTAAGCTAGGATGAAAGCGAGAGAGAGAGAGAGATCCACTATCCAGGCAATATAGCTGTCTCAGAAACAACCTAGAGCACTAAGCTAGGATGAAAGCGAGAGAGAGAGAGAGAGATCCACTATCCAGGCAATATAGCTGTCTCAGAAACAACCTAGAGCACTAAGCTAGGATGAAAGCGAGAGAGAGAGAGAGATCCACTATCCAGGCAATATAGCTGTCTCAGAAACAACCTAGAGCACTAAGCTAGGATGAAAGCGAGAGATCCACTATCCAGGAAATATAGCTGTCTCAGAAACAACCTAGAGCACTAAGCTAGGATGAAAGCGAGAAAGAGAGAGATCCACTATCCAGGCAATATAGCTGTCTCAGAAACAACCTAGAGCACTAAGCTAGGATGAAAGCGAGAGAGAGAGAGAGATCCACTATCCAGGCAATATAGCTGTCTCAGAAACAACCTAGAGCACTAAGCTAGGATGAAAGCGAGAGAGAGAGAGAGATCCACTATCCAGGCAATATAGCTGTCTCAGAAACAACCTAGAGCACTAAGCTAGGATGAAAGCGAGAGAGAGAGAGATCCACTATCCAGGCAATATAGCTGTCTCAGAAACAACCTAGAGCACTAAGCTAGGATGAAAGCGAGAGAGAGAGAGATCCACTATCCAGGCAATATAGCTGTCTCAGAAACAACCTAGAGCACTAAGCTAGGATGAAAGCGAGAGAGAGAGAGAGAGAGAGAGAGAGAGAGAGAGAGAGATCCACTATCCAGGCAATATAGCTGTCTCACAGCCCAATGTATAACACTGAGCTATAGGAACAACAATGGAGAGAGAGAGAGAGAGAGAGAGAGAGAGAGAGAGAGAGAGAGAGAGAGAGAGAGAGAGAGAGAGAGAGAGAGAGACAGAAAATAGAGGGAATAATCACAGTGTTGTGAGAGAAAAAAACAAAGTTGTTCACTTCAGCCCAGACCCCAAGATCCTTGTACCTGGCTGACAGGCAATGACTTTGAGGCAGATTACGTTACATTTTCGCTGCTTTTGTGAAGGGAGGAGTATTATTCTGGGTTGGGGAGGACATAGGATAGTGACTCTGTCAAAGGGATGACTCCCTGCCATTGTTGCCTACTGCAACCGAAAAGGCCTTTTCAAACCTATCCTTTGAAACGGCGGCAACAATACCGGGAGGGAGGAGTGGGCAATAAACAGACGTTCATCCAAACCAGCTGGATTAGATGTCATCGGATGGGCCTACTGTTGAGTTGAGGTGCCTTGAGGCATTTCGCTTTTTCTGTTGTTAAATTCGCAGAGGTGCTTTTACAGTGTGTTGCAGCAACAGGGGGCTATTTGATGAAGCAGATGACCCTCTCTCTCTGAAGACTGTCTTCAGGTTGGTTGAGTGGGATGGTGTTTTCGGTTCTGAACAAACAGGGTAAAAACGCAAACGGACAACGGGTCAAAGTTCAAACCAAATGTTTCCAACCCGCTGGGTGCCTCATCTGCATCGCACTTTTTGCACACGATCTAGCAATCATGTGTGTGGCAGGACGAAAGGAGGGGCACGACGTCTTGGAACTGCTTATCTGTTTCCCAATGTTGCTGTTGCGCTGTTGTTTCTCCGCTGGCGATCCGCCTCGGAGCGGTTCCTCTTTATTCCCGTCACCGTGATGTGAATCCGTGTCCTCCTGTTCATCTTACTTAACAGACTCTGTTCCCCTTTTCTCTCACAGTTTCCTTTCACACAGTTCCTATTCCACTTTCATTGAGCCCCCAACATGTACTGTACACGTGTTGTACATCAAACACAGTCAACGTACGTTCTAATACAGACACAGGAATATGTATATTTCAGGTTAGAACCCATCGATGGGAAGGAATGGTTTAGTTTTTCTTGCCTCTGGGCTATTTTCTTTTATCTTGTTGGTTGTACTGTTGCATGTGCTTTTTACAACTAGTCAGAACAGCGGGAGGGCGGTTGACAGAGCTGTCTGTTGGGTGTGAGTTAGAACATGTTTGATATTCAGTGTAGCATGACATTTTCATTGAATTGAATTTGTTTTGCGCGATAAATTCCTGTTTTTTCCCCCTTCAAATGATGTAACGGGGCATGTGTGATGTTCCATCCCCCGGGAAAAATATATTTGGGCCGAAAAAACCCTGCCTCTTGAGTGTATTCTGGCCGCGTTCATTTGATACCAGGAAATGTTTAACCCCTATTGTAGAGAGACAAAAGGTTGTTTTAATCCCACTGTGCGGGGAGAGAGGGAGGGAGGTTAGGTCAGGGGAGGGCCTGGGGGGAGGGCCGGGGGGAGGTGGCTGTGTATGTGATACAGGCCCCCTCTCTCTCACTGTCACTCCAGTAGTGTACACAGCCACTGGGAATATAAAGACCTAACTTTGTTCTCTCACACACACACACACCAGACACACCCACACACACACTGGGGAGATTTGTTCTTGCAGACAGAACCAGAGAGACAGGTAATGTAAACTCTTTTTAAAATGTCATTTAATTTAACTAGGCAAGTCAGTTATTAAGAACAAATTCTTATTTACAGTGACGACCTACCGGAGGAAGAGTGGGTTAACTGCCTTGTTCTGGGGCAGAACGACAGATTTTTACCTTCTCAGCTCAGTGGATTCGATCTAGCAAACCTTCCGGTTATGTCTCGGGTACTGGCCCGATGCTCTAACGTTGTTGCACATTGTGAACACTCATTTAGAGTTTGCCTGACTACATTCTGTACACAATGAGTAAAGTCCATCTGTGGCTTAATGGTTTATTTTCTCTGAAGGCATTTCTCAGTCGGTGTCATGAATATTCTGCTGCATTCCCACAAGCAGCATATAGAAATGTTATGCTTTTTCTGCCAACTCATTATTATTATAATGACGGAGGTTTGTGAGGGGGGAAACGCTCGGAGCCCTGGCTTATGGAGTCACGTTCCCCTAATGTAAATGCATTAATGGAAGTGTGGCGGATCTAATACTTTTTTTGTCTGCTGCTCCACGCTCTGCTATTCCCTCTTTCTCTCGTTGGAAACCCTGGAGTCTAGAATTAAACCCACCGACAGGCTGAGGCTCCAACACACTGCAGTGCTGCAGACAGAAGCTCCCCCCCCCCCCCTCTCTCTCTCTCTGCCTCTCTCTCTCTCTCTCTGCCTCTCTCTCTTTCTCTCTGCCTCTCTCTCTCTCGCTCGTTCTCTCTCTCTCTCTTCTCTGTTGTCCCTGATATGAGACACAGCCTTGAGGAAAAACTAACAGAACACTCTCTAAGAAATGTGTGGCAGCTCCCTCTCTCTCTCTCTCTCTCTCTCTGCCTCTCTCTCGCTCTCTCTCTCTGTCTGTCTCTATCTGCCTGTCTCTCATGCTCTGTCTCTCTCGCTCTGTCTCTCTTTGTGTCTCTCTCTGTCTCTCTCTCTGTCTCTCTTTGTGTCTTTCTCTGTCTCTCTCGCTCTGTCTCTTTCTCTGTCTCTCTCTCTGTCTCTCTCTGTGTCTCTCTCTGTCTATTTCTCTGTCTCTCTCTTGCTCTCTCTCTGTCTCTCTCTCTCGCTCTGTCTCTCTCTCTGTCTCTCTATGCCTCAGCTTATGGCACTACTCTAACAGCAGTGGACTATGCATTCTCAAGCTGTGGCTTTCTCACCTCACTTCTCAAATCAACCCCATATACTGTATGAGAGAGAGAGAGAGCGAGAGAGAGAGAGAGAGCACTGGTGTCATAGTTATTGCACTTCTGCAGGTGAACGCCTGATGGTGGGAATATGGTAATGCAGTTCAGGAGTGATACAAAATCACAACAGAAGTCTTGAGAGTGAGCGGGGGGGGGGGTGCTTTTGGCACATAACGTCTATGATAGAAAAGTGATGGTGTATAGTGCTCTTTAGTTTGCAGAGTGATTGCATACTGGTAGGATAATGTCTGAATGCTCATGCAGTTTTTGAGGTTTGATTTCAAATTGGAACAGAGTCAGTATTTGGTGTGTTATTGAGTGGTTTTGGACATGTGGCTTTCCATATATGTTGACATAGTTATTGCTCTTCAGTGGGCAGTGTGATCGATGGCATGTGGTGATGTGCAGTTCGCCAACGATTCATTCCTTTTGAACGGCTCTTTTTATTGACTCGAGTGTAAAACATTTGTTTTGAAGGTTTCTGAGTGACCCGTTCATTTTAGTTGTTTGTTTAGTGCGGACCACAATAAGTCCTACAGCAGGATTAATGCACGCTCCTCCAGCTCAGCGGCTCCAGAGACATACTCTGACAACCAACTGTTGGTTACATGCACGCAGAAAAAGTAGATTAAGCATAGGGGAAGAAAAAGACATATTTGGAATTGATCATTGATCACATGGTGCAAGAAGGGCTGCAGTTAATTGATTATTGACTGTTAATGATGGACACAGATTTCTAGAACCGAAACATACACACAGCCTCTGCTCGAAAAACTCAAATTTGAGAACAAATCGTTTGTGCTAACGACATTGTGCTTATCACCCTCACGGCAGTCAAGCAATGTACTTCGCCAGCAGTCGTCCACCGTCTGGTCAGGTTGCTTCAAATGTGGCCTATCGAGAAATAATCCTAGTTGTATGCCTAGCAATCAACGAATGTACATGGTTTAAAGCACACCTTTACAAGTCTCAGTCATAAATGACAGCTCCAATAAGCCCCCTAAGGTTAGAGACTTGTAGAACCAAGACTCTTTGGGGTTCCCGGTTCATTGTTCGCCGGTAGGGGGTCGCAAGCAGCGTGGCTTTCTGACACTTGATGAGGATCCATCAGAAACATGATAACAGTCACCCGTTCATTGTGACACTTTGACTTTTATTAGGAGTTTTATATAGCTCAGAGATTCAGTCAGATGTTGTCACATGACCGAAGGTAGGCTATTTGTTAACACGAATCCATGATACTCGTAGTCTTGATTTATAAATGGCAGGTTTGTGAGATTGTACCTAACCACAAATAGACCTCTGTGAAGGTATGTCATACAGCCGAGGAATCTTTCAAAGCATGAATAGAAGGTAATGCTCTCACAGTAGGCGCTACTGTAGATGATTGTTTTGAGGTTGGCTGAAGATGTACTGCTTACTTTCCTATTACCCGTTATCTGATGGAAATGTGGTCGAACATAGTATGCGGCTGTATCGCCAGGTGGAAACGACGGGGCCCCTGCCGCTCTTATTTAGAACAGTTTCTCCGGTAATCGATACGCTTCTGCTGGAACTACATTTGGTCAGCTTTCTTCGATCATTTGGGATATCGATACAAGTGGGCGTCTCGGTGTTTAACGTGACGCAGTTATTTGGAGAAAGGCCCTCGAGTCGGAGAATGACATTCAGCCGTGTAGCAAAGCACATTAGGCTGACAGCCAGCTGAGAAAGAGACACAGGTACACAAACACTACCGTTCGAATGTCCTTGTTTTTGAAAGAAAAACACATTTTTTTTGTCCATTAAAATAACATCAAATTGATCAGAAATACAGTGTAGACATTGTTTATGTTGAAATGACTATTGTAGTTGGAAACATATTTTTTAAATGGAATATCTACATAGGCGTACAGAGGCCCATTATCAGCAACCATCACTCCTGTGTTCCAATGGTACGTTGTGTTAGCTTATCCAAGTTTATCATTTTAAATGGCTAATTGATCATTAGAAAAACATTTTGCAATTATGTTAGCACAGCTGAAAACTGTTGTTTTGATTAAAGAAGCAATACAACTGGCCTTCTTTAGACTAGTTGAGGATCTGGAGTCAGCATTTGTGGGTTCAATTACATGCTCAAAATGACCAGAAACAAAGAACTTTCTTCTGAAACTCATCAGCCTATTCTTGTTTTGAGAAATGAAGGCTATTCCATGCGAGAAATTGCGAAGACACTGAGGGTCTTGTACAGCGCTGTTAACTACTCCCTTCACAGAACAGTGCAAACGGGCTCTAACCAGAATAGAAAGAGGAGTGGGAGGCCCCGGTGCACAACTGAGCAAGAGGACAAGTACTTTAGTGTCTAGTTTTCCATAAAAAATCTGCTGTTTCCAGCTACAATAGTCATTTACAACATTAACAATGTCTACACTGTATTTCTGATCAATGTTATTGTAACGGTTTTCTTCTGGTGAAAGAGAGGCGGACCAAAATGCAGCGTGGTTATTTTTGTACATCTTTAATAAAGATGAAAATACAACAATCTACAAAACAAGAAACGTGAAAAACCGAAACAGCCTTATCTGGTGCAAACAAACACAGAGACAGGAACAACCACCCACCCAAAACAGGCTACCTAAATATGGTTCCCAATCAGAGACAATGACTAACACCTGCCTCTGATTGAGAACCATATCAGGCCAAACATAGAAATAGACAAACCAGACACACAACATAGAATGCCCACCCAGCTCACGTCCTGACCAACACTAAAACAAGGAAAACACACAAGAACGATGGTCAGAACGTGACAGTTATGTTATTTTAATGGACAAAAAATGTACTTATCTTTAAAAAAACAAAGACATTTCTAATTGACCCCCAACTTTTGAACGGTAGTGTATATGTACACACACGCACGCACGCACGCACACACACACACACACACACACACACACACACACACACACACACACACACACACACACACACACACACACACACACACACACACACACACACACACACACACACACACACACACACACACACACACACACACACACACTGCTTACCCCTCTCTCCCTCTAGCTCGTTGCCACGGGCTGTAGTGTCCCACTCGTCCGTTTGGATAAGCTGTATATTTCTGAATGAATAAACCTCGTGTGCACATACAGTAGGTACCTCAGATATATCCTCTGTTTTCACTCCCCCCCGAGCATAGTCCGAGCGTTTCAACTCCGTTTCCCACTGGGAATATCAATGAAAGTGGAAGCCCGTATCAATGGCTTTTGGGAGATTAGGCTATGCTACGTTGTGTAAAAATAACTATATTTTCATCAGATCTGGCAGAGTGTAATCTATGGTGTGACCAGGATGGGTTCCAGGACAGATCCAGTGAAAGGGGATTTAGTGGCTTATGGAAATAGAAAAGAGAGAGTGCCCCCCCCCAGTCACCATGAGACATAGAGAGGTGTCCCCACTGTGTAAAGGAATTACAGAACTGTGTCACAAACATGCATACTGCTACAAAAAACTGTCTCGCTTTGAAAACAGCATCCCGAGGATGATTATAGTCTTGCTAGCCGGGCTCTCAGCGGCTCTGGGAGGAAATTGGTAAAAGCGATGTTCTTTCTGATGGGAAAGAGAACGGTCAAATGCTACAGCATATGAATGCTGAGACATACTGTATCTTAATTTCCCCTGGTTTTCAGATTGAAGAAGAACAGACAGGAGTGTTGAGTCTCGAACAGGAGATTGGAGTGGATCGGTTCTTCTCTGGTAAGTCATGCTACGATACATAGCTACTGTACTTTAGGTCACTGGTGTTCACTGGGTCTTTGTGCTGATATTCCTTCATATCAAATTCCATACACAACGTCCTCTCTTCCCCAAACAGTTTCATTTCCCTCCAACACATGGAATGTTAACGCCCTGTCCTCAAACTTAAACACGTGTTTCCATCTATCACTTGGGATGCCTGGGCGGTTTCTGCTCTGAAAAAGACTGATATCACCAGCATGCTAAATGGAATGCGTGAAGTGGCGCTGTACAATTTAGTGGTCGAGCCTAGGAATGAATCAACGACTGACTGGCTGCCCTCCCATGGCAATGTCATGACTTTCCCTTGCTCGGAAGGAATCTGCTCCTTTATTGCAAGATCCGTCTCTAGCGTAGCCGAGCTGCAGGCTAAAGGTCATTGCGTGCGTTTGTGATCGGCGCTTGTCCACTAACGCTGTGTGCCAATGTGTCCCACCCTCAAATTGGGGCACGTTTTTGGAGGCGCCACATGGTTTTAGCTTCACGCAGTGTCATATAGAGCGCCCAAATGTGTCTGTTCAGTGCATGGAAAAGCTGATAGTTGTCAAGGTGACACGCCTATCTTTTTGGTCCCTCTTCACCCCCCATTGAGCTAAGGGAGCATTGGTCTTAAACATGCCACTTTGAGAATAAAGTGTCCCAGTTGTGCTTAAATAATAACGTTTCCCAATAGCACTGTAATGGCACTTCAGAATAAAGTGTTCTGGTGTCTCTTCTATTAACATAAGGTGTCAGAACACATGGATTTCATGCTGAGGGAACATTCCATTTGGAAGTGTGGCGACATGAGACTAAAAGGTGTCATAATGCATTATAACATACTGTAGGTGTCGTAACACATTATAACACTTACTGCAGCAGGCCACAACACGACCCGGAGTAACCTTTGCCCTGTGTACGAAAGCAGTCGGTGCTGAACCTAGCGCTGTGATGATGACAATGCCGTTCCTGTTATAAGGTCCTGTTGAAGTGATAGTACATTGCCTTTAAGAGGAGGGGACATGAAGTCAGTGTGTTCAGTGGACTGTGAAGGATCCTACCTCCCACCTCGGTCGTTCCACCTACTGCCCCACAAACAGCAGTGCAGGGGGACACTGCAGCGAGATCCATTAGATGCTGCACAGCTGAGAGGGGGAGGGAGTGAGGGAGAGGGGGTACGAGTGGGTAGAGAAGGAGGGAGTTAGAGCCAGGGAGAAAGAGGGGGAGAGAGAGAGGTGGGGGTAGAGAAGGAGGGAGATGGAGGGGAGAGAGAGGGGGGTAGAGAAGGAGGGCGTTAGAGCCAGGGAGATGGAAGGGGAGAGAGAGGTGGGGGTAGAAAAGGAGGGAGATGGAGGAGAGAGAGGTGGGGTAGAGAAGGAGGGAGATGGAGGGGAGAGAGGAGGGGGTAGAGAAGGAGGGCGTTAGAGCCAGGGAGATGGAAGGGGAGAGAGGGAGGGGGTAGAGAAGGAGGGCGTTAGAGCCAGGGAGATGGAAGGGGAGAGGGGGGGTAGAGAAGGAGGGCGTTAGAGCCGGGGAGATGGAATGGGAGAGAGGGGGGGGGTAGAGAAGGAGGGCGTTAGAGCCAGGGAGATGGAAGGGGAGAGAGGGGGGGGGTAGAGAAGGAGGGCGTTAGAGCCGGGGAGATGGAAGGGGAGAGAGATGTAAAGGGAAACTGACATGTAAAGGAACACTGACATCTCTGAGCTCATCTAGCCACTCACAGCTCGCATTTGGATGACAAACACTAACCCCACAGTCACACACATTCCCTCGCTCCTCTCACTCTTTACCTCTCTGTCCGTCTCTTCCTCTCTCTGTTTGTTAATCTCTCTTGACTCACTCTCTCTGTCTTTCCATTGCTCGCTCTCTCTCTCTACCCCCCTCTCTCTACCCCTATCTCTCTCTCTCTCTACCCCCCTCTCTCTACCCCCTATCTCTCTCTCTCTCTACCCCCTCTCTCTACCCCCTATCTCTCTCTCTCTCTACCCCTCTCTCTACCCCCTGTCTCTCTCTCTCTCTCACACTCTCTGTCTCTCTCTCTCTCTCTCTCACACTCTCTGTCTCTCTGCCGCTTGTTGTGTATGTGTTGGTCAATACCGCTGTGTGTTCCAGGCAAGAGAGGCTGAGTCTACACTTTTGAATCACCACCCCGGCAGAGAGAGAGAGAGAGAGAGGGGGCCAGAGAGAGGAGAGAGTGAGAGAGACAAAGAGAGAGGGCTACAGAGAGAGGCTGTAGACTGAATCGTCAGTATGAAACACACTGAGGTGTGAACCAACGGGTCTTTGTGAGTGGCCGTATTCAGGACAGAGGGACGAATATGGCCGATGCAGAGGTTTCTATTCACGTCACCCAGGCTCTCTTTCACAGAGTTCCCTGGCTTGCTTCCGGAGAGCTTGTTGGTATTGTTGCTTGTGTTTTGTAGGTTTTGGTGTCAGCTGGCAGATACAGGGGGTGGGGGGTGAGAGCTGAGGGAAGATCCACCCAGAATGAAGAGTCGTTGCCGCAGTTCAGATAAACACACATGGATAGGTGTGTAAATGGCACAATATCTTTTTCGTAGCGTTGGATTTTTTTATGTCACATACACGAGACAATCAAATCAATGTATATTGTTGTTTTGATGAATAACCCACTTAACTACACTATGGCAGCCTCCTACACTCAAAACAGTGCACTAGGTTCAAAATAACAAAAGCGCAAATGAAAGATGTTGCCATGAACCCCCCCCCCCCCCCCCCCCATGAACCGACCCTCCCTCCCTGCCACCCAAGCTGCTACAGTCATCTGCCAAAGTGTGCTGGTGCCTGGTGTAATGGATTAGCCTCTCCCTGTGAGTCGAGCAGCAGGTAGCTCTCCCCAGTGGAGAAAGCAATGAGATTATCCAGAATCAGGTCTAGGATCAGCTGTAACACAGATCTAGGGTATGCCTCACATACACACAGAAACCTCTCAGCTGTTCTAGGGTCAGCTGTAGCGCAGTTGGGGGCCTCAAGGATACCAGTGACGTCAGACAGATACACAGACTAGAGCACATCTCTCTGACCTTTCTCTGACCTCTCCTCTTTTTGAAGCATCTGGCTGTGTCCTGAAGAGACAGGGATAGAGAGAGAGAGAGAGAGAGAGAGAGAGAGAGAGAGAGAGAGAGAGAGAGAGAGAGAGAGAGAGAGAGAGAAAGAACTCTCCAAGGGAGGCACTCTCCTCTGGCCGGTGTGGTTGTGTGTGATACATGTATAACTGAGCTGGCCTGACACACTGGTGGACAGATGGAGAGGAAGAGGAGTTGCCAGTCTATATCTGGCTCTCCCTCTCCATCTCCATCTCATCACTGTGTCTCTCCCTCACTTCCCTCCCCCCTCCTTCTCTTTCCCCGTCTCCATCTCCCTCTCTCCATCAATCTCCATCTCCCTCTCCATCACTCCTTTCCTCTGCTTCTATCCTTTCATTTCTAATCCATCTATCCACCTTAAGCACAGGGACAAAACGTTTTCCAAGCCCTTCTATGCAAACACCACAAGATCCTATTGGATGGATGGTCTCAGTCGGACAAAAATTGAAACCCTGTCCAGTAATTCAGAGTATCTACGTATCTGGACAGAGAGGATTGTCCTCACACGTTCGACTGGCCTGGTGTGTTGTGCCGTGATCTATCCATTTGGAAGTGGTCGGTGTGAAGGGCTGACTGAGAATTTCAATGATTTATGTAGTCGATACGTCTGGGTCATGGTCCCAAGGCCAAGTCTATCTGCTCATCAATATAAACCACATGCTTCATAGTGCTAGGTGTTACAGAATACAAATAGCCACATTTTGATGTAACCCCATACAGTGGTGGACTTACCATTAGGCAGAAGAGGCAATTGCCTCTGGCCTCACATCATCAAGTGGCCTCGTGAGCAGGGCATAACTAAAGACAATAGTACTACCAATCAAATGCATAAAATAATATTAATTCATCCGCTCCGCTCGCTTTTTTTCACGCGATATGAATGCAAACGTGACTTTCATTTCAATTAACCTGCGGCAATGAGGCACATTCAGAGCCAGCAGCAATGAGGCACGTTCAGAGCGGGTCAGAGAAAAGGAAAACAAAGAAAGAAGATATTTTTTTAACAGAACAATGAGTTAACACATTTCTTTATTAAAAAGAGGCAGAGGCAAAGGTATCATGACACAAGGCGAAGACCCAAATGCAAACACAGGAGGCAGATGTTCGGAGTCTTACAATGTTTATTAATCCAAAGGGGTAGGCAAGAGAATGGTAGTGGACAGGCAAAAAGGTCAAAACCAGATCAGAGTCCAGGAGGTACAGAGTGGCAGACAGGCTCGTGGTCAAGGCAGGCAGAATGGTCAGGCAGGTGGGTACAGAGTCCAGAAACTGGCAAGGGTCAAAACCGGGAGGATTAGAAAAGGAGAATGCAAAAAGCAGGAGAACGGAAAAACCGTGGGTTGACTTGGAAACATACAAGACGAACTGGCACAGAGAGACAGGAAACACAAGGATAAATACACTGGGGGGAAATAAGTGACGCCTGGAGGGGGTGGAGACAATCACAGGAACAGGTGAAACAGATCAGGGCGTGACAAAAGGACATACACAGTATGTATATGTACCCTGTGTATCTGATGCTGTCTGGCAGGAGAGACTATGGGCATGTCACGGGCTACATAGTAAAAACAGGGGGCGCTGTTTCGCTCGCTCGTTTCAGCCACTTGCGAATTGAAGGAAAGTTGGACGCCGTGAAGTCGTGTAGTCGTGTAGGTAACTGACTTTTGAAGTGATTTGTTTGACAGTCAGATGAAAACAGCATGTCTGGATGTGTTCACGGTAGTGCTGAGCGATTAGTACTTTTTTTAGTTCGGTTCGGTTTGGGATTGAATATAAAAAATTAAATATTTTTTAAATTCATTAAAAAAAAAACATTAAATGCACTATGCGTTGTGTGGGTTAAATGCTGTAACAATATAGAATACAATAATAATAAAAGTCCCATGATGGGAATGACTGCCGGTTACTGCTTGTTATCCATCACTTATTCACATTACTTGACTGTAGCCCTTTCCTGCTGTCAAATGACCTACCGGCCTCACGGGTGGAATGTTATTCAGATTTTTCCCCCCTTATTTCATAATTAATAAACATAAAATAAATAATAAATGACGAAAATCTGGTGTTTCCATGTCAAACGGTTGTGTTATATTTCAGTCTTCTGTGATGGACAGAAAGTGTAATGTTGGGACGCAAACTCAGAATTGAAAACATTTCAACTCTATATCGAATTACAACTCCCTACTATATCACACAGTTCGGGCATGATCCGTTTTATCTCTAGAGAGATGCACATTGAGCTCACAGAAATAAACCGAATGAAATGGAATTCAAATAGCTGAACCCAAGTCGTCAATTCATTGCTTAAAAAACGAAGAAATAACCAACATTTCGGGTTAATTGCTCAGCACTAGTTCATGGCACATTAAAATGTAATATTTTGGCTTTACTATTAAAAATAATAAAAAAATGTGGGGGACTGGCCTCTAAATCACTAAGTCCACTGCGTCTTTGTAAACGTGTGTGTGTGTGTGTGTGTGTGTGTGTGTGTGTGTGTGTGCGTGCCTAGATCTCTGCAGACTCATAATGAGAAATCACCTTTAGCCTCCAGAGTGATTCTCCCCCAAGAAATTGGCTGCCTAATGCAATCTGAGACTGAGAGCTTACAGACATATAGTTACACTTTATCTCACTTTATATCAGGGATTTGTATCACCAGTTGAGATGTAATTTATTTTTGCATTGCCCGTACTGTGACCTGTGTGTAAATGCATTCATTCATCCTTCGTATCCACCATAGTAAGTAGAATTGACTTTGGAGGTGGGGATGTCCATGGTCTGACTCTACACTACAAATATTTATACTCCTGTCATTCCCCCTGTCTGGTCTTTAAGGACAGTGGAATGACCCAGGCCTAAGCATTAAGCCCCATCCTGGATGGGTGGCACACAAACCAGTGGTGGCTGATGACATAAAAGTTGGAGGGGGTCGGGTATAGAGGTCATTAGATAGACACAGACCCAGGATGCCCTGCTGGGTGGCTAACCTCTTAATGCTGCCCTCAGCCCTCTGTCGGCCTGTTCAGAGTGGTTCCCGAGCACCAGGGGCCATGCTGGCGTCACCCACCCATTACTGTGTACAGTACACCACTCAGACAGACCTCTCCCTAGAATTAGCGCCCACTTCCTATCCGAATCCCAATCCCAGTCAACACTGACTGGAACACTGTTATTAGTTTGGTATTTTAAAAATGTGGCAAAACAATTCACTTTTTTTCCTGAATACAAAGTTTTATATTTGGGGCAAATCCAATACAACATATTACTGAGTACCACTCTCCATATTTTCATGCATAGTGGTGGTTGCATCATGTTATGAGTATGCTTGTAATCAGGGGGAGTGGGGAGTTTTTCAGAATAAAAATGAAACAGAATGGAGCTATGCACAGGAACAATTCTAGAGGAAAATCTTTTTCAGTCGGCTTTCTACAAGACACAGGTAGATTAATTCACTTTTCAGAAGGACAATAACCTAAAACACGAGGCCAAATCTACGCCGGAGTTGCCTACCAAGAACAACGTGAGTGTTCCTGAGAGGCGAGTTATAGTTTTGACTTAAATCTACTTTCAAATCTTTGGCAAGACCTGAAAATCTATCCAAGATCAACAACCAATTTGACAGAGTTTGAAAAAATTTGAAAAGAATGATGGGCATTCTTTGAGGCAATTTGAGGTAGGCTGTATGATCACACCGGTAATAGATCTGTTGTTGCATTACTTATGAAGCACAGCTGAGTGAGCTATAATTTACTTTTTATTTGTATTTTACTGGGCTGATGGTGCCTGCATCTGATGGTCAGTCTCAGCGGAGGGAAAGAGAAGCAAGCTGAGGGTCCGTCACTCAACATCCCTCTGCTCTCCCTTTCCTCCACTGACACGACTGAAACTCGAGTCGAAATGCATTATTTCTGCCTCATGCACAAATTCGTGTTGTTACTCCTATGAAGAGAGAAAGTGAAATATTCCTCTATATTAAAAAGACCCGAGCCGCTAATAACAATAACAGCACAAGCCTATCGATACATTTTCCTCCTCATTCATTACTGCTGCAGTGCTTGTTGTAGTGCTGAGTGGAAATAGGAAAAATGTGCATTTTATGGCTTATAAAAGTGTTGAATACAAAGTGTTGATAGCGCTGAGTAGGAACTTAAACATGAACTCACTAATCAAAACAGCAGCTCTTTGCTGTATCCGTTGACAGTCTCTCTCTAGTCATGGTTTTAAACGTTTTAGAAATCTCACAGTAACAACTTTGCTGTTGCTTTCTTTTATGCCTGCTACATTACTGCAGACACGGTCATCTGAGACATCTGATTGGCCAGCGGAAGGCCTACTGTAAAGTGCACTTGATTTGCTCTCCGGGCCCACCGGGAAGGGAGAATTTGTACTTTCAAACACATGAAATGGTTCAAAATAGCAACAGTTGGCCGACTCAGGGGCAGCTGAATCGGGTGCACCTACCGCCAACAGCCTGAGATTAATAAAATAAAATAGGAACACAAGGCTTTATCGTTGTTGTTTTTTTACAGAAATCTTTGGCGATCGACTAGGAATGTCTTGGAGATCGACCAGTGGATTTGACGATCGACCGTTTGGTGACCACTGCTCTAGAAAGTTGAGCGAAGTCCAATCTCGTGCGTCTCTCTGTGGGCTGATATTTCTGCCAAAATGTTACTTAATAAAGTAAAGTAGGTAGAGTGCTCAGAACCACTGCCATATGTCTCACTTCTATGCACGGAAATTGAGGGTCATAGGCACCAAATAGAAGAACTATCTGCTCTGGTACAATAAGTCATTTTAGTTTTCTGTTACCAAACCTTTACACTGTGTGCCGTAATGAACACAACTCAGAGGTGAACAGGTGAAGCTTTCATCTCAGAAACATTCTGTTGAGTAGCGGCGCGTTTATGAGCGCGTCCGATGCAGATTAGGGGAGACGGGGGCTGTACGTTCAGTCGCTAACACATGTAGCAGTCAGAGCTGATATCCTTGGAACAGTTCAGAACTGCCCCTGATTACAGCTATTAGAACACATTAGAGAACATTTCAATCAAGCACACCACGAGGGAAAACACTATGTTCACTCTAAGCCTTGGTTTTTAGAAGCCAGCAAGGCGTCTTTCAGCAGAGCTGGGTTCAAATACTATTTGAAATCATTTCCAATTGCTTTTGGAGCGTTTGCTTTAGCCTGCCTGGAATGCCAACTGGATGGGGTTTTTGCCATTTTTCACTATCCTATTGGTTAGATTGCACCAGGAAAGCTCAACCAAGCCCAGATAAAGGATATTCTATATTCTAATATTATTCTGTTCTATTATTTTGAGTACTTTATGAACACAGGTCTGCCAACCCAACTGGGGGTTCTTTTAATCACTAGCATTCTTCCTTTAATTTCTCCAAAGTATTTCTGTAATGAAATGAGGTCACAGCGAAGTAATAAGAACATCCAATTCGCTTAGTGAAGAGAGATCTCTATCTCACAGTTATTTTGTTCTCCGTAAAATATCATGAGTTACTCAGCCTCTAATAGTTAATTAGATCGATTCCCATCCAATTCTATTTTAGTAGAACATTTGAAAATGAGAGAGAGTGGAGAGTGGAGAGAGGAGAGAGAGAGAGAGAGAGAGAGAGAGAGAGAGAGAGAGAGAGAGAGAGAGAGAGAGAGAGAGGAGAGAGTGAAGAAAGTGAAGAGAGAGGGGAGAGTGAAGAGAGTGGAGAGAGTGGAGAGAGAGTGGAGAGAGTGGAGAGAGAGTGGAGTGGGGAGAGAGTGGAGAGAGTGGAGAGAGTGGAGAGAGTGGAGAGAGAGTGGAGTGGGGAGAGAGTGGAGAGAGTGGAGAGAGAGGGGAGAGTGGAGAGAGTGGAGAGAGAGTGGAGTGGGGAGAGAGTGGAGAGAGTGGAGAGAGTGGAGAGAGTGGAGAGAGAGGGAGTGGGGAGAGAGTGGAGAGAGAGGGGAGAGTGGAGAGAGTGGAGAGAGTGGAGAGAGAGTGGAGTGGGGAGAGAGTGGAGAGAGTGGAGAGAGTGGAGAGAGAGGGGAGAGTGAAGAGAGTGGAGAGAGTGGAGAGAGAGTGGAGTGGGGAGAGAGTGGAGAGAGAGGGGAGAGTGGAGAGAGTGGAGAGAGTGGAGAGAGAGTGGAGTGGGGAGAGAGTGGAGAGAGTGGAGAGAGTGGAGAGAGAGGGGAGAGTGAAGAGAGTGGAGAGAGTGGAGAGAGAGTGGAGTGGGGAGAGAGTGGAGAGAGTGGAGAGAGTGGAGAGAGTGGAGAGAGTGGGGAGAGAGTGGAGAGAGTGGAGAGAGTGGAGAGAGTGGAGAGAGAGTGGAGTGGGGAGAGAGTGGAGAGAGTGGAGAGAGAGGGGAGAGTGGAGAGAGTGGAGAGAGTGGAGAGAGAGTGGAGTGGGGAGAGAGTGGAGAGAGTGGAGAGAGTGGAGAGAGTGGAGAGAGAGTGGAGTGGGGAGAGAGTGGAGAGAGTGGAGAGAGAGGGGAGAGTGGAGAGAGTGGAGAGAGAGTGGAGTGGGGAGAGAGTGGAGAGAGTGGAGAGAGTGGAGAGAGAGGAGAGAGAGAGTGAAGAGAGTGGAGAGAGTGGAGAGAGAGTGGAGTGGGGAGAGAGTGGAGAGAGTGGAGAGAGTGGAGAGAGTGGAGAGAGAGTGGAGTGGGGAGAGAGTGGAGAGAGTGGAGAGAGAGGGGAGAGTGGAGAGAGTGGAGTGGGGAGAGAGTGGAGAGAGTGGAGAGAGTGGAGAGAGTGAAGAGAGAGGGGAGAGTGAAGAGAGTGGAGAGAGTGGAGAGAGAGTGGAGTGGGGAGAGAGTGGAGAGAGTGGAGAGAGTGGAGAGAGTGGAGAGAGAGTGGAGTGGGGAGAGAGTGGAGAGAGTGGAGAGAGAGGGGAGAGTGGAGAGAGTGGAGAGAGTGGAGAGAGAGGGGAGAGTGGAGAGAGTGGAGAGAGTGGAGAGAGTGGAGAGAGTGGAGAGAGAGTGGAGTGGGGAGTGAGTGGAGAGAGTGGAGAGAGAGGGGAGAGTGGAGAGAGTGGAGAGAGTGGAGAGAGAGAGGAAAAAATGAAGAGAGGGATGAGAGGGAAGAGAGAGAGGAAAACATGAAGAGAGGGATGAGAGGGAGGAGAGAGAGGAAAAACATGAATAGAGGGAGGAGAGAGAAGAGAGTGAAAGAAGAGAGAGAAAGTAGAAAGAGAGCAAACAGTGCAACTGAGGATTCAGGACACAAGAGCTATCTGTCAACCCTCTAATTCAAATACAGTAGTAGTTAGTTGACTCCGGACTATCTTTGAGGAATTGTTGCTTTCTTTGGGACTTTGGTTGCTGTTTGTTGAACTTAGCATATGAAAACCTGAATGGTGGACTAGAGTTGCGATAGCTCAGGCCAGTGTGAGCACAGCTCATTGAGACAGAGCTGAAAGTGTGTGTTTGAACTAGGAGGCACCAGGCTGCACATGATTATTTTCACATTACTCTTCATTTCTTCACGTTCTGGTTTTCACTTGATGTAATCATCTCTGGGGAAATCTCTGGGACCCATGCTCCATACCAAATATATGAATAACCTAAAATGTATCCTACGCTGCTCTACCGATGTATTACCTGTTTGGTCAAATGGTTTTGTCTACAGTCTCTAAATTGCATCATTAATAATGCTGTGGATATATAGTAGGTGGTATGCAGAAAGGTAGATTGCCCCGAAAACTCAAAATCAATTAACATAACAAATGTCTCTATGGAATTGTCATACATTTCTATCAACTACTACTGAAAACATGTACAATGAGTAATAAACACATTTGCTACCTTCTAAGTTTCTCTTTTTTCTTAGGGGACTTTCACAGCAAATTGGTTTGGTGCGTTTTTTCCCCCCGAACTCTGGTCTGTTTGCCTCCTTAGTTCGGGTCATTTGAACATTTGTACACTCTATTCACACTCGGGGGCACACGAAACAACAAACTGTGGTTCACTCACAAAGGGCGTTAATCGGTCCGATTCAAGAGCCAGCGTCATAACTTGAGATCTCGGAAACATTCTGTTGAGTAGCGGCGCGTTTATGAGCGCGTCCGATGCAGATTAGGGGAGACGGGGGCTGTACGTTCAGTCGCTAACACATATAACAGTCAGAGCTGATATCCTTGGAACAGTTCAGAACTGCCCCTGATTACAGATATTAGAACACATTAGAGAACATTTCAATCAAGCACACCACGAGGGAAAACATTATGTTCACTCTAAGCCTTGGTTTTTAGAAGCCAGCAAGGGGTCTTTCAGCAGAGCTGGGTTCAAATACGATTTGAAATCATTTCCAATTGCTTTTGGAGCGTTTGCGTCAGCCTGCCTGGAATGACAAATGGATGGGGTTTTGTCATTTTGCCCCTGTCCCATTGGTTCTATTGTGTTTAACCCCTTCGTTCGGTTCATTTGGACTGGTGTGAGCATTCTATCTGCACTCGGGAGTGCACCAAACAATGAACCGTGGCTCGCTTTAAAAGGGCGTTCTCGGTCCAGATTCAATTCTTACAGCGGTGCGGTCCGCTGCAGGTGAGAAGGCAGTATACGGGAGAAGAACCAGCATCATAGCTTGAGATTTCTGAAACATATTGTGTGTGGCAGTGCATGTCTGCATATTACGGGAGACGGGGGCTGTACCGGGGATATATAGGCTACTGAATATGGTCTATTCACTTCACAGTTAGAGCAGCTTTATGAGTGGCTTCCTCATGTATATGCTGTTGGAAGACCACAAAGCGAAAGTGAAGATTGGGACACACAAGGGATGTTACATGATGATCATGAATGGACTTAACTAATGACCTGACTTCCAATAAGCTAATGAATGGCGTGGACATGTGGTTCTGTTTCTGAATTCTTGTTGATTTGGCTTTTTTTTTTTAAACCAACCCGGACCAAATGAAAAAACATACCATGTAACAAATAGTTTGATTCTGATTCGAACTATACCTCAAAACCGTGTGCGAAAACGCCCTTCGTTTTTTCCCTCGGCTTCTCTTAGACGGGATTTTTTGGGGGGGGGGGGGCAGTTAACACTGAGTGATTCTCCCACCAGAAAACAGCGTAATTAGATTTTCTCACACTTTGAAAGGAGCATTGTTTGTGGCATCCCTGTCTGAGAGTGGATGGGTCGTTGCTTTAGGAGAGCAGCGGAGGGGAAATGATTTGTATTCACCTGCTCTGTCTAAATGGGGCCGAGGAAAGACCCGAGAGGAAGGGGAACGAGTTTGGCTACATTGGAGGTTCTATAAGTGATAGTGGATTATTTTGACATCCACAACACTGATGATCAGTTGTAGTCTCGGGTCAATCAGTAGACAGCCTACCTTCCACGTCGTCGTGTAAGGAATTAGAACTTCGGTATACATGAATGGAATCATAAGTTACTATCTTGTTTTAGAAACGACGAGCTAAGCTCCTGTGTACATCAGGGTTCCTGAACTGATGGCCCGCGGGTGATTTTATTTGGCCCTACCAAGAACACATTATTCCATTTAAAAAATATTGGGACATAAAAGGCTGTAAAAATACCAGCAAATCAGCTCCATGTGATTTTAATGGTGGAAAACCTTTCCAAACTATTCCCAAGCATAATAGAGAGATATACACGTACATGTATGTGATCGTATACAAATGTAAGCAATCTGTTTGGGCTTTCTACAAATGATTTGTAATCATGTTCCAGCCCCCCTGACCATCCGCCCAAGAAAATAAAAATTGGCCCACGGCTGAATCCAGTTGATGGTCTCCGGTGTACATAACGAGGTGTATGCAATTGCATGTGTCCACCAGAAAGCTCACAGGTGAAGAGCCATGAAACATATGTGTTCGCTCTTTTGAATCTAAGTGAATCTATTGTGTGCAGTATTTTACAGCAGTACGCCAGGTTCAATGCACTTTTCTGTCATTTCCGTGTTCACAGGTTGAACCTCCGATCTAAAGGTGGGACGTATGAAACACGTGTTGGTTCTTTCATCCGCCACACATCCCGACTCTGAATGAATCCCTTCCTCTTCATCTTCTTTCTTTTCTCTGTCCCCTCCATGTTTATTGCCTCGGCTCAGTCCTGCAACTCAATTCTTTGTGCTAGACGGTATGCAAAGAAGATAAAGTGGGACAGAGTTGTAGGGGTAATGAGGAAAGGAACTCCCCATACGGTGTTACATATAGGACCTGGACTGGAGACGCGAGCACACACACACACGCACGCACGCACGCACACACACACACACACACACACACACACACACACACACACACACACACACACACACACACACGCACGCATACACACGTACGCACACACACACGTACGCACACACACATACACACACACGCACACACACACACGCACACACATACGCACGCACACACACACACGCACGCACACACACGTACGCACGCACGCACGCACACATGTACGCACACACACACACACGTACGCACACACACACGTACGCACACACACACGCGCGCACACGTACGCACACACACACGTACGCACACACACACACGCGCACACACGTACGCACACACACGTACGCACGCACACACGTACGCACACACACACGTACACACACACACACGTACGCACACACACACGTACGCACACACACACGTACGCACACACTGGCCTGGGCCAAGCGGTGTAGGGAAGCCTATAGAAAACAATGGAAGGGTTTGAGGGCTCCGTAGCCCCTCTGAGGAGCCTTTGATTACTTGTCCTGGCTCTGGGATGTGAGATGGGACCCAGTGGTAGCCTGATTTTTTGAAGTGGGAGCCGGGTATGAGCTGTGGGTTCAGGGAGGGGGCGAGAGGCTGGGTTGAGGTGTAAGTGTGTAAGGGCTAGTGTGTGGCTGAGGGGCTGAGTTGGGGAGGTAGGAGGGCCCTATTGTGGAGGAGCTCAATGAATGTGGAGGTGGAAAGCCTACTCAACAACACCGGGTCTATCTCCACCTCCCTTTTATCCTCCCAAACTCACCACCTGCCACTCGACACATTTTCTCACCAAACTTTCCCACAGGCAATAGTAACATATTCTGGTGCCTGGTAGTGAACGATAGCTGGATTGTCCTAAAGACAGCCCTGTTGGTATTCAGACTGAACCCTTGTTGTATTGATACATTGTGATATTGTGAATAGTAGCAGGCAAAACATGTTCCAGGAACTGATAGCAGATTGTGCTCGAGCTTTAATGTTTGTATCCACAGTATGTGATTATTGTGAAGCAGATTGTGCTGGACTAATACACCACAACAACCCAGGGCATAGTTAACAGGCCCGAATGACCCAGTGCTGACCAGCAGCAGTTAAAATAATGCCCTTTGATACAGGACTGTACTGGAAGGTCCAAGCTACGTTATGTTAACCGTCGACTCGCAGCACACAGCAGCCATCAAGAATGCAATTCACACACAACCTACAAAATAGCCGATTTACTACCGACAATGGGGATAAGAAAAATGGGATCATAGCAATTGCTATGATACAAAGGAAAAATGAGAAATAGGAACTGCTATGAAGCCTATGATGCATAACATCATGGAAGGCAATCGGCGTGACAAAATAGTCCGGACAAAATGGGAATTGCGATCATACATAGCATCCTCATTGAAGGTTGTCGTTGTGTATCTAAGACCACTAGGACCTCTGCTTCCTCCTCTCTTGTCTCGCCATAGCCTTTCTGTCATAAACCTAAGCTTCAACCAGACTCTCCATATTGGCTCCCTTCCTGAGAGGCTTCCGCCCATCGGAGAATAAGCCGCCGCTGTTTCAGAACGTCTTAGTTAGGGAACTAAGATTTTAATCACACCGCTATTGAGGAAGTTGAAGAGGTTTTAGTGGGCGCGGTCGGGGGCACAGATGTCATGTGTACAGTTTTCTTTTCTTCCAACTTTTCTGGTGAGTTGAGAAACGGAGTCTTTGTCTGTCCGCGGCTTTGGGTGTCCGTCTTCATATGTCTGTGCTTGATGAAAGATCTCTGTGGGTATGGAGATCTGAGAGTACCAGTGGGCTGCCATGGATACAGAGTGCCGTTTGACAGTGCTATTCCACGAGCAGCTCCTCAGATGTTGTTTTGAAGGAGAGACTTTAGTCTTGAGTGATCCCAGTCCTTCGACACCCGAGTGAGTGCCCCTCAGAAACAGCGGGTGAATCTCCAAATGTTGCAATTTTCAGGCGGCTTTGACATTGCGACATTTGGAGAGTCACAAGTGTCATACTGCATAGTAAACAAACCGTTTGTTGTACTCGCTCGCAATGTCCTCCAAGTCCAGATGTCGGCTTGCCCTGGTGACAAAGCCGGTAACGTGTTTTGTATGAGTCTTCTCAAAGACTTGCAATGCATTTCCCTCAACCTTTATTCCTAGCTGAGATGTTTTTGTGTGCCATTTTGT
Organism: Oncorhynchus gorbuscha; assembly: GCF_021184085.1. Taxonomy (NCBI): domain Eukaryota; kingdom Metazoa; phylum Chordata; class Actinopteri; order Salmoniformes; family Salmonidae; genus Oncorhynchus; species Oncorhynchus gorbuscha. The sequence continues at coordinate 54,266,495 of NC_060174.1, read as the reverse complement.
TTGTGAAGTAAGCTTTTTTAAACTATTCACACACTGACAAGTAGGGTATCGTAGAGTAGGGTTGTAAAAAGGGCTTGTTTTTCTGAACTGCAAAAGATGTTCCCAAACTATTCAACTGATGACAGTCCATATGCATTCCTCCCTACTCCCTCCTTCTCCTCCTGTGTCTGTGTATGGTAATGTTCTGCCACTGCTCAGCATATGAATGCTTTTACCCTTAACACAGTCATGCTGTCCACACTCCACACCCCAGACACCAGTCCTAATGTGCTTAAGATCCACACACACACCAGGATCCTATTAGACACAAATCCTGAATAAAACATTGTTCTCACTCTCTCACACCAGACAGGACCAGACTCCCTCTCTCTCTCTCTCGTGCGCGCGCACACACACACGCACACACACACACACACACACACACACACACACACACACACACACACACACACACACACACACACACACACACACACACACACACACACACACACACACACACACACACACACACACACACACACACACACACACACACACACACACACACACACACACACACCCGGGTCCGTTCAGTCTCATTGACTTGTCAGGGATAGCAGACCCTCTCCTAGTAATTACAGTGTGGGGACCCTCTATCGAAGGTCAAGTTCAGATCCACAGCTTCCTTCCTCTGATTCTTAATCTGCTTTTAATGACTGCCTTTCTGTAGTGTCTCGGGTCGGTCCATTCTCCCTTATTGAGATACTGTGTAAGAGGCAGGAGTCAAGACTAATGTACAAAGGCTACAGTCAGGGGCTCATCGTTGCAGCAATCTGCAGTTACCACTATTTCATTACCTGCCATCAAATAGATCATTAGCTAACATTTGCCTCCTCGTGATTATCGTATTGACAGCCTGTTCAGGAACATCGAGGTCATCATCTTTTCATTTTTTGCTGCTCTGAAAAAATAGCCATCTCTCCCAGAGATATGGCTGGAATGTTAGAGCATCATTTGTATGTGAGGACATGACTGACTGCTACAGGAGGATGCTGTTATTGAGCTATTGAAATGGTGACAGGATGAGATGAAAGCAAATGCTATCATGTTCCATTCAGATTGAACAGGCAGTGATTGCCTCTCTCTGTAGTGTGTGTGTGTGTGTGTGTGTGTGTGTGTGTGTGTGTGTGTGTGTGTGTGTGTGTGTGTGTGTGTGTGTGTGTGTGTGTGTGTGTGTGTGTGTGTGTGTGTGTGTGTGTGTGTGTGTGTGTGTGTGTGTGTGTGTGTGTGTGTGTGTGTGTGTGTGTGTGTGTGTGTGTGTGCGTGCCCTGACAGAGCGGCACATCTCTCACCTGAATACAAAGAGGCTTCTCACTAAAGTGGCTCTGCTGATTGGCATTGGGTGGAGGGGAATCTGAGAGAGAGAGTGTGTGTGTGTGTGCTCGAGCATGTGTGTGTGTGTGCGCGAGCGTTTGTGCGTGCGCGTATGTGTGTAGTGGGAGGTGGGGGAAGCTTAGTGAATGCCAATGTGTGTTTTCTATAGAGGGGAGGTAACAACACGATGTGGGACACCGACACACTGTGTTCACATTAACACTGGTCTCCCGTTAACCTGCTCTAACTAGAGGTGGTAATGCAGTCTATAGAACTCAACCTGTAGCACTAATGCCCTTACTAGCCTGTGTAGGTAATGCATTATTGACAAATGTAAAGTGGAAAAAAGAATGGCTTTGTAAAGCATTCAGAAATGATTCTGCTCAGGATTTTACACGTGGCCATATCGGTTCACATATCCATGTAGAACAGCAAGGGAAATGAGAGGATACAAATAACATGGTTGTTGTTGTTGGTAACTGAATAAAGATGTTTTATTGTTCAGTGTGAAGTGTTTTATTGTTCAGTCCTGTACGGTGTAGTCATAGCTCTGTGTCCACTGTGGGCCTCCCTTGACAACAGGACTTATTTGCATACCCCCCCCCCCCCCCAATTATAAAACCTAATGAGGAGGATTATGAGTAACATATGCTGATACCGGGTCCATGAAATCTCCATTGGGATGCTGTTTCCACAGATAAGGGGCCAGAGAGAGAGAGAGAGAGCGAGAGAGAGAGAGAGAGAGAGAAGAGAGAGAGAGAGAGAGAGAGAGAGAGAGAGAGAGAGAGAGAGAGAGAGAGAGAGAGAGAGAGAGAGAGAGAGAGAGAGAGAGAGAGAGAGAGAGAGAGAGAGAGAGAGAGAGAGAGAGAGAGAGAGAGAGAGAGAGAGAGAGAGAGAGAGAGAGAGAGAGAGAGAGAGAGAGAGAGAGAGAGAGAGAGAGAAAGAGAGAGAGAGAGAGAGAGAGAGAGAGAGAGAGAGATATGACTGGGTAAAGGCCGGCCCGCGATCTGATTCAATAGCAGAATCATGTTCAGATCACATAAAGAATTTGCGATAGTAGAGTTTTGAAAGCGTATTTGTTATTCAAATTAAAAGCCCAATGAATACTCGCCTTTATGTAATGATTTAACTCCCACCGCTTGTGGGACTTTTATTTTGAAGGCACATATAAATAACAACTTCTCAAGGACAGACAGTGATTGACAAGCTGACACACACGTCACAGTTACAAATATATATTTTTTTAAGATTTCGAAGATAAAAAATAAAATAAAAGTTGACAATGAATATAGGTTGTTCCAGCAAGAGTGGACATATTTCTTTATTGAGGTATCAGGGAAAGCTGTGTGCTTAGTGTGCAAAGAGAGTATCGCTGTCTAGAAAGACTACAAATTGTCCCGACACTTCCAGACGAAGCATGCAGAGAAATACAGGAATATGTCTTCTGAGCAGAGGGCGAGTGCATCGAAAGAGTTGCTTTCTCAGTTGCAAAAGCAGCAACGACTTTTCACAAAATTGCATTCAGCGAACAACAGAATTGTGAGAGCGAGCTATGTACTGTTCCACAAAATTGCTCAACATAGCAAGCCATTCGCTAAGGGCGAATTCATTAAAGAATGTTTAATTGACTCTGCAGCAATACTTTGCCCTAACAAGAAAGAGCTGTTTGAAAATCATCTCTTACTGACTCTCACCTCTCAGCAATCCTGACTATACCTGACTTCACTGCTCTAGTCAATGCCCATCAGAGACTTCACTCCTCACACTGATTGAGTAGTTTAAATGTCATTTGGAGCTCTCTCTCTTGTGTTTTTGTGCATACCCGTTAACAAGAGTTCTGTCTGTGCTTCTAATAGTACAAGCAAAACACCCATCTCAACGTCAACAGTGAAGAGGCGACTCCGGGATGCTGGCCTTTTAGGCAGAGTTGCAAAGAAAAAGCCCTATCTCAGACTGGCCAATAAAAAGAAAAGATTAAGATGGTCAAAATAACACAGACACTGGACAGAGGAACTCTGCCTAGAAGGCCAGCATCCTGGGAAGACATTGAGACGGGTGTTTTGTGGGTACTATTTTATGTAGCTGCCACTTGAGGACTTGTGAGGCATCTGTTTCTCAAACTGGACCCCGGGGCCTGCCACTCCACTTTCTATTCTGGTTAGAGCCAGTTTGCTCTGTTCTATGAAGGGAATAGTATACAGCGTTGAACGAGATCTTCAGTTTCTTGGCAATTTCTCGCATGGAATAGCCTTAATTTCTGAGAACAAGAATAGTCTGAAGAGTTTCAGAAGAAAGGTCTTTGTTTCTTGGCCATTTTGAGCCTGTAATTGAACTCACAAATGCTGATGACCCAGATACTCAACTAGTCTAAAGGCCAGTTTTATTGTTTCTTTAATCAGAACAACAGTTTTCAACTGTGCTAACAAAATTGCAAAAGGGTTTTGTAATGATCAATTAGCGTTTTAAAATGTTAACCTGGGATTAGCTAACACAATGTGGGTTGGCAGCGTAGCCTAGTGGTTAGAGCGTTGGACTAGTAACCGGAAGGTTGTGAGTTCAAACCCCCGAGCCGACAAGGTACAAATCTGTCGTTCTGCACCTGAACAGGCAGTTAACCCACTGTTCCCAGGCCGTCATTGAAAATAAGAATGTGTTCTTAACTGACTTGCCTGGTTAAATAAAGGTAAAATAAATAAATAAAAATTAAATGTGCTATTGGAACACAGGAGTGATGGTTGCTGATTATGGTCCTCTGTACGCCTATTTAGATATTCAATTTAAAAAATCAGCCGTTTACAGCTACAATAGTCATTTACAAAATTAACAATGTCTACACTGTATTTCTTATCAATTTGATGTTATTTTAATGGACAAAAAAAGGTGTTTTCCTTTAAAAAACAATGACATTTCTAAGTGACTCCAAACTTTTGAACGGTAGTGTGTATCTGTCCACACAGTCGTACACTTGATGTATAATCCTGTAACACGAATGTCAGAAATATATTCCAGACCATATCCTGCTTCCTCGATCCCATCACGACCCTGATTGCATTCTGTGACCGGGGAGACGTTGTCATCATTTTGATGCTCCCTCATTCTGTCACCGGTAGTACGGGAAACCTTGTGGTGTTTTTACTGCCAAACAGAGGCTCATAAACCAATGTCTGATTGCATGGGCTGTCACTAGTGCTGATTATTGGAGTTAATTAGGACCGTTTTGCAGAATTTCTCTTTATTTCCTTATGAGCCACAGCACCCAGTACAGTAAGTTGCTGTTGGTAGGGTACTGATTATTTGACTGTTCTTGTTAATGCATCGTATTGTCAGGGACACAATGCCGAATCATCTCATGTTTAGCATATAAATTGTAACATTAAGTCAAGTTTAATCGAGCGTTTCTCTGTGCATGCTCTCTCTCTCTCTCTCTCTCTCTCTCTCTCTCTCTCTCTCTCTCTCTCTCTCTCTCTCTCTCTCTCTCTCTCTCTCTCTCATTACATTACATTACATTTAGAGGGTAGCCTGGTAAAATCCCGTTCCCCTGTCGGCTCATGGTCGACTCTGTCTGTTGTGTGAACTGTCCCGTGTCCACCGAGCTGTCTTTGTGCAACGGAGTGCTATGTACCAGGTCTGTGTAACGGAGGGCTATGTACCAGGTCTGTGTAACGGAGGGCTATGTACCAGGTCTGTGTAACGGAGGGCTATGTACCAGGTCTGTGTAACGGAGGGCTATGTACCAGGTCTGTGTAACGGAGGGCTATGTACCAGGTCTGTGTAACGGAGGGCTATGTACCAGGTCTGTGTAACGGAGGGCTATGTACCAGGTCTGTGTAACGGAGGGCTATGTACCAGGTCTGTGTAACGGAGGGCTATGTACCAGGTCTGTGTAACGGAGGGCTATGTACCAGGTCTGTGTAACGGAGGGCTATGTACCAGGTCTGTGTAACGGAGGGCTATGTACCAGGTCTGTGTAACGGAGGGCTATGTACCAGGTCTGTGTAACGGAGGGCTATGTACCAGGTCTGTGTAACGGAGGGCTATGTACCAGGTCTGTGTAACGGAGGGCTATGTACCAGGTCTGTACCAGGTCTGTGTAACGGAGGGCTATGTACCAGGTCTGACCCTCACCTTCCACCGGCAGTGTGTACTGCTCCATGTGCTGTGGTGGTGCTGAGCCTCTGACATGTGCAAAACACACACACACTAACACCCTCTGACATGTGCACAAAACCAGGTCTGTGTAACGGAGGGCTATGTACCAGGTCTGACCCTCACCTTCCACCGGCAGTGTGTACTGCTCCATGTGCTGTGGTGGTGCTGAGCCTCTGACATGTGCAAAACACACACACACTAACACCCTCTGACATGTGCACAAAACCAATTAGTTTGGGGACTGTGAAGTGGCTCTCTCTGGGAAAAGGACAATGGGCTAATTTAAGAGGCCATCTCAGTGTGTGTGTGCGTGTGTGTGTGTGTGTGGTTGTAGGTGATCCCATACAGCTCAATGCAGCATTGAACACAAGGGCCGAGTGTTTCCCTGGAATAAGGAGCAGAATACAAGAAAGAATAAAGAGAGATCTGGGTAAATGAATGAATGGTGAACTGGACAGCAATTGCTGTTGGCCTCTCAGCTAGTTGACACTAATGATTTACGTTGAAATAACAGACCACTCAATGCCTGTAATGTTGTCGGTAGTTACATAATAACCTGTTCAGTTAGTTGTAGTAATGGTTTAGTTTCCACTCACATTAGAAAGCACTCAATCACTAGTTACTTGTAGTGTTACTGTAGTGTTGTCGGTAGTTACTTAGTAACCTGTTCAGTTAGTTGTGGTAATGGTTTAGTTTCCACTCTCATTAGAAAGCACTCACTCACTAGTTACTAGTTACTGTAGTGTTTATAGTGTTACTAGTTGCTGCTAGTGTTACGATGCCTTTAGGTTTACTATTAGTAATTAGTACTAGTCATTTGTTTTACGAATGGAAGCCCGTAGTCCTCTCTCTCATTAGAAAGCAGATGGAGAAGTCTAATTCAACTTCATGTCCTGCTTTAGTTGAATTATACTTAGAATAATATAGAAGTATATACAGTGGGGCTAAAAAGTATTTAGTCAGCCACCAATTGTGCAAGTTCTCCCACTTAAAAATGTGAGAGAGGCCTGTAATTTTCATCATAGGTACACTTCAACTATGACAGACAAAATTAGAAAAAGAAATCCAGAATTTATTTGCAAATGATGGTGGAAAATAAGTATTTGGTCACCTACAAACAAGCAAGATTTCTGGCTCTCACAGATCTTTAAGAGGCTCCTCTGTCCTCCACTCGTTAACTGTATTAATGGCACCTGTTTGTACTTGTTATCAGTATAAAAGACACCTGTCCTCAACCTCAAACAGTCACACTCCAAACTCCACTATGGCCAAGACCAAAGAGCTGTCAAAGGACACCAGAAACAAAATTGTAGACCTGCTCCAGATCTCAACCCCATAGAAAATCTTTGGAGGGAGTTGAAAGTCCGTGTTGCCCCAAAACAGCCCCAAAACATCACTGCTCTAGAGGAGATCTGCTTGGAGGAATGGGCAAAAATACCAGCAACAGTGTGTGAAAACCTTGTGAAGACTTACAGAAAACGTTTGACCTCTGTCATTGCCAACAAAGGGTATATAACAAAGTATTGAGATAAACTTTTGTTATTGACCAAATACTTATTTTCCACCATCATTTGCAAATAAATTCATTAAAAATCCTACTATGTGATTTTCTGGATTTGTTTTCTCATTTTGTCTGTCATAGTTGAAGTGTACCTATGATGAAAATTACAGGCCTCTCTCATCTTTTTAAGTGGGAGAACTTGCACAATTGGTCGCTGACTAAAATACTTTTTTGCCTAACTGTATTGATACTTCCACCAGTCTCCTCTAGTCACCCTGTCAAACGCATCTCTTAACACTGCTTATAGCAGACTGACAGTTGCTGCCCGCATTAGCATACTGCGTCTACATGGGCCATCATCAGCTCTCGACAACAACTTTTACTCACTGTTCCACTGCCTCAGCAGTCTGCTGCCATCTGAGCTTTGTAGACCGTGGCTTCCCGAGGTTGTGTCAGCACTGGGCATGGGGTGGAACAAGAGCAATGTCAGGGCATCGTCATTCGGCATTAAGGGTAGTGGCTAGTGTTGGGTTTGTTTGACCCCGGGTGGTACATGTGACCCGTGGGTGTTTCTAGGTGTGTTTGTGTGAGGGGCACACAGCGGTGGCAGCGGAGTCGGTCGTGAGCGTTGATTCTTTTTTCTTCTTCTTCTCCCAATACGGCATGTAAAAAAACAACACAAAAAACACGTCTGTTCTTTAGGCTTTAGATAGTAGGGATGGTGTTTCTGGATCCAGATTGGTTGTGGTGTGGAGGAGATCTGGCGGAGATGAGTAGAAAAGAAGAAAAGCCGACTTCTCGACCTCCAGGGGCCTCTAACCTCTAGCGGCATGTACATCCGGCCAATTGAATACCTGTATTGCATTAAGATCACAATAAATGTTGCACAGTAGACATACTGTATGTGGAAAAACAACTCATCAATCATTTTGTATCGAATATTATATCGGGAAAATGGGGAAAAGCATCCCCCTAGTTCCTCGTTTAAGACCTCTTGGAGACAGAGTGTTGAGGAAGTGTATCCAGAAGGACTCTCGTCTCAGGAGGAAATTGTCAATAGCGCCCCCTTTACGTGGCATTTTCACGTTTCAATCCCCAGGTAGCGGAGAGAAGACAAGTTGTGCTTCGCCTGCTTGTTTTAAGCACTCTGCTTTTCAGGAGACGAGTAGGGCCCTAGCCCATGGTTGGTCCTCCACTTCTCCTGCCAGTGGTCGTACTGTGGGTGGAGGGGTATGGGGCCCGGTGGAGCCAGACTGTCACACTGCAACACTTCTCCTAGGGATTATTACCCCCCCCCCCCCCCCACACACACACACTCCACCTCTCTCTTTCTCTTCCTCCTTTCTCTTTTTCTCTCCCTCTCCACAGACCAGCTGGAGGAGAGTTGTTACACCTCATTAATTTGGGAAATTAATTCTGTACGGAGCGTTGGCTTCAGAGCAATGGCTCCCTCTCAGATAAGAATCCAGGGGGCTTTGGGATTCCACATCCAATTATAATTAACACATTTATTCTCTCCCTCATCCAGGCCTGTCATATTCGGTCCTCCTGGTCTTTTTCACTAGATACTATAAATCAGCCGGTTCCTGCTACTTTTCACGGCTTTACATGAATAAAGTGGCCTCCGCAGTGTGGTGTTTGTAACGTATCTTCAGTTGTCTTGGCATAAAGATCGTGCTGACGATACCTCATGGCCGGTACGATACAATGGATTTTACAGTAAGTGATCTGTTCTGCACACACGCGTATATTGTCCAGTCTCTTTCATTATGAACTTTATTAGGAGGATTCAGCGCTTTACTACAACGAATTTGAGACTGAGCAGATATGCACTTTGTAGCTTGATATAAAGGCTGCGTTTCTGCTACGGACTCCCCTCTCGGGCTCAGGTCCAGGTCTCCTAGCCTCCTGGCCCGAGCAGTTGCAAATGAGCTTGATAAAATTGCTCCCATGGATCTTGTTGTTGTCGGCCGTGGTGCACAGCTCCGGGATTGTTTGCCTTAGGCGACGAATACAGGGTTTCTCCCCGGGGGAGCAGTGGCCAGGGCCAAGAAGAAGACATGAACCCTTCCTCTACCCCTTCCTTCATCTTCCTCCCGCTAGCTACGGCGTTACTCTATCGGGCACCAGCCATTCGCTCAGGGCTGCTGGGGGCTGGGACTAGCCCTGAATTGATCACTCTAGACCAACCAATACATCAGCTGCCTGAGGAGCAGTACGGGTTGATTCCATTTCCCACTATTGAGTCGAGCGAAGGCAAGCCGAGCTGTCGCCTACAGGCCTGGCCTGGTTAAGCATCCGCCATAGTTGCTGGAATCGTGCCGGAAAGGACTGTGTGAAATGAAAATATCTGAACAATTGTGTGAAAAAGGGTATAATCCGTCTGGGGCTGAGCCCCCAGAGGCCTCACTACCAGACTCCCCCAGTCGTGGCCCCTGACTCACCCTACGGCCATGGGGGGCAGGAAGATGGACATGAAGGCAGACGGAAACAGGGCTGGTTTTATTGGACTATATTATTTCTTTATTGAGTAACACACCTATAAAATCCCAATTCAAATTTCACAGGCTGAGATAACAGAGCAGAGCAGTCTTCTTCATTGTGCCTAGGCTGAGAAAATAGCTGTGCCATTTTTATGGCTTTAGTGGGACACACACCGGGGCGCCTTAGGAGGAGGATGGCAGGAAGGCAGCAGGAGAAAAATAGGTCATAACTCCAATTTCTGATTCACAAAAATGTCTCACTCTCTTCCTTAGAGCTGTGTAGTATTTCTACTGTCTGAGGGTAGGGTGTGCATGCGAACCAAGTGTATCTACACTATGTTATGATTTGGGATACTGTTGCAACTGTTGAATTATGTAAGATGCAAGGATACTCTCTTTAAATAAAGCACTTCCTAATCGTGAGTGAATAACTCTTACCAAGCTTACGAAAGAGAAAGAGGCTGGTATTTAGAAGAATCCTTGATTGTCAGTCCAGGAACTGACAACTGTTAAGCCTATTCTCCTATTCTGAGTCATCTTTGCAATTTTTCCCTTTTTTGCTTTGGCAATTCCATGTCTATATCTATCTGTCTCAGTCTGTCTCTCTCTGTCGCTTTCGTTCTGTCTCTTTCTTTCTCTCTCTCCTTCTTTCTCTCTTTCCTTGTTTCTTTCTTTCTTTCTTTCAGGTGGATAGTGTCATAATTACATTGTTAAGCAACAGCCAAACCCCTTCATACTGACACATGTGATGTTCATGTAACATATCTTCATGTAACTTTACATTGTACTTAAAGATACAATCTGTAATTATTTTTGCTATAAAGCTGTGGGACAGCTAATAGTTACAGCAGGACATATCGCAGATTGCCCCTTTAATATAATTCAACCCCAATCTATACTTAACAAAAATATAAACGCAATAGGTAAAGTGTTGGGCCCATGTTAAATGAGCTGAAATTGTCTATATGCACGAAAAGTGTATTTTTCTAAAATGTTGTGCACAAAATTCATACACCTGATAGGTGTGGCATATCAAGAAGCTGATTAAACAGCATGATCATTACACAGGTGCACCTTGTGCTGGGGACGCTATAA